>NC_139043.1:49176394-49776394 GCF_965140915.1 Aythya marila
GAAAGAATACATTCCATTCAGACAGAGCTCTAAATGCTGTATATTTATACTGAGGGTAGAACAATAGCCTTGTTTATTTTAGTCTTTCTAATGTATTTACCAACTATAAGGATTTCTATGCACTGATTAGGAGTCAAAAGGTTATCCTGGAGTATTATTTAGCAAGATTGCTCTTTATTATAATGAACATTGAAGATGCACATCAATAAAGTGGTTATTTTTTAATGCTTTTTAGTGCTGTTGAGACAAATACAGTTTTGAAAGCCTAAAATGTGTCCCAGTTCTTTGAAAAATCTGCTATTAGTTACTAACATATTATTTTCTGTCAGCTCTTTGAATTCACATTAATTGCATTAATGCAATAAATTAATTAGCATTACCATTTTATTTGTTTTCACAGCTGCTTAGCTACAATGAATATTATTCTCTTAAATCATTCTGTCATAAAGTGTTAATTATAAATGTCTTTTATAATAATAATGGTTTCTATACTAGTAATAAAACCCTTGCAAAGAATCATTGCAGTAAATGTAAGATTATTAGACTATTTCCAAGCAGTGCCAAAATAGTTAGCAAAATAGTTGTTTCATTAGATTCAGTTAATGATTGATTCCTTGAAAATCCTTTAAGTATTTTAATTAATCTCCATTTGTACCCAGAAAGCTTTGTTAAAAGTCAGTCATCTTTTTATATGATGATGGATATTTCCAATCTACATTTATGTTGTTTAGAAAATTTACCTGTACAACAAGTCCACTGCTTCGGAGCACCACCTCTTCATACCAAGTGGCATTAGTCCTGGCAGTCTTACCCTGCGAAGCCTCTCACAGATGCCAAATGGAACTGTGCCTCATTAAGGCTGGAACAACTCATCTTCTGTTATTTTTTTTTTTTTTCCCTCAAGAAATTTCTTCTTGTTTGTTTCCCATTATCGCACCACAACAAGAAGGTGCTGAGTACGTTTTAGTCTCTCCTATGAGGTCTTGAATCAAAGTGATTGTCAGTCTATCAAAGCCCATTTACAACACTTGGTGTACTTGGCATGCCAAGGGATCTAGGCCCGTGTTCCTACTACATATTTTATGATAAAGACAGAATTAAGAAGTAGGAAAAAAATCATTTAAACATGCATTTCCCTGACAAACAGGGAACCTGGGAAGGGGTAACCCTAGCTGTGTATACAGACTCGGGGACAAGAGGCTAGAGAGCAGCCCCACAGAAAGGGAGCTTGACAATAAGGGAGGTTGACAGTAAGTTGAATATGAGCCAGCAGTGTGCCCTGGCAGCCAGGAGGGCCAGCTGTGTCCAGGGGTGTATCAAGCATGACATTGCTGGCTGGTTGAGGGGATGAATTGTCCCATTCTACTCTGTACTGGTGCAGCCTCACCTTGAGTACTGTGTGTAGTTTTGGGCTCCACAATTTAAGAAGGACTTAAAAATGTTAGAGAGTTTCCAAAGGAGGGCTACAAAGATCATGAAAGGTCTAGAGGGCAAGACGTATGAGGAGCAGCTGAAGTCACTTGGTTTGTTCAGCCCAGAGCAGAGGAGGCTGAGGGGAGGCCTCATGGTGGCCTGCAGCTCCCTCACGAGTGGGAGTAGAAGGACAGGCGCTGAGCTCTGCTCTCTAAGGGACAGTGACAGGACCTGAGGGAACAGCATGGAGCTGGGACAGGGGAGGGTCAGACTGGATGTTAGGAAAAGGTTCTTTCTGAATAACTGAGAGAGTTTGTTGTTTTTTTTTCTGAAGAACTTTCCATCACTGAGAGGGTGTTTGGGCACTGGAACTGGCTGCCCAGGAAAGTGGTAGTGACACTGAGCCTGCCAGAGTTGAAGAAGCATTCCTCAGAAAAGGAGGAAGTTATTATCATAAAATTCAGCTGAAAAATTGCTCAAAAGGAAATAGGAAAAAATCAAAACTACATTGTGTAATGCTTTATCTTTTTTAAAGAATTATTTTAACCATAGAACAACAAAATGTAAAATGCAAGAGTTTCACTGGAAACAAGAATTAAAATAAAGACAAAAGGAAAGACAGAAAAAAGACTTCTGGAACATTTGCTCAAAGCTACATTGTAAGGTTCAAGATTGAAAACCAAGTACGGATATTCTTGTGGTTAAATTCAGATATTGGATTAAGATTTGAAATGAGTTTGTAGTCTGGCTCCACCACAAATTAAATGTGGGAAATTACGGGCTGATTTTCCAAAAATTCCCCTGTGTATAAAGTACTTACACAATGTTAGCTGTGTGACTGCCATTGGAATTTGTGAGTTTAAAGGCTTACACTGGTTAAGCACTTCTGAAATTTTTACCAGTTCACATATGTACTCAGCCAGAGTGCATCTGTGTTTGAGCTTGAATGAGGACTGTGCTACTGAGCCAGATGTCCTGACTGCCCACCTCATCGTGCTCCTGCCTGCATCCTGCAGCACTCACTGAGCATAGGAACAAGGCCACTTTCAGATGAAACTAAGCTGCAAGATGTGCTCCATGAGGTCACCTGATGCACTTTAAATGCAAATAGAAATTCAGCCTATGGGACTGTGTCCACATTAAAAATTCATCAGATGCATTTAGTACAGGCATGAAGTCCTCAGTACAAACTATTTAACTCCACAGTTATTAGTCCATACTACTTGTTACCATAACATCATATCCATTTCCAAAACAAGACTTAAAATCCTACTGAGGGATTTCATACACATACAATCTAGGATCTGAAAAAGAGGTGTTCCTCTGACCTTCTTTCCTGACAGGATTGTTTGCTAGGCACTCCCAGAGCATGGCTAACATTCATGAAGTTCTGACTGGCCAAAATACATTGACAGTTGTTTCTTCTAAAACGGCACAAGAGGACATGCCCTTCTGTCCACTGTAAAACAGTGGCTGGAGCAATAACCCAGCACATTAAATTCTTACTTGTGTGGTTCAAAGCATCAACCCTCACAGCCATATTGTGCATTCTAAATTCCAACCTGTAAGTAGAAGCTCCAGGCATTTTGTCTGTTGAATGTATTCTGCTGTACAGAATATAACTTATGAATATTAAGAATAAAAAGAAGAAAGGAAAAGAAACATGTTCAGTGACATATGTTCAGGCTGTGATTAGTGACAAAGGGAGATGTAAGTTCTTACCTTGCTTTTTCGCCCGTTTATGCATTTTATGAGAAACATCCACTGGATAATTAATGCATCAAAAATTATCAGAGTGAGGTTCATAAACTGTTCTCCCATTCAGTGAAAGGGGGCTGTGTGAAGCAATGATATCACACTACTTTTTGCTCTCCTTTACTGACCTGCTGAATCTGGAATAGATTTCAGCAATAGCTTGCGACCTAGTCACTGTACAATACAATTGTACAGGATTTAGGCAACCTTTCTGGGTAGTCAAGGCTATTTGTTTGAACTCCAGAAGATGGAATCAAAGTCTGGTGTGCCTTGACATGAAGAATACTTTAAAAACTTGTGGGTTACAACTGTTGTCTTTGCTCTTGTTGTAGTGAGAAGAAAGCAAGTGCCCTTATTGCTTTTAGAAGAACTGGGAAAGGTTTATACCTTCAGGGAAGAATTCTGGTATTTGAGAGGCATTTTAGACCTACTTCTCTGGAAGATGAGGCTCATGTTTCTCATTATTTCTTACCTCCTCCTCAAAGAATGCTGGGTTTCTTGGACTGCCTTTCCACGGTGTCTAAATCTTAGTGTGTGTTTGGAGGTACAAGCACTAGCACCTGTTTTAACCTTCCAAAATACAGCTCCTCCTCTCTGCCTCCAACAGAAAAGGTGGTGTTGGTAGTCTGTGGAATAAGTGGTTAGGGAGATAACCTAAGCTTTCTGAAATTTGCAACTTCATTGCAAGGCACGCCTCAACTAGTGAGCCAAGGTCCAAACCAGAGCAGAAACGGTGCACTAACATTCCCCATCTTAATTCCTCCAGACCAACCAATATTTCCAGCCTAATGTGCTAGTACCCCAGGGTGGGAGCAGAGCTATCCTCCTTCCACTTTTTACAGGTGGAAGAAGGGAAAGACCTCCTAGTGAAACAGGAAGAGTCCCATCTCACCAGTGCTGGAAAGGAGGTGCCAAATAATCTGTGCTAACCCCTACCAGAAAGAAGACTAGTGAATGTACAGGGGCAGAAACAGAGCAGTTCAGACAGGACCAGACCACACACAGTGGTATGGACTGGAGCAGGCCATAATAATACAGTTTTATTTGTGTCAAATAATTTGGGATTCATTAGTACATGTTGAACAGCTATACTTCCTTGGTATATCAATCATCTGTAGTGGACATCTTAAGGGTAGGAAGATTCTTTTTAATCTTACCCCTCAACACTGTCCCTTAATTTCCTGAGGCCTGCATATGTTTTTACACAATGCCCAGTAGCACTCCAGAAACAGAGAATTACTCAGTTTAAAGGGATCTGTACCAAATCTTTCCTGGCCTTTACGCCCCTGTCCAAGTAGTGGAAATTCCTGCTTTCACTGTCATTTCATTTATGAGAAGGAAAACCAGCACTCTTTTCCTAACCTCTTAAACATGTGGCACCAGAAATTAGGGAGCCAGCGTGGGACTTTTAAACAGACTAATGGAAGGAACTGTCACAGGACATCTTCAGAAAACATGCGGGCTGACAAGCACCTTCGGCCATGTTTAAACAGTGGCCCTGGGAGGCTAAGGCACTTGGATCCCTGCACTGCCTGGGCAAAAGAGGCTGGCCAGAAAAGACATGATAGCTCTTCTCTCATCTGTACATCTGACATCTTCTTCAAAGAGGCCACAAGCAAGTGGGTTCTGTACACGGAGTCTCCTGAATATGAGCTTGGGATGCAGCCAGGAGGGACAGGGAGACCCAGGAACTCAGAGGTACTCAGAGCCCCAGTTTATACACAGCCTTTGTTGACAACACCACTATGAATTTACATTTAAATTCCTAGCTGAAATGTTATTTGGTGGCAGCTTTCTTTGAAAGCATGTCACACTTACAAGAGCTGTGAGTTGCTCCTTTGTTAACTCAGCATACTTCCAATTTATTTTGAATTGACTGATACATCCCTAAATATTTCATTTTAATATAACATCACAGAACTTACACAGTGAGCTTCCCCGTGCTGCGTGGCTGAGAGGAAGTGCATACTGTGATGATTGCAGCTCATCCATGATGAAAAATATCTATCATTATATGCTGCATCCCCAGTTCTTGTGTAAAATTATAATAGCTACATTTTTGCGCAATCAGAGTGCTTTTTATAAAGAATTTCCTTATAATCCAGAAAAAATAAATAAATAAATAAAATAAAAAGAGAGAGATATCCTTACAGAAATACTGCCAAACTTAATCCTTTTAGAAACTGCCAGACTGTTGAGGAGTGCTCTCTACTCATCCCAGCTCTTTGCTAAAAGAGAGTCTTTAGTAGGTATTAGGCAGCACCTTGTAACTAGAAGAATGAGACCATAGACACACATTGCCGAGACTTCCTACCAGCTCAGAAGGTAAAATTGTATGTGCCTGACAAAGGTCAGACCTTCAAGTGCAGAATGCGAATATACACATTGAACCAATTGCAAAAAAAAGATTATGGTAAATAAATGAATTTTCAAACAGCAGTCTTTACTTAATTATACTATAGGAAAAAAAAAAAAAAAAAGAAAAAAAAAAAAGAAAAAAAAAGCATTACTGAAAGCAAGAAGCAGAAAAGGTAACTGAAATCCATCAGACCAAGTAGAAAACGGGGACCGGACCCTCTGTGTGCCTGAGCCAAAAAAACGTTGCATGTGTATAACAATTTCCTTTGACTCTAAAATGGCTGTGGCTTAAATCATCTGCAAAATGCTGCTCTCCTAACTAGATCCTTTTATAAAACCACGTGTTTAGACTACACATGGCCTCCAAAAGAAAATTTCAGGAGTCGCCATTCTCTCCTCCCTCACAAAAATGCAGTTTAAAATATAAATGCATTCCACTGAAAATATGAAAGCTTTTCTTTAAATCCAAAGTGATTCAGAATGAAATTGCAACATATCACAGACAAAATGAATCTGCTTTTTTTTGATAAAATGAAACACCCACACACCCCCACCCCTCCCAAAAAATAAAAAATAAAGAATAAAAGTGTAGCCTCCTGAATAGATCTCTAAATTAAAAATGATAAATAAAGGTTTTGAAACTGGACTGGAATGAAATTTGATGAACATGCTCTCTTTCTCTCTCTCTTTCCTCGCCCACAGCATTTAAAGGCAGCAGGGGCATTGTGACAACACAGACAGCTAATTGCAAGGAAATGGATGTCTGATGCCATTAACACTACCCACTTTCCTTGGACATTTAAAATAAAAACAAAACACGCCACTAGGCACACAGTTTTCTCCCTGGGGTGGAGATGAGAGAACGGCTGAACTACATGTGATAGATGTTAAGTCAGATTGCTTAATGCACTACTGGAGGGAGCTCAGATCCACCTAAATGAGGACAGTGTTTGAACCTATAGAAGACAGAATAGAATACCTGCTTCCTGCAGAGTATATCTTAAGTCTTAATTTTAGGAAAAAACTATAAAACAACAGCATTTGAACCAACTGAAATTTCTCATTTAAATAACTGCAGATAATATAATCGCTGAATTAAAATGACAAGTATCTTATTGAACCTGGGCCATAAGCAGGACATTCTTCGTATGAACTAGTGAATGTAGAGAGAAATACAAATAAGCATTTGTGGGGAAAAAATAAAAATAAAAATAAAGTTGTCTAAAAAGTACACATTTGTCCTAGACATGAAACTAGAAAAAGTAATGCCTGATGATCACATACAATATGAGTAGCAGGGGAAATGATACAAAGTCATTCCTTATTTCCTTGGATACTCACACATAGGCATTGCACTAATGCAGAGACAGGTGAAGAACAGGAAGAGAAGAAAAATAAAATGACTGGAAAAAATGTTCAAAATCTTGGAAACTTGCTCCCATCCAATAATAAATGACAGATTTAAACTACTTTAAAAATTTGATGAATATCTTTGTTTTGAAGCTACTCCTGCATATATTAAACCTCCAAAAAAAAACAGTTTGGAAATATCAAGAAATTGTTATTCATAGCAGCAATGTTACGCAGTGTTACAATTCTTGAAATTGTCAGTCTAAATTTTGCAGTACTAGCTTTCAGCTTCAAATTTTGTCTTTGCTGTAAGTTACCTTCTCATTTTAATACAGTATGCATTGCTTTAAACACTTGGTTTCACACAGTGAAGCATGAACATGACTAGATTAAACCATATTATTTTGAATAACTCATTTCCCTTCTATTTTAGTTAAGAAAAATTGCTTGATTTTATTATTACTAGAAGTCAGAATTTGATGATATGATACATACATACTGAAGATTTTTTTTTAATGAGCTTTTTTGATGGTTTTGTTATGCAATTCTCTATGTTACCTTATTTAGAGGAAAATTGAGTAGCTACATGTACTATTTACAATTTGGGCTACAACCTGAATTCACAGAAATCAGTGGGAGATTTTCCTATTAATTTTGGTAGCAGCAGGTTTTGACCATTAATACAATAAAACAAGTAGTGCAAAAAAAAAAATCCCAGCTCAAACCACTACTGGATTAACAGTCTGCAATTAATTTTTACCATCTCAAGTTGCTGGACAAAATTAAACCCCTACAAATCTAGTTATGAAAGATATATAAAGTTAAAACAGATTATAGTTAAAAGACTGACCTCATGAGATAAAAATAAAATTACTCTTTGATGTATAAATGAATCTTAATAAGTATCCATTAATTTAACATAGTGATTAGCTAGAAAAAAAAAAAAAAAAAAAAAAAAGTAGTTAATATTTTTATAGCCAAAGTTTTTTTCAGTTTAACTCCGTACTTGTGTTGTGCCTTTTGCAGCATATCTCTGAAATGATCTCAGCAGTAAATTGCTTGTGCTTGTCTGTTGATTGTGATGTGAAGGGACTGGTTGGACCAGATGCTGAAGGACTCTATTTATATACCTGGCTGGTTAGATTGAATGGACCTGCAGGAAGAACCAGCCCCATCAGAGCTTCTTCAATGACTTCCATCTTGACCTTGAATTTGACCTTTGCTATGGTTCACTTCCATCTCCATAAAAATGAGCTACAGGCTAGATTGTCATCTATTTTCTCTTTTATGTTTTTCTGGGTTTCCTAGAGTTGACCAAAACAGATTAATTATCACACTTTGGTGTGACTCATAGTAAAAGACTTTGCAATGCACGAGTGAACAGTTGCATGCAATTCTTCACAATGCTGAATTGACATTGTTATTCAAATCAGAAAATGCTGATTACTACGGTAACAGAGGGAAAGAGTTTCCCACCACAGAATAAAATGAAATGTCAAGCACCTTAAGGTATCATACAAATAAAATATGCAAGATAAGCAATTTCAGTACTTGCATGGCTCTGATCTCAAATCAAAGCTCTTCCATTTGCATCCGCCCTCATTGTGAAGGTAACTTACACAACAACAAATGACAAATTCACTTGTTCAGTGTATTATCTTACTGGAAGTGACAATGAGTATTTCAGTGATTATGGATGGGCACTATTTTTCAAATTCATCAAGGTAGGGATTTGATCTATCGATGAATGTTCCATTTTGACTTTTTTTTTTTAAGTAAATAAAATGTACACAGGCTCCAATATCTATGACTCAAGTAATTATATTTTATGTGTAAGAGGATATTTTTCTTTAATGGAACTTTTTATTGCCAAAGAGGGATAAAATAAATATGGTATATATTTAAAATAAATTCAGTAAAGGAAGTATTTCTTATGCCTATTTCTTGTTTATCAGTGAAATTATGAGAAACATTATGTTTCGAATTGTGATTTTTCTAGGCAGAGCCACTACAGATAGAATTGTACGGCTCTATCCCTTTTCTAAGCTGTGAGAATTCATTACATGTTTGGGTGCCAGGCGGCATTTGAGGATTCAATGAGAGCCCATTATTTTAATAACCTGACTAGGACCACTCCATCCTCATACTCTCGGATTCCAAGACAGCCTCACAGGAAGAAAAGAAGGCATGGGACAAAATCCCTTCACAGAGAAGGTCAGGAGCACTGAGGGTGAGATGAGAGCTTCACCACCTTTGCAAAGGCTTACTTTGCAAATCTTTCTGCTGTTCAAAATCCGTACCGTAATTTTGATTCCTTGTGTCAAAAGCTAAGACCTCTTGAATTTATGCAGTTATTTTTGGCTACTCACTGATTGGAACATTTGAAAAGCAAATGTCAGAGCCATCTGAATTAATAATTGCTGTAACAGATGACAGTGCTGATCCTGAAAGTGCTCTCACAGCTGCTCAGTCACCAGTACAAGAGAAAGGACTACAGACTATATGAGATCATTCACAGTCACTGCTCCAGCAAGTGACAGTGCCTTGATTTTCTCATTGATTCTATGTGTCAACCAAATAATAGATATATTTTTGGCATTCTCATATAATTTCTGGGAGGAATTAATGAGTAAGGAGAGGAAAACAAACAAAGACAAAGGATGACAAGTAAAATACAGTCACATTTTTAATCACCAAAACTATTCAATTACTCATTATGACTTTAAAATATATATATAATTATATATATATATTTGGAACTTACTGGGTCAAATTAGGGTTGAATCTGCAGGAAGTAAATTATTCTATACTTTTGTTCTACCTTCTATAAATTACTTGCAGGAGTTTAACAATGGTAGTGCTTTAGTACAATGGTCTACTTGTCACTTGTTGTCAACAAAAAGGTGCCCACTGCTGACTTCTGTATGCCATTAGATATATAGACATACAAACTTCTGGCTATTCGGATCTTGCAATCTTTTATCCCCAAGAGAAAACCATTGATCTTTTTCATCAGAACATATGTCAAAAACTAGCAGCAAAATACCCATAATTCCTGGTATTCTATTCCCTTGGGCTTTCTGTGTGAAGACAGAGATTGATTTTTACTTTTTAGGGTGGATTTGCTCTTAAATTAGACTTTATTTTTCAGCATTTCATTCTATAAAGTTGTAGTAATGGGGGGAAAGTAAAAACAGTGACATTAACTAGATGGAACAAATGGTATTTTACCCCTTTGGTATTTCAAGAGGAATTCCAAACAAGTGAGACTTGTCCAAAAGCTACAGAGCACTGGCTTTAATATTAGGATAACACTACCAAATGCCCTGTATCTCTGATGCTTGTGTGGCCCACTCAAAATCCATAATGAAATCTTGCCTGGCAGGAGCAGAAGTTGCTAGCTAGGATGCCCTAAGGGAAGGGTGCAGGGACACCAGCTGCCACCCCGGGGCTAGCTGGGAGCACACTGTGCACTCGCATGCACACACACAGCATTCCCATTAGCCGCTGGCCATTCTCCAAGAAAAGCAACGCTTGCTCAGCACAAGACACAGGAGGACGACTATTTACATGTGTTTACAGAAACAGCTGTGAGAGGAAGGCATGAGTTTACAGCAGTGTCAAATACACGTGTTGGCTGCCATACCCTTATGCTACTGTTCTGTCAGGAAAAGAAAAGAACGATGAAGAATCAGTCATCACACTGTTGTCTTACATATACCTGACTAAAAAAAAATTGAACATATTAAGCAACCTTGAAGAATTTTTTTGCTGCTTATAGAAGGGCTCTTTTGTTATTGAAACTTAGACAAATAAAAGAGATTGGGTTTAGTTAATATCTGATCAAATCAATATATTTTTAATTATTGTCAACTATTCCAAAGACTTAATTTTGTGATTTTTCACCTTTCCCCATTATGAGGATCTCACCTCAATGAAATGTTCTAGAACTTTTAAAAAGAAAAAAGATGGTAAAGAAAATCAAAATGAATTATTTCCTATGGCTTCAATCCAATAATGGTTTCAAGATTCAAACATTTGGCACTGTAATCAAGTTTATTTGAATAAATTAAGTAACTTCTTAACAAAATATAAAATTCTTGGCATAATGAGAAAAAATTAGTCTTGCTTTTTGGCATTTTTTTCTCAATTTCAGCTATAAAATACTTTCAAAATGGAAAGAAATCTGATCTTTGACCTATATCCCAGCTCTGCACTTCTTCACCAGCTTTCAGCAGTGCTAAAGCAAGCAAGCAAGAAATCAAATGATACTACAAATCAAACTGCTATGGGATTGGAGGACAGGATATGCTTACAGATTACTCTTTTTCTGTTTGAGTATGTTTATTTCTGCATGTGTTCCCCAGATGTTTTATTGTAAACCTGGTATTGATAGCTCTGCTAGCCAAGAATTATCATTGAGCCATGAAGAAATACTTTTTGCGGGTTATGCAATAAATCTGGATTTCTTTCTGTTTTTAAGATTGTCTTTAAATTGGAGGTAGGATTCCTTTATATCTGTGATTTCACTATGCTTTGTTGTCTGTCTACTTAGTAATGCTTGCTACTGCTAAAGCACAAATTCTTTTGCCAGAAGAACTAAATAATTTAATGTTTTTTTTTTTTTTTTTTTCAGTACAGACATTTAACAAATGCATAATTTTCTAATTTAAAAGAGAAAATTAGATGTGATAGTCTAACCTCCATCCACCGGAACCACTTTCTTAGTGAAAGGTGCGATCACCCTTTTTTCATCAGGAGTGCATTTTCCAAAGTTAATAAATCCTTTATGTAACAGGACAACTCTAGTAGACCAATATCAGCTGAAAGTAAGAAAAGAGACAACAGCTTAAAATTATTGCTCTTAAAATGCTAGTAGCTTTTCTGCTTAAAAGTTCAGTGCTTTCTGTGTGCCTGTTCCAGCAGAAATACCTGTTGCAAGCAATGGCCCTTTATTTTCAACATCACTGGCTCAGCTGTTGAATGTAAAAGGCCTGGAGCAGATGATGCAGAGTCCTTTCAGCTCCTTCTGCACATAGGGGCTAGCACCAGGAGGAGGTGACACAGCAAAATTTGCAGCAGGACAAACTGCCCTTTTAACTGTTGCTGCAGGGGAAAAGGACCAGAAAGGGGAGATGGAGTTTCATTGAGTTGAGGTGTTAGTCAAAGGTATGGTGGAGACTGCAATGGACTTGAAGAGCCACATCTCAGTAGTAAGACAATAAAGCTCAGAAAGATTTGGAGAAAGGGAAGAAATTCATATCCACACTCCCAAAAGTAGTGAATTATTGGCACTAGAAGTATGGGAGGATAATGAATAACATTTTAAAATTCTGGCCTGTCAGTGTAAATGACCTGGTCTCCTCAAGCATTAAATAAAAAATAATAAAATAAAATAAAATAAAATAAAATAAAATAAAATAAAATAAAATAAAATAAAATAAAATAAAATAAAATAAAATAAAATAAAATAAAATAAAATAAAATAAAATAAAATAATAAAATACAGAAAATAAAATACAGAAAAAAAAGGCAAAGGCAAAAAAAATATAACAGGTATATGGCATAATACAATTTTTGTATTTAGCGTCTTGATACCGAATGTTTTTGAGAAGACTGTGAGAGGCCATGAGCTGATAAGCATTACATAGTGTTGCAGTTTATTCCTGGAACACAGCTACGCACCACACACACACTTGCTCACTTTCCCCACGTCAGATGGGGGAACGAACTGGAAAGGTAAAAGAGTGAGAACACATGGTTTGAGATAAAGACAGTTTACTAGGTAAAGCTAAAGTTGCACACGCAAGCAAAGCAAAACAAAGAATTCAATCACTACTCCCCATCGGCAGGCAGGTGTTCAGCCGCTTCCAGGAAAGCATCCAGGCTCATCATGCGTAATGGTTCTTTGGGAAGACAAAGCTCTGAACATCGTCTCCCTCCCCCTCCCCTACTTCCTCCTTCTTTACCACAGCTTTTATTCAACTTTTATTGCTGACCATGACACCATATGGTATGGAATAGCCCTTTGGTCAGTTTGGGCCAGCTGTCCTGGCTGTGTCCCCTCCCAGCCTCTTGTGCATCTCCAGCTGCCTTGCTGGGAAGGCGGTATGAGGAGTAGAAAAGTCCTCAGCTCTTGTGCAAGTACTGATCTGCAGAAACTAAAACAACAGTGTGTTATCACTACTACTTTCATCAAAAATCCAAAACACAGCATCATACAAGCCTCTATGAAGAAAATTAACTCTACCCCAGCCAAAACCATGACATACAGCTATGAATAAACAGTGAGGAAAAGCAGCAGCAGCATTGTTACAGCCTGCAAGAGACCCAAGCTTTGTTTGTGAACCCTCAGACCGTCTGTGTCTGTAATTCCCATAAGTCCTGTAGGGGCTTTTTAGTGTTTTTAAGCATAGCACTCATATTCTTACTGAGCAAACTCCAGTGCTGAGGGTTTTGGCTGCTAAAGTTAATATCCTGTACTTGTCTACATTGGAGGGCTGAAAGAATTCAGAATCTCACTGTGAAATTTCCTTGAAAATGGATTCTGTATTAAAACCATGAGAAAACTTGGCTTCTAAATGACTTGAGGACACTCAGTGTCTGTAATTCAATCTAGAGTTTAAACTGTAAGAAGGCAACCTATAAATACAATTGTCATTAAAGTAGCTGGAAAAAACATATATCCAAATAATTATGCCATCTAATATATTGTTTATAGTCACTAGGATCATTTATTCTACCATGAAATTATGGGATTTGTTTTTAATCTTCAATAACTGTTATTTGATTTTGTTTTACATCCTCACATTGTATGCATATTAGCTTACTGGCATCCAGTGACTACTTCCTAATAAATTGGATTCTGTGGTACTCTTTCAGACACATGCTTTCAACAGTACGTTAAAGCAATTTTGGAATTCAGTGGTATTAGAGACACAGGTAAATGCCATCTGTTAAGCTGCACTCTAGTTGCTGTATTCAAATGCTACCCAGGTCTTCAGTCACAGAGTACACACTGGCCAGCTCAGCTCTGAATAATTAAAATTAAAATCTCACACCTTGATATGCTAATATGTGTGTCATAACTATATTTTCTGATTTGCAGTTTGACAGCCTGTATAGTCAAGGCTTCACAAAAACTCTCAAAATTGAGGGAATTATTTGTTCATAACTACACATGCAGTTAGCTTGGAGAATGATCTGGCCAAGACAGATGAAAATGCACATTAAATTTAGGTACATTTATGCATACCAACATATCACCTACTTTTATGCTATAAATAAAATACAGTTCTCTGTGAAAACAGACAGTAACTTTTGATATATGTCTTGAGATTCACCACAAAGTGTAATGCCATTACCTTCTTTATACTCCACCTATGCAATAGGAGATCCCATTATGGAAATTCAGGTCCTGAATTATAGGATTTATACTACTACAGGTTTAGCCTTAAAACTCTGTCAGTCATCTAACGGCAGAAATTCCTTCCCAGTGGCGAGTGAGTGCATGCCAAAGATTGTAGAAGGTCCGTGTCTTTTCTATGCGGCACGCTGAGCTGAACACAGAACTCCAGGCTGGAGTCTCACAAAAGCAGAGTAGAAGAGGAGAATCAACTCCCTCGGCCTGCTGACCACACCTCTGTTGATGAAGCCCAGGATGCAATTGGTGTGTTTATTAGTCATTAACGTTTTGAAGCCTCCCTTTATAGGAGAGGAATTCCATCCCTCTGATCATTTTTGCGGTCTTCCTCTGGATGTGCTCTAATTGATCCATGTCTCTCTTGTGCTGGGGTGATGTCCTTTTAGTTCTTGCCCTGTCTTGAGGGTGCTGGAGGAGTTTGCTGCAGCTTCCCCCAAGTGCTCCACACCTGCTGCCTGGGCTCTGGGACAGTATCAGCACACCAGCTAGATTTCCTTTCAGGTTTCCTGTGGGCTCTGAAACAGGAGGACAGGAAGAAAGGCAAGGGAGTGCTTGCCATGTCACTCAGGCTCATCCCAGCCAGGGAATGGTAGGATGCACAGGTAGCAACCCAGGGACATACTATTCAGACATAGCCTCAGTACCCCACAACAGGACTTTGGGCCTTTTGCTCAATCTGTTAAAACACTTTGGAGGCTTCATCACAGATGAGATAAAAGGTGATTCAGTAAAGATATATGGTGTAATAAACAGCACAGACAAGTCAAATGGTTTGCTTGCAGTTACTTTTATGTAGTTGAAAAACACCTCCCCAAAATAAAGCCAATAAAAAGTTCTACTTTTATAGTACAGAAACTTCTGTTTGAATTTCAAAATCTGTATTTTGGAAATATAGCGTTCTTATCTTAAAATAGCACTAAATACTGGAAATTAGTATAGGCACTTCTAAAAATATTACATCCATTTTTATAGAAAAATCCTGAAATCTTGCAGTGTCAGTTTGACGTTGACTGCTTTGTGAAATATAGCTTACTAAAGTGTAAACGTCTTGACGTTTTGCAGATTTACAACTCCCATGAAGTCTTCAACCTAAATCACAATTATTACTAGCTTTTCATAATAGTTAATACTGTTATCACATAAGGAGTCACAATGTCAACTTTTGTCAGCTACAGTAAGATACTGAGTACAGAGATCAATATGTCCCACTGGGAAAAGCTGTCAGTTTTCAAAGCTGTGTAACTTTTTAAATGTTAACCTGCCCTTATGCTAGCATTGACTATTAAAATAAAAAGCTATATTAAAATAAATAAATGGAAATCAAATAGCTTTTCAGAAGCTTATTGCTAATCCCATGACATTATTACATAATAACAATAATGACCATAAGCACATATCCCTGCATCAGTGTACCTAAAATGTGGCACATGGCCAAAATCTGGCAAGGCTGGTAGTTATATTCAAGTTCAGGTAAAACGTATAAGAAAGGAGCAGTAGCTGATATTCAGGCTCTAGGACTAGGCACCTCTGGGCATGAGTGCGCACAAGCAAGAATATATGTTAGGAGAGTAGCTGTCACTCTGCAGGCTTTGTAAGTACATCCATGTATCAGTGAGTGGACCATAATCCTGTGGTCAGAAAGTATATGGTGTAGAAGAACTGCCATCCTGAGTCAGGTATTTTACCCATTGAGTTTTATATATCATCACCAGCAGAGGAGGCTTCTAGGAGCGTTATAGTGTGTTCCCTCCCAGCTTGTGCTCCCTCGCAGCATATCCTCCCACTGCCACAAGTTTAGCAAGAATAGCTAATAACTTGATCTATAATTAGTTTTGTAGTTTTAAGCAGTTTCATGAGAGCTGTTTACCATTTTTATAGGAAATGGGACATTGTCTGCACACTAAAAATGGCACTTCAAATACTTTTCACTACTGATATTGCTGATTGACATACTGGTATTTTAATATGCAAACTAAAAGTTTGTTATTATATATGACATTTCCTTGACTTAAGAAAAACAAATGAACAGCAAATATGGAAAAAAAAAATATTACTTACCCATAAATTCTTTTGCTAACTGAATTGGAGGCATGTTGCTTTTACCACTCAACTACCTAACTTAAACATGTTTTTGTATGCTTTTCTAGCCACTGGTTATGCAATTTACCCCTTTATTATTCCATTGATTAATACTATACCTTAACAATTTTTCCATTATATATTACATTCTCTCTTATTTTTATATGTATCTGGGAAAATACAGGCAGGCATCAATATGGAAACCCAATGATAAAACATCCTTATTATCTAGTGCATTAGTATTTTAAAACAAAACTCATCCGTATACTGCAGGTGTTACTTCATTAATATGATCCTTGTGAGAAAACTAAGCTATTATGTTTGAAGATTCAAGTATCATTCTGTTGCAGAAGTAACTTTATTTTACATGGACTGCTTTGTGGTTAAGACACGAAGGACACATTATCCATTGGATGGTTTAGTCTCATCTATACTTTTATCTCCTGAACATAATAGTGAATAAATGCTGCAAATTAATTTTGTTTTGTACGAAATTTTTTGTCTTTTTGAAATCTGTCTGCTTGACCATTTCCTTCAGTGTCCCTATTTTTTGAGAAATATAAAAAAAATATCTTTCTCACAACAAGTTTTTTCCAAACTGAAGAGTTATCCTCTTTAGTACCCCTTAGTACCCCTTTCACACTAGCGTTTCCATATCTTCTTCCATATCACCTCTGTTGCCTTTCTATGTCTATTCTCTAATCCTACTATAACCATTTGAATGGGCAATGTTAAACAAATGTCATTATGCTACTGTGTTGACTTGATTTTACTCCTTTTCAAATAATTCATACAATTTTCTTTGCCTTTTGGACTAACAATTTTTTTTTCCTTTTTCTCCAAAGCCCCTGACTCCCATATTGCCTTCCTTCCAGTGCTAAGTACGCAGCACTGCATGTATACTGAGGATGATGCTTTCACTGGTATATTCTGCAACATGTCCTTGCCTTAGTCTGTAAGATAAGCTTTTCTGCTGGCCTGAGAAACAAGAAAGAGTCAGGGAGGAAACTTATTACTGGAGAATATTTCCCATTGAACTTCAGCAGCCTTCATTTCTCAGCTGAGTGATAAAACTAGAAAAGAAATGAACTCTGTTCCATGCATTTCTGCTCTTCTATCTAACCACTGCACTGCAGTACAAAGTTTCCACAACTACAGTGTAAGTGATCTTGTTCTCCTACTTTTGAGAAAAGCCCTGTATTATTGGTATCTTTCTTTTGGATATGGCCATCAGCAGAAGGAAATAGGTCAGGATTACGGAGGACAACACGGAAAGCAGCTTTTAGGTATCAGGTTTGAAGAGATTCACCTCTGCAATGAATGGATTACAACTTGCCATTGCAAGTCTCTAACCTTCTTGGTGTTTGGAGAGTGGCGGGACCATTATTCTCATTTTTCTTCTCTCTCAGAAAAGTATCTGTAACAGGGATCATTCACATTACACAAGTAATGTACTTGCCGCAGACCACCTACTGCACTGATTTGCAGACTGTGATAGATAAAACCTGTCCATCTTTAATGCCATCTTTTTAGTAGGTGCTAAGGGTTGGAGTTCAATGATCTTTAAGGTCCCTCCCAAACTGAGCTATTCTGTGAGTAGAACCTCCAGGTCTGGATGTCTTACGCAGGAGTTACCAAAGATTCTGGGGAGAACAGGGGTATTGAATGAAGTGCAAAGTATCACTTCATTCATTGTTGTTGCAAAGAGGCAGAGTTTATCACAACCATAAAGTCGGAGGCAAAGAAAATATCTTTTGATGGTAGGCTTTGTAAATAAATTTTGCATGCTTTTTTCCACCCTCCCCCCCTCCACCCTCTCCCTTTCCTTTCAGTCCTCTTGAGCATGAAGCAGGGGAAAAAAAGGACCATTTGTATTACAGTTATTTGCAATCTAATTTGCCAAGCCAAAGGATAGTCTGAATGATCTAATTCTCAATATACTACAGGACTGAGGTGAAGTACAAATCATCTTAGAGGATCCAATAATTCTGTTTCAATTGATCAGCTTTTTAGGCAGTATCCTTCAGTTGAGACTTTTCAGATAAGTAAAGTAAATTAGGTTGAAAACAAAATGCTAGTTTCTGAAATGTGGATTTGGCAATGTATTTTTGATCTGATAGGAGCTTGGTAGCATTTCTTCTACCCGCTTGAGGCCTACTGAGCTGCATATACTGTACTCTATCAAAGCCCAGTTCTTTGCAGCTCAGTGAATAAAATACTGCAGTTTCTCCCATTGACTGACTGAAATAAAATAATCTATGATGCATGAACAAGTCTAAATGAAATAATAATATCCTTAGCAGTGAAAAACGGATTGGTAATACAGTAATTGAGCAGATTTATTGCCATCTCCTTGAGCTAGCCTGCTGAAACAGCCTGCTATTTTATTTAATCTCATATCAGAGGAATTACTGGCTGGTAATCCATTGTTAAACATCATTTAGAATGATGGATGAAAATGTCAGCTTTTCCAACATAATCAATTCATATCTCATTAGCACATATTATTTATGATTCTCATAATGGGACCTGCAGGGGTCTCCAGGGGGAAATGGAGACCTCAGCTGTTGTTGAAATGAGATGAGATATACTGTAGCTTATGAGTTAATAACTGCATATAAAAAATACTTCCCCACAGTATTGATTGTCCTTACCATTTTATAAATGAATTGAGTGCCTTGGCTTCCCCTCTTACTGTGTATGGCAGCTCTTCCTTCTATTCATTTTGTTGCTAATAATTCAGTGAGAAAAATATTAAAGAGCATATGAGAAAGACTATTTTACAAATAACTTTTAAGACACTAGAGGGGAAAAAAAGAGCCTTTGAATGTAAAGTAATAAGAAACACTTTACTGCTCTGTTGCTGTTTGCTAAGGACTTTGGGCACTTTTTCCCCCCTCGGTCCCTATGAAGACAAATCGACATATTTCTCCAGCTACAGCACAGTTGCATTTTAAGGATACTTTCTACTGTGTGCTGCCTCAAAGACCAATGAAAAGCAAACCTTGATTCATGGATTTAATGCAGCTGATGGTGCAGCAGTAATCATGGTCACAGTGTCAACTGCTGCCTCAATTAAACTACATTTGAGAATCATTTTATGCTTCAGCTCATAAACATCAATAAAGGAAAATGAGTAATAAATGACTGTCTAGAGTACAAAGGACCAGCTCATATTTCAGATGAAAATGAAGACAAAATGTAGCTTTTATTTGCCTGTGGAATTCCCATTAACTGCATCACTGACAGGAGGGAGTTGGATCAATAGTTGGCTGGCCGCAGAAAACAGTTTCTGGCTGTTCAGCAGCCAATGCAAAAGGAAAACTGTCATATTGTGATCTTTATCAGGTAATCTTCATTACACCAGACCAATGATATATGTATATGCTGGTCAGCTAGGGGCACTTCTAATTCCTGCTTCTATTTGTGGTCTGAGCGCAGTGTGCTCACAAATTATTTGTTTACAGCTGTGAAAAACCTTCAGTGTTCATCTCTTTTATTCTTTTTATAGGTAATCCATAACCAGGAACTTTCTCTCAAGACTACTTTATTCACTCACAATTTTTAAGAAAGTGCTGTATCAAAACTTATCTTTCTCCCTGCTTAAGAGGAATCTGCTAGTAGCTTTTGTGATTGCTGTTGCTGAAGCTTGACTGAAAGATTTACTGAGTATCCTCCAGTAAGTTCTTCGAGGGTATATGTGCCTTATTACAAGTGATTCTAGGCTTATTTGAACAAAGGTGACTGCTAGCTTTGAAGGAAGAGAAAAACTCTCCATGAGCTGTTAGCTTTCCAGGTGGCAGCTTGCATGTATTGCAAACTATGTATGAAATCATCTCCTATCCACACATCCCCCCCACCTCCCCCCGCTCCCAACCTGCAGAATAGAGATATTTTGGTCCTTTACAGTGCTCTGTAATTCATATAGTTCCACCACAATGTGCACAAGTTAAGAATCTATACATAAAAGACAGCAGCTCTGGCTCAGTTGGTACACAGCTCTCTAAAGAATGTGCTTCCAGAGCACAACAGAGATTTTTAAAGTGTCACCACTTGCAAATCTAAAGCAGGAGGAAATAATCACTTCCTCTTCATGCAGTGAAAATGTAAATTACATTATCAAAACCTCAAAACCTCCAATTGAATCATAAAGTAATAAAATATGTACTGTTTCTCTATTTAGTTCCCTGTTTTACGCTGATCCTATGAAATTTATCGTTCCATTATTGTATGTAACACCAGGCATTTAAAAAAAAAAAAAAAAAAAAAAAAAAAAAAAAAACACAGCTGATAATGAGATTTCCTCTAAAAACTTTTACATTCTTACAAACAACATATACTCTAACTATATTATGCAATGATGTTTAACCTGAAAACTATGCATCTACGTTTCAGGGTAAGAATTGAAACTGACATTTGTATGCATGAAGTAGACCTCACTGTTGCTCCTAGAAGTTACCCACTTCAACTTCTCTCACTCCCAGTCCTTTGATTCTGCCCTTTGTCACCATTGCCCTCACCCTGTCACCTTCCCCTCAATGTATGTTCTCCAACTTTTTCCTTCTCCACTCCTTCCCAGATTCCAGTTGTAATCCTGATTTCCTGTTTTGTATTTCCCCTCCCTTTCACTTAATAATGCAGACTAACAATAAGAAAATATTAACTTAACTGTGTATGACTGTAGTAACAACCTAATAGTGCATGTTCCTTCAACATCATCCCATTTCTTTTCAGTCTCCTCAGCTATCTTTTGCTTCTCCTCATCCTGTCTTCTGGCTGCTTACCCTAGTAAATCTCTAGTCTTATATACCACATATTTACTCTCCCCAACATGCTTATTTGCACTCCTAGTCTCTTTCTACAAAACCTTAATCTCTCCTGTCTCTTCAGATCCTTTTCCACTCCACCTTTCTGTCTCTCCCTTCATGTCTCCCTTCACTGCTTTAGCTTTCTTCTACTTTTTAAGTCTCCCTGCACATCACAAATGCTTCCTCTAAACCCTGTCACAACCTGCTGATTCCTCCATTCTCCCTTGCTTTTCATGCTGTCTTCTGCTTCCCATTTTTTTTTTTTTTTTTTTTTAACAGTTTCTCTCCTGTTCATTTAGTTTCCCCTGGATTGAGGTGTCTGAAAATAATGTAAGGTACTGCCATCTTTACAAGACACAGGTTATTTTCAGGTGCAAAGCCAGTAAGGAACGTTGGTCACCTCATCAGACAGCAGTCTGGAGGTGGCAGCTATTGTGAATGAATGGAAGTTTATGAGTTTTGGAGACAGAATAAGATGTTACACTGATCTCAGAAGACATAAGAAAATTCATGACGTTTCCAGCACCCTCAGGAACTTGCCTAGTTAAACCAGTTTTGCAGAGCGTATCTCTTTAGAAATGGTAGTGAATATGTGCTGGTCTTTGTATTAAAAAACGTTACATTTTAGGACAGCTGAAGGGGTCACATATAGGAACATTGAAAAGATGTCTAGCTATTGAAAATCTTAAATTTAAGAAAACATTTTTTTTTTATATTACTGAAGTACTTTATCAGTATTTTAATAATATAATAGCCTAAAAAGAATCAATTACACAGATCGTTTTATATACTGTTATTTCAGTGCATTTCAACCTACTGAACTTTCCATTTTCTGTAACAGAATGTGAAAATTTTGTGGAAAAATATCTACCCATCCTTTTATCTGTCAACCACAGAGAATTATGGAGTCTGGCATATACCAAAAGGACTATTTTTCATACTTATTTACACTGATAAAGAGACAACATTTTAAGCCAAATTCCATATTTGGATAAATAAATAATAATAATAAAGCATAGATTTGTTAACGATTTTCTCTGTATCTAAAATTACACCTACAAAACGAACTTTTTTAAATACAGCATTTCAGCATCAGTCCAAATCTCAGCAGTCAACTCCAGAACAGAAATGGGGATATGTATCAAGAAGACAAGACAAGTCAGGAAACCATGTTGTTTTTTTCTGAATACCCAGTCTCTAAATTCCACACCAGAAGCCTGAAAATAATATTTGGATAAATTGACTCTCATTTATCTTTCCCGAGGGATGAAAAATAGAATAATAAAAAAAGTATATTATGCTGTCTTTCACAGAGCTGTAATTCTCTGGATTTGTCATTCTCTTTCCTGAAAAATAAAAATAAAAATAAAAATAAGATCCCAAGAATTTGTTCAAACCACTGCACATTGCACCAACAATGGTACTGCTTTTGGCAGCCTATATGAGACAATTGTAAAAATGTCATTGGGTGAGGGTATCTTGCCTACCCAACCCTTTTCAGCAAGGCTATCAGTAGAACCCATCTGCTGTTCATATCAGTAAGAGATAAATAAGCAAGAGGGATTGTAGTCTAGCATTTCCAGCAATCAGAATTTTTCCTCAGATACTCAGATTTTTTTAAAAGGAATGTTTTTCATTTCTCTGAATTTGGCAATACTGAACACTTCTGAACAACCTGACAGTTGAATAAAGTTATTCCTGACTTTTTAGCATGACTGTATTTTGCCAGCCAATGGATGACTTCTAAGAAATATGAAATTCAACTTCAGAAATGCTGCAATAATTTTAGTCTGATCCTTCAGTAGAATCTCCTTTCTTTAGCTCAAGCACAGGGCAAATCAAAAAGCACCAGCAGGGTCTGTTTCTCAGAAAGAAAAATCTCATCTGCACCAATGACAGTAAGAAAATCACTAAAACCAAATGTCATTCTGCTGCAAAGAAAGGGAGGTTTTAAATTAATAAAAATTAAAAATATATGACAAAAAAAAAACAAAACACTAAGGATGAGCAGAGATTGCTGGCCTGTTCTAATATGCGAATTTTATTTTGCCTTTAGTACGTGAAAGCTGTGTAAACAAAACATGCTCTTGAGGAAAGATGACATTAAATAAGGGAAGTTACCACGTTCACTGGCATGAAAGTGGATCTAAACTCGAAATTGAGCCACCAGGTAGCATTTTTTAATAGTTATAAAAGAATGAACATTTAGAAAATGGAAAAGGTCTGCTCCATAGATAGATAGATAGATAGATAGATAGAAGAACTAGGACAGAGATCTCAAGTTGTAGAGATTACAACAAGTGTAGGATCTGCCAGATGTGAAGTGGCATAATATATTATTCCTTTGTGGGATGTTGTGTTATTCTTTGATAAAGACTTCATGACATTGCTATTTTTCAAAATTTGCTATGTGGCTTATAATTAATGTTAGGTTACTACTTTATCATTGGGCTAGAGAAATAAAGGCATGTGCATTTTCTTTTATAGTAACAGCTGGTGCTTTAATTATTTTTTGACAACGTGGATAGGTGAAAAAAGAACTTGATAGTGAGCTTTGAGAAAACTAAAATATTGCCCTGGACGTGTGCGCAGCTAAGACATAGATGACTGGTATTTTATGACATGGTCAGTATCACACAGCTTTCATAAATATTTTCCAGATGGTTAGAGAATTTAGTAGTATTCTAGTAAATATTATTTTCTGCAGTTAGATAAACAAACATAGCACCCACCTTGATAACCATATTCATTGAATGCTGTATTCATATGAGCCCATGATACTTTAGATGCAGTGCAGGACAATCGACTTTTATCTCACTGACTTTATAAATAACCATTATAAGTAAAAATAATTAAATATAAATATTTATTACCCTTTTCTCTATATATAAATTAGTTTCTGGCTTCTCCACCCCTTTTTGCACTTAGTGGATATGTAGTTTGTTATATCAAATGAAAGCACAGGTATGCACTGCTTTATGCTAGGAGCTATCAATAGTATGTAGCTAATACATCATATTGAATGACAGATTTCATAAATCAGTTATAGAAGGGATCATGCAATGCTTTTAGCAAATTTCCAAAGAGTCATAAAAACTATAAATCAATGTATTTTTGATTAATCAATTCACAATGTCAACTTTTGGCAATAGTTGTGTCCTGTTGTGTCCTCATTGCAGGTATACTAGGATGCGTGCTATTGTCTGTCATGGGGAGATTTAAGCAAGAAAAGAGGGGGGAAAAAACTGTTGTGCTATTGTCAACATCCAGACAAGTTCTCAAATTTGCTGCAGTGAGGCAGATCTTAAGGCATATAACAATCTGACTTACAGTCCAGAATTTACAGTGGAAATAATGGAAATTTTGAAAGGTGAAATAAAAAAGTAGGTGAGCCCTAATTCTTCAAGAGTTCACAGACTATTAAAACAAACAAACGAACAAAAAAAAATAAATAAATAAAAAAAACGAATACACATTCAAATCTTTCTACCACATCCTTTTACTGTTTAGATAAAATGAGCACTGAAGTCAGTAACACAGATCCTGTTTCTGGATCTCACAATGTGGATCACACATGACTATAGGGAGCAGAATCACAGATTTGCCTGTGTCTTGCAGTCTACATGCCTGCATTTAGCTAGGAACCACCACAGATTCATTTTTTCCAAAGAAAATGCTGTTGAAGAGTGAAATCCCATACACATCGTAAAAGACGTCTGACATCAATATTTAATTTTATTAGTTATACTACAGGTACTCTAGGGAACCTGATGGAGAGCCTTCTCAGTATTGATTAGAATACAGCTATCCCACTGCACACTGTTCAAAAAAAAATATTCAATTACAATTAATTTTTTGATTCACAATAATTTAAAATATATCATGAAAAGTTAATAAAAGTGCATATGGTTGAAACACGTTGGGATTTATTAATCTGAGATGGAAATACTAACTACAAATTACTATGATCTTTAATTTGCATAATCAATATTTTTAATTCATTCTATTTTCCTGTACAAGATTCCAGTATGGAGTATTTTTAACATTTTGTGAAAACTTCAAAATTACCTCTTTCATTTAATAGTGAAAGCTGACTATTAGCGATACTGTGCTTTTTCATTTGCAAACGAAAGAGATTTAAAAGCAACGGTAATGAACAAGTTGCTAATTATAATGCAATGAATACATAAGAATCAAATATAAATTTGGGGGAAAAAATCATCTATCAGTTCTGTTGTCAGTGTAGTGGGTTTTTCACGACAGTCAGAAGCCTCTATACCAGCTTCTCTGTGGCATGAAGTGGGTTCTTTTGGGCTACCCTCAATTTTTAAATGTTATGTATGTATTAATTTTCAGTATGCTATGGCTCAAATAAGGAATTGCCTAGGACAAAATTGTCCATGGATGGATTAAGATTCAAAACTGATAACAATGTTTATTTTAAAAGTCTTATAAAATGAAAAGTAGAACTAATTTAAAAATATTTTAAGAACAATAATGTTAAATCTCACAGTAACCTGGATTTAGCATAGCTATGTGAAAATACTTGATACTCTTCTGCAACATGCCATACCAGAGCAGCACATTTAGAGCACTGTGTATAGCAGCAGTTACTGGCTTTCAGGCATTCAGTGTTGGAATAGTTGTTTGCTTTTCCTTATAGAAAACTCAGGGAAACTGATTATTTCTATATTGCTGCCTGTGGAAAACTGTATCAAGATTTATTCTTCCCACCTTTTTCAAGTAGCTCAGGCAACAGATCAAGTGAGGGAAAGCACTGAATAAGAAAATTTAACAGCAGGAAGAATAGTTTGCAGATCTCCAAAACAGAAAGTCTGTCAAAGCTAAGAGACTCCTACAGCACACCTATAATTTAAAATCTCTCTTTATTAATCTTTGTGACCTTACATGCAATATTCACCCTCCCGTAACAACATCAGCATCTAATTTGATCCTTAGGTCAGTCATCTGAGATTTCTCCTGCCGGACCCTGCTCTGTCTCACTGCTCATAATTACTGGAATGGAGAAGAGTTCTAGTAGTAAAACAGAAAAGAACAAAAATAATATTTTGTGCAGCCCATGAAAATTCATTCAGGCTATAAAGGCAGGCTGTGCGGTAATTTATAATATTTGAAAAAGATATTTCAAAAATTTGCATTTCCATTGTTGGTAACTTATCTTAGGCAGTTCCATTATTTCTTTTCACTTTATTTTCAAACACATTAAGTTGTAATCTGCAAGAAGTTAAAGCAAGAGAGTGAAAGATCAAGAGTTTTCAAGGAGGTAGTCAACTATGGACAGCATATGATCAAAGGACTACACAAATGAAGGACTGTATTTTAGTACAGTTTGAAGCAGATAGCAAAGAAACACTGGCTCATGTGTATATTTTATTATGGCAATGTGAAATTTTAGCTTTACGTTGTTTTTTTTTTTTTCTTTTTTTCCCATAACTATGTATCACTCTCAGATAATATAATTTTTGTTTCAAGAGAAATAAAATTTTGTTGACAATGTCTTAGGTAACAAAAACCAACTGAAAACTGCATTTTCAAAATACTTTATATTATCTTGCTTAAAATGTAGCCTAAAATAAATAAAATTATTACCAGGGGATGTGAAGGATTCTACTGTTGTTTTAAGAGGGATCTCCTCTAAAGACTCAATAATTAGTTGGGTACGGACAAGACAATGAGAAAATGTAGATACAAAATGAATTTGCTTTTAAGTCAGGGTTGGCAAACCATTACGAAGGGTTTTGGATTTTGTTTTTTTGTTTGTTTTTGGGGGGGGAAGTGGGATGGGGGTTGATGACATTTGGGATCTTGGGAATTTTTATTTTTTAAAAATTCACCTTAAGTAGACACGTTTGGAAAGTTTTCCAGAGCAATGATTTGGTTTAAGAGTTTACACAGACCTAGTAAGCAAGGAAAACTAAGCATGTAGGTAGATATCTGACAGAATGCTTTAGAAGGTGCTGAGGCATATCTGGATATAATACAGCATAGACAAAAGCACATATCAAACAGCACATCGGAGCATAGATTTCATAGTGCTATTCTTGCTGTGCACTGGGCAGGGACTTTTCATTTCACACATCATCATTCACAGTTTGCTGCAGTGACTCAACACAGTCAGAACATGTCAACAACACACAGTGAAATATTTCAGCGTTGCTTTTCCTTGGAAAATTAAGGACATGGGATTTTGATTTCAATTACCTTATGTTACAGTGGGAAAAAGTAGGAAAAGAGAGAATAGTGTTTTCTGATTTGGCAACAACCAATCATAGCAGAAACATGTTCCAAAACCTGCTGTCAGCCAGAACACAAACATGCATTTAAGGATAGAAACAGCTTATATAATTAGACAAGGAGATGAAAGTTGCTGTCCAGCCTTACTCCTTTTCTCATATCCACTAATACCATAGGTTAAAATAATAATAATAATAACATAATAAACAATTTATGAGCTGACAGAAATAATCTGGTCACATCTTGCTGTTTTCACTCAGGACAATATAAGTGTTATTTAGAAGGAGAAAAATAACAACCACGTGATAAAAACACAATCAATTAAAAAATAAAAAAATAAAAAACTCTAGTAAGACAAAATACAGTTTGTGTCTTTGGAGTCTGAATTGTCTCCCTTTCATTCCCAATCCATCTCAATGAATACTTGGTATTTCAAAGAGTGTGAGTAGTTGTAGCACATGGAAAAATATCACCAATTTTTTTACTAAATAAATGGCCTGCCAAAGACTAGGGACATTGCATTATGATCATTAAAAACAGGAAAAAGCACAGGCTTTGAATAACAAAACTTCTGGAAGAACCCATAGTTGTTCTGGTGCTTCAATTTCAATATATATATATACATATATATACACACATGTAGTGAACCATTCATATTACATGTGGCTGTGGCTAACATTGTGGTTCTTTATGCCACCTGAAATCAGATCTTGGAAGTTAGATATGAAACAGCAACAGCAAAAGCAACTTAACATACACCATATTCACAACAACACACATTTGAATCATTGTCAGATGGAAGCAAAGTTCTGCTTTTAGTTGTTTTGATTTACATTGCATACATTCTAAAAATGTTAAAAAAAATAATATAAGAAACCACAATGTGCCAATCTGTAGCTTAATTTAATACTGAAGTGTCTGGAACCATATTGGAAGAAGAAAGAGAGAGGAAGACACCAGAATACAACAGAATGATGATTTCTACAGAGTAAATTATGCTGGGCAGACTTTTCAGAGCATTATCAATGACAATTCAAAGAATATTGTCCTTAACCATGATATGAATCTCCTTGGAAACATTTCCCAAGCCACCTAATATCTATCACCCACACTTTTCAATCACATCAACAGTAATGAATACTGTAGTGGCTATTAAAAAGGGTATTTAGCATTTTGATGTACAGTTCCTTTCCATGCTGTTTTAAATTTAAAATTATTTTGTGGAAAAGTATAGCCAGTGTTCGGTTGTGAATCGCAGTCATACACTGGATTTTCTTCATGTGGCAAGAAGGTCTTCCAAAGCATTTCAAATATTGTTAATTAATCTTTGCCCCTGAGGGTAAATACTAAGATGAAAAGCATGCACACAGTGAGCTTGTTCCTATCTACACAGAAATATCTACTCATAGCAAATTCAAACTCAGGCACTTCTTCCTCATTGTTATGTTCTAGCCAATAATCTGGTTTCCCATCTCTTTAATGTGAAGAATACCAATGAAACTGGTATTTAGGACTATTTATGATTTTAAGTGTATATTTGTTGGGTATCTTGTATGATTAGTTCAAAATGGAAATCTCAAAGGTAATTTCTTTTTTACTTTGTTAAAAAACTTAGCCTCTCTCCCCTTTCTTATGGTCATTCCTTATTCATGTATTTATTTTTTTATTTTTTTAATTTTATTTTTCAATCAGCAACTTCAGCTCAGACTGGCCATTTGAAAATGATAGGGTCACTGGGAAAGAACCCCTGGCCAATGAACACTCCAGTGGAGGACACAGCTCCCCAGCAAGATTATTTCAAATGAAAGAATCTGTTTTAGTAGCTTTGAACAAAGTTTCAGTTGCATACAACTGCTATTAATTCTTAATTTCATTGAAGGTATGAAATATGCAATCAGTAACCAACATTTCTGTCCAAGACTTGTGTAAGTATTGACCTACAGGTGCCTCTAAGCCAAAATTAACTTTAAACTGTAAAACAAGGAAACACTTTTGTAATGCAAGGATAGTAGGATGTGTTTTTTGCTCCTTCACAGATGAATCATATAGAGTTTCATAGAAAATACATCTTACTGCAATTCCAAAATATGTTAATTTTCATATACTTCCACAGGAGAATTACGAATAAATAAAGAATTCACTTTAAGTGTTGCATGTTTTTAGATCATTTCATACAGAGCCCTGTTCAGTGCAGCTCTACAAGTCTTCCCATGTTTTAAAAACATAAGCAAGCATACATGTGGGCACTTGTGGCAGAGCTGGTCCCAAGGAATCCTCTTCTGCTGACAACTGTGGTTCTTGGTCCCAAACTCCCAGTCACCAAGCAAGAAGGGAATTATGCATGTGTGTGGAAGGACAAACTCAGTGTTTCAATCCTTCCATTTTCTCTAGAAAGCTCAGCAGTTGATTTTACATTGCCCTCCCTACAAAGGAGGACAGTGTGGATATAAGCATTGGTGGGTTGATTTGATAGCATTTCTATATTCTCTTCAGAGAACTGAGAGATAAAACAGTTTGAGAGAAACAGGAATTTTAATATTATTTATTAGCTTATTTCTTTTAAGCATAGTGTAAACATATAAACTGGAACAATTCAAAATATTTTTTATTTTATTTTACTACTTAAAAGGAAACAAGATTGAGGTTTGATTTATTTATTTTTTGGATATATCACTTGCTCACTACTACATGCTAAAGGTTAATGGTATAGTCTTGCTCCTTAAAACACCTTGGAGATATCAGAAAAGCTGAAGCCCTTAGAGATTTGAGATGCTTCCACTTGAAAGTCTATCCAAATAGTGATTAATTACTGGTTATTGCAACAGTGGAAAAAAACTACCTGTAACTTAATAAATGCCTGCTAGTGAAATATATGTTTTAATGTTGGTATTCTGGGCTTGTGATTCACATATACCACATGTACTTTATTATTACAATTACTAGGAAAAATATTTTTCATTAAATTAAAATATAATCTTTGTCTAATAGTACGCCTATGATCTATTCATGGCATCTCAAATATTTTCATTTATTTGTATTATTTGCATTAGATAGAGCAATTCAGTGTAAAATTTGTTTGCACCGTGTTTCAAGATTTCAGCTGCTCTTTCTCGACTGTTTTTGTGTGTTTTTATTTTAAGAAAAATGGAGAGAATTCGGTTCTGAGTTGGAAACCCTTTGAGCGCAGCTCTGCTCTTCTAGGTTGATACAATGCTGCCATCATATGGACCATATCCTGTACAGCATTTGGGGGAAGGAGGTTTTCAACCCAACACAGCTGCACTAACTATATACTAAATTGTACAGACCCTTACTACACACAGATATTAACACCTAGGTAGCAGTGATACCTAGCATAAATCGTAAGACTTAGTGTCTTATGGGGAGGTGGTGTCATCTTTTGAAGCTAAATTCCATGCCATTATAATTCAATTTATACCCAGTAATTTCTTTCTGATAGTAAAGTAAGGTTAATAAAGTTAGAGGGTTATAGACATAACAGGCATACCCCTCAATATTAAGCACCTGTAGGACCATACCTAGCATGAATCTTATTAAATATATTTTACCTTGTTTAGCAGGCTACTTAAACAGACTGTTTAAGTTGTCTCAGCATTATCACCAATACTTACTTCAAAGTAGTATGTCAAACTTCCATTACTCATTAAACAAATAAGGGAGAGATTGATTTGAAGTTACCAAACCTTTGCAAAACAACACTAAGTATTGTAAATTTTATTAGTCCTGAATTCACAGAAAGATTCCAGGCTTAAGAAAACTAAAAGTGTGTCTATTTAACACAATGATACCCAAATCCCTCTAAAACAGTTGAAGGACTGCAGGCACATATCGTAAATGAATATTTGATCAATTGGATCCCATTCCCATGTTTACAAAACACTTGAAGAGATAGTGAAATATTCCTAGTTTATGCTTCATGTCTGATACTTTCTCTACTAAAGATACAATTACTACAAAAGATTGTATGAGTCCTTGCAATCAAGTAAGGAGAAAATGATGTAAATAAGAAAAATAAAAAATAAAACAGAAGGAATCATTGTGGATTTTGTTCATGTTTACACATAACTCACTCTAGTAAGTAGGGACTCAACATAAAATGTCTGTGACTGTGATTTGGGGTTCATGAATAAAGAAGTGGCCTGCTATTCACAGGTCTTTCCTTTTTTTTTTTTTTTTTTTTTTTTTAAGTTGGTTAACTTATCATGCGTATTTCTACTTCAAATAAAGCAGTGAAAATAACATTTTATTATGTAAGTAGATTGAACAGGTTACACAAACTTGCTAAATGTTGATTCTGTGAAGGGGAAAGTTCAAGACAGTAGTTTGAATTGTATTAAGTAGTGACCAGTTTCAAAAAGTGATGTTATACTGGTATGTCTTACAATAATAAGCACCATATTAAATGATGACTAACAGTGTAAGGTTACTGGACTGTATTTCTGAGGACAGGTGAAATAGGAAAAATGAATGATACGCTATGGCAAACAATGCTTCCCTGCTTAAACTTCCCTTGTATTTCTTTTTTTCTAAAACAAATTTACCTATATCAAATATACCAGCAAATCCGAAGAGCATCATTTAAAACAAGTATATTCTGGGTAAAAACCTTCAGCTTCACTGTTCCTATACTGTTCCCAGTATATAGTCCCAGGAAGGCAAACACATTCACATTGTCCCTTTTCCCAGTGCTGCATCCTTAAATAGTGTGGACCTATATACCAAAGAGGGCCACTCACCCAGCATAGCAAGGAAGGGAATAAATAATTTGCTTCAGTGTTGCACTGACTGTTCTTTTATCAGATAAGCCCGGCCAGCAGGTGCACTGATAAGTGACCCAGGACAGGCTCCATTCCTGTCTTCCTACTGTGAGGAGAGATAATAGATCCATTTTATTGTATTTACCCTGCACATCTTAGTCTTTAATTGCCCAAAAGACATATAGAGGATCTTATTCTTTCTCTTCTTCCTCCTCTTTCTCTTACACATATGCTTTGATCCAATTCCATCTTGTCTTGAAACATTTTTATGTGTTGGCAGCTTCCTATAATGGCTATTGAAATAAATACAATGTTTTAATCCACCAGATTTCTGGTAACGATCATCAAGATTTGTAAATATTTTGAGCTATGCAATTTTACTATGTGGGTTATTATATTCATTTTTATCAGCCTATAAATTAATAATGGAAAACTCTACTTACATGGATGCATTCCTTTTGCAAAAAGAGATGTGAAAAACATCTTTCATTTTTCTTTATTGTTATGATGGAAAGCAGACTACATTGATAAATGATTTGTGATAATTTACAAAACTATTTTAATTACTTGTCTTTATTTATAAGTGTTGAAACTCATACAGTTTTCATGGAAGCTGCTCTCCCTGAGTACCACAGTATTGTTTACAAAAGCTATTGTTGTCTTACATGTTTTTTCATCTTTATTCTGTCCTTCATTTATTTATTTATTTATTTAGGTTTAGGTCAATCTATAATGTTAAAAGCTGCTAATGGGTGACAGGGAAGGGCTGTTTTTAATACATTCTCCTTTCAAGTAGGTGAACTTTACATAGTTAAAGTCTGTGATTTAAAATGACTATATCTTTACATATACAATCTGCAACATTTTCTAATAGAAGATCTTTATCAATTTTAATTGTCTTTACTAAATGCACGTACCATTTCTATTTTCCCTCAAAGAGCCATTTCAGAGGGGTGAGAATAGTTGAAGAGGTAGGAAAATGAAGAATTCAAATGATTTGGCTCCACTTAGCACTGTAAGCAAACATAGCAGCATTTTCACTTTGGTAGCTGATGGCATCCATCCTCGAAAGATTGTTTTAAATAAATGTCCAAGAAAAGTGCATGAGTTCTGACTTTCACTAACCTGCTTGTCTTTGTGCACAGACTCTGCTTTATCACAATTCACTTCAACAAGCACATAGTCCTCCTACCTTTGACGATTTTTGAGAAGCCTTTGAAAAAATAACTGATGGAAAACAACAGTTATGAGTTCTGTGTCTTAATAAGAATTTGTACAAACCTCTGAAAAGCTCTGTAAAAAAGCACCATCACCTGTACATAACTAAAGCATGCAGCTTCTCTTCCTGAAAATATTCTGAATGTTAAGCATACAGTAAATGAAATGGCATAAATCTAGAGCCATAAATTAACATTGACATAAATCTAGAGAGGAATTAAATCCAAGAGATGTTACTTATATCCAAGCATTTGCAGGAACAGAATACTGGGTAAACATTGTTACTTTCTCTCTCAATAATGTGGAACAAAATCTTTTGTTTTCAGTCATAATCTTTAACGTAAAAAAGTCTCATGGGAATGCCACCTGCTTACAATTTTCTAAGCATTCAAAGTAAATTTTAAGTACTGCTTTTCTGTTCCTGCATTTCAGAGCCTATTCTGCAATCACCAGATGTTAAAACACTGGTTACGTGATCTAGTTGAGTTTATGAGATATTTAGAAAAATAGTTGTAAGCAGAAAGTTAAAAGCCTCAACTGTTACTATAGGTACCAGGCAGATTAAATCTGGTAGCATTTTTCAAATAAATATTTTGAGCAGGCCCTGCAACAGAGTACATCATCCTCATTGCTTTATGCAACAGTGAAGCAACCTTTTTAATTGATAGTGATTAGTGAACTTTCTAAATCTGTAAAACTTCAGAAGTCTTAAGCTTCCAATAAATACCAGTGTCTATTTTTACACCACCGCTTCCATTTAACAGAAAGGAGAATACATCACCCTGCAGCTGCTGATGCTGCAAACACCAAAAAAGGCTTTTATTCCACCTATCATGCAGTAGAAGTGTCTCCTCATATCATTGTTTAAGGACTAGAGTTGCAAAAGTTTTTGTTTGGCCTGCTCCAACCAGAAAGAGAAAACTGAGAATTTTTATCACAGAATAATCAAGAGATAAAAAAAAAAAAATTACTTCTTGCTATAATCTTGATACAAACTTATCTTGAGATCAATGACCTAATCAAACACTCAGTGAGGGAGAGTGAGAAGTTGAACTATCCTTTCATTTTCTACTGTCTAATTATGATCACTGCTTGTCATGTTCTTAAATTTGATTAAACACTGTTTGTGTAAGGTATAGAAAATTTAACTATTTCCTAGCACAAGTTCTGGATATTTGAAAATACATACAAATTACGTGATGCCATTTTGACCTTAGCTGGAGCTCCTCTTTGATAGACTATGTATAAATGTGCTAGAACACACAGTAAGAATCCCTGGCATTGACAGTCTGCATTGATAATTCAGGGGGGAACTGGTATCAGCATAAAAGGCAGGAGGATTAGAGCATTTTGGTTAAAGTACTTCTATATTCTGACATGTCCTTGTTCCTTCATATGTGCTCCACATCCCTTTTTTGGACAAACTAATGTCATCAGCATGCACAGGAGCAGGGCTCTCTTCATAGCTGGATCAGACTGCTCAGCGCCTTCTCCAATTGTTTTGAATAGGACTGAGCTCCCAGTCTCAAGTTATTCCAGGTCATAACCTCTCTTATGATGAAGAAATCTCACCTTTATCCAGGTAGAATTTTCCTTGGTGTAACTTGTGTCCCTTATTTTCCTGATCTGGCTCTGTTTTCTCTACAACCACACAAAACATCATGTAGACATCACTAATGTCTTCCCTTTGCCATCTTTCCTCCAGGCTGAAGAAATTGCTTGTGAACCCCAAATTTTCCTAGAGAAATAAGAGCAATGAGTTAAACAGTAAGAGCACCTCACCACAAAGCCACTGTGCAGTCAGAACTGAGTGGATGCAGGGAACATCCCTGACTGAGTACAGGTTTTACATTCTGAAGAGTTCATCTTCTGTACTAACAGCTACTCTCAGTAGGAACAGCTGACTCCCCAAGGAAATTGCAGAACAAAGAATTAAAAAAAAAAAAAAAAAAAAAGGAAGGATGAAAGAATACAAATGTATTTAAAATATAACTCAAATTTCTGAAGCAATTCTTTCTCATAAAACAGAAACTGAGAAGCCAATATTAAAATTGGTAAAAGGATGTCTTAGAAATATATTTTCGTGGGAGAAGTGGAAGTTTGTATGGCTATATTCAGGGTAGCACCTGTGACAAGAGCCACAATAAACTACATATATTCATAGCTGCATCACAGGAGGTTGTCTACAAAAGTAGAAGATAAGGCAGCTGGGGAAGAGGAGGAGGATGGGAGGGAATCTAATAATGGCAAGAATAAAGTACTATCAGAGAAAACACTAACAAGTTAATGGAAGGAATTGGTGAGTGTCCCAGTTTAAATCTACTAAGATTAGGAAAGGATACTTTTCCAAAAATAGATCTAGAATTGAAAAGTATAGTAAAAGTTAGGTCTAGCCTAGGTTTGAGTAAATCACCAGCAGCTACTAGTGAAAGAAGACTGACTTATAAGGGGCAGTGAATGATACAGAGAAAGTGCTGCAGAGTGGTGGGCTGCTTCAAACCCTAGTGAAAGCTGGCAAGGAAAGATTAAGCATTAAGAAAGGGAAAATGGTTGTGTAAACCTTTATTGTTTTTCCCTTTGTATGCTATGTACCTTTGAGTAAATTAATAAATAATGCTTTGTTTTGAAGATGCCGTTTTTGACTCATTTGAGTCAGACACTGTTACAAGTACCCAGATTAAAAGGGCTTGCAGGTGACAACAGCTGAGCCTGTTCCATGCATACTGCTTGGAAGAGGGAGAGCTATGGGCCCCAAATCGGAAGGGACATAGGTGCCAGTGGCTCATAGAGATGGATACTCAAACTGGGAGAAAAGAAGTCCAAAGCACCACTTGCCCCTCAGCTCCCCTGAGGTGCACTTGGGCACTGCAAAGCCACAATCAGGCTTATGCTTAAGTGCCCCCAGTAAAGAGGGTCTCTGGCCAGCCTGTTCAGGAACAAATATTCAGATAGGCTCAGTAATCCATGAGGAAACAACCTTTTTCAGATTGTTAAAGTTACAGTGTGTGTATCTCAAATTTTGTCTTTAGAAATAAAGACATGCCCCATGAAGTTCCCACTTGTTATCCTCAGACAGAGCACTGTATGGAGAGGTTAATGAGCAAGAGAGAACTGTGGTGACTAGTGCCTATCCTGCCTCACCAGGAAGACTGTACTAGGCAGTGGCATCAGCATATTATTTCTATAGAAAGTAGAAAATTCAAGTGCAAAAGTGATCCAAGTTCACATTTTAACACTCAGGTTCCACAAAGCCCTGTACCTAAAACCCTGTGCTTACCTCGTATTACACAGAAAGAACAGCCACAGGAAGCTGTTTTTATTGCGGGATCCAGTTGTTGGGTTAAAAATAATCTCAATAAAAGATAAAGAAAGAGTTGCAGGTTCCAAAGGAAGAAATTTGATAAAATTAAAGTGTAATAGACACTTCAAACTGTGTGATCTGGCCTAATAAGTTATTAATAGGGAACCATTACTCCTCATACATTTTTTATGAAGAAGGCATTGCCTTTTTGTCAAGATTAGTGGATTATAAAATATTTGTGCTACACAATATAAATGACCCTACCTATTAATAAGTCTCTGGAAAGATATGCTTAAATTGAATTACATTAAGAAGAAAAGTGCCAACAGAAAATTAGGCATAATTAATGGGAACACATAAATAAACCAGAGAGAGAGGGAAAAGGACATTCTGTCCATTGATCATTTTGAGGATTAATTGCTGATATGCTGTAATGACATACTAACTATTACTGTTTTTATAAGGACCATTTCACAGAAGATGAAATCCATGCAACTATGAATATGTATTGTGATTTATTGCCACAAGATAATTACACTGATCACATACCTCTAATTAGCCAGTATAATTTTGAAGGCTAAAAGATACAGCTTAAAATGTAATATACAACAAAGTCTCATTAAATTCTTCCAGTAAAATAGATTTTTTTTTTCCTGATATCAAACACTCAGCCTTCCCTCCTTGTTTGCAGTACAATGGCCCAGGACAAATCACACTGAAAGTGAGGAGGTGGGCAACATCACTGTTATTTTCCAAGGTTTGGAGCCAGAGGTCCATTCAGAACAATGACACCTTGGATATGCGGGAAATTATTTTTCACATCTCATTCACATAATGAACAAAGTGAATAGAGTTACACAGCAAATGAGCCCTCTGGTCTTCTTCATTTGTCAACATATATAAGGTTTCTTTGGATATTACAGCACTGCCTCCAGTGTGTTTGGCTACATTCTGTTTTTCAAAGACTCATGGAAAGTTTCAAAGGCTTTCATTATTAATCAGGAATGTAAATATGAAGCTTAATTGCTGAATCTTTTAAACAATACCATAGAGATAACAAACAGGAAAATTATTTTGTTCACTAAGTTAAGAGTTCAAATACCAAATAAATAAGTAAAAAGTAAAACAAGCCCCTTTCTCTAGACAGAAGAAAAGAAAGAGGACCTGTTCATTAGAAATAATCCACCTGAAACAAAACACCTTACACTAATCCTCTAAAAACCTTATCTACTCTTTGACACTGTTGTAACAAACACTTCAAAAGTACTGTGCCAACATTGCTCATGTGTTCAGTGGATTTTAATTAGAGCTCTGAAAGCTTGGGAAAACTGGCCGAGTGAGCAAGCTTGCTCTTTTCAAATGGCAAGACAACTGTCCTTTTACCCACCTCCCAGTCATAGCATATGTTTAATTAAAATCGGAGCAAATAATGGAGACAGAAGAGAAAAAGTTCCTTCCCACAAATTAGTGAGGAAAACATGATTAAGAAGGTACTCAGCAAGATGAAGAAAGTAATCCATGCTGTTCTTTAGTTGTACTCTGAACCCAATATCTATGGATAGGTCTTGGGGAACTGTTCCTCATGAACAGCATGAATGGCTTAATGTATTAACCTCTTTAACTGCTTTAGAGAGCACAGGGATATTTAATGATGGTTAGCAACAGGAAAACTACAGCAGATAAGGGCACAGGGAAAGACACAGAGTTCTGACTTTCTGCTGTTGGAGTTGCAATTGCCCCAAATATTTGTCATAAAATAGTTATTTCTATAATTCAGTAGAAGAGAATATCTAGCTATCACTTTTACTAAAGCAAACCAACTGGGTTAGCAGTACCACAACTCAGGGGCAAAGCAGGTAGTCTAGGAAAACAGAAAGGTCTTGCTTCCTGCCTTTACAACAGCTCCTAATGCTACTGTGCTGTCAGTCTTCCAACCTAGCACACGCTCCCTCCCTCTTCACCCTGTTCTTGGATCTACCCAAGGTACAGTAATTGGGGGGAGAGCAAAAGTCCAGACATAAGAAAAGGCTGTGAGAGACAAGGAAGCAAAACTTTTGCACCTGTTGTGTTGTAATCACTCCAGTAAGGAAATTCAAGCTCATTATGAAGAGACATAAGATAAAAAATTAACTGGAACACAAAACAGAAAATGCACCAATGAGTAGAAAGAATATGAGAGACAAATGAAAATTAAAAGCAAAGAGGAAAAAAGGGGTGCAAGCACGTAAGAAGGGAATATGAAGTACTAAATGGAGATGTGAGGATGACACTCAGAAGAAGGACTGCTATCCCGTCCTATGGTTTACTCTGATGCCTACTTCTTGAAGCAGGCTTTAAGATCAAAAATATCAGTAGAAAAACACGATGCTTGCACATAGGATTTCAGCTGGACTTGAACCTGCACAGACATTAACGCTGAACCTAAAACTACCATATTGCTTGGGAAAGTTAAAATAAAGAAAAGTTGATATTTCAGGGATATGGATCACATTTATTTTTGATAGATATAATGATACACATAATGACAAAAATAAGTGTTCTAGAGAAAAGAATAATTATCAAAATAATCTGGGAAAGATCCTGAAAGTATGTGAAATACTTCTAGAGAATCTTTATGTAACTCAGACTACAAACTTAAGAATTGTGGTCAGAAAGGTTACCACAGAGCATTTCCAAATTCTCAAAGCTTGAGAGGAAAGCTGTCACCTGCAGCTTGCATGCCTGCCAGACAGTAAGTAACAAGCAGCGTAAGAAGCTAATGTTTCATGAAGTCATTATTTATACTAGCACATGAAAGATTCTTTTAAAATGCTTAGAAAATTCAAAGCTATTTTTCAAGAACTCTGTTTCGTGAGCTGTAGAAGCTTCACATGTTATTGCTGGAAAAGCAGAATTCAAATACTATTTGCTGATCATTGCTGAAAAATTGTGAAGCAAGGTGACATATGCAGATGATAGACACCACACTAACCTCTCACAGAAGTTATCAAAGAAGATTTTAAAAATTTGTTCACGTCTTAAAGAGACATTACGCTTAAGTTTGTGACAACTAGACTTTCACCCACAGTGTTGAAATCATAATCATCTTATAATGCATATAAATGCAGTTAAGTATATCCAGAACATCAGAACATAACAATCATCAACTTTAAATCTCTTTTCAGCCTGTGAGAAGACAGCAAATTTGTCCCATACAGCAAGTTTATATATCCCATATTAGATATCTGAAATTAATCTAAAGAAAAGAAGAAAAAACAAAACAAAACAAACAAAAAAAACCCCACAGTTTCAGATACTACTTCAGCTCTGCCTTCTTCTTTTATCTTGCAATATTCATAACATAAAATTATGCAAAAGGATTGTTGTTGTTGCTGTTATTTTTCCCTCTAGTACAGTGACCAAATTATTTCTATGTCTTTTACCCTCTAGTGGCCAGGAGAATAAACAAATTTGTGAAACTGTGAGATGCTTCATGAATTGACTGCTTATATCTGAGATATTAGTATCCTTAAAATACCTAGTTTAAGAAACTATGATGTTGAATTGTGATTAACAAATGAACATAGCTATGATTAGTAGGGGAAGTTATTAACTGCTGGGGGGGCGGGGGGGGGAAGAGGGCAGAAAGAGTAATCATTAAGTAATCATTGCTTCCATTTAACTTTTTTAGTATAAAAGATTAATATCCAAAATCAGCAAATCCTGATGTTGTACATCCTAGTTTTGTACATTGTACAATCAAAAGTAGTTTGTTTCTCACGGGTTAATTCTTTTTGTCAGGTCCATATAGATCAGGACCTTGACTTTGGGCATAGGAGAAAAATCTCCAAAAGTATTTTCCAATTTTATTCTTGAGCTTTCCCTGACTTTGCGATGGATTAACTGATGACTATTTTACAGATCCATTGCAGTTTAAAACTGTATGTTTCAAACACAGATGGGAAACTGAATTTCAAAAATTCCTACAGGAACTTGCAGATTCAGAGAAAACATATTTTATAAGCCTAAGATACCCACCCTGACAATATTTAATAGACTGTTTTGCTTCTCTGATCTGTAAAAGACATGGTTCCTTACAACTCTTTCTCCAAAGAGATAAATTTGGGGATATAGCTATCCACTCTCTAAATAATGTTATCTTCTCTTCCTACTCATTCAGAACAAATTACTAGTGTGATTACCAGTGTTAAGGATGTGTTGTTTATCACAGAGGCTTTTTAAACCCACCTCATTATCCTCCCATACCATTCTACAACTCCCAAGTCCTAAAGTATTACATTACATTGCATTAGTATTCACTGATCCTTGTGGCTGTCACAAGCAGCTCTGTTGAAGAGGAGACACAAAGATTACGAAAAAAACAAGAGGGAAATGAAGATAGAAAATCTAAAATTGCTGGTAGTGATCAGAAAACATATTAACCAATTTATATCTTGTGGCACCAACCACATGCCTAGTAGGAAAGTGGAATATCATGAAAGTAGTCATTTCCAATACAAGTAATGAAAATTGTTGCCAACAATTTCAATACAATCTCAATCACAAAACAAACCCACTGGATGTTAATCACAGCTCCTTCCAAAACCACAGATACTTTGCATGGGTTAAGATTGAGCTAGAGTCCATATTTCTGCTATTTTTGCAATGCTGGCTCTTTACTTTTCACAAGTGTCAGCTTGGTTACTTACCAAAATATATTGCTTATGCAGCAACGTTTGTGATCCCCCTCCCTTTTTTTTTCTTTATTTATTTTTCCCTCATTCTTATTGATATAGGCCCACATTTGCAATGTCTGTACTTTGTAGAAATATTAATTTGGATTTCTGGTATAATCAACACGTATCTTTTTTTTTTTTTTTACATTTGTAGTAAAGTAGTATGTTATTTGTGCTTTTAGCTACAAAACAGGCTTGTTTCTTTTTATCCTTACTAGTTTAAAGTGTTTGCCAATGTTTCTACATTTTCATACCTATCAAGAGCCCCCAACAGGGGCCTCACCATCTTTGAGACTCCATAACCTCAGACAGCAGCATTCAGAACAAAGCCCCAGAGCTGCATGTGTTGTCCTCTGGAAGAAGTGGCATAAGGAAGGGAGACTGCTCTAGAATACGTTGTCTTCCTAAACCACATGATGCATTCAGATAATTAAATTTTTAACAAGTCATTTCCTGAGAGCTACTCTGTGAGTGCTACTCCACCAGCTTAAGTTTCTTTTGGTTCCACACTCATTTATAGGACAGGGCTCTGTTATGGAAAGATGTTACATGGAAGCATTTCTCTTTGTCTTTCTTTACCAGTGTTTGTTCTCATCAGACAAGGTCAGAGTTAACAAAAACAAACAAACACACACAAAAAAAACCAACAGTTTAATAACTGATCCCTTTATTTTCAATAGCAATTATGGAATAGCAACAGCCCTCATCAGGGTGGAGGGTGGGGGCGGTGATTAACTCAGTGCATTCACTATTGATGGGCAGCAAGTGTAAATGAAACTGCAGCAGCTCAGTACTGTGGGATTTTAGAGCACGTTTGTCACTGACCAGGCTTTTTGAGATCGTTATCATTTCTCTGAAGAGAATACTCTTTGGTGGAACATTTCTTGCAGTGGAATATATTTACCATGCAAGTATAACAAGGTGGTATAAGTTCCACCAGGAGGTAATATCATTATCATTTTCCTTTCCGGAGATATCAAGTTTTACTTTTCCTTTTTTTTTTTTTTTTTTCTTGGGAGGTGGTAGACAAAAACAGAACTACTTGTAAATGGTCACAAAAAGAAGAGATCCCAGCTAATTACATGGTTTAGAACACTGCAATTTTAGCTCCAACCATGCACTGACTCAGATATAGCTCAAACACTTTTTGTGCTTTCTCAGCTTTATTCTATCATAGATCAGCTTCTTAATGATCTGGTCTCTTCTTTCAGCTATAAATGCTTTTTTTAATGTATACCATATAATAAGTATACATTTTTGTTGTTGTTGTTTTAAATCTTCCCTGTCCTTCAAGCTTTCTGTCTGCCAAAGAGGGTTAATTACTACTTTGTGAAACTTGGTACTGAGTCTCGGAGTACTAGTAATACGAACCAAGGTAATGATCTTTTGTGTTTACAACTAATCACTAAATTTTCTTTCCATTCCTGAGACCCCATGCAAATAAAACACTGTGCCAACAGTACAGACTGCATCAGGAAGCCTTTTACCTAGCACTTGGGGAGTTTTTGTTTGCCTTGTAAACATATTGAAGATCACCTTCTCAATCCTGTTAATTTCTTTTATTCCTTCCATGTGTTTTTCCGAGTTTGTTCTGCTGCTGTAGCTTCACGCATGAGTTGGGGTCTGGTGTAGAAAATCCTTCATGTTATATTCAAGATTTTAGGAGAGTTTAAGTAGCTTCTTTTTCAGAAGCCTGCTCCAGACATTAGTAGCAACATTTTTGTTTTCTTTTATAGGTTTGGGAACCTCAATAACCAGATGAATCAGACAAGTCATCAAGAGTTAAAACAAATTTATGGAAACTACCAAGAGTGGGATATGTTGTATATATGGAGATTTTGTTTGAATAATGTGTAAGATGACTTCATTTAGAACATCAGATGTGTTCTAAAGAAAAAACAAGAAAATTAAATATCCTCATTCCACCTGCTGAGAGTAAGAATTTGCTAACTATGAGTAAATCAGTAAAAGAAGTTACTTGGATTTGATAAGGTGAGGTTCATTAAATAAACCAGGTGAGGCAAGGTTTGGCAGAGTGTTACAAAGAATGTCTTCTTTGAATCATGCTAACAGGTGATGGAAATTTGCACTACTGATTTCCATGATTCCTAAGTGAAATGGAAATAGAATTCTGTTCTCTTTTCAACTGGGATTATTGAAAATATCCTGTTTATTTCTTTCATAAAAATATCCAATGTTTCATGCAGCACATATTGGCACATCACCACTGAAGGAATTGGAATTTGCATCAAAGGTTTTGTTGACTGTTATTCTCATCCTGTCTCGTCCTGTGACTGAACAATTTGTAACAAATACTAGTCATATTACTTAAGATGTCATTACAATATGCTCAGATAAGAAACAGAGAATTGGAGAAGAATAGAAAAACTCTGCCCTGGAAGGAGATGGTGAGTAGCATACAAGTAAAAGGACACTAATATCTGAAAGAAGTACACAAATGAGACATGCGTGGATTTGGTGTCATTGAGTTCCTTGGTGTCTTTCCTATATGCAACAGTCCTTCTTTATGGCTGAATACTATGCCAAGGGACAATTGCATCCTGAATTGTTGCCATCAGAAGTGAAAACTGAACAGGGTTTATGCCATCTATAAAATCATCTACACCGTCCACTTGGTGAAATGTCTCTTACTTACACAAGGTCAAGTGCAAAAGATGCTACTTAATCAAACTGGTCCTGCTGTGTGAGATGTCTGCCAACAAATGGACAGAAGACAGGACTGCCATTTTACCAATTATTAAGCATTAACTGAAAGTCCACTTGATTAGAAGTGAGACTCCTTCATTATACATGACCATTACAGTTTATAGAGGGTTTTTTAGTTCCTTCCTTCAACTTGATTTCTTTGACGATGTAATACAAATGAGTACTCTGACTGCTCCATGACAGTTACCTTCTTCCCCAATCATCTCTCTGGCCTGACCTTGACCTATAGATAGACTTTGGCATTTAGTGATAATGTGGTTTGTGGTAGCAGTAACCGCAAAACAGGATCTTCCCAGTGGCTTCAAGCCAGAGTGTTACTCACTGGCTAATGGTTAGAATAGAAGGATAATAGATATAGGTAAATAAATCTGAGATTTAGAGTTTGTTAATTTGAAATAAGATAAAAAATCTGCACTTGAATCTGCACTACTTTGATCTTGCAAAAGTGTCTTGATGCTGTAAAGCATGTCTTTACAAAGTTATAGTAAAAATGTATTAAAATGTTTTGTCTACATATCTAGCATCCATTAATATCTCAGTTTTGTAAATATGGAAAGCCCTCTACCTAGAAGTTCAATCATAAGTTCATATCAGTTTTGTCCAAGAAACTCTTTAAGCAAAACAGGGAGGCAAAATTTGTACAATCATCTACTGGAGTAAATTGAGTCATAAGAGCAAAAATTAAGAATGGACTTTGATCTGTCTATAAAACAGCTTTCTAGCAAGCCAATAAAGATAAGTATGTTTGACCATAATTATGGCCAAAATATACCCTTTGCTCTGCATGATACCTTGCATAATTTTTCAGGTGAGAAAAATTGTATGTCTCTGCTATACTTAATCATTTTAACCGTGCAAGCATCAATTTTCAATATGCTGGTGCATCTTGCTATTCATGGTAAGCTTTGGTGCAAGAACATAGTAATCTCTTTTGTCACATTGGGAACAGATCAATGAACAGATCATAAATTTCAATAAAAATAGTCTAATAACTGCATAACTAGCTACATGATACCAGTCCCTAGCCTTAGTCAAATGAAGTCCATCACAATTTTAATATATTGATATGACTTATGATAAATTTGGTATGATAAAACACGAGTCTCCCTGGAAGAGCTGGGCCATTTGCCTGTTCTCACTTTTTACATTACTACTACATGAGTACCCTAGAGACACAAGGTAAGAAAAAAAAAATCTGAATTTGAAATGAAAGTTAGAAATCAGAAGCTTGCAGTTATTTAAGGAAGTACCCAGCAGAAGGGGTGTTTTCCACTCACACACTCACACAGAAAGCAAAGGAAATTCTGGATGCCCACTAAATCAGTATCATTTTGATTTACTATCTTTTGCATTTGCAAGTCGCTATCTGCTAGATCTTCAATTTTTTTAATAAGTTTAAAATGTTGGTAATTACGCACTCACTTATCAGAAACAGCAGCCTAGTTATTTCCTGTTTACCTTTCCGTGCCTTTTGTACAAACAACCCTTATTATAATTCTTGCTATTGTCATGGCTCTACAAGTCCTATTATATTTAAACTACTATTGCCCTTCATAATAAAAAACAAAAGGATCAGTCTGGCATGCAATGGCATCTTCTTTTCATAGAAGATGTGCCCAGTCTGAAACTCCCAACTTTATGACTGGTATACCAGCTCAAAACAAGATTAATTCCCCTTAGTGATATATAACTGTACTAATTCTTAACTGTAAAATATTTTGAATGGATTTTCTAAGTATTGACATAGTGATAAAAAGTTAAATTACCTCCAGGACATGGAAAAAGACTTTGATTAAATATTTTTGAAGGATTTTCATATGCTATAAAAGTTGTTCTTAGGCATTTTCTTTACCCATTATGCAAATATGTCAACTCATTAATAATTCAAAATAGGCAATACATTAATAATTAGGATCCCCATTACAAATCTGACCTTTAATTGAATTCTATAGAAAGAGACTGTGAAAAATGAGCCTCTTGATTTATGCTAAGAATAAAGGTTAAAAAGCGTTTTCCTTGTAGATCTAATTTTTATCATTATTGCCTAACCAGAAACATTGAGATAAGAAACTTTTTTTCCCAGTTCAAACTGTTTTTTGGAAAGGCTACTTCTATGAAAACAAAATATGTATGTTAATTTATATGAAGTTTACTACAATGAATGAACTGTGTCACTGAACAAGCAACATAGCTATCACAGATACTTCAGAGGTTTGAAAAAAGTCAACTTCTTTCCTTCATTTCTCTTTACCAAACAACCCATAGGCTTCATGTTTACATAATTCTTCACACTTAACTAATAATTCTTCATAATTTTTCTTGTTAACTTCGTAATAATGTTTAAAGGTAAAAACATTAACTGTCTACATAAAATAATAATTACTTCCACTTGCAGTACTGACGATTACACTGCTACAGAGTGTTGCAATGCTGCTGTGATTATTTGGTTCCCTGTTCTCAGTTCTTCCTAGAAAAGTTGCATTTGTGATGCAATTATGACTTAGCAGACGATTTTATTTCTTGTGAATCTCAAGTAAAAACGTAATCTAGATACATTAGAATACCTGTAAGGAAATGGACAAGGAATGAGGAAAATGCCTAAGAGCACAACAGAGAATGAGAGAGGACTTTTTTCCCAATAAGGGAAAAAAGAGTAGTACTACACTGGGGAAAGATATGTTATGCATCCTTGTTGCAGTTAGAGTACATTGAGCCTAAATCATGGGGTACTTTAAAGATCATTGAGTCCAATTGCCCGACCACTTCAGACATAACTGAAAGTTAGGGCATATTAATGAGGGTATTATCCAAATGTCGCTTGAACATTGAGAGGCATGGGGCATCAGTCACCTTGCTAGAAAGCCTGTTCCAGTGCTTCATCACCCTCACACTAAAGAATTTTTCCTAATGCCCAATCTGAACATCCCCTAGCGCAGTGTTGTGTTGTTCTCGTGTATCCTGTCCTTGTTTACCGTGGAGAAGAGTCTGGCACCTCCCTCTCCATTTCCTCCCTTAGGAAGGTGTAGAGAACAGTGAGGCCACCTCTCAGCATCTTTTTCTCCAGACTCAACAACACAAGCGTCCTCAGCCTCTCCTCACAGGACATGCCTTCCAGTCTTTTCACCAACATTGTTGCCTTCATCTTTCAAGGACCTTAACATCCTTTTTGTATTGTGGAGCCCAGAATGGCACACAATATTCAAGGTGAGGATGCAACATCACTAAATATAGCAAGAGAATCATCTCTTATGTCCGTCTGGCTGTGCTGTGTTTATTACACACCAGAATGCAGTTAGCCCTCGCAGCTGCCAGGGCACACTGCTGACCTATTAATACAATTACAATTTATCAGCTCCCACAAAATACTTAAAAAAGAAAGCAGCTTTGTGTCCAAAAGAGTTGGCACTTCTGAGGTCACCTGCAGGAAAATGCTGTTGTGAGGACAAATGCCCTAGTTGCCTGAAGGGCTGCTACTTTCACTCCCACAGTAACATATGCATTATACAGACTTAAACTGTCCATCGTTTGAAAGACACTACAGCCAAGAGAGTGCCAATTATGGTGAAACTGAACTACAACTAATGTTATGAAAGAGACCAACCGCTTCCTCATTAATGGGCACAGCATGAAACCTCCTACAGGAGATTTAACGTCACAGGCCCAGCTGTACCAGGAGAGCTGGTGAGTGGCTTATAAGTGTAACAGCCAAATAACTCTGAGGTCTAGCACACTCCACACCCCTAAGGCCTTATTTTGTTATATGTCTTCGTGGGACCAGGGAAAAATGAGGATCCTTTGCTTCTTAAAGTCAAGTGCACTTGTGTTACTTTCTTGACAATGGAAAAGTGTGTTGTTAGTTTTTTTTTTGTTATTTTTTGTTGTTGTTGTTTTGTTTTCCCTTCTTGATTTCCATAAGTAGAACAAATGGCAACTTCGCAGAATAGTGGAAACTACATAATTTTCCATTATCACATTCTTCCTTTTATTGAATCATAGAATCACAGAATGGCTTGGGTTGGAAGGAACCTCAGAGATCATCTAGTTCCAACCCCCTACCATAAGCAGGGATGCCACCCACTAGATCAGCTTACTCAGGGCCTCATCCAGCCTGATCTTGAACACCTCCATGGATGGGGCATCCACAAATTCCCTGGGCAACCTGTTCCATTGTCTTACCACCCTCTGAGTGAATAATTTCTTCCTAACATACCCAGTCTAAATCTCCCCTCTTTCAGTTTAAAACCCTTCGCCCTTGTCCTGTCATTATCTACATGAGTAAAGAGTCCCTCTCCATGCTTTTTATAAGAACCCTTTAAGTACTGAAAGGCTGCAATAAGGTCCCCCCAAAGCCTTCTCTTCTCTAGGCTGAACAGCTCCAGCTGTCTCAGCCTCTCTTCATAGGAGAGGTGCTCCAGCCCTCTGATCATCTTCATGGCCCTCCTCTGGACCTGCTCTAACAGCCCCATGTCCTTCTTGTGCTGGGGGCCCCAGACCTGGACGCAGCACTCCAGGTGGGGCCTCACAGGGGCAGAGCAGAGGGGGACAATCACCTCCCTTGGCCTGTTGGCCGTGCCTCTGTTGGTGCAGCCCAGGATGCAGTTGGCTTTCTGGGCTGCAAGCATACAGTGCTGGCTCACGTCAAGCTTCTCATCTACCAGAACCCCTAAGTCCTTCTCTGCAGGGCTGCTCTCAGTGAGTTCTTCTCCCAGTCTGTACTCCTGCCTGGGATTGCTCTAATCCAGGTTTAGCACCCTGCACTTGGTGACTAACACTATTTTTTTTTGGCTTAGGATAAAGCTTAGAGATGAAGTTAGTACACAGCTCAACCTGAAGTGCTGCCCATATTCAGTGCAACACAAACTAGGACTCCCATGTACCAGCACTTGCACTGTGCTCTTTCCTCCTCCAGCCACCTCCTGTCACAAACAGCTTGGACAGTTAGCAAAGAAGAGCAAAAATCAAGGAGCTCTTAATACTTATTCTTCACTGTCAGCAACACTACAAAAATTGTTTTTCATACATGTATATATGTTTATATATATGGTCTTTTTGCAACTGAACTACTAGTATCCAAAAGTACATTACCATTTACTAGCAGTATTACTAAAGTTTTTTCTCATGAGCACATACTCTTATGTGCATGTAATACATTAGAGTGAAAACTCTTGAAATTATAGTATGACTTGGAACATACCTCTGAATTCCAAGACTGAAGAGCAAGTCTTTTTCTACTGTAGCAAAATTTGTTACTTTTTCACATCTGTGCCACCACTTAAGTTAAAGAAAAACTACAATGAGAACTTCTCCCTACAAGTGCAAGTTCCTCACAATTTCAGGGGAAGGAGTATTAAAGTAATTGATTTATGCCATGGATTGGAAGAGTGTTTTCAATATATTTTGATTTTTCCCAAGCAATACCCCCTTTCTATTTGATTGTACCTGTACTATATACAAGTGTCAGACACCATTCAAAAGGAAAAGGGAGGGGAGCTGGGGGGCCTGTAATTGTCATTATTCTGCTTTGTTGCCATCTGTTCCACCTATGACAGTAAAAGGGGAAATTTGCAAATGAAAGTAACTCTTAGTCCCATAGCACAGGCAATAAGCAAATCTAGCAAGGAATGCTGATGATGCAACAGCATAAGATGTGTATTTTCTTCCACTTCTCATGTTTCATAAACACCAAGGCAGAAGTGTATATAATAACAAAGGCAAAATCTTCTGAAGTTGTTGCATAATGTTGCCAGCCTTATTCCAGGGAGCAGTGTAAGTAACCCAAGGTTCATTACTGGGTAAGAGCAACAAACTCCTGTATGCCATGATGTGACATATTTACCTAAATGCCCAAGTAATTTTTCCTGCCAAGTACAGTATTACTTTCTATATTAACTTTAGCCAACAAGATGGTTCAATGCCAGAATCTGTGAGTCTAGCTTGAACTGGATATCACTCAATAAGGGAAATAGTTCCCATTCATTTAGTGATGCTGAGCAAGTAACTAAACTTTGAAAAACATGGTCTTTCTTATTGTATTTTATTCTCATATTAAAAACATACAAAACTCAGGCATTCATTGAATAAAGCAAAACAGAAAGCTTGTGAAATCATTTGTGCCTGTGAGTAGGTACTGTATGACTGTACTGCAGCAAAGTTTGTGGTATTAGTCTTTTGAGTGAACAAATTTTTGCTATGTATTACCAGCTGGTAATTTTTGCTATGTATTACCAGCTATTCTCCACTATCTAAAAAAATTTTGTTTGAAATGTGAGCACTGAAAACAAGAATGGTGAGGAAATCATCACATTAATTTGGAAAGACATGGTAAAGAACAACTTGTCACATTCCAGAAAGAAACATTTGTAAAAAAAACAAAAAACAAACAAACAAACAAAACAGTGGGCAGATGTCATACAAAATTTTCCAAGTGATTCTAAATGCATTTGTATGCAAATAATCCAAAAATAATTCAGTGAAGTCATGCTGGCTTTACTTTGCAGGAAGATGATCTGATAGAACAGGTATACGCAGGTATACAGGCTTCTCTTAGCATTGCTTTGAATTTTTGTAGCTCATTGTGTTTAATTCCTGCACTGCTTTTTTTTTTTTTTTTTTTTATTGTTGTATATTTTATTCCTCACTCTAATCATAATGAATAAGGTAATGATTAGTGCTAAAAAGCCAAGACTGATGTTCAGAGCTAACACAACATCAGCCCATGAATCCCTAAATATGTAAATGATGGACATGATGATAAGATGCAAGTGATTGAATATATTGAATATAGATATTTAATACATTGAATATATATAAGAATAAAACTAAAAACTCTGATTTAAAAGCAAAATATATGATTCTACACAGATTTATCACACTGGGCTTTTGAACAGCTAACTTGTAAGAACTTTTCATTGGCTCATGAGCCACAGAACAGAGATTCCATACACAGGTTCACCAAATTGATTTCCAAATATATTGCAGGATCTATATTTCATTGCATGCATTTCATAAGACATAGGTAGGTAACAATTCAGGAACTAGTACTATAACTGGGATAAGATGATTCATTTTTGTAGAATTTACTTAAGGTCTGACTTTATAGACCATCTCTTAATAGCCTGTGCCCCAAAAGCTTAGTGTCTCAACATGAAAATTGTATTTTCTTTTGTTAAAAACTTTATGATTCACAAAATTAATTTTATCTCTCATCTCTAAATTCACACAGACTTCTTCCTGTTCTTTCCCATTCCTTCCAGAGACAGTTTCCTGGATGTTAATGAGCCTCTCTGTCCCCTTTTATTCTAAGGTCATTGAAGTGATCTTTGCATAAAAGCTGCTTTTAAATTGTGCAATTCTGTAGCAGTTTTATATTCTCTCGACACTGGTTGTTAATTTTTCCTGAAATCCCTGAATCACAATTGATGTTTTTATCTTGTTTCATTCATTTATGGTGTCTAAACTGTTTAATCTGTTTAGAATATGTCTCAAACTAAAATAAACTTCCACACTAAGTATCCATCGCATACAATTATGAACTATGAAGAGGCATCTTAGGAATATTAATGAAACTATATACATGTATAAAGGTCTGAAAATCATGTCACAGCAAATCCCTGTTGTAAAATCATGCATATTTGTTGGGATCTCAACAAAATTCAGCAGTTCACTGAAATTTTAATAAAAGATTCTAAAAAACACACCTGTACTATGCCTATTGAAAAAGACTGAAATCCTTCCTCCATCTCCAAATGACACTAGCTCAGACACAAGCTGAAAAAATCATATAGTTCACAATGTTACACATCTTTTGATCCTCTCCCATGAGACAGACTCATTACAGGCTTCTTCTTACTTAAAGCAGAAGCTACCAACCTTCTCTCTCTCCAGATGCTATTAATCTGAGTAAACCCACAAAAGGATTTTCACAGGCAGCCATCCCTTCAGGCCAATAATGGACCAGTGAATCCTTAGAAAACAAGGATAAGAAGGGTATAAGCTCAGCTACGAATTCATGTCCTAGTATTTCAGACTGTGCTTTGTATGTATGTCATACGATAGAAGAGCTCTCCCAGACTCTTAAGAGAGAAAATAAGTGTTTCTTTCTTGAAGATCAGAAAGTGCTCTGGAAATGTTACTTCAGTTCAGTCATTTTGTTCCAGTCAGCTATTCCATTTATTTTAATACTCTTAATCATGCTGTGCAATGCAGTTTCTCATATGTCATGTTAGCTCTTGGGGAAGATCTAACAGCTGTAAAAGTAGCCCTCAAAAAGCCTATAGCCTGTTTTAAACTGTAGCTCTCTTTCTTCCATCTTGACTTTACTTCTTTTTTGGATTAAGCTGTAAACTGTTGGAAAATTCTCTTTATCCAGTGCCCCAGAGTAACATTCAGAAATAACAAAAATGCCTTTAAAATACCATTCTTCTCCCAGTCCCAAGGTACATTTCATTCTCTCTCTCTCCCTCCTGGAGTCCACCACACATAATTGCATCCTCATCCCATCCCCTGCCCCTTCCAGCTACTCTCCAGCCACCAGGAGCGCCAAGCAGATGGGCTGGATGGCACCAGAACAGCTGCCCCAATTGCTGTGCCTGCATCAGGCCCTTAAGATTGCCCACATTGGCTGACTACAAATGTGTATCCATTTCTAGGGGCATGATGGCTGCATTCATGTAACACACTCTGGGAAATTTTAATAAACCAAAAGCCATGTTTGCATAGCACCAAATATCAGGTAAAGCTGCCTGTGCTTCCTCAGCAAGAAAACAAACAAAACAAACAGGACAGTGCAACACAAAAGTAAGAAATTGTCTTAAAAGTTTATTCACATATGCATAGAGAGCACCATATAACTAATGCACTGAAATAGCCAAAACTATTAGTTATTAAAAAAACAGTCTGAGATATCTATGCACTACAGGTTGTTATGTCACCACCAAGGGAATAGCCTCAGAGGAGCCCTGCTTCTGCAACATTTGCTATGCCAAAATTCCTTTGCAGTTGTTAGAGGCGCAATATATGCATAACAAAATACATTCTACAACTGCAGATCTCTGACCTACCTTGAGGTTGGTTTTCAGGAGCAGGTCGTTTGTGACTACATGAGTTTGCATTGGCGATCTTTTAGTGCTGTACAGGATTCTAGGTCTTTTTAAGAGAATATTTTCGGTTTGTTAACTGATAAGGAGAAAAAATTTTGTGAGAGGAGGACATCTAGTGATGTGATGTATATTTACATGCTCAGCTGTTTCCTTGCCCAGCTGATCTAGCCAGCTAGTAAATTACAGAGTTTTTTAAAAAGTATCAAAGGTGAGCAGGCATGCAGCTGACTTTGTTAGAAAATAAGGGATAAATAAAGGGTTGTTGATAAATCAACAACCAAACAACAGCAGCAATGTAACAATGTAATTCTCAAATCAGCGTTTTTGTATTTAAAAAGACATAGTGATTATTGCCACACTTCTCATCTACAGCTAAACCACATCCAAATCTGGAATATACTGGCACTAATGACCACCTACATAATTCATGCAGAATGACCACTAGCATCATAAAGCCCTTACAGGCAAAAGCTTGATGGCCAATGTAGAAGCAAGCCAGTGATAGTTCTCATTTATAATCCTTTTTTAAATAGATCTTTTTTTAAAAAAAGTTCTCCTGACAGCAAGAATTAATACATGTCAAACTGATGAAAATTAAAGTAGTTATTCTGCATTGTAACTCATCTGAGCTAAGGTTTTATCAGTGAAACACTGAAAATTTGTCACTATAAAAAACTCAGGCAAATACAACAGTAACCCATAAGACACAATAGTCGTTGCTAGTACACACTTTTAAACTGTATATTACTCGGGAAAAAAAGTGCCAGATAACACTAATACACAATATCGGTAACAGTCAGTTGGAACCACTAACAGCTCAATTTATACGATTTCTAGAATGACATCAAAATATTACTTTCATATTTTTCAAAATAAAACCAAGTTATCTAAAACATGGTAAAGTATTAAAACAATTAAGGAAAGGAGTCAGTTAAACACTGGTAATAATTCAAAATAAACTAAAAAAAAAATAAAAAATATGTTAGCAAACATTGGTTAAATAAGTGCCTATGTATTTTCAGAGAGAATGTCTACAAAGACATGTTTGTTTACATGCACTTCAAGATATGATTTAGTAGCTCGAGATATGATTTAGTAGCTTAGTAGCTTAGTAGGTAGTATTGGAGACAGGAAGATGGTTGTAGGTCCTTTCCAACCTTGTGTTTCTATGATTCTATGATTCTATACTTTTTTTGTTGTTTTGTAATGTTGGGGCTAAAAGTAGCTAAATAGCTGCACAGGTAAATCTGTAGGTGCCTTTGATCCTTTGATGCTTGTTTGTTTTTTTGTTGTTGTTGTTTTTTGTTTTGTTTTGTTTTGTTTTGTTTTGTTTTGTTTTTGACTGTATTAGTACTATGAATAGCATAAAACATAAAATTTCCTTCTACGACTGATACAGAAGGATTATCTAAGAAGGATATGACTTGTGGAGGAAATAGTTGTTCACCAATGTTGCTTCTTTCAATGAGATATATGACAAAGTACATCTCAGCTTTTGTATGTCTGTGCATGGGACAATACCTCCATAGTCCATATTATTAGCATAACAGACAGAAATCACAGGGGAAAAAAAAATCAGGATAATGCCATACTTCAGAAACAGCTCCTGGAAAAGCCACAGCACATCAGTAATATCAGAGCATCTGGGCAGCTGTGCTACACTGCACAGTGTTATTAGCAAACATCTCTCTAGTCTGGAGATTGCTGCCTTATACTCCATTTTTCAGGGCAGACATTCTCAGAGCCTTCCCAAATTCACCCAAGAAGCTTATAATTGAGAATGAAATTATTAGATAACTGCTGAGCCAGGCTTTTTATGATTACATGGATGTTTCCTGCCCACTTTCAGTTTAGACAAAAACTGCTAATAATATGCATATACATTTGCACTAACCATGTAACTGTCTGGGTTGAAGTAATGTGTGTTACAGAAAAATAACAGTAAAAGCAAACCTCAAAGTCACAGGGAACATCCAGATGGACTTAAAAAATTGTTAACTCCATATTAAGAAATTACTTCCCTGATTCTGGTCAGAAATCTAACCATTTGTACTAGAACAAAAAACATATTCAAAATGGACTTTTTAAATAATATCATATATTAGCAAATCCTAGATGGTATGGAAATCATAAATCTGTGTATTGATTTATAATATGAGAAGTAATGAAAGTCATATCAGGGTAAGAAAGGTACTTGCTATTTACTTTGATGTTTAGCTGATTACAGCTATAGTTACAAACTCACATTTGGTCAGTCAGTTCATAGTATTCCAATGCGAGCTTAACTTTTCTGGTATACTACTTCAGTCTTCTTCATAAGAATCATAAACTGGTAGAAGATTTCAGGTGTTTTCTATATCCTCATTGAAAAAATCTATGTAATTACCACAGTACTGAAACCACTATATTTTTTGTCTACATAATTCTACATTTCCTGATGCAGCTATGAAAAGCTTTGTTTTCCAACAAACTAGAAAAATCGCTATTCTTCATTCCAATTCTTTGCATTGCTTCTTCTATTTCAATTATTTGCATGCTTTATACACCTTTATGTGATGCTGTGAAGGTGCTGACCCAGAACCGGGAACAGAAGATTTGAGGAAAGGCAAATCCTAATGAGGCTGAGCTGGTTAGATTGCACGGGGTAGAGCACAAAACACACAGCAGATCACAAAACTGATATTGTTACAACAACATGGTGATATTAATGACTACATTTGTGAATCAGTTTGTATTACATAAATTTACCATGATGATAAAACAAATTAGTTTTCAATGGGAACATATGGAAGTATGAAAACTCTGGAGGGTTTGGAGAGTAAAGTGAATACATACAAAGTAGTTTGCTTTTCAATATGTTATTTATCATTTTTTTTATTGCTCTTAATTAGTGTCTTCATATTCAGAATATCTTCTCTTTCCACTAAAAACAAAATGTTAATTGGAACAGAAATATTTGTTGTACTTTATTCAAAGTCATATACTGGAAGAATTAGGAATTATATGTTCCGTAGAAATACAATCAGATAAAAAGAAAAGCCTTCTTTTATCCCACTGTAGTGCCCAAAGCAAGTAGGATTGTTTGTTTGTTTTCTACTTTATGCTGATGCAATTTATTAGCCTAGAACCTGTCTGAAGACATTCTTAATGAAATCAGTTGAATTCTGTATTATTGTCTATTGTAGTATTTCCTCAATAATATATACAGGTATACAAAGCATATGACCATTTTATATAGAGAGAAAATGGCTTAGCCTTCTTTTACTTTAGCCAACGTAGGCCACTGAAATTGGTAGCTGCAAGAATACTGAGTAACTTTTTAAGGAAAAGTAACACTGGGTCCCTTTCAATCTCATTACCACTAATTATATTACCACTATGTGATTACCACTATAAACTCCTTTGATTTTTAAAATAAAAATTCCATTTCCCTTACACACTGACAATTTCTTTCAGGGAGAGGGTACGTTTCTTCATCATGAAGAAAATTTTCATTCCGAAGTTTTCTAAACAAAATTGGCATTGACATTGCTGTGATTATTACAGTCAAGCTTCTGATTTTTAATATTTTCAACCTGACAGATTTATTTCTTCTCAAAACAACAAAAAATCCTTCTTAGAATAAAAATATATAGCTTCCTTATATTTCCCGATTCTGAAAATTACCAGGTGCCAAGCTGTGAACATAAGGAAATTGAAGACCCTTGAGGGTGACCTTAAGAACCACAAAGGTGGGGAATTGTGATATAGTGGTTTAGGCAATTTCATTGCAGCTGCTTGGTGCTAGAAAAATGAGAAATGGGTTTTCTATTACTAAATATAATGAATTCCCTTTCTGTCCTGTCACAAATTGTCAAACTTCATTAATGAGAAGAAAGATGTGGTGCATACATATATAAAGGATAATATGAATATGCATATTTAAAATGGAGAAATGCTGCATATCACTACAGGAGGATTCTTTCTCTGTATCAGATATTGTCCAATTCTTTCTAAATAAGATATTTAAAAATTATCAGGCATAGCAACATAACACAACTTCTATATCTTCAGAGCAATTTGCTTTTTTGGTTTTCAAGTGCATAAACACAGCTCAGTGGATACATTTCAGAACAGTATTTAAACCACATTTATGTTTAGATCTATGGGCATCCAATGGAAGAAAGCAACCACATTTGGTTATAATTAGGTTTAAACACCTTGCTGAATCAGGACTTAAATACATCACATAGTACTAAGATTACTTGCTCTTCTAATTGTCTTTGGAATTACATTAAATTCAATATGGCTGAGTTTGACTTTGAAGATAGCAATGGTGTCATTGATTCTTTTCGGCAAAAATATATATTTTTATAAATATACTTTAAATATACTGTCAGTAAGTAAATATACTGTCAGTAAGAAATCCACAGATTTCTCTTGATAATCACTGTAAAATACTCATAATTTTGTTTGGAGTTATGAGAGTAACAAAACTGCAGGAACTCACCTTACACAAATTTTGAGAATATCTGCAGGCTTTAGACTAGATGTTTGCTAGTTAGACTGCTCTGGGAGTAGAGGAGATGACTGGAATCATTCAGGACCCTATAACTGCATATTCCATACAGCTCTTTAAAACCAGAAGATATCTTGAGGACAGTATGTGCTTATGTATATTTTATATGCATGATGAGTTCCCTTGTGATCCAAAACCCTTTCTAGCAAATTACTTTTCACAAGTCTATCAAGAAAATGCTACACTTAACTTTCCAGAATGTAAAAGTAGTATTTAGATATTTAGCTATAGCAAGACTTCTGCAACTATAGAAAACAACAAAAAAAAAAAAGTCATACAGTTTTATGGCCCATGTTGTCCAGTAAACTGTGGATTCCTTCTTTAAAAAAAATGAAGGTATTCTGGAAGTCACTCAGCAACCTGAACACATCTACTATCATAGTAGAAAAGGTGTTTTTTAGTAATTCAGAATACCCTGACACCTGAAATTGCAAGCTCTTGAACAAGAGGTAGCAGAGAAGTCTGACCATCTGGAAAAGTTTTCATTTATTTTTCACTGGGGTGGACCAATGTAGCATACTTGCAGTAAGTGCTCAGAAATTCTTCAGGTCTTGTATTCTAGTCACGTTCTTTCCTCCAGTAGACCCTGCTCACAAAGTACCAGCTCCAGAGGTTCAATGAAAGTAGCTGTGTGAGGATTTGTTTCTTTCTGAGCGGTTCTGCAATCACAGACTCCACAGGAGGTTATGTCCCTGTACCTAACCTCTTTAATCACTACCCAAATCCTCCACAACATTAACTCGACTGATGTTGTATTTGAAAGGATTATTTTTCTTGTCTTCTCTGCAATTGCCTCAACAGTGTCAAAAGCTACATCAAACCTGATCACTGCATGTGCTCCACAGTCTCCCTCAGGGCTTCCAAGGTCCATCCATCCTCAGCCTACACATCCAACCTTCCTTCCAGTGGAAACCAAGGCAGTAGAGGCCCAGCAGGGGTTTATTAATGCACCCAGGTTTTAGCAAAGTCAGAGCAGCAGTCTTCTGGTTTAAATGTAACCAAAGGGTTTTTGCAAATGACTTATCCCTCAGAAATTTTGCACTAGTGCTTTTCCACTGTTAAATGCTTAGGGCATGGATCTGTCCCACTTATGCAGGACGTGCTTGTTTCTGGTGCTTACTCAGCAATCCTAAATTTGAGAGATTAGAGAATTTGGTGAAGTTTTAAGTTCTGTAAATTAAATGAGAAACAGAACACTTGCATACACTAATAAATAGAAAATCTAAATTTCAGTTCTGCAGAGAAAGATTATCCCATCTTCCTGAAGTTTGCAATAACTGTTACTGCTCATGTCCACATTCCACATTATAGTGATGTTATTTTAAGTAAAGCAGGCTTAGTTATATAAATAAATATGCATGAAGTTAAAGTGTGTATGTGAGGCATTTGTCAAACATAACTGACTTTACTGGAGCCATCACATAAACATATGTAATTGTACAGGGAGGACCTGTATGGTCCCAGTTGTAATTGGAGGACCCCCAGGAAATCCAGTTCAAGTCACCATTATCTTCACTAAAATTAACAGAATTTAAAATTATGAAATCAGGATCTTTTAAGAATAAAGGATTTGTTCTTAGAGTGCATTTCTTAGGAAACAAAAATGTCACACTATTATTTTTCTAGAGTGGCTATTGTTTGCTCCTTCTATTTTTATATACTCATGAAATCAGAATTAGTCTTTTTAAATGAAGACAGCAGTTGAAATTCTCACTTGGTGCAATATCACATAAAACAATCAGTTACATTTAAACACTCTTACCTATCAATATTATGGGAGTTAGAACATAATTATATTACAATTATAAAGCAGTAGTGCAGCAACTATCATGCATGCAATTGTGCAAATACAAACATGAACATCAGCAGCCATTGCCTGTGGCAGTCACTTTAAGGCTCTTCTCAGTGTTGTCCATAGAGGCCTCTAGTGGAGAAAGAGCCGCAAGACTTCAATTTCTCCCGTAACGATGAAATTGGATAGACGGAACTTTTTTAACTGATCTGTTAACAGATCAGCGCTTTTTGGCGTAATGTGTTCAAAAGAGCAGCAAAGGACAAAATGCCAGGTGATGAGCAGAAGACATCAGATTTTACTGAGCAGCATGGAGGTCCACTGGTGGTATACCCATGTATGCAAGGTGGATCCCAGTCTCCCCAGTTGCTGGCACCTGGAGATACTAGTTCCCAAGGTCACAGGTCCACTCCAGTTGATGGTGCAGACCATTTCATCAGCATACATAAATAGACATGTGCTCACATCCAGAGCTGGCTAGGACTGCCCTGGTCCTGCAGTAGCCATACATATGCAGATGGGACTTATTCCCAGGGACCCCACAGACACTACAGTCTCTCCAGCAGCTGTCTGGGAGTTTTCTGGTCCCCAGTAGCTAACTGTACTGTGGTCTCACCCCTAGAGACACCCCTGGCTTCAAGGCCATTTTCACCTACTTGCTGGCTGGTCTGTCTTGATCTGTACTAGTGCTCACACAGTGGCTCACACACTCATGCAAACTCCACTAGCAGCTACATGGACACAGGGTCCCCGTGTCCTACAGTCCCTCTCTGGTCACTTGCTCTGATTAAGGAGGTATTGGGGAGGCATTGGGGAGCCAAGGACAATCCCCAGACATGGACTGTATATCTCGAAACAAGACACTGAAACTCATGATAAGGAAGCGGCAGACGGACAGAGAAACAAACGTAAGGACTATAAATCTCAAAACTGGACATTGGAATTCATTATAAAGATACAACAAACGGAAGAATTGGCAACAACCAGCTCTCGCAATTAAGAAACATGCCAATTCAGCAGATTCCTGACCAAAGGTGAAAAGTACACTGTGAGGAAGACTCGGGGTCTTCCTCCCAGAGACCCCTGCCCACGTCCCAAAGACCCCTGCCCACAATTCTTGGAAGGCTCTACGCAGGCGCAAGGTGCCAAAAGGCTAATTAGCATGAGAAGTGAGGGAAGGCGGGGATAGGTAATGCATATGTATAGGTGCTTGTAGAATATTGATAGATTGATTGTATAAATTCAAGACTGCTTTCCGCTTTAGGTATGCACGATAGGTGGAGAGATCCCCCGTGCATCCAGCGCTGCAATAAAGAATATACCACTTAAAGGAATTTCGGCTTCGATCTTTGAATCAGCTCTCATCTTTTCAGTGGCTGTCACACAGGCACATGGGCAACTCCAACCTGTGGCCTGACTCCATTTGCTGGCACCCGAACTCCCCACCATGCACACATGAATACTGAATAGACAGTCCTCACTATTCACCAGATATACAAGTTTGAAACAACAACAAACAAACAAAAATATTCATTTTACACACACCTTTCCTTGTTTTTTTTTTTTTTTTGTTTGTTTTTGTTTTTGGTTTTGTTTTTGTTTTTCTTTCATGCAAGTAAACCAAGCATATGAATTGTTTACAGAATATTGTCTTCAATATTTAGCACGAGAAGATGTTGCGATGTTCCCTGAACACAACCTATCTTGGCTGAATGGCGTCATCTACCAACGAGTCTGCCAGCTCAGGACTGGCCTCATACCTTGTTAAAGCAGATCAGGCTTCAACAGCCAGACCTTCTCTCTGAAGTGCAACTGCTTCTGTGGGGCAACGGGCAAGTGAGGGATGGCACAATGATTTGTGCTTCTGGGCTACTCCTATCTATTTCAGCAAATTTTAATGCATGAGCTTTCCAGTTTTGGTATCCTTTCTCATTTATACAAAACTGAATAAAATAAAGCTCACACGTATTTCTATATTAATATACCAGCTGCGTATCTCAATATTTTTAGAATGTAGAGAGCTTTCAAAGAATGTGCATATTTTTATGCAAATATGTTATGCACTATACTCCCGTGGTGGCTCAAATGTCACTGATAAATGATCTTAAAGACTGTATGCCTTCCACTTGGAAACACTGTGAGAATTAACCTTGTTTTGCTATAAATACAAGAGAACACGTTGGGACAGCCTGAAGCAGCAAACTGCCTTCCTCCCTCTAAGCAGCAATGGTGCAAACACAGTAATAGCTGTTAAAAACAAGAATATGAGAATGTAAAGAACAGTTTTGCATAGCATTCAAAAGTAATAAGTCATTAAGTCATTTACTCTGCTATGCATTTATATTGTATTTCCTGTTTCCTAGTGTGGTTGTTTTACTCAGCTGGGCAGCTGAGTTCCACCGCAACCACTCTTTCCCTCCCCGTCCTCAAGGGGGAGAAAACATGATGGAAAGGGGTCAAGGGTTGAGATAAGGACAGGGAGATCACTCAACAGTTATCACTGGCAAAACTCAGCATAAGGGATATTAATATAATTCATTGCCTATCACTAGTAGACTAGAGCAGTGAAGACTAAAAGCAAACTAGAAACACCTTCCCCCCATCCACCCTCCTTCACTTCCTTTCCCCACGGGATGCCGTCCTTCCCAAACTGGTCCCGCAGGGGCTGCCCACAGGCAGCAGCTCTTCAAGCACTGCTCCCACACAGCTCTGTCCCACGGGGTCCATCCATCCCCCAGGAGCAAATTGCTCCAGCACGGGTCCCCCGTGGGTGGGTGGCAGCTCCCCCCAGACCCCCTGCTCCTGCGTGGGCTCCTCTCCACGGGCTGCAGCTCCGGCCCGGGGCCTGCTCCTGCGGGGGCTCTCCATGGGCCGCAGCCTCCTCCAGGCCACATCCACCTGCTCCACCGGGGGCTCCTCCACCGGCTGCAGCGTGGAGATCTGCTCCATGTGGGACCCATGGGCTGCAGGGGGACAGCCTGCTCCACCAGGGGCCTCTCCACAGGCTGTGGGGGAGCTGCTGCTGTGTGCCTGGAGCACCTCCTGCCCTCCTCCTGCTCTGACCTTGGGGGCTGCAGGGCTGCTTCTCACTCCTGTATCCCAGCTGATATTGCACAGTATTTCCCTCACACACCCCTTCTTCAGTCTGCTCTCACAGAGGTGCAAACAACGTAATTCATTGGCTTGGCTCTGGCCAACAGTGGAGTCAGTTTTGGAGCGGGCTGAAACTGGCCCTTGTCTGCCATGGGGCAGCTTCTGGATTCTTCTAACAGAGGCCACCCCTGGGGCTCCCTGCTGGCAAAACCTTGCCATGTAAAACCCAATACATCTAGGAACACAGCATAACTTGGATAACACTTTCTGACAGAAGACAGATTATGTCCATATAGTTATGAAAATTACAATCTGCAAAAGACTGTTCACTACCAGAAAAAATCAGTGTTAAGGTAAAAACTGTTTTGACACTGGTTGGCTGGACGCTTTATTTTCTTTTTGTCAATATTCTCACATAATAAAAAAAATCTCACATAGTTAAAAATGGAGCAATTAGTGCAAATGCCAAATTGCAAATATTAAACAAAATTTCTATTGAATAGTGTGCCAAAAGGACAAGCACAAAAGACACATTTTGTTTTCTGTGGATTGTCATAGTGATAAACATTTAAAGCTTTTTTGTAAAGTATGACATAACCCTGGGATTTCACAAAAACACTTGTTGTATTATAGAACTTTGGGGACATAGGCAATTATTGTATTATCACAGCACTTCTGTAAACTCTAATCATGAACTGTGACAACCCACTTGAATCATCATGCACTAAGTGAAAAATGAAAAATAAAAATACCACTGTTCCAGTGCGATTGCTCTCTCCAAAGTAGAATGCTACAAATGCTTATAACCTTCTTCCCTATATCTTAAATTATAGGAGTATAATTTTGCTGTAATTATAAAATAATGTTAACCTAATTTTTAGAAGTCAAACATGTAAAACCGGAACGGGAATATGGCATTTATTTAAAAAAAAAAAAAAAAAAAAAAAAAAAAAAAAGACAAGTGAGTCATCCTGTGGTGGTTTTACTCAGGTGGGCAGCCGAGCTCCACCACAACCGCTCTCTCACTCCCCCTCTCCTCGAAGAGGAAGGGGGAGAAAATACAACACAGAGAACTCGAGGTTTGAGATGAGAAGGGTTTAATTAAAGGGAAGAGGAATGGGGAGAAAAATAAAGAAAATAAACAATAAGTCTGCAGGGAAGCACAGAGAGAGGGAAAAAATTATTCTCTACTTCCCATCAATGAGCAATGTTCAGCCACGTCCTGGGAAGCAGGGCCTCAAACGCGTAGTGGTTGTTCAGGAGGAACAGCCCCCTCCCCCACGAGAGCCCCCCCTTTTATTGCTGAGTGTGACATCAGGTGTTATGGAATATCCCTTTGGTTGGTTTAAGTCAGCTGCCCCGGCAATGTCCCCTCCCCATCACTTGCCCACCCCCAGCCTGCTGGCTCTTGGGGGCTTGGAAGGAGTCCTGATGCTGTGCCAGCACTATGCAGCAATAGACACAACACTGGAGTGATATCAGTGCTGTTCCAGCTACGAGTGCAGAGTACAGCACTGTGTGGGCTGCTGCAGGGAAAAGGTGACTCCAGCTCAGACAGACCCAACACACATCCCTAAAGAATTTCTGTTTATTCTATGTCTGTCTAACAAGCTATATCTCTTCTGCTGTGGCAAGTAGCATTTTGTTACGTAGTACTGACATGTCGTTGTTTCTTGTCCCAGAAGATGGCAGTAGTGACACAGTATTTCATGGATTCAGAGAATCCATGCCTGGCTATGCTTTTTCATAGATTATTATTTTTGAAGTAAATATTCATTAGCATTACTTTGCAACTAACATACAGTTTGGACCTGACAATTTAACACTAACTCAAAGTTTTATTTTGTTTCAAATGAATCTAAAACAAATATTAAAAAAAAAAAAAAAAAAAAAAGAGAAAAAAGGATTATAATTCCTTATTAATGTCCTTTAAAAGGACATGTCATGCTGTATATTTACTTCCTGACACTAAGAAGACATTAAAATCTGTTGTGTCCGATTGAAGAGTAAAAATTTGTCCTGTCAACTCAAGATTCAGCTAAGATATTTTGAAGACAAGGCTGGCCAAATCTAGTTTAATTGCAACCCAGAGCTATAAAAGACATAACTACTCAGAAAAATGGTATTTGCATCTGCTGTTACATAAAATGATGCACAGAGGTTCTACTACTTTCTACTGTCATGTTCATTTTGCTAATTCTCCAATTCATTAGAAATATTATACTTGGCATTTTCTTAGATTCCATAAAAGGAATCATAGCAATACATGTAAAATGTGAGCTTTGTCTTTTTTAAATAAATAAATAAATAAATAAATAAACTGTCATACTGCAGTTGCAAAGGAAATTGAAGATATAAATCTTTAGGACCCAAAATCCAGGTGACAACTGAAAAGATTATATCTGTGTATCTATGTAGGCAGCAGCACTATATTTTGAAGAGAACTCATTGGCTTGAGGTTCAGCATAACCATAAATTCCATGAGAGCACAAGAACATGGATGAATTCTTTCCAAAAACCTGTTATATTTATGGTCTCTTGCTTACTGTAGAAGTTCCTCAGTTGCATATGTTGCTCAGTTGCATAAGTTCAAAATATCATATTTGGTGTGTCAAAACCTCAATGACACATCTCTGTGTGTTTTACTGCAACTATGCCCTGTGTCTTGTGGGAAACTTCTAAGTACACAAGAAAGACACGAGTTTGACTAGGAGTTTTGTATCTTTCTTGATTAAAATAATACATTATTTTAATACCATCTTAAATATTTCCAAAAATCAGCTTCTCTCAGTGTGTCTTTCAAAGTCTATGGTTTCTATTTTTTAATCCATAAGCCAGCAATTCATAGCATTGTGCTTACTGCACCTTTCCACTGCTTTTAATGTAAAACAGTACATTAGAGCTTTTTCAAGGATGATAGAATTGTAAAGCACCATTTTTGAAATTACCATGGTGAAATCCTAGCAAATAATATTCTCTGAACTCAGTTGATATCCTCTCATGATAACTTGAGACTTCTTCAAGAATGAGTGAGGAACAATTTAAAAAATAAGAATTCCTCTTGACTGTGAGGGGAAAAAAAAAAAAAAGAAAAAAAAAGACATGTTCAGTATAACTCAAAATCCTTCTCCTGTACTTCAGCTGCCAGGGGGTGAGTACATCTTCATTACTTTGGGGAAAGTGACTGAAAGGTCCTATTCCCCTCTCAAGATCCCCTTGATTGTCTTCAACAGTACTGAACCACAAGACATAAGGGACTTGTACAAAATAATTACAAGCTTGATATGCACCCCATTTTATACCCCATTAAGGCTTCAGGTGCTTAAACTATTAACAATGGGTGAGAATGGTCTGGTGGAAAGTGAGCTCATGTCTTATGCCTCTCACAAATGCAGTCAGACTGCAATCTCTGCAAATACAGAGCTAGAGCACTAAGCATAGAGATGAACATGTATGTACATAGTTTGTTCACAGCCTGGAAGCTAGTAAGTGGATTCCACCCACCACTTTCATACAGAAGGTAATCGTAACATTCATCTTTAATATTACATATTAATATAAGTAGAACTATTTCTACGTGTAATCTGGAGCCTTGTCTTATCCTCTGTACTTACACAGTGCCTGCAGAACTGGTCAGCCACACACGGGATTAGAAGAGAGTTTAAAAAACAGACAGATCCAAACATTTTATACCAGGACTGCAGTACAGAGTTCTTGTTCTGGCATAGCTGCCTGTGGTATACTCCTATATTCTCTGCACAAAGCGTGATGCCTCAGTAGAGAGTGGATGAAGCAAGCAGTAAAATGGTTTCTGATGTAACTGCTACTCAAGTGAATAATAGGTGAATAATTGAAGTTTCCTTTATTTCCTGACAGCTAGAAGAAGAAAAACACCTTACCCATCTCTAAGAGGGAGGATGCAGGAAGCTACAGACCTATTCTGATCCTCTGGAAAGTTTTGGAGAAAAATCCTCCTGGAAACCATGTTCAAGCACAAGAAGAAAAAGAAAATGATTGGAAATACCCAGCTTGCATTTACTAAAGGTAACGATGACCTTCTATGAAGTGACTGGCTCTGTTGAAAAGAGGACAGCAGTTGATGTTTTCTCACCAAGAAATTTCACTTGACTTTATGAAGACTTTTTACAGTTTCACATTTACAAGCAAATTGTTGGTTGATGGATGGAAAATTGCCAGACTGCCCATCTCCAAGTGTTGAAACCAGTGGCATGAAGTTCCACTGTCAGAGAGACACCAGTGGCATTCCTCAGGGGTCAGTACTGCAACCATACTTAAAACATCTTTATTAACAATCTGGACAACAGAATATAGTGCAACATCAGTATGTTCATGGTTACCAAACTACAGGCAGCAGAATCTAGACAGGCTGGAAAAAAATTTGCTCATGAAAGCCTCATGAGAAATCTCAAAATGCTCCTGCAAGGTCCTGGACCTGGAATAATGGAATAATCCCGTATAACGGGACAGACTGGGGATAGTTCATTGGAAAGCAAGTTCACAGAACAGGTCCTGGCTGACAGAAAGTTGAATTTCTGTGAAGTGTGATTTTGCAGCATTGAAAGCCAACTGTATCCTGGACTTCATCAGCAAGAGTGTAGGTCTAGCTGCTTGCTATCTTGCTACCATCCCTTGCTGTTCACTAGTAGGGAAGTGATTCTTCTCCTCTAATAGGCATATGAGGCTACCACTGACATAGCATCTAGTTTAGGATCCCAAGACCAAGAAAAACATTGATGTACAGGAGAATGTCCTGTAAGTAGGTGTATTTAATTTAAGACTCCTATGTAACTTCAGTTTCATTTGAAATAGGTAGATTCTGTGGAATTGCAGCTGAATACTGATTGCAGAGGACACTGAAAGAAACCCTGTGGGAATTAAGAGTTACACTTACCTCTAGAACCTATATTCTACTAAATACAGCCAATATTGCTTTTTGAATCTGCCTAATAATATTCTGGTAGGTCTAAATTCTGTAGTAGAGAAAATAAAAATAATATGTGGTACTACAATATGAACAATTCAGAAAAGGTTTAGAAATCTTTTTTCATTTCACTGAAAGTTATGGAACCAATTTTAGGACTCACTGGAGCACTCTTGCAGATAGTTTGGAAGAAGAGAGACAAGATGAACACTAATAACATCTGAAAAGAAGGAAATTTGAGAAGTGAGGGAAAGATGATGACTTTACAGGTAGGTCTGAGCTGGAAAGAGTATGACTCTTCCCCCACATTCACATCTCTTTGGATTTTGATTCCATTTTCCACCTAAATAATAAAGTCGTGCAGAGCTACCAAGGAAAAGGAATTATAACATTGAGACAAGAAGAAAATTTTGTTAGACATACATACATACATTTTCTTTGCAACGTACTTGGCTAGCACTGCTGTACAGTAATGCTTCATGATAACACAGTAATAAAATTCAAGATCATGTAGATACCAAAATTTTCATCCTGCAAAGATTTCTTATTGTACAAGGATTATTGATTCATGGTCTGTTCATTTTAATGAACTTGGGGAGGCACAATTTGCTCTCTCTGCACATAACAAAATGGAAAGAACAAAGGGAAGTCTTTTTCTGCTGATTTTATTAGAAAAGCTACTGATAAAAGACCTGAGAAGTGACAGGACACAATAAATTAACATGATGACAGCAGTACCTTTTTTATTTAATTCTTCATTAAAATAAATAAACAGAGTGCTAAAAGAATTTAAACCATCAAAATTTGTTAGAAAAGGAAAAAATGACAAGAAGGTAAAGAATAACGTTGATAAAGTTCATGCCATTAAGCCTAAAGAGTTGGCTGACCTGATCTCAGAGAACTTGTGAAATGTAAGGTTTCAGAGATGAAAATAATGGCTGTTTTTAGAAGAGAATAAGGGTGATTCTGTATATTCACAGACTCACAGAATTGTCCAGGTTGGAAGAGACCTCAAGATCATCAAGTCCAACCTCTGACCTAACACTAACAAGTCCTCCACTAAACCATATCCCTAAGCTCTACATCTAAACGTCTTTTAAAGACCTCCAGGGATGGTGACTCCACCACTTCCCTGGGCAGCCCATTCCAATGCCTCACAACCCTCTCAGTAAAGAAGTTCTTCCTAATATCCAACCTAAAACACCCCTGGCGCAACTTCAGCCCATTCCCCCTCGACCTGTCATCAGGCATGTGGGAGAACAGACCAACCCCCACCTCGCTACAGCCTCCTTTAAGGTACTTATAAAGAGCAATAAGGTCACCCCTGAGCCTCCTTTTCTCCAGGCTGAACAAACGCAGCTCCCTCAGCCACTCCTCGTAGGACTTGTTCTCCAGACCCCTCACAAGCTTTGTCATCCTTCTCTGGACTTGCTCGAGCACCTCAATGTCCTTCTTGTAGCAAGGGGACCAAAACTGAACACAGTATTCAAGGTGCGGCCTCACCAGAGCCGAGTACAGGGGGACAATCACCTCCCTAGCCCTGCTGGCCACACTGCTTCTTATGCAAGCCAGGATGCCGTTGGCCTTCTTGGCCACCTGAGCACACTGCTGGCTCATATTCAGCCAACTATCAACCAATACTCCCAGGTCCTTCTCCGCCAGGCAGCTTTCCAACCACTCCTCTCCCAGCCTGTAGCTCTGCTTGGGGTTATTGCGCCCCAGGTGCAGGACCCGGCACTTGGCCTTGTTGAACTTCATGCAGTTGACCTCAGCCCATTGGTGCAGCCTATGCAGATCCTCCTGCAGAGCCTTCCTACCCTCGAGCAGATCGACACATGCGCATAGCTTGGTGTCATCTGCAGACGTACTGAGGGTGCACTCAATGCCCTCATCCAGATCATTGATGAAGATATTAAAGAGGACCGGTCCCAGTACCGAGCCCTGGGGAATGCCACTAGTGACTGGCCTCCAACTGGATTTAGCTCCATTCACCACAACTCTTTGGGCCCGGCTATCCAGTCAGTTTCTAACCCAACGAAGCATACACCAGTCCAAGCCATGAACAGCCAGTTTCTTCAGGAGAATGCTGTGGGAAACAGTGTTGAAAGCCTTACTGAAGTCCAGGTAGACCACATCCACAGCCTTTCCCTCATCCACCAAGCATGTCACTTGGTCGTAGAAGGAGATCAGGGTCATCAAGCAGGACCTGCCTTTCATAAACCCATGCTGACCGGGCCTGATCACCTGGTTGCCCTGCAAGTGCCGCGTGATGACTCTCAAGAGGATCTGCTCCATGAGTTTCCCTGGTACTGAGGTCAAACTGACAGGCCTATAGTTTCCCAGGTCCACCCTTCCGGCCCTTCTTGTAGATGGGCGTCACGTTTGCTAGCCAACAGTCAACAGGGACCTGACCTGATAGCCAGGACTCTTGATAAATGATGGCAAGTGGCTTGGCCACTCCTCCGCCAGTTCTCTCAGTATCCTCGGGTGGATCCCATCTGGCAACCAAGTCGTAGCCTGCCTGCTGCACGATGGCTTCCAGCTCCTCCTGTTTGTTACCCGTGCTGCTTGCATTAGTGTAGATGCACTTCAGTTGGGCCATTGCCTTCTCTCCCAGCCTTGCCATTGTTCCCCCTGGCACAGCTTCAACAAGCCTTGTTTCAGCCCCATCCCCCTTCTTACCTAGTTTAAAGCCCTCTCAATGAGCCCCGCCAGCACCTGGCCCAGGATCTGTTTTCCCCTTAGAGATAGGGACCCGTCTGCAGCCATCAGGCTGGGTGCCGAGTAAAGTGCCCCATGGTCAAAAAAACCAAAATTTCTGTGTTGGCACCAGCCTCTGAGCCATGTGTTTATCAGGTGGGCTTTCCGTGTCCTCTCTGTACCCCTCCCTGCCACAGCAGGGATGGATGAAAACACCACCTGTACTCCCGCTCCATCCACTAACCGTCCCAGTCCCCTAAAGTCCCGTTTGATAGCCTTCAGGCTTCTCTCTTCAATGTCATCACTGCCAGCCTGGACTATTAAAAGAGGATAACAGTCAGAGGGGCAAACCAGATTGGGAAGCTTTCTGGCAATGTCCCTGACCCTGGCCCCAGGAGAGATTTTAGTTGCTTGCAAGCTGAACATGTGTCAACATTTTCACACTCTCCAGGACTATACTGCAAAGTGGAGTATGTGGCAAAGCTTTAAGCTACCCAAGGACTCCTTTTGATACAAAGCAGATAGCACAAAGACTCCTAATGATGAGTTACACCCAGAATTGAGTACAACATGCTAGTAACTGATAGTGAAGAGATTTCAAAGGAAAGCAAAAAGGATAATTACAGGTCTACAAGAAAGATCAACAAAAGAAGGCTGAAACTCAACTAAGACTGTTAAGAGCTGAAAAACTCAACACTCCAGAATTCTACAATTAAATGAAAGGTAATTCCTAGAGGGAGTGAGCGAGCATCCTATCACGCACAAGTTTCGCTTAATCCACCCTATGCAATTTGATCCTCTCTGTGGCTTCAGTTTTAGCTGGCTGCTGCAAAGTCTCCTAGCCAGCTTTTGAGTCTTGCAGTGAGGCCTAAATTTTTCTGATATATTTAAATGAATTCTCCATTGAGATGCAATTGATTGCAGTTTTATGGTAATATATTAAAAGCACAAATGTCTTTTCTGATTTAAAATTTAAGTGGTGCTGATCTCAGACACAGCATAATATTTGATCAGAAGGCCTCTGGCTGCAACTTGAATTATCTTTACACTAACTGAGATGCTTATTCCAAAGAAAGAAGTAACCAGATCCAGCAAATTTCTGTCACAGCAAAGCAAGATATTAAAATACCTTAGTGTCCAGCTTCTTCAATATTCACTTCTCTTCCAAACTGCATTTTCATAACAGAATTTTCAGAAGATTCCTCCCATCACAGTAGACATTAAAGTTCACTAATGTTGATGTTCACGAAACCCTGATTCCCTCCCAAACACAGAGGGGATTTTCCTGATTTCTTATCCTTATATTTCCCAAAGAGATCAAAAAGGAATGTTAAGCCTAAAATATGATGTTACCTGTGGAATGCACAGAAACTGGTTGTGACTAAATTTAGGCTAGAAATTAGAAAATACTTTGCAGTCACCACACAGTGAGATTCTAAAACAGTTTCCTCGTAGGAGGAGAGAAACACATTTCCTCCTTCCTCTTAAAATGAATTTCAGTAAGTTTGTAAATGCTCTTACATGAGGCAATTGCATTGACAGCAAGATTTTTTGTGTCTTTGTTCCTCCTATAATTCTTTGAAGACATATGAGAAATCAGAGATGTGGTTGGGCAAGGTGTGAGATACGTGGTACACAGAAATGTACCTTTATGCATAAAGATTCATCTTTATGTTCCTAAACAATTCTGCATCTACTAAGGATATAGCTCCTCTGATGATAAATCCCCAGTCTGTGTTTTACTATCTTTACTAACTCCCAAGATAATTCTGAATTACATGTGAAGACTTATTGTTCATCTTAAATGTCTTCATAGATTTTTCCGATATTATTTCTGTGAACTGTTTTCTCTTCCCATGATAGACCTCAATTGAACAGTCAAGCTGTCACCCTCAAGAGTGAATCCTGGGTTAAATGCAATTGTTTTTGTAGAAAGTTCATCTTGTTTCCAGGCGTTGCCCCCTTTTGTATAGTGACTTCAACACAAAGCAAAGACTTAGACCTTATCTTCCTATCAAACTCCAGCAGAATCAAAATTATTGCAGGTAAAAATAAAAATAATTTAAAATATTAATATATCCTAAAATGATCATTACAGAACAATTCCCAGATAACTTGGTATTATACTTATTAATACCAAGAATTGCAACTCTTGTTAGTTGTATATGCTGGTTCATATCAGTGCTGTAACTTCACCATCTTTCTTCCTGTTTTATTTATTCCCGACTTATAAAAATACATATACATGTACATATATATATATATTTACCTTTCAATTGCTTACCACAATAACTTCAAATATTATTTAAGATTACTTCTTTTGTAAATTCAAGTATCAGTTTTAAAAAGAGATTAAAACATACTAACAACCTTTACAATCATTAAATGAAATTGAACGTATTGTTGTCTTTATGAGGATTGTTTATGTTTCAGAGGACTCTTCTTAATGGCAAAATATATAGTAGAAGACAAAATTATGTGTTGTAACTTTTACTGACATCAATTGCAGGTTACCATGTTGCCCATGAAAGGCAATGTTCATTTTACAACATCCATTATTATGATAACCTTATAAATGAATTTTTCCTTTTCAAAAAATATATATATAAAAATAAAAAATAATATATATATATAAATAAAAATAAAAATCAAGAAATCTGAATGATCAATTAAATTAAAAAATCCTCAGCATTTTATCTGTGTTTATATACAACACCATTACTAAATGCTGACTACATAACTGTTCTGGCACTTACAGAATGTTGGGTATTATATACGGATAAATGTAATAGGATATTTTCTAAATACTTGGTAAGGAAAATGTAAGACAGAGCTTAAGAATATACCAACTTGCAACAGTAGAACATGTAACTTCATTAAAGTCATTGTGACCTGGAAGTTCATCATTCCTTTTTACTACTTAATGCAACTGAAAACATTTTATTTTTATACACAAATTTAGATAGACTGGCTTCACTCTTTTTAAAAAATCATGACTAAAAGCTCTGAAAGTTTCCATTTAGGTAGACTGTAATACTCCTCCATGTTATATATCTGGAAAAGGCAAAAAAATACAGTGGACTAAGAGTGGTGAAGGCTAAGAGTGAATTTCACACACACACACACACACACACACACACACACACACACACAAAAGGTTATGTGTAAATATCCATACATGTGTAAGTATGACTTTAAAAGATTTTTAAAAGATTTTAAAAAGATTTAAAAGGTTAAAAAGACATAGCTTTTAAAGATTGTGCACAAATTGCTTAGCTCTTCCTGAAACAATTAATGCTCCTTAAATGTTTTCATTGTCCTTTAGAGAACTTTCCTGTATTCCATCTCTTGGTCTGAGAAGAGAGAAAGATGGACCATCACACTCAGCAGCTGCACTCAGAAAAAAATCTCTGTCAAGTTCTAACACAGTCACTTCAGGCATTTTATTGAGAGTGGACCTAGCAATAATATTCTGAAGGAAATATTCTGAAAATTTAAATTTCAGAGAGCAATATACCTCAGTTAGGGAAAATGCAATATTGCATGAAGAGGAGAGTTGCTGGCGGTTTAAGCCCTCTGAAAATCCTCCTTCTTGCGTGCAACAAAATTGGTATGAATGCCCAGAGAATTGTAAAACACTGTTTTAAATGTGGAGGGGAAAAATGTTCCAGCCAGAATACTCGTCCACAAGAATAAGAGAGATTAAGTGCAGTAGCACTGGAACAAACCCACATTCTACTTAAGATGTGTGGGGTTGATACACAGCAAATGGATCATCTATTTCTGAAATGTGATTTTTTTTTTATACCACACCAGGTATGGGAGATTCAAACACTTCTGGACATTGTCAGGTGGGGAAGGAACCGTAAAGAATGCAATAAATAAAATCGTATATAAAGTAAATGTTTTATGTGATGAATGTAAACAGAAACATTTTCTTTCCCATCAACAGGGCAAGGTAGCAGATTTCACATAGTTTTTTATCATTTCATTTATTCATCATTTGGCTTATACCACCAACCTTAGAAAGTGTTTAATTTACAAGTCAAGACCTTGAACCTCCCTCCAACACATAAATAAATAATCTCCATTTTAATATAAATTGATTCATATATTTACTGCAAAAACAGATGTTTATGTAAGTTAGGGTTGTCTTGGACATGTTTAAATTCATTTCCAGATTTCATCTTTGGGCAACAAATGTCAGTCTGTCAAAGTAACAGTTATTCTGGAAAATAATAAAAAATGTAGAGTTGCAAGTTTCCGTATTTATACGTGAAAAGTAGGGAAAAAAAATATTGGATAATAGATGGTACTTAGATGCATCTTCAACTATTGGAATTGATTTTAAGATTTAAAGGAAAGACCTCCATTGATTTAAGCTTACTTTCATACTCCTTCTAACCTAGGATTTCTTTTCAGTGAAACCTTGCCTTTACTGCCTGACTACAGATTTTTGTTGTTCACGTGAAAATAATATTGTCATATATTTTAAACGTTAGCACTATATATTTATTTATTTTCAAACAACTAAAGTTGTTTGAAAAACGTATATTTCAGTGGGGTAGCCACATATTAATATCTATCAGAACATGCAGTCCTGCTAACATCTCTTGTTCTGCAAAATTATTGGAGAATACTATTTGCCATGTATGTGTCTGAATATATTTAACTCAATCAACAAATAAATTATTTCTACTATTTGTTTTCAGGAAGCTTCATCCTTCTTCTCCTTCCTGACTGAAAACACAGAATTTGTTTTCAACTGTAATTTACAGAGATTCACCGCAGGGTTTCTAGTCTGGACTATACTGGGAACCCGTTTGACTTATCAAATTAAAAGAAATGTTATAATAAACAAATATGAGACTTTCTGTAGGTAATGGAAAATAAAAAAGCTAGAGACTTCCTGGGCTGAATGGACTTTACAGCTGAACTGCCAGAGCTGCAAAACCACGAGAGTACTAAGACAGGTTACAATACTTCAAGTTTGCAAAACTCTCACATAAAATAATAAAAATTTATTTTCAGGTAAAACTTTAATTCTATTTAACATGCCACTCAATTTTGGTGTGATGTTGAATGCTACACATGGAAACAAGCTCTTCAGGGGTGATGTTCAGGGGTGTGAGGCGTGCAATCCATCAGTTTGGTGGTTAAGGTGGGAAATCACGAATGCTAGAAAAAAAACACATTAGTGCTGACCTAACAAAATGAACTCTGCATATGAAAGTCACGAAAGCAGACAAAAGAGATGCATCTGTTTTCAGTGCACAGGTGCTGTCAGGGGCTGCAGGGCTCCTCCGGGAGGCGAGGCCAGGTCTGCCTGGTGCTGGCCACAGCCAAATCCAGCCCCACCACAGAGCATGGCTGAGGACACTCTGAGGTTGGGCCCGTGAAGGTTTTTACAATAAGTGTTTTAGCATGTCTTTTTTGTTCTCAATCCCCAAATGAGTAGTTAAATATTTATGTCAATTGGCAATAAATTAAGTTAATTCCCCAATTCAAAACTGTTTTGCCCATGACAACAGATGCAGCATTATTTAAATTAAAGATCAGTTAGTTGAATTACGTTGGATTTGGCTTGAATTTTAGTTTTGCCTCTAGTGAGAATTTGTCTTTAAATGGTAACAGCCTGGAGTAGTCAGGATTGTTTTCTTGCATTTGTAGAGCTTTTCACACTGCAATATTCCAAAATATTTTATAAATTAGAGCTACTGGTTATCCAGTTTCATGTCACGTGCACTGTATCCAGTAACACAGGGGGGAAAGAATAATTTTGGCAAAGAAAATGATAGGCATGTTTAATTTCATACATTTTTTTCAACCGCTTTTGAAAATAAATAAATAAATAATAATACTCTCTGCTTTCCAGGAACAAGAATTCATCACCGGGAAATTACCACAGATGTCTTTTCAACTAGGACATTTTGTGGAGCCAGTGTGTCTAGAAAGTTCAGCAGGTGTGATTAGGCCGTCCTTCGCATGTCTCTGCTCAGCAAGGAGCATCTGCAGCTCATCAACACAAACCTTACCAGACAGCCTGATGCTGAGAGGTGATCGAGGGCTGCTGGGGATTTGCCTGCCAGCAAGAAGCCACAGAAGAAGATGGGGAAGCAGGATTCCATGTGAGCAACTTGGAGTGATTTCCCAGGGAGGTGAACTGGTAGCTCCAGTGGTGGGTTGTTATTGCCCTGTGTTGGGCAATGGCGTACCACACAGATCACAAATATCCCGTTAGCTCCCAGCTCTCCTACCCTACTGCACAGCCTTGTCTTCAGCCACAAAACCACAGTCAATTAATTTATTACTATTTATAATTTATTTACTATTTATTAATTTATTAAATTTACTATTTATTAATTTATTGCTATTTATGTTTAAATAAATAATTATTTAATTATTTATTTGGGGTTGGACTTTAGTCCAATTGAAGATAAAGACCAAAATTTGCTTAGATTTGCCACTTCTGGGAGAACTGTAGTTCAGGCTAACATATATTAAGGCTATCTGAAACATATCTGAGAAAAGTATGGATATCTCCATCCTTCAGCTATATTCAGAAGTGTGTGATACAGTTCTTAATCATACAGTCATACGAGGTAGAGTTCTTTATAGTGTCTTGTAAAAATAAATAAATATATAGACCTGATTTTCTTTCACCGAAACTTCATACTGTAGAAACTGACAGCTGTTTTGTACACTGCACTGTTTCCTCCAGCATTTTGAGAGTGATCATTACTCTCACATATTCACTGCATGAGAAAAACGTGTCTGTGTAAATCGAAAAAAAAAAAAAAAAAAAAAAAGGAAGGCCATTTAAAATATAGTAACTCATTTTCCATTTTCATATAGTTAATAACTAGTGCTTTTATCCTGATTTTCAAATAAATTATTAGGCTATACATAGGGCTCTAATCATCTGGACAAGTTAATGCTTTCCATGTACTATGCAAATTATTTGTTTTAATTATCTGTTGATAGGTAATTGTGGGAGAAAGGGAGGATCTTTATCAAAGATTACTCCCAATATTGTCTCCTTTATTGATAAAACAGAATGGTGGTATAATGAATAACTGCCAATGAAGTGTCCCAAACAATTCTTCCAACCTATAAGCATCTGCATTAAAATTCCTTGGAGCTTGATATTACAGATAGCTTAACCTGTGTTTCAGAGTATTTTGATTGATTACTTCAAACTGTGATCACACAAACACAGCAAACCACAGTCATTTTAATCATAGACACCTTTCTAACCAATTGGTTGGCTTTACCAGTTTAATATGCCAAAGCCTGATTGTCCTGTAGCAGCTGGTGCTAATTCAACTACTTTTACTTTTTAAGTGTTGCACAGTGCCAGCATTTCTACAATCTCATTACAAGCAGATGGATTCAGACTAGGCGTGAAGCCCCTTATATAGATACCTCAAAGAGGTAATGGCTAGTATTTCTGCCCAATACTCCTTTAGCCCAGGTTTCCTAGTGATTTTCATGGCCTCATGTTTCTCTGTCTTGAACTGATCAGTGTCCTACACTACAATGAGTACAGTAGATGCAAATAAGCTGGTTTTTCTCAAATAAGATATTTGTTAAGGAATATCTTATATCTGCTGTAGTTCAGACATACTCCTGAAAAGAGAGCAAAAAATCCCATGGAAGTACACAGAATGCACTCACAGAGAGAAGGAGGCTGCTACACACTTTGCCACTGAATTTGGCAAAGAGCTCAGAAAAAAAGCACCTCAAATGCTTAAGGTCTGCCAAAATCGTGACGTCTTATGGTGGTGAGTGATTGTCCACATTAAAAATGTTTTCATACACTTGTAGTGATAGAAAAGCTACAAAAGGCAAAAAAGTCTGTAAATTCATAGCTTTTTTTTTTTTTTTTTTCACAGTGTATTCAAAAAATCCTTTTAAAATACTTTTAGTTTTTTTGAAACTAAAATTAAAACTAGTATTTATTTTAGGTTTTAACTTTTCAGTCTTACCAGAAGATAATACCTTTTCTAGTATTTTTGCATAGTTTAAGTTCTGTTTAATGCCATTGAGTACTAAATTAGAAAATTTCTCATACGACCTTTAAAGAAATAGTAGTGCTGGATGTTTCACAACATAACCTGTGGTGCAGTTGATCGTACAACAGTTAAAGCCTCCAAGAAAGGACAGGTGAAGAGTCTCATAGTTTCTAACAAGTCACTAGGTTGTACACAAACCATTACTGCAGAAGAGTTGTTTCCAGTCATGCTTTTGTAATACTAATTTATGTATCATGCCCTTACATCAGCCTTAGTATATGTTTCCTAAATAGCTTTGCAACTCAGGTTACAATATTTTGTAATATGATAATTCTATCAGATCACCATCTTGGCATTATTTCCTCTGTTACTTTCACTACTGACATATTTTGTTTCTCTAACCAGTCAATCCCATTATCATTAGTTTGTATTGCTATTTTTCCAGTGTTCAAACGTAATTTTAAATTCCTAGTTTTATTTTCTTTATTTTCTATCCTAACAAAAAGCTCACCTTCACCCTGAGAAAAATTAATGTATCTGAGAAAAATTAGTCTTCAGTGACAAATCATTTTGATATCTTTTATCTTTCAGTTTTCAGACATTTCTTTCAAATTCCTAGTGACCTTTACTGCTGCTTTCTGAAATGTCTTACATTTCATTAAATCTCTCTCTCTTTTTTTTTTTTTAAAGCAATTAATTTGACTTCAGACGTCTCAGTATTTGACTTTTTGTTGTAGAAGTCCCTATCTTTAATTATCTTTTGATTCCTTGATTTAAAACAGCAACATTTATACCCTAAATTTGTACTAGTGACATTTCCTTCACTAAGTTTGTGACATCATGTATTATTGTTATTTATTCCAACTCCTCTTTTACTTGAAAATACTTGCTAGGGTTTCCTCAGTGAAGATTTGTTAATTGTATTCTTTTTTTTTCTCTGACTTAAAACAAATCAATAATAATAATAACAATAAAAACAATAATAATAAAAAGTCCAATGCCATCTCTGACCTCCTTTCTTGTGTCCCTGGGTGACCGTGGGGTGGTAAGTAAGGATGAGTATACCTCCTCCTGCCGTTAGACTTTTCATTTGGATGCAGTAGCTCTGGCCACCATTAGGCAGTTTTATGTATATAAACCTTCAGCTGAAAGTTTCATTATCTCACTGCACTAAACTTAGTCCCTTCTGCTTTCTCACTGCCTTGTTCTCCCACAGCAGTAAAGACTCCAGACCCACACAAAAAAATGCAACATGAGAATTTGAGGAGAAGAAACGAAGGATCAAGCCTCTCACACCAAGTCTTAGCTCTCCTCTCCTCTATGCCAGTTTCTCCCCAAATATGAGGTTTTGTTTTCACTTTACTTAGTACTTTGGGTACTTTTATCTGGTCTTTTTTAGGACGTCACTGTTTTGTTTCCCATAGCACTTCCCTAGTACAGCCGAAGCCAGTTGCAGTTTTCTAAAGCAACTGCAGAGGACAGTCAAGACCTGAGGGATCAGAAGATTTTCAGGTTTCTTCTTTCAGACTCTTCCTTCGGGGCTGCTTCCTCAAAACTACAACGGGTACCATTTATTTATTTATTTTTATTATGAACGTACTTCACATAGTTTGACCACTCTTGGTACTTCTTTATTATTATTATTATTATTATTTTATTTTTTTCCGTGACATGAGAAAATATATTTCAAAGCCAGATCAAGGCCATATCAGAATTCAGTAACTCTGAATTCTTCACTAAGGAATTTTACAGTAATGCTATGGCAATAATAATAATAATAATTATTATTATTGTTAATAATAATAATAAATAGGTTGTTTTGCTGTTGTTTGTTTGTTATTATTTGAATAGGTAGCCTTGAAGCTCTAGTTATAAGTGTCACTGGTTTTAATCACAGATGTATTCTTCTATTTCTATACCTGCTGCTAAGTGTGATGACCAAATATTGATACTACAAAGCAGTAAAGATAATTTAGCTCACCATAGTACTCAAAGTGAATCTCTGGCTATCAAAAAACAGTATTAAAAAAAATGCTAAAAACATGCTAATCTACATAGAAAGTTAGAGAAACTGAGCACACTTCTTGTGCAGGGAACCATCAGTATAAGCCATTGTGCAGGTAATGGACAAAAGCTCTACCATTTCTACCATTAGTTGACACACCTACAACCGAGTTTGGTTTCTTGATCCAAGTGTGATCAAATGGAAGAAGGTTACAGAGAAGAGACATTCATCTTTATCATACGTTTTGTACATAGCTTTTTGCTTCATGTTTTATTGTGATAAGACATCACTCATTCCAAATGATTAATTTCAAGATGATATTTCAACATATTAAATACCAAAGACCTCCTATCTCATGTAGGTAGGTTACCCATATTACCAATATTACCAATATTACCCATATAAACCAATTACCCATAAACAGTTTTGGTTTCCACGGTTACACAGGTGTGCCTAGCAATTTTCTTTCATGCCATTGGCTGACAGAGATACAGGTTATTATAGAATATATCAGTTACAAATAAAGATTGCAGGGGCATGGTCCTTCTGCATTCAGTATTTTGGAGGTGTAAATCTTGCTTGGTACAGCATGTGAATATGGAAGGTATTCTCAGCAGAGTTCTTTGAGTTAGCCAAGTTAATACATATGTTATAAAAGAAGATGCTTGCCAAAGCATCAAACATAAAGTGTACATGAGACTGGCACAGCTCCCATTCCCAAAATAAAGCACTTGAATACCTTCTGGTAAATATGGGAACATCCTGATCCTAACTACGCTATTCTCAAATAGAAACCCAAACCATTGGAAATTGAATAAGAACAGAACATTTTCTACATTTAATGCCAATATTACTTTACCAATGGATTTACACGCACTGTACAATAGCTACTTGTTAGAAAGAATTACAAATATTTGCAAATGTCTGCTGTGTAATGTAGCCATTACTGATTTTAAACATATTTTTATGTGGATATTTTTATGTCCAAATATCTGAACTTAATCTAAGTGTCTGTGCAGAGTCCACAACTTAAATAATTGTACTGTTTTCAGGAAACTGAATACTTAATGATCTACACCAGATTGCATTTAAGAAACAAATGCTAAATGCTAATAAGTTTGCAGTTCATATATATGAAAAAACAAAATCCTTTTTTCATTAGAACGCAGTTCTCTATGATCTAAGCTTTTCTGTTCTTTCAAAATGAAAGAATAAAAGAATATTTATATTTTTTTTATTTAAATAAATATTTAGAATATTTACTTGCAGAAAGTAAATCACGTCTGACTGTAAAAAATCAAAAATGCTGCAGTCTGCTATAACACATTATATGGCCCTAGTAGCTAAAATATCTACTCTTAAAATGACAAAGCAAAATGTAATTTTAAAAACAACTACTGAATGGACAGGAATATAATATTATTGTTGTCTGAAATTACAGATTACTTTTTTCAGGCATAATGTGACTCTGGATAATCAAAAGTACCTTTTCTCACATGAAAGGGAAGATTTTCTTCTTTTATACATGTTCGTTTTCTTCATGAAGTTCTAGAAATCTAGAGTATCTGAAGTAAAATCTTGAGATGTTTCTGTTCTGTTTGAGATTTTTTGGAACTGTTCCTGTCAGTGGACATCTCTATTTGATTTTATAAAATGCTACATTTAAATCTGATCAAAGAGAGACTTGTTTGATCCAGACAGGAAATCCAGACAGGAAAGTTTCAGTTATTTCTTCATATTATGAACAGCATGCAATTAATAATAACTTTCTTTAATGCACAAAATGTATGGAACAATTAGAAAAGATAGAAATGTTTTCAATTTCCGAAACACATACTGTTCTCTTAAATTCAGATAACAAATTTAATGGACAATCTGCTTAGGAAAATAATGAAAGAATAATTTCCAGAGTACCAAAGTTTGCCTTTTAAAACATTATATTACAATTTTAAATGTTTGACCATTCTTGTGCCATGACATCACAGAATCTGTGAAGGAAGCCTGATCAGCTGCAGAACAAAAAATAAATAAATAAATAAAATAAAATCAGGCATTTCTTTTCCTTCTGTCAAATTACCTTGATTCTTTTTTAAAACTGATTTAAAATTAAAAAATAAAAATAAAAATAAAAACTTTAATTAATTTCCTTTAATTTTTTTTCTTATCTCAACCCACCAGTTGTTTCTTTCCTTTTCTTCTTCCCCTCCTCTTCTGAGGAGGAAGAGTGAGAGAGTAGTTGTGGTGTTCAGCTAACTAGCAAGGTAAAACCACCACAGTGACTTCAGCAACTCCTCATACATCTTGCCCTCTAGACCTTTCGCCATCTTTGTAGCCCTCCTACGGACACTAATAGTTTTATGTCCTTCTTATAGTGGGGTGCCCAAATAGTTTCACCAGCCTTGGCCTCTCTGTGCCAGGACCTTGCTGGACAATGTGCAATGCCACTCAGGGCACAGCCACTTGGGTTTGTAGTACTCATTTAATAGGTTGCTGGTCCTTATGGCTGTGGGACTCTGTACCTTTGCTGCAGTAGGTTGTAACATGTAAGTAAAAATGTGAGATCACTAAGAATATGTGTATTTAAGAGAGGGTTATTCAACATGAAGTAACTCTTCCTATTAGATCAGGAAGATCTCATTGCCTAGACTCCACAAGCTGCTCAAGTGCAAAAAAAAGTGACATTTACCCAAAACTCTTCATTATTTTTGTCTTTTTGATGGGCAACCATAACATGACAGTGTCTTAAAATACTGCCATAATATTTTTAAAGAACTACTCTCAACATGCCCATAAAGCTTCTTGGAAGTGCCACTGGGCTTAGAAACATCAGCATTGAGTCTCATGAAAGCTAAGCCAGAAAACTCAGCACTTGATTTATTAGTTCATGTTCCCAAATAACTAAAAGCTCATAAATCAGAAAAATGTGTATTGCTTTTTAGAGAAAAGCTCTCAAACATACCAGCAGGACAGAAAGTGTTTGGGAATGCTTTCGTTATTTTCATTTTGAAAATTTGTTTATTTGTTTGTTTGCCTAGACTCTCAAGAGAAATGATAATGATGGAGAAAAGTGGGGTTTAATTTCTCCTGTGGTTTCCCACTTTACCATACTCTCTCTTTTTTAAATTTTCTGGTATTTTATGCAGTATATCCATCACACAGAGTGTTATCAAGAAATACTCCACTGACCTATATGTGTTTTTACAAGGAGTGAATCTGATGTTAAATTTAGTGACTTCCCCAACTTTAAGTGAGTAGGAACATTTCAGCATTAAATGAATTGGACTGAATTCTGTGGAAGAAATACATCAAGTCTAATCCTAACCCCTGAGTAAACTGGGACCGTGATTTACATAACAACAGCAGTGTGATATTTGGGGGTCTAATGTCAAATCAGAAGTGCCACACGAGGCAAAACAAAGATGGTCCAGTTAAAACTCACTGAGTCAGTTCATATTTATTGGCATTTTTGATGAGCTACTTCTGTCAGAGAGGTTATCTGTTTGTGTCACTAACTTTGCTGGAACAGGTCTTCTCTGTTCTTCTGCAATAAGTAACAATGCAGTAACAATGAAGGATAAGGTGAGCACAAATATTGGGGGCAGCATGATTGGACAGATGCAGTATGTCACCATATGGCCACATCAGATCCACATCAGCCTAGCATGACAGAGTAATCTAGCAACGAACAGTCAATATTAACATTTGTTGCATTATGGCTTAACCTTGCACATCTGCCTCTGTGTGGCAAGAACTGAGGAATGAAGGGTGAGTCTGGACATTGCCCTTCACACCTCTCTCGTTCCCTGCTGCTTGTACCTTTGAAAGCACAGCAAGTGGGGAACTGAGCAACAGATGTTAATGGAAGGCGAATCTGTGGCTCTCTACCCACTTAGGCCTAAGTCTTGGCATCCTGAAGCAGACTTCTGAGTGCTTAGTGAATTCTGCAGTTGTAGGTGATAAGGAGCTGCTGAGCAAGTTGTCTGAATATCTCAGTTTTGGCTTAACATTTTTCAAAGGCAAAGAAGTGATTCTGTTGCTGTCTTGAGCCTTAACCTAAAATAATCAGGATCTGTAACCAGTTTGTCTTCATCACAAGAATAAGGCCTAAGGTAGGCCTAAGGTAGGCCTAAGGTAGATGTGTTCTTCCAACAGGACGATTCAACAGGAGGTATAGCTGACTTTACTACACCAGCAAATAAACCCCAAGATATTAAATAATTAATTGATATCCATAGGAATAATTTGCAGAAATATCAGGTTCTGGTTGGACTACAACTTCTAATATCTTTTTTTTCTTTTCCTGATTCAGTGACATGGTATTACGGCATCTATACATCCCAAAGGATTTATGCAGACACATGAATGTAAGAAAATGAAATAATTCCCTCCTACTGATAATCAATGACAACAAAGAACCCTGAGGCAATCCTGTACTATCAGATTCAATCCTGTACTACTTAGATTCAGATATCAAGAGAAGCTATTTTTATGAGGATTCACCTAAAACTTCTACATCAAAAGAGGTTGAAATTACTTAAGAGATATACATAGAACAAAATAAATAAATGTTAAATACCTACAGAAGTAAATAATAGATTAATTTAAAGAATGAAAAAAAAAAGTCAGAGGCAAAAACATGATAATTGCAGAAAACTATGTTATCACGTTTAAAAGTATAAAAAAGATTTAAAGAATATCTATGCTCTGAAGTATAAGGAATAATCTGAAACCATAACTAATTAAAATTTGTTTGACAAAGAAGAAGTGCATGGAAGATTGATTAATGCTATAAATATCACACATGATATAAAGCATTAATTTCTATAAAATTTACACATAAATTCAAAAAACAAACCAAACATATCCACAATTACTAAATCAAAACACATTATGCTTATCTTTATTATAGCAACACCTCTAGAACATATTGTTATGTTTGCTACACAAAATAAAAGTCAAAGAATTATAGAATCGTTCAGGTTGGAAAAGATCTCTGAGATTATCTAGTCCAACCTTTAACCTAGTACTAAAGTCCACCAATAAACCATGCTACTAAGTTCTAAATCTACACATTTCTTGAAGATCTCCAGGGATAGTGACTCAACCACTTCCTTGGGCAGCTTGTTTCAATGCTGCACAACCCTTTCAGTACAGAAATTTCTCCTAATACCGAAACTATCCAACCTCACATGGTGCGATTTGAGGCCATTTCCCCTTGTCTAGTCACTTGGTGTGTGGGAGAAGAGCCCTGTCCCCACCTCGCTACAACCTCCTTTAGGGTAATTGTAAAGTACAATAAGGTCTCCCCTGCGCCTTCTCTTCTCCATACTAAACAACCCCAGCTCTGCAAAGGTAGCTGAGCCCTCTTTTCCACGCAGCAGTGTACTGGTGCTTGAAAGACAAACTCAGTCCCTATTGGTCTTCCAAAGGGCCTTGAAGGTGATTTTCAGATCTTACCTCCTTCATGTTGTCATGCTGCTTTGCCAGCTCCGTGGCTGATGACTGCTGTAGGCCCAAACACGATGTTTTGGGTACAATCACTCTTGGTAGGTATTTTCTACTTTGTGCAGTGACCAGCTGCATCAGCGCTGCTGCAGTTCAGAAAGGAGACAGAGGCCAGCACCCTTCTGGCATGCGCTGCTTCTAGGTGACCTATTCTGGAGTAAACACCTGGATCTACATAGATCTTCCTTCTACTCCTGACTCCTCCTTTCCCATTTTCTTAAAAAATTTGGGCTGGAGACTCCATGCTGCTCAGCTGGCAAAGCCCCATATCGTAATGGCAAGTAGGAAGCTTCTGATATCTGAAGTCTTCTGAATGGCATCTGAAACCTCTGTAAGAGTAACAGTGGCTTATTCATCACAGCTTTAAAATAAGATATTCAGTATTTCTGTCACTTTGATTTTGTGCTATCTTAGTTCTTGCCTCATTCAAAATTTTTGCTGAGGGGCTAAGAGATATTGGCAATCAGAACATGCAGAAATGGTCCATTCATTTCTTTTCTTGCACTCCTGAATTCAATAGCACTCCAGAATAATTGGCCTATTTCCATTTGGAAAGAGGCGTTTTTCTACTCAACACAAAAGTTCATGTTCCGTTGAAAAGAAATGGTTTACATTTTTCCATCTCGACAATGTTTCAAGCAAGCAGCTTCATTTTTTTCAGGTGAAATACAGCATAAAGAGCTGTGAATTTCAAACTTTTATAGTTAAGGTTTCATGCTGATTTGCACCAGCCTGTCAAGGTCCCCAATTCTCTGTTCCACCCATTAGTGATGCTTGTATATCGCTGCGTTCTGCTTAGTCTTTAATGAACTGTCAATGTTTGACTCAGGAAAATGGTATTTTGCAAGTGCTACAGAATGATGAACAAAACTGTTCAAAAACATAAAAGTGTCATCTCTTCAGCATGCAGCTGCTTTTACCTTGTCATTTCACTTTCCTTCTTATTCCCACTTAAACATTTTTTTTTAACAAGCTTTATGACATTTGTTGAAGCCACACAAATCTTGGTACAAGGAGCCCTTAACTCATCTACTTGCTCTGTAAAGCAAGGAATTAGATCTCTGAACTGTAATACTGGATTGTTTGTGAATATATGCAATGGAGCCTAAAAGAATTGTCTGTTTATATATATATATATATTTTTTTTTTAATTTTCTTTGCTGCATTGTTATGCCGATTTTGTGTCATTTTGATGCCTCAGTTCTGTGATTTCCACGTGTTGGCTGTCCAAGCCAAATGGATGCTGAAATCTTATTTGAAGTAAAAGGGATAATGTGGATTCTTAACAATTATTCTCATAACAACACAAAAACGTCTGTGAGAAGACAACTATACTTTTTCTGATGCTGACTTGATTTTGAAGGGGAAGTGAGTGTGCAGAGAGAGGAAGTATGGCCTTTGTGAGGCAGGCCCATTTCTCATGCCCTGCTGCCTTCCTGGCTGTACAGAAGGTTCATTTACTGACCCAGTAGGGGAAAAGGGGTGTCTGTGCTTTGCATGGTTGTGAGATCCTGATTTTACTAATGCCTTGCATAGTTGTGGGATCCCAGTTGTGCTGACTGTAAAAGCACTAGATATAGCTGCACACTCATTTTTATTTCTTCTGCAGGAAAAAACATTCAGTAGTATACTCAGTGCTAGCACTTTTTGAGTGATCTGTCCAAGTATGCAAACGGCTCCTAAGCGCAACACTGGCATAGGAAGACAAGCCCTCTGCTTGTCCTGCCAGGAGATATGTCCCATGATATTAGTGAAAGCAGGGGAAAAAGGATGAGAGCAGTGACTGTCACTCTTGTTACTTTCTCTGCGTCAGAGTAGCTGGTTCAGTGCCCTTGAATTTTCCACAAAGAATTCCTTCTCCACTGAACAGACAGGATGCAGGTAGTCCCATGCAAATACAAAGGCATCACAGCCAACAGATCCCATTCAAGAAACACAGCAGCAGTACCAGGTGCTTACTCAGAGTCTGCAAACACCAGAAATGCTATGAAGTGGAGGAAAAAACTAAGAGAGCAAATTCAGCACAGATGGCTTAGGCAAAGATTATATTTTCTTGCTAAGCCGATTCTTGCCTTTCATATCACTGATTAACTAATTGGCTTAACCCCAATGAAATTGTAGACTCAGTGTCATGTAATTGTATCTGAAGATAATTAAAACTTCAAAATGTAGTCTACTAGGTAGATGTTGATTTTGTTGTTGTTGATTTTTTTCCAGCTGCCTTTCCAAAGTCAGTGCATTTATTTGGTCAGAAAAAAAAAAAAAAATCATTTTTCATCCAAAAGCACAAGGTCCTGCATCTCAGCCAGGTCAATCCTATGTATAAATACTGGCTGGGCAGAGAGTGGATGGAGAACAGCCCTGAGGAGAAGGACCTCGGGGTGTTGGTTGATGAGAAGCTCAACATAAGCTGGCAATTTGTGCTTGCAGCCCAGAAAGCCAACCAGATCCTGGGCTGCATCGAAAGTATGGCCAGCAGGTTGAGAGAGGTGATTTTCCCCCTCTGCTCTGGTCTTTTGAGACCCCACCTGGAGTACTGTGTTCAGCTCTGGAGCCCTCAGCACAAGAAGGACATGGACCTATTAGAGATAGTCCAGAGGAGGGCCACGAAGATGATCAAGGGGCTAGAGCATCTCTCCTTCCACAGGAGCTCTGTCTTCCACAGAGCTGCTTGCTTGTTCTCCCCAGGTGGGATGGGAGAGAAAATTGGAAAGGTAAAAGAGGGGGAACTCATGGGTTGAAATAAAGACAATTAACTAGGCAAAGCAAAAGCTATTTGTGAAAGCAAAGTAAAAGGAGGAATTCACTCAGTACTTCCTATCAGCAGGCTGATCACAGACTCATAGAATCACAGAATAGCTTGGGTTGGAAGGGACCTTAAAGATCACCTAGTTCCAACACTGCTGCCATGGGCAGGAATGCCAGCCACTAGATCAGGTTGTCCAGGGCCTCATCCAACCTGGTCTTGAACACCTCCAGAGATGGTGTTCAACCAATTCCAGGAAAGCAGGACTCATCATGCATAATTGTTCCCTGGTAAGACGATTGCCATCACTCTGAACATCTCCGCCTTTCTCCTTCTTTACCTCAGCTTTTATTGCTGAGCATGGTATCATAGGGTACGGAATGCCTTTGGTCATTTGGGGTCAGCTGTCCTGACTGTGTCCCCTCCAAACTTGAACACACCAGCCTCCCCACTGGCAGTGCAGCAGGAGAATCTGAAGTCTCCTTGGCTCTGTGCAAGCACTGATCTACAACAACTAAAAATATTGGTGTGTGATCAACATTATTTTCATCAAAAATCCAAAGCGCAGCATCGTCCAAGCCTCTATGAAGAAAATTATTGTAGCCAAAACCATGATGAGGCCCTTCACCATTGTAGCCCTCCTTTGGACACTCTCTAATAGTTTTATTTCCTTCTTATATTGTAGCTCCCCAAACCATACACAGTACTCAGGATGAGGTTGTACCTGCAAACAGTAGATCAGGGCAATCACTTCCCTCAACTGGCTAGCAATGCTGTGCCCAATGCACCCCAGGACACAGTTGGCCTTTTTGGCTGCCAGGGCACACTGCTGACTCATATTCACCTTCCCTTTCCATGGGGCTGCTCTCTACTCTCTTGTCCCCTGGTCTGTACATATCAAGGGTTGCCCCATACCAGATGTAGAATCTGGCCCTTGCTCTTGTTAAATTTCACACAGCTGGTGATAGCCTAGCCCTCTAGTCTGTCAAGATCTCTCTGCAAGGCCTTTCTACCCCCCAAGCAGTAGCAGCTCCTCCTAATTTAATATCATCTGCAAACTTGGCGTTTGAGTCCTGGGTCCAAGTCATTTATGAAAACATTAAAGAGAACTGGCCCTAAAATGGATCACTGGGGAACTGCACTAGTGGCTGGCTGCCAGCCTTTGAGCCTGACCCATCAGTTGGTTGTTCCCCCACCATTTCATGAGTTTGTCATACTGTAAGCAACAGTATTGAAAACTTCGCTGAAATCCAAAAAGATTACATCAGCTGGCTTCCCTTGGTCAACTAGGTTGGCAACCTGGTCACAAAAGGAAATGAAGTGTGTTAAACAGGCCTTTCCTCTCATGAACCCATGTTGAATGTGACCAATGACTGTGTTGTCTTTCCAGTGTTTTTCAGTAACTCCCAGGACAATCTTCTCCATAATTTTTCCAAGCACTGAAGCGAGACCGAAGGGCCTGTAATCACCAGGCTCTTCTTTCTTTCCTTTCTTGAAAACTGGGACAACATTTGCCAGCTTCCAGTCAACTGATCCCTAGGACCTCCTGGCGCTTTATCTCCTGCAGCAGCACCGAAATTAAAACCCCTCTCAGGGCCACCTCGCTGCGAGGCGCCGCAGCCGGCCCCCAGAGCGCCATTTCGCGGTCCCCGCCCTGCCGGCTGGCGGCGCCATTTGCTGCCCCCGCGCCCCCTCCCCAAAATGGAGGCGCGTTGCCCTTCCCTCTCGGCGGGGGGAGCCTCCCTGTGGGCACGGCGCGGGACCAGCTCCGCATCCCCCGCCGCCCGCAGGTGAGGTTCCTCCCAGCTCGGCAGTCGGGATGGCGCGGGGAGGGCTCTGCGCGGCCACCCTGCGCGGAGAGCCGGGCTGTGCGAGGCGGGGGCGGGCAGCGCAGCACCGCAGCACCGCACCGCACCGCCAGCCCGCACCGCCCCGGCTCGTCGGCGCCGCCTCCAGCCGCGGGGCCGCGGTCGGGGCTGCGGCCTCCGAGTGGCGAGAGGCGGCCGGCGTGAAGGGCCCTCGGCAGCTCGGGAGCGGGCGCTGCGGTGGGCGAGCGCCCTGCCGGAGCCGCAGCCGCAGCGGGGCAGCGCGAGAGGTAACGCGGCCGTGCCTCGCCCTGCCGCCACTAGCAGCTGAGGCAAAAAGCGTGTGTGTGTGTGTGTGCCCTGTGTGTGTGCAACCTGTTAGGCCGGCAGTGCGAGGAGAAACAGCCCTGGGCTGCATGAGAGGGATGCGTATGTGCATATTTCATTTCCAGACATGCTATGTGTATTTATATACATGTGTGTGTAGCGCTGTCTGAGCTCAGAAATCATACCTTTACGTTGTCCTCTGCGTGTTTATTTGGATATTTTGTATATCTGAAGGATGTAAGGATGTTATTCGAGCCACGTTGTTACCCCATGTTCTGTCAATGTGGGTGTTGCAGCCTAAACGCGTATTTACGTGTGGCTGGTGAATGTGATGCTAGTGTTTAGTATGTGAAATGCATTGTCAGTGCGTTGGGAGCGGTAGAGCAGAGCTTAAACAGAAGAAAATGCTGTCACAATTGTTACATTAATTTTGGGAGCTATCTATGTTGTGATTTGTTTACAAATGCAGAAAATAACACAGTCATTCCCCTGGCCCCCTTCAGGAGTGTGTCATTTAAACAGATAACCAATGAACTAGTCAGATAGGTGAGGGATAAAAATGAAACACATGTTGATTGCCACTGTGGTCCTCCCTAATCTGTTTGTGCTGTAGGAGTACTCCCGTGTGCCTCATACTGACTATGTGACAAGATATTGGCATTGATAAAGGATACTGGCTTTTAAACTCTTCAGGTCAGGTTCTGTATGCCTTTGTCCGTACAGTGTTTTATAGCAGGAGCCTGATCCTCAGCCACACAATTGTAATACGTGCTTGCTTTGTTTAATTACCCACTCGTGTTCTGCAGGGTTTACTCTTGCAGCTATTATTTCACTTATTATTATTGCAGCTATTATTGTCGTAAGCCAAATCTACATCCTTAAAAAGCTGGTACAGTACAAAGTTAATAGGTGATCCTGTCCCTATTCGTTTTGGTAACTGAGGTGGGGTGGGGGTTGAGCTGTTCAGCATGTTGCACATCAAACTGTGTGTCTGAGTGGTGCAGGTATGTTTGTGCAAGATGCATAGGCAGGTGTTTTTCCCTAAAGCACTGTGCAATGGAAGAGGCAACGTGGCCTGAATTTTACACTGTTGAGGCTCACAGGAGTTGTTGTCATGGCCTGTGGAAGAGACTGCTCTGGGGATGCCTGCCCAGGCTAATCTTTCTCCACTTACAGGGAGTATTGTGATGGAGGGATGAAAGTGCACTTCATAAACACTAATTTCAGTGGTGTAGAGCTGGGGGAGTTCCCATGTGCAGGTTTCTGAACCTGCTAGTGCAATGGCCATGAGGAATGGTTCAGATAGAATTGGCTCCTGTTCCTTTGCACATGCACACACAGTGTGTGTTTCAGATGGAGAACCTTTCCAGTTGAATAATTGCATGGGCTTCTTCACATATTTGTAATATGGACTTCTATTACACGTATTTGAAAGAAAAGCAGCGTTGCTTTATTAGTTTTGGTAATGCTGCTAAATGTGTATCTGTAGTAGGATTCAGCAATTAGAGGCAGGTCTGTGATCAAGTGCTGTACATCCAACAGTCTCTAATTTCAGTGCTGCAGAGGAAATACAGAGCCATAGTAATGGATATTGTACCCCTGGGGAGAAATTCTTCCTATTATCAAGCAGTTAGCTTTCAATTTCTGTCACAAACTGTCTTTCTGTACAAATTTATAATCTAATATAACTGTAGATACAATTTTTCCATATAAATATCTCTTTCTGACCAATATCAGTGTCTAACTTGAGTATATTTCAGGATGATATGACTTCACAATGAGCAGATGTGAATTTAGTCAGTCCAGCTGGAGGTAGCGTGAATGTGGTTAACTCAATGTTCAGTTTTCAACTAATTAACTTTGTTGAAGAGATGTTTTAGTGATTGTTTAGTCCTAATACCTTTTCCTGGGAAAAAGAGAGGAAATCTGTTCTCTATACAATTTGTTAACTCTTCTGCATGTTATAAGGTGTTTCACTGGTTAAATATAGACTGATTCAAAAGAAAATATGCTCAGTCATCTAAAGTGGGGCTGCAGAGATTGTCCTCTCAGTAGGGGTGGTGGTGGTGTGTGCACACATGTGCTTGCTTTATCAGTTTATAACAAGCAAGTCGTTTTCTAAACAGCACGGTTAAAGAAGCTTTCTGTGAATTTGTGTCGAGGTCAATTGGCTTTTAAACTGAAATCTAACAAGTTTAGTGTTTTTTTTTTTTTTTTTTTTTTTTTTTCCCCAATTATCTTTGCATATTCCTCTACATTTTTGGATGAACACCCCCCTCCCCCCCCCCCCCCTTTTCTATACAGTGCATTGATGGTGTCACAGGAGTGCCATTTTCAATTATTGATACCGGATGGCATATTTTGGGGTGGCTGGCATGTAGAAGTTCAAATAGTAGTTCTGCCTCTTGTGGCTTGGCTGCTTTTACAGAAGTGGTAGGAAGCTAATTACCTGCCGGTAATCTGTTCTTAAATTGAAATCTGCTCAATGGCTCTAGGATTGGGTTTTTGTGTGTGTTTTTTTCGCTTCTTTGTTTTTAAGATGAAAGCTAACAATGGGTGTACAACTTAGCATGGCCATGTGAGCAAAAACTTTTTTTCCCTTCTTTTCTTGTCTAAGAAAACAAACAATTTGCTCCTTTGCTCTCATATTGACATACATGTACAAGCTTTCAAACCTAGAAGTGGATGTACAGCATCCCACTGTAATAAGTCTTTTTTGAAAGCAGTAAAAGAGGAGGACACAATTGGAGAGAGTGTTTATATACTTCACCTTCAATATCTTGGCTTTTCTGGTTGTATACTGTTTTACCCAAGCCACAATATGTGAGCTTTTTGGTTTGTTTGTTTGCAGTTTCATTTGGTCACCATTGATGTTCTCTGTGCTCAGCACTTCTGAGATCAGTGTCTCATGCAGTGTATTTACAAACTCAGGTCCTCCAGATTTGCAACCACTGGCTTTAAGGATACTAGCTAGGTAGAGGTCACGTTACAAGAAGAGTTGATTTTTAAGTCTTAGATAATAATTCTGCTACATAATACCTGCAATGGTTCACGTATCATAAGTGAAAACTCCTAAATTCTGACACTGATTTAGGTGGGACCATGACTTTGTCCCATGAAGTTTTTCTTTAAAAAAAGAAAAGGAAAAAAAAAAAAGCACTAAGATTTATAAGAGTCACAATTTAACATTAAAGACTTTATTTTCAAATTGTAAAACTTTCTCTGCAGCAATGAGAGTTAGCAAGGTTGAATTTGCAGGCTGTAGGTTGTTTGTAGGTTGGAATTTTTCAACAATTGCTATAGTTCAGGCACTTAAAATTTATGAAAATCCTAAGAACTGTGGTACAACAGTGATGATCTGAACCAACAAATAGCTCCTTTTTATTTATATTTGAGGGCTGGTAGTCTGAGTAGGAAAAATACTGTTAGCTTCAACTTGATGCTTTAGCTAATCTTTTGTTCTGGTTTTAATAGATGACTAATACAATCATTTTTGACCTTGAACAGGTGCAAAATAGTTTTAGGTAGAGCAACTGATCATATAAGCACACAGAACAGAAGAACTATCTGAATGAGAATCTTTCTTTTAACTCTTAGAGTTTGCTCACATTTCCCTGGTATTATTAACCCTTGCCTGAAATGTTACTTCTGCCGCAAAAGGATGTGTCTGCATCGAGTTGGACCCTTTGGTGCAGTTAAGTTTCTTTACGACAAAAAAGCAGAAGATATACTTCCACTAGGAATTGGACTGAGACCACACAGTGTCATCACCCCGGCCTTCAATCAGCTGTCAGACAGCAACAACTTAAAGTTCTGCAAGCTTGAAAAAGATTCGTAGCACCTTTTCTGCCTGTGTATGTCTCCTCCTTCTAGGCAGTCTGCCAAGTTTCTCTCACTTTTTTCAAAATTCAGAAGTGGTGTTATGTACAGCAGTGAGATGGTTGTTTTGTGGTCTCTTTTCCTGCTGTAAAAATAGGTAAGCAATGGAAGAACATACTTAAAGAAATTCTGAAATACCTTTCAGGGGAGCCTCAGGAACAGGTTAGACAGAAATCCCAAGGAGGATTTAAGGATGCTTTGTCTTGCCCCAGGGCAGCGTATGGAACAAGATACCATCTTCCTTCATGTTCCTTCAGGTTTTCCCTTTCCAGGGCTGTTGTGGTACTGAAAACAGGACAAGGACTCATTCCATTTTCTCTTCAGAGTACATACTTGACGATAAGAAAGAAAACTGATAAAGAAGGCCCTGTTCTGGTGAGAACTAAATATGTATGAAATACAAAGTATATTGTTTTGGAGGAATTATCCATTAGTTTTCCTCACTCTAGTGTCTTTATTCAGAGAATAAATATTTCCCTGTCCTGCCAGTGGGGAGCGCAGGGTTCTGAAGTGTCTAGTGTTGTCCATCTGTGCTACTAACCTCTGCTGACAGGAGCTTTTGATTTGTTGGTGCCCCTTTCCTGTTGGTCTGTCCGACTTCAAGGCTTTACAAACATCTGTAATATAAATTGCACATTAACAATCCTGAAGGATTCAGACTTCTGCCATTTGTTGTTATGCCATAATATGGTATAAATCCTGATACTAACAATATCACTCCAGTTTCTCTTCAGAGCAGTTCCATCATTTATTGTTTTTGGTTGTTTTTTTTTGTTTGTTCTGTTTTGTTTTCTTCCATGTATGTAATACTTGACACTATGTAACACTGCTAAGCATCTCATCTTTAGGAATTCCACTGTTTGCTGTCTCCACTGCAATTGTAATAAAGGCTGCATAAATCTATTAGAATAAAATTATGTTTCTTACAGAGCACTGCCTTCTGTTGTTATTTGTGAGGTTGGTATTCTTTAACAGTTGACAGAGCTGTGGGTATCAGGGGAAGTAATGGATCACATAGTCCACCAGTGTAACATGGCAGGGTATTTTCAGCTCTTCATTTAGTTGTTTTATCACTATTACCTTGCTGTTTGTGTCTTAAACTTGACCCAGAGAATTGATTTAGAGTTGGGCCATAATATCCATCTAGGTGTCAGCCTCCAATAAGACACCTATGGGAGCAGCTCTGAATAAAGCAGAGATGTTGACAATTGCAGCTATATCCCAGTGGTGGTCATGGTTCTGTGTTTTCAAGTACAGGTACATAGTGTGAGAAAGTTGTGTGAGAAGAAAGTGATTTTGCACACAGGTAATAAGTAGTAATGATTCTGTTGTACCTTCCACATCTCTTGAAAAACTTGAATATCGTCCCCTTTATTTAGATGTGCCTGCTTTGTTGACGTGCATTCTAGTAGTAGCTCTAATACTAGAATTCCTGCTGTCTGCAAGTATCCTGAATGTTTTTTTTTTTGTTTGTTTGTTTTTTTCTGTGATGCTAGGGACAAATGCTAATGTCATGAAATTTTCTTTTTCGCCCTTCTGCAGTATTAATACAATACTAATACTCATCTATTACTTAACTGACTTAGGTATTAATGCGGGTAGGGTAACTGATGAAATAACACCCACTGAAGAATTAATACCAGTTAGGTTTCCTAAAGAATTGTCTTATATATGTTAATGTTCCCGTTAAACATAGTATATAAAGACACTTCTGTTAGGTGCAGGTCAGACCAAGTGGTAACCTGTTCATTTACTCTGCCATCCTGATTTATAAAAGAGATGCTGTCCATCAAAAATATATATATTTTTTGCTTTAACTGCAGCTTAAGATTTCAGATAGTGTTTCAGCATTTCTTTTGGCCTGTGGCCCAGCTGTGCTATTGACCAGAAGGGCAAGGAGGTGAGAAGCCCCTGCTTGCCTTTCCTACCACTATTAGTGTCACTGTGCCCAGTGTTCTTACAGCCCTTGCTCTCTTGGAGGCATCAACTGGCTAGCATTGCTCACTGGCTACTCAAAGGCACCACTGGTTCCTATCTCCGATTTCCTTAGCTAGTAGGACAGCAGTGTACTGCCTTACACCGTTCTGCAGCACTAGGGTTTGATGTGTTTCCAAATACAGGTAATTTAGTCTGTCTGTGTTCTTACTGTTATAGCCGTGGACTAATTAACGTGTAAAAGGTGGCAGGGTAGTTCTGCTTGGCTGACCCTTTTCTCTCTGAGCAAGTGAGCTGAATCTGCATTAAAATCCAGGTAAAACAAAATGCACGGTGAGATTTGGGGTGGAGGAGGAACATCCCCTAGGGGAATGGGCAGTTCTTTTCCCTTAGAAAGTTGTTGTGCTTCATGTGTTATCTAACAAATGACATCATGGTCCTGATCAGCAACTGCAGGTGTTTAAAACATCATAAAGTCAAAACTTGTCTTGAGGGATCAGTTGAGAATAGCCTTTCTGTTGGCTAGAACGGAGCCAAATGCTCAGAGTAAGGCAATATATATATGTGTGTATATATATAATGCGTGTGTGTTTCTGTATATGCATACAGTTATTTTTACCTGTCTGTGGGCTCAAGGCTGCCATCCTTCATCCAGCTAAAAGTGTACATCAGTTTTGTATCTTTGAGTGCCAAGAAAATCCAAAGTTAGTAACAGCAGCGTTATCTGTCTGCTTGTAGCAAAACAGAAGTAAGTCTCTGTTACATGAGTGAAGGACAGATTCAGCTGGAGAATCCATCTCATGGCCTTACTAAATTTTAACTGTTGGAATCTCATGACGGGCCTTCTATGTGATTTTAATGTCTCATTTGTGTGCTGAAGTGTGTACAAACAGTACAGTATGATGAGGAAGGTAAGAGGAGCATTACATGTATACATCCAAGCTCTTGAAATTCTGAGTGTTTACTGTCTGAACTGTTGAAGAAAGCATTTGGTTTCTGGTGGTTGCGTTCTCTCTGTGGGTCAGAAGCTATGCACTGAATTACGACTCTGTGTGTGTTGTGTTTGAGCGTGATCATAATACTGGGAAACATAAGCTGGTTTTGCAGTGAGTGGAAGCTCCTCCATCATGTAGGAATTAAACACAAATGGCTGTGTTGCCACAGAGCAGCATGGGAAGACAGTGCCTCTGTGCATGCAGAGTATCCTCATGCTGTGAACACTAGGGATAAGGTGTGCAGTCCAAAGCCTGGCATTTTGCTGCTTTGGTAACTTTTATTAATACAAACCGTATGTATATTTATTTATATATATGTTTGTTTTTTTACAAGTACTTATGTTTCTGAACCAAGGCAAGTGATGTTGCATTGCATTTGCATTACAAAAAGGTATCTAGTATTTCAGCTCCTACAAATATGTTTTTGCGTGTGTGTGAACCAGGTAGCAGAGGACATACAGAACACGCAGAGCAGTGTTCATAAAGCAAAGCTCTTCCCCTTTGTTTGAATCCCTTTTAGCTAAGGGTACAGGGGTAGCACACTTGCTGCTTCGGAGAAGTGATATAACCTGTGCCTTGGGCTGGCATTCCCACCTGGAGTTCATGGTTTTTCCTAGTGTTGCTGGAAGTTACGTGGATGACTCAGTCTCCCCTTCCAGGATATGGAAATCACTACTTGTCTCCTTTTAGTGGCAGCAAAGTTCACCTTACTTAGGAAAAGAGGTTGTAAAATAAGCAAAATTTTTCTGCCATCTGATCAGTGTTAAATTTTCCCTTGTGATGTTCTGTTTCCAAGCCTGGTGCATTTTTCTGTAGGCTCAAGGACCGAAAAATGTGTCTTAACCATCTGGTCCAATTGGCTGCTTCTGGGACTAAGCGAAGGTTACAGCAACTACCTACTACCTCAGACACCTCAAGTTTCAGGAATAAGCTCTTCTGCAAATTGCAAGTCCTTGATCGTGGGGATTGAGAGAAGTTTCCAAGGGCTAGAGGAAAGCAGCTGTCACTCCTGTCTTCAGAAAGGGCAAGGAGGGAGAACCTGGGGAACCTCAGGCTTGTCAGCCTCACCTGGGCCCCCTGGGAAGGTGGCAGGGCAGCTAAACTTGGAAAGCATTTCCAGGCACACAGCATGAAAAGCAGCGTGGCCAGCAGGCCAAGGGAGGTGATTGTCCCCCTCTACTCTGCCCTTGTGAAGCCCCACCTGGAGTACTGCATCCAGGTCTGGGGCCCCCAGCACAAGAAGGTGGTGGGGCTGTTAGAGCAGGTCCAGAGGGGAGCCACAAAGATGCTCAGAGGGCTGGTGTACCTCCTCCATGAAGAAAGGCTGAGAGAGCTGGGCCTGTTCAGCCTGGAGAAGAGAAGGCTTTGGGGGGACCTTATTGCAGCTTTTCAGTACTTAAACAGGGCTTATAAAAACATAGAGAACAACTTTTCAAATTTTTACTTGGGCAGATAATGACAGGACAAGGCAGGAATGGTTTTAAACTAAAAATATAAAAGTACATGTTTTAAGGCACCTGCCAAAAGCAGCCAGTTAGCAGCATTTCTGTCATGTAGGTATCTGAGATTCGAATGTCACTGCCTTTACCAAGTCCCTTAACGAGCATCAAAGGGAGTTGACTGGAATGCTCTGCTTTGAGAAGGACTATTCTCTAATAAACACGCTGCTCATGTTTTCCTTTACAAAATTGTTTTTTGGATCTGCTTAGGATTGTTTGTATAGGAGGAGTTGTAAGTTTGGCTAAACTAACTTTTTTTTCCCTTGGATGAATAATGTGGATTTGAATTACTTATTCCTTTGTAGATCTATTTTTTGCTTTGGCCATCTTATTTGGAGAACCTAGTATCCTGGTAGGCGATGTCAGCTTAGAGACTCTGGAGAAGTGTCTGCTTGTATTACCTTGGTAGCTGGGAGGGAATGGCTTGCTTGCTGCCTTGAGAATTGATTTAACACTTTTAGGATTTTTAGTGTGGTTGATAATGTCCATGATTGCTTAGTTAGTTAGGAAGTCCAGGAGACCAAGTACCAATATATCTTGAACATTTCTGTATCTCTAGAGAATGAGACTTCCAGGTAGGTAATTTGTTCTGCATCTTCACCTTGCCTAATCTACTGTGTCCTCAGTCAGGAAGTAATAATGAAGCCTGTGTTTAACCTGTCTGTTTGCTTTTACTGTGACGTTCTAATTGATGCTCACATCTGACCTGTTTCTTCCTGTGCTGTCTGTTGCAGTGCTTCACGGCCACAGCAGGGTATTAAACAATATTAGAGGAAACCGACATCAAGTCCTATAATTTCCACGCAGCTGGTTGGAAAAGCAGTTGTCACTGCCCTCTGGGTGCAGCATGGCATTTGGACTTGGTGTTCTCTGCCTGTTACTATGGGCAATAACAGGTAGGAGTTTGCTTCTTGTGTATCTGAGTCATGCAGAATGAGTGAGGCAAATGCTCCTGGAGTGTGAACGCTGGAGTGAATGAAATATGAATAAAACAAGAGCTGGGAAATCTTGTGGCTCCTCAGTGAGTTCTCATAAGGTACAGCTTCATAACTGGCAGCTAGTTGCAAAGGAGCAATGCATTTTTTTTGAGTGACTGTTTGGAGACAATTTCAGTGTGGCTGTTTCAGATGTGTGTGGCAAGAGGGAATAGAGGAAGAGTTGCAGGAGTTTTCCTTCTCTTTCTCTTGCAGGACAGAAGTTTAGCAGTGATGAATTGTTTGTGGTCTAAGCTGCCTTTTTTGCTCTGAAGTATCATAGGATGGTTGACATGTGAGAAGCAGAAATGGATTTGCTCACGTTTTCCACCTCTTCATTCCATCTTCAGACATGTATTTCCTTTTAAAGACCACAAGAAAGTCATGTAGGTTTCTGCTTCAGCCACAGAAATACAGAATTTATTTCCATAATCAGATGAAGAATGATTGATGCGATTTCTAGGTGAAGCCCAGTGATGAGTGGTGTCCCACTGGGGTTTGTATTGGGACCAATATTGCATAACATCTTTGTCAGTGACATGGACAGTGCCCCCTCAGCAAGTTCGTGGACAACACCAGGCTGAGTTGTGTAGTTGACACGCTGGAGGGGAGGGAGGCCATAATGAGGGATACTGACAGGCTTGACAGGTGGGCCCAAGTGAATCTCACAAAGTTCAGCAGGGCCAAGTGTCCTGCACGTGGGTTGGTGTAATCCCAAACGTGAATAGAGGCTGAGCGATGAGTGGTTTGAGAGCAGCCCTGAGGAGAAGGACCTGGGGGTGCGGGCTGATGAGAAGCTCAACGTGAGCTGGCAATGTGCACTTCCAGCCTGGAAAACCAACCATATCCTGGGCTGCATCAAAAGAAGTGTATCTAGCATGTAAAGGGAGGTGCTTCTTCCCCTCTTCTCTGCTCTCCTGAGACCCCACGTGGAGTACTGTGCTCAGCTCTGGGGCCCCCAGCACAAGAAGGACATGGACCTCTTAAAACAAGTCCAGAGGAGGGCCACAAAGCAGTATTTCATTAATTAAAGTATTTTCTTAATTAGCCAGAATAAAGAAAATAGTATTCAGTTATTTGTCTTACCCATCCTGTAATATAAAAAGAATTGGCTTCTTAATGAGGGAGAGCCTTGCCTCTGTGTTTAAGCTTAAATTGATTGTTGAATTTGGAAATGGGGGATAGACATTAACTACAGGTATGCTGGTAGCTGTTTTGGAGCAGTCATTAGGATTGCCCTGAGGATCTTACCCTGCCAAGTTTTTTAGCAGAACATAGAACAGAGTGGGTTTTTTTTGTTTGTTTGTTTTTACTAAACAGTAAGTGTACCCTTTGTAAATAATAATAAAAAAAAATTAAAATAATTCTCCTATGAGATGCTGAGTATCTGCTGTAGTGTCCTTGCCAGTATCTTGAGGAGGAGGGGAAAAGGGGGGAAAAAAAAAAAACACAAAACACAACCAAAAAACCTCACCAACCCAACAACAAAAATCCCACCCCACACACAACCTTCAGTAGAAGGTAGTAATGTGCAGTAAATGCTGAATTTTGGCTGTTAAGGATGTCACACTTTTAGGCTTTTGATGATGTTAATTGTTAGCATATCCTCCTTGTGCACATGGAAAGTATTGTTGTCATTCTTTAGTTGCAATTTTGCTGCCTTCTCTTGATTAATCTGAGACCAAGACCATTACACTCAGACTGCTGGCTGTATTCTAAGCTTTTCCCTGTATCAGGTACAAGCACACAGTGTTTAAAGGCTAAACATTGTAGTATCATCCCTCCATTTATTTATTTACATCTCAATATTTTGCTGGCATTTTCCATCCAATTAAGATCAACTCTGAACTTTAAGGTACTCACTGATTTCCAGGATATGTTTGCTGAAATTTGTGAGTAGATGCTCACCTCTGTTATATCAAAAGGACTTTTTCCTGTGTGCAATTTGAAATGTGAATTGTCTCAGGTTTAAGAAGCTACTAGATGTTTGTTCCGCAGTTTTTCTCTGCAAATGAGCTTGTGCCTCTGAAGACTACTTTTTCTTTCCCCTAAAATAAATAAGGGGAGCAGGTGGAAGGAGAAATGCAGGAAGAAAAGAGGAATCTTTTAAGACCTCCATCTGTTCCATTTTTTTATACCAAGTATTTTTTTACCACTCGTTTTAACTCAGATAACAAGAAGGCAGATTTAATAGAAGAGAGGTTTAACATTGCATCCTTGAGAAGGAACAGAGAAACAGGCTTATTAGTGAATATCTTCAGAAAGATACTGAATAATAAACGCTTTGGTTTGTCAAAAGGAGTTAATGTGGTCTACTCAGTACAAAAGATGTGGAAATACTGGAGGAAGCCCAATGAACGGCCACAAAGATGGTGAAGGTGGAGCATCTCTCCTACACGGAAAGGCTGAGAGAGCTGGGACTGTTCAGCCTAGAGAAGAGGAGTCTCAGGGGTATGTTATCAGTGCAAATATCTGAAAGGAGGGTACAAAAAGGACAGAACCAGGTTCTTAGTGGTGCCCAGTGCCAGGACAAGAGGCAATTGGTACAACCTGGAACACGGGAGGCTCTGTCTAAGTATCAGGAAACATTGTACGGGTGGTGGCTCAGGTTGCCCAGAGAGATAGTGGAGTCTCCCTCCTTGGAGATCTTCAGAAGCCATCTGAACACGGTCCTGGGCAATCTGCTCTAGGTGTCCCTGCATGAGCAGGGGGCTCTCTTACTTAGATGCCATTTATTTGTTTATTTTGTGTGTGATGGGTTTTGGCTAGCGTTCAATTGGTTTTGATGAAAAACAAAACTAAAACAGTAGGCAGATCACCTAGTGAACCCAGATATGTACCGGTGACCTTGACTAATGCTTCTTGGGAGGCTTAAGCTGACTGTGGCAGTAGGTATTAGTGTCATACAGGTGTTAGTGCACCGTGCCTCTTGGCTGTGGTTTAACCCCAGCAGGCAGCTAAGTGCCACAGAGTACCACTAAATACCTCTGCAACAACAAAACCATCGGTGCATTATCAACAGTATTTTTCTCCTAAATCCAAAAGATGGCACGCACCAGCCACTGTGGAGAAAATGAAGCCAGCTGAAACCAGGGCAAAGTGTTAGGTTTTTCTGTGAACCTGCCAGAGAGAGCAGAGAGCCTCCATTAGATTTTGCAAGTAGTCCCCTTGCCCAGCCAAGCAGGATGGTGTCCTGCCTGCTGTGGTAGAGGTCCAGCTGCGCTCCTTCAGGGCTCTTGAATGAGAGGGCTCGTGTAAGCAGATGAGAGTGGTGGTGTGCAGCTTGAAGAAGGATGTTAGTGTTTCTTCACTAAAGGAAGGAATTCCTTTAAAATGAAGCTATATTCCATAGTGTGACTAGTTCTTAGTTTGGTTTGCTGCTTTTTTTATTTTATTTTATGGTTTTTTTTTTTGAGGGGCAGGCAAGCTAACCAGCTCGCTTAACTAGGTCTGTGGACATGTTGGCACTGTCCTACTGCAGGCATGTAATGCTTACAGAACTTGTAGGCTGGGCACCAGAGGGCTTTCAGGGCTCATAAAGAAGGGAAGCATTATTTTTGTTGGTAACCTGAATGCATGCTTCAGAAATAATATGCTTTTTTGGCAAGGACTGTTCAGAGTAGATGAGTGCTTTAATTTCTGAGTCCATCTGACAGAAGGAAAAAAATATTCCCTTGTTATCTGTTATGGGAGTGTTTTAGCAGACACAAATGTCACTATGTGACATTTCACTTGTCGCTTTCAGAAAATACTCTGTAAATAAGAAAGGGCAAGCTACATTTTACTTGAGCCCTTTGCAGTCTGGAGATTGAGGGTGAGAGAAAGGGGAATATGAAATTACAGTTAAGATGAAGTTCAGTAGAAGTAGATCTTGTACTTCCCATCTGAACACAATTAATAGACGCACCTAGTGTCAGGCTGATCTAGCCTCCCTTTATTTGCCCACTTTTGCCCAGTTACTGCTGGAATTTATCTCAGTTAGGTATAGCTCTAGGTGAAGCAAGAGGTGAAACTGATTACTTTCATATTACAGTACAGGATTACAGTTAGATTTAATTTAGAGCTGGCTGGGAAATAATTTTCCCATTGTATAGAAATCATCTATCATGAAGTTTGTTCCATTTCTCATCAGGATGAAACAAAGGCCATCTGACACGTTGTTTATGAGAAGGGGATGGCTAAGGTTCGTGTCTAGGACACTTGGCTGGGACATTTAGGTTCAAAGTCATGCGTTGTCTTAGGAGCATTGTGGACATGTTTCTCTCTGCAGATAATGAAACGCCATAAATTTTGTGGGAGGCTGACTGCAATATCACAGCTGGTATGTCAATCTGAAAGTGGCAGAATGAGATTTGAAGCTTTGCTTGACATCAGGCTGTAAGTCTGGCCCAAGGCTAGAGTTTGGATTATTCCAGTTGGTGAGTCTTGTCTCTAAGAATTTCTGGTCAGTCTTTTCTGAACAAAAAAATAATTATACTTTCAAATTTTTTTAATTGGTTAGTCACTTTCTCCTTCAATGATGAGGTAAAGAAGGGAAGAGATTAAAACAGTACCCAGAGGATTTCTGCCTGGTCAGGTGGTATGTAGCAGCCATACTGCTGTGAGGTCACTTTTCCCAGTCCTCTGTTTAATGCTAACCCACAAGCTCTGTCAGCTCCTCATCCGTCCCCAGGCAGAGCTCTGCACACTGCAGCTGCTCACTTACCTTAAGGGCAACACCCCCTCCTTGTTTTCCTAGACTGTCCTTCCTAAAGAGCCTCCATTGCAATATTCTAGCTGCAGCAGCTGTCCCCCCACATCTCTGTGATCCCAGTAAGATCATAGCCCTGTGTGCAGATCTCTGTATTCCTCTTGTTTATTCCCCATACCGTATGCATTAGTGCACAGGCACTACAGAGGCACCTCAACATGCTGGGAGGTGCTCCAGCATTTTAACCCAGAGCTCCTCTGGGTGCCCCGTCAACTTAAAGGAACAATTTGTGCTGGCAGCTCATGGTCTTTGCCAGGGTTTTGTGTTCTTGGAGGTGAAAGGAAATGTGGAAGAAATAACTTTATGGCACGTGTAAGAAAAAGTGCACAAATCATGCATCTTCTGGGTGCAGGTAAAGGTGCTTCATGTCTGGGTTGTTAGGCTAGGTTGTTATAAGTTCCTGTTTGCTTGAGCAGATTTCTCACTGAATCTGAAAAGTGGAAGACTAGTCAGCCTCCCAGCTCCATGAAGGAGTAGCTAGAGTCAGAAAAACAGTACTTGAAGCTGTTTATCCTTTTTGTCAGCTTCCTATTCAGCTATACCTGGTTGCAAGCAAGTGAATTTAAAAACAAAACATAAAAAATAAAAATAAATAAATGCTTTTCCTCATCCCAAATAGCCAGCTCTGCAAAACCATCATAAAATTTTGCCCGCTCTATATTTTCTGCTATGTCCTTGGAGTGGAGTGGAGAGAATTCAGTGGTTGAATGGCAGGCTGTCCTGTCAGCTTGTCCTTTAGGGCGATGGGTCAGTTGGGAATAGTCTGGGGTGCTGTGAATGTCTCACACTGCACTTAATCTGTCATGCAAGCTGCACGTTCATCCCAGGCAGTGCGATGCTCCCCAGGTAGTCCAGTAGCTGGACACAGGCAGTGTGTTGTGAACCGCAGTTCAGCCCAGGAGTGGGTTAGCTGTGGTGTGGTTGTTGGGTATGCTTGCATGTGTAGGAGATTTGCTGAATCTCCGAAGAGATGTAATCCATTAAACTGTCTTCTTTTTATCTGCCCTATGCTATAATATGCTATAAATGAGCTTTCTGCCACCAGTACTCCACTGACAGCTTTGTTAATGACATGCAAGGTAGGCAAATCAAAGTTGGTTTTCTTGCTGTATTAGCTCCACAGCAGTGGCATCTTGTTTTCACTGGCTGAGATAGCAAGCTTGGTTGAAAACCATGTTAAGAAGAATGTGCTGATTTTACTAAACATTTTTTTTGAAGCATGACCAGATTAAGGTTGCATTTTGGAGAGGAATTTTGAACAGCAGTCATAGCACATGGAAAAATGTTAAATATTGATTCAGATGTACATTAAGTCAATTCATACTTGATTTAAGTATTTTGTACTTGTAATCTCTATGCTATGAAAATAATTTGGATGTTATACTAAAAGATTCCTTCCTTTGCAGTGAAGGTATAAATATTCTCAGCGCTGGAACAAGCTCTTGGGATTTCACATGAATGGTTAAAGCAGCAAAACTTTGAGAATTCAATTCCCCTCCCTGCCCCTGTATCTTGTATTATCAAGTCCAGCATTTACATTGGTATGAGACAGCTTTTGTGAAGTTTGAGTGAGATGACATGTTTCTCAAGTGGAGATCTTAGCTTCCTTCTCACTCAAATGGAACAATGAGATGTTACTGCTTCTTGTTTTTGTTTTGAAACTTATTTTTTCTCCCTGTGTTATGGGGAGTATCAGAGTACCTCTTTTTTTTTTTTTTCTTTTCCCTGCTCTGTTTTTGTTTTTAAGTATTCACAGATGACTTTGGTCTCTTTATGTTGGCATTTGTATTTGGAGCAAGCCAATAAGAAACATGTGATAAAATAGAGATCCTACACTGAAAAATCCTAAGTACAAATACTACTGCAAATGGACATACTAAAAGAAAAGTAGTGGTGACATTAGTTAAATGAGTTTGTTTAAGCTGGGTACAACCTATCTTGTCTCCTGTCATAAGCCCTTTTTGGACATAAAAAACAATATTATGGTTTGGTTGTAGTGTTGTACCTCATACTGGTTTTATTGTTTCAGGTTCCTATTGTGAGCAGTGCAGAGAAGGAGCCACATACGCAGGTGCAGTAATATCTCCCAACTTAGAGACCGCTAAAATTATGCGAGTTCCTCATGCTACGTCAGTGTCTGACTGCATCACAGCATGCTGTGACCTCTCAGGTTGTGACTTGTCCTGGATGTTTGAACGGCGCTGTTACATTGTGAACTGCCAACACAAAGAGAACTGTGAACCTAAAAAAATTGAAACGGTGAAGTCCTATCTAATCTTTGTGCTGAGGCCTTCTCAGAGGCCAGCCTCGCTGCTGGGATTTGGACAGGTGATCCCAAGCATGGTCCACTCTGTGGGACGCCAGAATGAGCCATCTGAGGAAGTGAGTAGCCTGAAGGAGCTGTCTTTGCTTGGCAAAGATCTCAGCCTTGAGGAGATACCTGAATACATAGATGACTATAAAGACTTGGAGCAGGACCCCTTCCAAGTGAGCATCAAACACGAACAGAAGGAGAGCACGGATTATGCTGACTGGGGCCTGATGGTGGCAGGTGAAAATGGTTTCAACTCTTCAGTGGTTGATGATGGAGATAATCAGGAAGACTTTCCTGAAAAGGAAGGGGAAGCTGTAAAAGATGAAGGGCTTGTGAATAAAAACAGCTCTGAAGCGAGCTCTGTTCGTGAACAGCACTACACAGAGAGGTTGTCTTCTCTCCCAGGGATTACACCATTACCTGGGAAGACATCTGGAAGCAGAGCAGCTGTTCAGCTGCTTGCACAACCCAATGATGCTTTGCAAGAAGAGGTACGTGTATCCCTCAAGAAGCAGGCAGAGTATGGTGAGGCCACTTCACAATTCTTTTGACGAATCAAGTTAGATTGTTTTATAATGCAACCATAGAATTCAAATGACTTAGTCTTGTTATAGTGTAGAAAAGACTGAAGGGGTTGTCTTAATAGGCAGATAAATTGCTGAAGGACACTTCCCTATCAGATAATAAGGAGCAGAGCTGCTTCTAGGGTACTGTGGGGTTTCCTTGGAATTATTCAGATCAGTAGGCTTGAACCTGTCTTAATAGAAATGTTTTGGTATTCTGCCCTTTTGACACTTGGTGATCCAAATTCAAGTTGTAAGCTCAGCAGTAGTAGTGCACACCAGCATCAACAGAGCAAGACCGGTAAGCATCAGTTACTCTATCAATCAAATTTAGCGTGTTCTATGGTTTCATGTTACTAAATGCCTAATGGTGTTATAGATGTAATGGTGCTGAATAAATAACTTTGATAATGCTTTTAAAATGTGAGAGAGAGTCAAGGTACTTAAGGGAAGGAACAGTGGTTCCTTTGGACCAGAACGTACAATGGCATAAATTGGAGAAGTTTTTGTTCTCAGATTCCTTTCCTTGACTCTGGCAATAATAAATAAAGAACCTAAGTTAAATATCTGTTAAGTACGTAAAGCCTAATTTAGATATCTAAGACATGCGCTTGTTCTCTATTTATGCCAATGGGTTAGATGGTTTCTAAAGGGTCTCTGTCTCCTGCAGAAAAGAGTCTGATCAGTGGGAAAGTTGAAATGGGCTGTAAAGCCATCATCTGCTGGGTTTGAGTCATCCCCAAAATCGAAAGGGAAAAAGTAAAAATTACGTGGTGTTGTCTTGATTGCCCTAAATTCCATCAGGCTTTGTAAGCAACAGCAGCCTCTCTCTTGCTGTAAAAACGACAATTTATTGCCATTGTTGCAGGGAAGAAAAATACATGAAAACAAGGAAGTTGCTTGAAATCCATGATATCTGAGGTTCTTGGAGGGTATGACCAAAGTGGCAGAAGTGTAGGCATGGAGAACATCTGGATGCCATCACAGCCTAGAGATGCAGCAGTTTCTGGACTCTGCTTTGAGATCTAGATATCCTGAGAACTGCGATTCTTGGGACGGCTCTGGGAGTGCTGTGAGGAACATGAGAGGTGCTGCTTGTCGTGGTTCCGCTCGAGTGGGCAGCCGAGCGCCACCTCAGCCGCTCTCTCACTCCCCCTCCTCAAAGAGGAATGGGGAGAAAATATGATGAAAAGGCCTCAAAGGTTGAGATAAGGACGAGAAGATCATGCAGTAATTATTGTAACGGGCAAAACAGACTCGGCATAAGGAGACAGTAAGATTTATTGCCTATTACTAACAAGCGAGAGAAGTGAGAAACAAAGGAAAGGAACCAAAAGCACCTTCTCCCCCCATCCACCCTCTTCCACCTCCTCCCCCCGAGTGGCGCGGGGGAATGGGGGTTATGGTCAGTCTACAGCACTTCTTCTCTGCTGCTCCTTCTCGGTCACTCTCGTCCCCTGTGCTGTGGGGTCCCACCCATGGGATACAGCCCTTGATGAACTGATCCGGCGTGGGCTTCCCACAGGCAGCAGCTCATCCAGAACTGCTCCAGATATGGGTCCATACCATGGGGTCCATCCCTCAGGAGAAAACTGCTCCAACCTGGCTCCCCTACGGGCAGCAGCTCCTGCCAGGTCACCTGCTCCTGCGTGGGCTCCTCTCCACGGGCTACAGGTCCGGCCCGGAATCTGCTCCGGCAGGGGTCTTCCACAGGCGGCAGCCTCCGTCGGTGCAGGGCCACCTGCTCCACCGTGGTCTCCTCCACGGGCTGCAGCGTGGAACCCTGCTCCACCGTGGTACTCCATGGGCTGCAGGGGGACATCCTGCTTCACCATGGTCCTCACCACAGGCCGCAGGGGACTTCTGCTCCGGCGCCTGGAGAACCTCTTCCCCTCCTTCTACACTGACCTTGGCACCTGCAAGGCCGTTCCTCACTCCCTTCACTCTCCCAGCTGCTGTGTGGCGCAGTGTTTTTTTCCCTGTCTTAAATATGCTCTCACAGAGGCACAAAACAACATCGCTTATTGGTTCGGCTCGGGTCAGCAGTGGGGCCCTTCCCAAACATGGGGCAGCTTCTAGGTCCTTCTCACAGAAACCACCCCTATGGCCCCCTGCTACCAAAACCTTGCCACGTAAACCCACTACATTCCACCCCTTGCCTCTGTTAAAAGCATATTTAAGACTAATCACAATATACTCTTACTTTACAGTTATCACAACCTTCACAAACTTCACTTACATCAAAAAAGAGAAAGAATTCACCACACCAAAATAAGCATAACATCATCACAGCACCGACAAGGTGGACATGGGGCTGCAGCCCGTAGAGGACATCTAGCAGGGACTGGAACCTCTAAGAGCTTCTCAAGAGCTCTGTCAGCTGTTCTTGATCAAATGGTGATTTGTGGCTTTGCTGCAGCAGAGCAGATCTGTTCTCATCTCTAAGGGATGGTGCAAATACAGCTTTATGAAAGCTGAGATTTCATGCTGTGTGGTGGTACTGATATAGATGGCCCAGCCTTCTTGGTGATTTCCTTCAATGATTTTTGCCATCCCAGCTAGGATAGAAAGGCTTTGCTTTTTTTCGAGTACTGCCGATATGGACGGGAACTTAAAATGAAAAGTTCAACGGAAAGTTCATAAAGGGGCAAGTGCAGGGTCCTGTACCTGGGGAGGAATAACCCCAAGCAGCAGTACAGGCTGGGGGCTGTCCTCTGGAGAGCAGCTCTGCAGAGAGAGACCTGGGAGTCCTGGTGGGCAGCAGGCTGACCGTGAGCCAGCAATGTGCCCTTGTGGCCGATGGGATCCTGAATGGATCTGAGTGTTGCCAGCAGGTCAAGGGAGGTGATCCTCCCCCTCTACTCAGCCCTGGTGAAGCCACACCTGGAGTACTGTGTCCAGGTCTGGGCTCCCCAGTGCAAGAGGGACATGGAGCTACTGGAGGGAGTCCGAGGAGGGCTGCAAAGATGATGAGAGGACTGGAGCACCTGTCGTATGAGGACACGCTGAGAGAGCTGGGCCTGTTTAGCCTGGAAAAGAGAAGACTGAGAAGACTCATCAATGTGTATAAATACCTGAGGGGAGGGTGTTGAGAGGATGGAGCCAGCCTCCTTTCAGTTGTGCCTAGCACATGGATAAGAGGCAATGGGCACAAACTGAAGGACGGGATGTTCTGGATGAATTTGAGAGGGCACTTCTTTCCTGTGAGGGTGACAGAGCACTGGAACAGGCTGTCCAGAGAGGTTGTGGAGTCTCCTCTGGAGATACTCAAAACCTTCCTGGTTGCCAACCGCACAATGTGCTCTAGGTGATCCTGCTTGTCAAGGGGGTTGGACTAGATAATCTTCTAAGGTCCCTTCCAACCTTGGCCATTCTGTGATAGTTGTAAGTATTGTAGTTGCAAGGTGGTCTGGCAGTGCTCTGTTAGCAGATTTGTAGAGGCTATCACTGGGAAGCTGTTTGTGAAATGACTCTTACGGGATTTCAGTTAACGTAGAGCAATCTTAAAAATGTTAAGCTGGAGAAGCAGAAGGTTTTGAGAAATTGCCAAAGCCTTGTTTCCCTTGTACTTTCATTGTTCCCCAAGTGGGAGCCCTTTGAATCTGGACATCTGTAGAGAAACTAAGATGGAAACAGTTACGGCAAACACCCTTCCCTGGCCTTTCCTAGGCTCAGCTGCTGTCCAGACACCTCTTCTCTCCCCTTCATAGTCTCCAGTCCCCTTCTTTTTGCTAAATGTTATGCTCCAGTCCCTTTGGTGAGGTGTCCAAATGCACAGGAGGTTTAGCTCAGTGCATAGCATTTTCCTTTTGTGGTTTATTGTTTCTTTGTTCTGTTTTGCCACTGCTTCTTCTTACTAACATGTTTCCTTAGCTCCACTGTAGGCTTTTCCATGGGCTGTAAAAGCTCAGTAACATGAATACATTTAGAAATCTGTACAGAGTCACTGTCAGGCAGCCCAAAGCAGAAATCTGCAGTGCTGCGTGTTCTTAAAGTGATGTTGTCGTCCACTCCCACCCCCCCCCGAAAGAAGTCTTTCTCTTCTTTCATTTTCCTTTCATTTTTCACACCACGTCTGCTCCAGTATTGCTCTCAGTAATACCTTTTCCTTGAGAGATTAAAGAGATCAATTTCTGATACTGCCCCAGTCCGCTTATCTGCTGACTGCTTATGTTCTCAGTCTCAAGCTTTTTGGCTGTGACAGCGCCACAGAACACCTTTATGACTGCAAAGCCTTGCCTAGGCTTGAGGAGTGAAGAGTTGGTTGGTGCTATTGCAGAAGAGTGTCTCAGGAAAGGTGTGACTGTTCCCTGTCTGCCCTGCAAAGCCTGGGTGCCTGCTTCTCAGCTGATAGCCTGGCCAGGGGCCAGGAGAGGAAAAAAGCCAAAGGATGCTCAGAACAGTAGATTTCTATTGAATTTGGAAGGCAAAGAAACCCTTTGCTTTGTCAAAGCATGGTAAGATTTTGAAGATGTAGGATGGAGTGCACTTTATTAGTAGTGAGGAAAGAATGTGAAAGAAATTCAGGAGTGAATCCAGGACTGAGCAGATGTAGTAGGAAAGGCAAGGATCCTGTTGTGTGTGTGCACTCAGAGAGAACAGTGATAAAGTCTGCGGCCTGTGGAGAGGCCTCTGGTGGAGCAGGCTGTCCCACTGCAGCCCATGGGTCCCACATGGAGCAGATCTCCACAATGCAGCCTGTGGAGGAGCCCCCGGTGGAGCAGGTGGATGTGGCCTGGAGGAGGCTGCGGCCCATGGACCAGGTGGCAGAGATTGACATGAAGGAGCAGCGGAGATGAAGCTTCATGGATTGACCGCAGCCCCCAGTCCCTATTTCCATCCACTGCTCAGGAGAGCAGGTAGAAAAAGGCGGATGGGGGAGAAGATATTGGAGTTTGTTTTTTTGATTGTTTCTCACTGCTCTATCTTGTTAGCAACAAGTAATAAATTTTATTAATGTCCTTATACTGAGTCTGCTTTGCCTATGTTGAGCAATCTCCCTGTCTTTATCTCAACCCTTGAACCCTTTCCATCATATTTTCTACCCCTTTCCATTTGAGAAGGGGGAATGAGAGAGCAGTTGTAGTGGAGTTCAGCTGCCCAGCTGAGTGAAACCACCACACTACATAAATCAGGCAAACCCAACATGCTGTTTAAAGAAAAGCATACCTGTGAATCTATGAACGTGAAATACAAGTCATAAATGACACTCAATAACTCATTTTGCAGGTTCCTACGCACTCCCTTCTTTCAGACGAAGTGGAATTCTCCCCAGGTGTGTCAGAGAAAACCCAGACTCCCACAGTGGCCCCAGAGAACATCACCGAAGGTGGGGTTGTGCTGCTTCCCACTAATATTGTGCCATCTGAGCCCATGCAGCAGTTCCCAACTCCTGCTACTGCTCCTAAAGCAGGTAATACTTCAACATGGCTGGAGATCTGAGGGGTACCTGCAGGTTGGACAGCAGGTGGTGATAGCTTTTACTACTGGCAAGCTTGCATCCTGTTGTTATAAGCTCTTTATCCAAATGCAGCATCATCACACCTCAAGCATGTAGTCCTACAGCGCAAACTTAAGAACCTTCAGCTTGTTCTTTCTGAGGAAAAATTCTGACCAAGCCTAACATCAGTGGGAAATTATAACTCAATTAAATGCAGTAAAGTTAAAAGCAAATTAAGAGCATTTTTGTAACAGGTTATTTTTTATTTTTTTTTTATTGGTGAGAAATACCTAATACTTTCTGGAGATACACAGTAGTTTCCTATAGCCACTCTTCTGTTTTTGTGTGACTGCAAAATATTGCTTGCTCTCAGAAACTCATCAGTAGGGTTCACACCATGTATAGTGGTACGGTATCATGAAGCAGAGCAGGGGGGACATGAGGAAGCCCAGCCCTTAATAGAGGAGAATGTGGCCACTTCATCCTGAAAAAATATTTTACTCTAATTTTACTCTAATTTCAAACCTGGAAGAAGGCTTATCAGACTTCCAGCTACAGAGGAAAAGTTCTTATTTTGAAAAATATGTGTTTAATTGCTCTGCCCTCTGTAGTCGCATTAAATTCTGTGTATATGTTAGTCTATCTCCTTTCTCATGCTGAGTTTCCTGCATTCCTATGTGCCCTGACAAAGGGTTAGAAGGGTCACAAGAACCAGGGAATCGCAGGTGTGTGCTCTTCTGTGCTCCTGAGGGACAGGGAGAGCTAAGCCCTTTGCTTCTTGGTGGAGCAAGTCTGGTTTGGGACATTCCTAGCACATTGTGCCAAACTAAAACATGCCAGCCAGGGTAGCAGTAGGAGATAACATAAGGAGACAAGCTTCAAGAGAGATCCTCTCCAAGACAATGGATCATCATTACAACTGAGTGTTGACTAGGCAGCTCCTCCTCTTCCCTTATGGGAGGAGGCTGAAGAGGACTCAAAAAAGAGTATGGAAGAAGCAGCTGAAGGAAAGGTTGTGATGAATCTCACTGGAAGTACTGCTTTGTGCAAGGATTTCCTCAAATTGCTTTGCACAGCCCTACTGTCTCAGTTTAGGAGACAGTCCCTCCTCCTGCTTTGGTCATCACCTTCACCTAGCTGTTTTGTTCTCATCACATGTGGAAGTGAAAAGATTTTTTAGAAGCACAAACCTCCACTGGTGTCAAGGACAACTTCCACGAGCGATTCTGGACCCTCACATTTAAGTAGCAGCAACAGAAAGTGTACTGTCAGCATAACCTTTTTGCTTCATCCCTTTTTTCACCTGTCAGCTGCCACAGCTGAGTAGTCTCTTGCTCATCATGTAAAAGTTGGACACTTACATGTAGATACTAGTGAGTGTTGCTTTTGGAGTACCTTTATTCTGTAGACTCCCTGTAGCCAGGAACACATTTAAAACCTTTTAAAAACAGGTCTATGAGAATGTTGCTTGAAGATGTGCTTTGGTATGTTTCTGTTGGGGCTTGAGTTTGTAGACTTCAGCATTTGGGGAAGAGAAAAGAATTTGCACAGATGAGAACTGTGAGGGTGTTCCTGGATGACATGTAGACAGACTGTGCAGTTTAGCAAGGAAATAACTCTGCTGCAGTAGCAGAATTTTTAAAAGTGACACGATGAGCTGGACACTTAAGCATGCCTATTCAAGTGCCACACAAACATAGAAGCTTGTTGGTGAAGAAAAGGCACGACACTGATTTTAGGATGGACTATGTTACTTAATGAAGTTTAATGAAGATTCTTCTAGTGCTGATGGCTCCTTTTTGTCTTTTGTTGTATATGTTTGAACTCCTGTACTTTCAACCAAATACTAAAAAAACGCATAATTCTTTATGCAGAGAAATGTTAACTGTGATATACAAGAAAAATCAGAACTCATCTGTCTAAAGCAGGTGAGTGTAGGTGAATATTTCATATTTGTGGAAGAACAATTGTCTTGAATAGATCAGTAAAAGATGAAGGAGCCATAGTCATGATTATGACAGATTATTAATTGATTATGTATCAGGATTGTTTTATTTATATTTGCCAATTCACTGCAGAGCATTTGTCAAATTTTACTTAATCCATTGCAAATAATACTTGCGATGGATATAAATTTTGTATCTTCATCTTTATAAACATAATGTACTCATTCTGTCTTAGATATAGTAAAAGAACTTGTTGTATCTGCTGGAGATAACATACAAGTGATGCTACCCAAAAATGAGGTTGAACTGAATGCCTTTGTTGTCCCACCACCGCCTACAGGTGAGTTGAATGGCCTTGCCATACAGGAGATGCTCACGCACTACTAGCCTGTAAATGTAGATAAGTCCCAAGTGATGTGAATGTCCATGCTTTAGAATAAAATCTAATATTCTCCTTCTACCTTTTTTGTGGTTTCATCTGCAGAGAGCATTTCCTCCTTTGGATTTTAGAGATTTTGGAGTGGCTTGTATTTTCAGAACTTGAACATTAGCCAAATGATTCAGTAAGAAAGCCCATGATTTCTACCAAAAGATGATGTGGCTAAGGTTACAGCATCTTGTTGTTAAGCAGAGGTGTGAAGAACTAGGTTCTGAACACAACATTTACCTTAAAACTACCAGTTTCTGTGCTGCAGCAGCAAAGAATGTGTATTTCATAGGTGGTGAATGTTTTACACAGCTACGGGTGAAGCTGGTTTTTAAACTTATTTGTAAAGGCTGTTAACTTCGTTGCCGCTTTACCAAGTTACAGCACACTGTGGAAGCTTAACATGTATTCATAACACTTCATTTTGCTGACTCGAGTAATTGCAGTCATAGTTTCCTGCTGCAGCGTTTTAGCTGACTGGTGAACTTAATTTCTTTGCTTCTTGGGCTTATCTTGAAGGCAGAGCTGATTATTCTTACACTTACACACTTATTCTTACACACTGTCTTAGAAACAGCCTACAACTACGAGTGGAGCTTAATCAGTCACCCTGCTGACTATGGTGGTGAAATGGAGCACAGGTACACCCAGACGCTGAAGTTGTCTCATGTAAGTGAGCTGTAAGTTCAGGCCCATGCAGTGTGTACAGGAATTTAACCTGTAATGAAGAATACCTTTATTTGAGGAATTCCAATTACTCTCAGTTGTCTTCACTTGCATGTGTCAACAGTTCTTTTTCAGATTTCCAGAAATGCCTCTTTCAGAGTGCTTTCATAATTTTCTGAGATTGAGTAAAAATTCCAAAGTATTCCTCACCTCACAAGGCAGTAACCAGTGCCTTTCATGTATGTGCTTATTTGAAACCTAGAGTTTCTTTTATATCAAGATTTTTCTACGTTTACAACACAATTAACAGATTGTATGCAGACTGCATCTATATATTTCACCATGTAACTGGATTTGTTCTGTGTATGTCTCAGTTATCGGTGGGACTTTATGCCTTCAAAGTGACGGTTTCTGGTGAAAATGCCTTTGGAGAAGGTTTTGTAAATGTCACTGTCAAACCAGGTAAATCAGTTGGCTAAAATAATTTCTTCAACTCTAGTAGTATTATCTGTCTTCGTAGTAGTCTGTCAGTTATTGTCTGCCAAAGACATCTAGTAGTACAATCATGCAGAGGTGTAATTCATGTCTTGCTGTCTTTAAATCATTGTAAGTAAGTGCAGCTGAGGATCCTGCTTACTGCAGTTAAGTGCTCTCTAGCCTGTGCCCTCCTGAGGCAAGACCTGAGAAGGCATCATGACACCTTCTGTGGTCCCTTTCTCCACTAAAACTAGAATCAGCAAGTAGGCATTGAACAGGCTGTAGCTGTAAGTTACAGTGCACAGGTCTGTCTAAATCATACCAGATGGAAGTGGCTGCAGCAGAAGACTGTTGCCTAAGTGCACTGCTCTTCAGTAACCTTCTCAGTCCCTTGTCCAAAAAGGACTGCAGATGCTGCACAGCTGTCAATCCTAGACTTGGATCACTGGGGACTGTTGATTTGTTGTTACCAGATTATCTTTGCCTGGGTCTTCACAATGCTTTCCCTGTCTTTCTTACAGCAATCAGGGTTAATCAGCCACCTGTTGCTGTTGCTTCACCCAAAGTACAAGAAGTTTCTTTGCCTACAACTTCCACCTTCATTGATGGCAGTCGTATGTACTAGACCAACCTGTATTTTCAATATACAGTTAGAACACTACTGTTTATCAGTAACAAATGAAATTCCTTTGCAGTATACTCACAGAAGTTCCCTGAATCATGATTCATGTTGAGAATTTGAGTCCAGTTATGAATGATTTTTAAAAAGATAATTAGATAAAATGTTTGTATGGTATGAGGCTGAGTAATATTGGTTCTGGAATGACCTGTACTTTGAAGTTTTTTCTTTCTGCTGTTCTGCCTAGCTACAGAAAATGTGATTTGATTGTGTTTAAATAAATAAAATCAAGCAGTATGTGTCAAGACTATAAAAATCCAGCCTTCAACTTGGGCAGTGTGTTAGAAGCTGCTACATCCAAACAGCATATGATCTTAGAGTATTTTCCTGTCCTTCCTGGAATCCCCATTATGGGCCTCTGTGCCAGTCTGGGTTCATTGCAGACACCTGTCATGTAAGATACAATGAGATGTCTGTGAGCTTGTTTTGAAGTTAAGCGAAGGTTTACATTTTTGTATTTACCAAGAAAAAACAAATGGGAATATGTAGTCATTCTACTTTCATGTGCAGTGAATCTGACTGAGATTAACTTTATCTGTGCATGAAGAATATATATTTTTTTATGGTAGAGCAAACAAAATGTAACTCATAATGTGTCATTCAGTAGCTGTGGTACACAAACTCTGTTTGAATATGCTTGTAAAGATTATTATAGAACACTGGTTAGGGATAAGTTCATGAGAGACTTTAGTATTCATACAAGCTATTGTTACAATATACTGATACGATTTTCTTTAATTCATGTAGAAAGTATAGATGATATGAAGATAGTGAGTTATCACTGGGAGGAAATTAAAGGCCCTTTGCGAGAGCAGAAGGCATCTGCTGACACACCTGTCTTGCACTTGTCTAAGCTTGTTCCTGGAAACTACACTTTCAGGTATGCCTGCGTGGATACTTCCTTTTCAGGTTATAAGTCTTTCCTTGATGTCAGCTAGATGAACTGAAGAAACCCCCCATGATTCAGGTGGAAACAGTTACAGACCTGCTGCTCCACCTGTACTCTCACAAGTCCATTGAGCCAGATAGGATCCACCCAAGGATGTTGAGGGAGTTGGTGGATGTGATTGCTGGGCCGCTTTCCACCATCTATCAGCGGTCTTGGTTTTCTGGAGAGATCCTGGATGACTGGAGACTTACTAATGTGACGCCCATTTATAAGAAGAGTCGTAAGGAGGACCTGGGGAACTTCAGGCCTGTCAGCCTGACCTTGGTGCCAGGAAAGCCGATGGAACAGGTCATCTTGAATGCAATCACACTATACCAGTGGGGGGATCAGGGCCAGTCAGCATGGGTTCATGAAAGGCAAGTCCTGCCTGACTAACCTAATCTACTTCTATGACTGGGTGACCCTCCTGGTGGATGAGGGAAAGGCTGATGCAGTCTGCCTAGACTTCAGCAAGGCTTTTGACACGGTCTCCCACAGTATTCTCCTGGAGAAGCTGGCAGTCCATGGCTCAGACAGGTACAGTCTTTGCTGGGTTAAAAACTGCCTGGACGGCTGGGCCCAGAGAGTGGTGATGAAAGGAGTGAAATCCAGCCGGTCATGAGTGGTGTTCCCCAGGGGTCGGTGTGGGGGCCCATCCTCTTTAATATCTTTATTGATGATTTGGATGAGGGAATTGAGTGCACCCTCAGTAAGTTTACAGATGACACCAAACTGGGGGGAAGCGTCGCTCTGCTGGAGGGTAGGAAGGCCCTGCAGAGAGACCTGGACAGGTTGGGTTGATGGGCAGGGGCCAATGGGATGAGATTCAACATGGCTAAGTGCTGGGTCCTGCACTTTGGCCACAACAACCCCATGCAGTGCTACAGGCTTGGGGGAGAGTGGCTGGAAAGCTGCGCAGAGGAAAGGGATCTGGGGGTGTTGGTCAGTGCTCACCTGGACATGAGCCAGCAGTGTGCCCAGGTGGCCAGGAAGGCCAGCGGCATCCTGGCTTGTATCAGAAACAGTGTGGCCAGCAGGACCAAGGAGGTGATCATTCCCTTGAACTCTGCTCTGGTGAGGCCGCACCTCAAGTACTGTGTTCAGGGTTGGGCCTCCCAGTACAAGAAAGGACATTGAGGCCCTGGAACGTGTCCAGAGAAGGTCTATGAAGCTGGTGAAGGGCCTGGAGCACAAGTCCTGTGAGGAGCAGTTGAGGGAACTGGGGTTGTTTAGTCTGGAGAAGAGGAGGCTCAGGGGAGACCTTATTGCTCTCTACAACTGCCTGAAAGGAAGGTGTGGGCAGCTGGGGTTCAGCCTCTTCTCGCAGATAACCAGTGACAGGACTAGAGGGAATGGCCTCAAGTTGTGCCAGGGGAGGTTCAGGTTGGAAACAGGAGAGATTTGTCAGAAAGAGCAGTCAGGCATTGGAACAGGTTGCCAAGGGAGGTGGTGGAGTCACCGTCCATGGGAGTGTTCAAGGAAAGGTTGGACCTGGAGCTCCAGGAAATGGTTTAGTGGGCAACATTGGCAGTAGGGGGATGGTTGGACTGGATAATCATGGAGGTCTTCTCCAATCTTAATGATTAAATGTTTGTTTGGTTTTAAGCTCATGTCTACCTCCTTAAGGAGCTTCATTTTTTTTCTGTATGCTCTTCACCTTCATTTTTCACAGTAGAGAGAGATAGGGACCAGTTTCATTAAGAAGTGCTTGCTGTGATTTTTTGATACTGGTGTGATGATGTTTTGCAGCACAAAGTGACACCTCGTTTTGCATAGGAAATGAAATAAAATGAAATAACCTCCCACTTCCTGCAACAGTAAGTGGGAGAGAACATCTTTTATTTCTTTTCAGCTTAGAACTTGGCAAATGTCCTGACATGAGACTGCAGTCAGGATGTGAAAGTCATCCCCTGAGTGGTGGTGGCAGACAGAACAGTACTGGGAGACTGATCTTTGCAAGGCGACGTGGTGTGCTGATTTTATAAGAGTAATTCTGTTCTTTCTAAAAGCCATTGCTTTGCTGTTATTTTCTTCCAATTAATCCTTGCAAAATCCACTGGATTTTGTCCAGACAACAGAAGCAATGTTTGCAGTTCTGTGTGCTTTAATTAAAATCAGGGTTCATTTTCTGGACTTCTTAATTTAAAGCCTCATCCTGTACCTATGTGCTTTCCACTGATCCAGCCTTGGCTGCCAGTAGGTAACAGCCTGCAAGTGGATACATCAGATATCAGTGTAGCATCAGAAGAATGTGGAAGCCTGCTGATGACTGGTGTACATGTATGTGAAACATGCTGTTTTGCATAGGCATCACGAAAAATTGCTTCAGCTTCCATTCTCTGTTCTTTACTGGAGTTGTGCCATGCTGTACAGTGGCAGAAGTGAGAGTAAGATTACTTTTCCTCTATTGAAAAGGACAGAGTTCACTTACAAGCAGTGCTGTTAAGTGTATTCTGCACACAAGGGAACTAAGAAATCACTTCCTATATTCATGTGCCTTTAGGAGAGGATGAGGTACTTGAACAGGCTACTTACTCTACTGTTCAAGCTCACAGGAAATTAGTTGGAAAACAAAATCCAGGACTCCTGACACACATGGCCGTGCATCCACTGCAAAAGTATGCATTCCCTAATGAGAGGACGAAGGAGCACTAGTTTTGTTCTCACTTGTGGAAGGCTACAGGAGTGATTCTCTTCCATATGTTCAGCTGTATACAGTAGTTGCAACAGTGGTTCATTAGAGATGTAGTTGGTTACCACACTGTGGAGGTCAGTCTGTCATCGCTTTCAAGTCTCTCACTTTTAGGTAATTTGCCACTGTGTTTCTGAAAGGCAATAGTGATTGTTTAAACCCTGTGCTACATTTAGTTTTGTCACTTGATGTCTCCTTCCAAAATCAGAGCTGATGATAAAGTCCATTAATATTAGTAGCAGCATGTTACAAAGAAATAAGAAGTTACAAGCTGTTTTTGTGCTATGACAAGCAGACTTTCTGAACGCTTAGAATTGTTCTGGGTGTAGTTATTAACAGGGGCTGTTGGAGTGTAGCCAGTGAATGAAATCCTGTTTTTTATTGACCAAAACTTTGAAGGTTTTGTAGCAAAAGCTATTTGAAATGATGGAGTTGCTGCTGATTGCAGGGAACAGTTTTTATCTGGGATCCAGAATAGCTAGGCCTTTTTTTCTTTTTTTTTAGGTTGCAAGATGTGGTTGAAAATCAGACTTCTGAGTTTCTTTCCAGCCTTAGTTCAAGTCTTTCTGAAGCAGAAGTTCACATAATCTAGATCAGCGACTCTGGTTTATGTATCGATTTTGCTCTCTTCACATACCAGAAAAATGTGAATCTTTGACCTTACAGCTTAGCAGCAGTCTGGTCTAACAATTTCCAATATTGTTTTTTCCTATTGTAGGCTCACAGTGATTGATTCAGATGGAGCAGCCAACTCCACAATTGCATCTCTGACTGTCAACAAACCAGTGGATTACCCACCTATTGCTAATGCAGGACCTAATCAGGCAGTCACCTTGCCCCAGAACTTCATCACACTGAATGGAAACCAGAGCAGTGATGACCATGAAATTGTCAGCTATGAGTGGTCACTCAGTCCCAAAAGCAAAGGCAAGGTGGTAGCAATGCAGGTATGTCTCTCTCTCCTTATGTAGTATTAGAATGCTCTTTTATCTTTGCCTTTATATGAAGAAACACACACAAAAGTAACTATTCAGGAGTACTAAAATACCCAGAGTGCTGCTGTTCCTCTCTGATGTATTCAGCTTTTTCAGATATTACTTCTAATTCCTTCTCATCATCGCTTTTTTTTTTTTCTTTCATGCTTTATTGTCATTTCTCCTTCTTGCTATTGTTTGTTTCCTGGGAGTATGAGAATTTCAATTTGCTCTGACCATGGACCCTATTACCTGCTCCACAGGTTTGCATCTTCTGAGAGGCTAGACGTGCCACAAACTGTTTTTGAGAGAAGGTAGTGGTAATCAGCATCTTCTTTAAACAGTTTCTCTTCCTGGAGAAAGTAGCACTTGAGAAAGAACTCTGTTTTTTGAATGAAAGATCACAAGACTTCTGTCAGCTTTCTAACAATTCACACTGTTTGGTGTTTTTTATGCTCACTAAAACATGAGATTCCTATGAAGGCAAAATGATTTTATGCTCTTTTATGGTGGCATATTTAGTTTTTCTTTTATTGTATTTTTTAAATCTGAGAATTGAAGTCAGTAACAGTTTTCACTTAGATGACGTCAGTTGCTCTTCCCTTTTCCACCAATGCTGTAACCCTGCTGTAGAAGGCCACCAGATTTGTCAGGCACGATTTGCCCTTAGAGAAGCCATGTTCACTGTCACCAATCACCTTCTTATTTTCCATGCTCCTTAGCAGAGTTTCCAGGTGGATCTGCTCCATATCCTTTAGTTCACACGAGACTTCCCTGGAAAAGACGATAATTGCAATCGATGAAGAAGGAAATTGTGATTTGTTGTTTCTCATGAGATATGCTTTAAATGCTGTTAGCAAAAGAACATATAGCTGGGCCTAGCCTTATCGTGAACTTACATATGTGACAAATAATTACTGCCATAAGTGTATACTGAGGACCGAGTTGTCTTGTTTGATATGTGTTTTTTCTCCAAGCCTTCCTGGCTAGGGTCAAGTCAAGTATGCTTTTGAGTTTAATTACTTGTTTTTGTGTTTAACTGTCTTTCATAAATAAATATTATGTTAATCGATGTCATGATTTTTTAAAAATAATTTTATAGTATCTTTCATTGGTGTTTAATTTGCTAATTGAGAAAGTTAGTTTCCCATGTGTTCATTACAATTACTGTTGTCCAGAAATAATGCAGCGATTATAGTAACATAAAAAATTAAAGTTTACTGTCTCTATATAGGTCTCTGGGTTGGTAGACAGCTGCAATATTGGGTATATGACATCTGTGCATCAAATTTTAAGTCTACTCTTTGTCTACAAGGTGCTTCCACTGCTTGCTCAAGCAATGAATTATTATTATTGTGAATTAAAACAAATTTTGTTTTTCCTCCATGTTTGCTCTCTAAGATGTTTTGAGCTTTTCTGTATGCATCTCTCTCCCTCCCCCCTCCCCCCTCCCCGCTGTGTAGGGAGTGCGGACTCCGTACCTCCAGTTATCTGCAATGCAGGAAGGAGATTATACTTTCCAGCTGACTGTCACAGACTCAGCAAGGCAGCGCTCCACAGCTGAGGTCACTCTGATAGTACAGCCTGGTAAGTTGACTGCAGGCACGTCTGGGTCCCTCGGGGTGGCCCAGCCTGATGCTTTAGCACCAGCCTCAAATACCTCATCTCCCTGCATTGCACCACTCAGGTGGCAGTCTGAACAGCCGGTATCCCTGCATCAAGGACTCTTCCACCTCCATTTTCTATCAAAGCAAACAATAGAACAGAACTGCAGAAAGTCCGGATGGTGATCCTGAAGGCTCCCACCAGCCTGATTATGTAAGGCACCCTGCACAGAGATGTTTGAGTGTACTTCTAACAACTAAAATGTAGCTCTCAGTTTAATATCCTGCAAAATCTGTTTTGCAAAGGTGTTCAATATATTAATCAATGTTTTATTCAATTTTCTTACTGTTTTGTAGTTCTTGAAGAACCCTTGTGTGATATGAATTCTCCCTAGAATTCTGTTGCATGTACTAAGGGGGGGAAAGTCAAGCGAGTAGTTTTCAAAAACTGCTTCTTTCACTTGGTTGTTTAGATTTGGAAGCTGAATGATGAACAGGTCCAAATGGACCAGGCCTCATCTGATATTTTTTTTACTATTACTGTTTTTTTAAATGGGGGTGTGGGTGGGGGAGAGAGTTAGTTATGTTTGCCTGTTGTAGATTTTTACATCCAAAGTGGCCTTTTCTGCCTATCTGAAGGTTTCATATTCTACTATAGAGCAATGTGGTGTCTCCCCATTGTTGCTTATTCTACAGCTTTTTGTAGATGGCCCCTTCTGGGGAAACTTTATAATGGGCATTTAATGGAGAAATCAGGAAGATAAATCTCAAGTACATCATATGGTGGTGCCTTTTAGATTGGTAATAGTGTGGAAATGGGAAGGAGCTATTGCTGAAGGCAGGTCTAAGGGAAAGTAAATATTCAGGAAAATGGTAGTGTTCGTGGTTCACCATGCCACAACAGCAAAGGTTGAAAACAGCTTAATAGGTTATGTTTCTGTACTAAATATTCAAAGGCTTGAAACTGATGTTAGGCTAGTGGCATTGCGCTGACATTGAGCAGCAGGAAACCTGTGTCAGTTCTTTTAAGGTAAAGAACCATATTCACGTGGGTAGTTTGAAGGGGTCTCAGTGGTGAAACTAGATCAATACCACACTGCTCTTGTCATAGAACATTCTGATACGATGTACTGAGTGGACTGTAAAGTTCATGGAGTGTGACTGTGAAAAAGGGAGAACTTGCTGTGGAATTTGGCTTGTTACAGAGCTCATTTCTCCCACCTAGCACTTTTTGCCGGTTTGAGCATATTAGATGTGTGACTTACAAGTGTATCTATGGGAAGGTGATGGAACACCTAACCCTGGAAGCCATTTGCAAGCACATGAAGGATAAGAAAATCATCAGGAGAAGTCAGTGTGGATTCACCAAGGGGAAGTTATACGTGACCAGCCTGATGAACTTCTGTGATGAGATGACCACCCTATTAGATAAGAGGAGAGTAGGCAGTGAGGTAGGTTGAAAACTGGCTGAATGGCTGAGCCCAGAGGGTAGTGATCACTGGTGCAAAGCCTAGATGGAGGCCTGTAATGATCAGAGTACCACATGGGTCAGTATTAGGTCCTGTCATGTTCAAGAACTTCACAAATGATCTGGACAATGAGGTAGAGTGCACCCTCAGTAAATTTGTGGATGAATTAAAAAAAAAAAAGGGGTGTCTCAGCAGAGGGTCATGTAGCCATCCAGAGGGAACTAGACAGCTGGAGAGGTGGGCTGACAAATTTCATGAAATTCAACAAGGAGAAGTGTGGAGTCCTGTACCTTGGGGAGGAATGACCCCAGGCACCATTATGTTCTGGGCATCACCCAGCTGAAAAGCAACTTCGCAGAAAATGGCTTGGGGCTCCTGGTGGACACCAAATTGAACGTGAATCAGCAGTGTGCCCTTGCCACAAAGAAGGCTAATGGCATTCTTGGCTACATGAGTAGATACAGCCAGTATCACCAACAGGTAATTAATTACCTTCTAGTCAGTGTTGGTGAGGCTGCCAGTAGAGTACTATGTCCAGGTCTGGGCTCCACAAGAGAGATATGGAACTACTGGAGAGAGTACAATGAATGGCCACAAAGGTGATGAAGGGAGTGGAGCATCTCTCCTGTAAGGAAAGGCTGAGAGACCTGGGACTGTTCAGCCTGGAGAAGAGGAGGTTCAGGGATATCTTACCAATGTCTATAAATACCTGAAAGAAGAGTGCCCAGTGACAGGACAAGAGGCAGTGGGCAGAACCTGGAACACAGGAGGTGTCATCTAAACATCAAGAAGCACTTTACTGTACGGGTTGGTGACGAAGCACTGGCACAGGTTGCGCAGATAGGTTGTAGAAACTCCCTCCTTGGTATCTTTGGAAGCTGTCTGGACATGGTCCTGGGCAACCTGCTCTAGGTGTCCTTCCCTGAGCAGGTTGGTTGGACCAGATGACCTCCAGAGGTCCCTTCCAACCTCAGCCATTTCGTGATTTACACCTTTGAGCATATATACAAGGCTTGTGATCTAATATTCTGTGTAAAATCTTTCCTCTGATTGACAGTCCCTGATGGTGCAGCAAATGTGATGCACTAAATATTATTTTTACAGAAAATAACAGTCCTCCAATAGCAGTGGCTGGCCCTGACAAGGAGTTGACCTTCCCAGTAGAAAGTACAACACTGGATGGAAGCAGAAGCCAAGATGACCAAGGCATTGTCTTCTATCACTGGGAAAATATCAGGTATCTAGAGAGAGATGACTATCTCTGGTTTAAAAATAAAATAGAAAGTGAAAGTGCTTGAGTTCCAGAGCCTCTTAAGCAGTTGTGTTGGGTGACGCAGTATTTGAGAACTGCTTTGAGGCTTTTCCTTCTCAGGTGGTAATTGGGTGAGAAACAATAATTTATGTTCAAATTGGCCTGCCTATGTTTTTCTCTGTGTCATCTTGAATTACAAAGTTATTTTATGAAAAAGTTACATAAACTCAATAAATCTCTCAATAAAGTGAGTAACAGGCTTGGGTACTTTCCTGTAATGGTACTTTGGTACTTCGCTATAATGTACTCTTTTTTTTTTTTTCTACTGTCAAGTGCTTTCTCAGTCACTTCTATTTGTTAAATAACAAAGTAAAATCACAATCTATTTAGCCTGAGCTTTCATTAGTAGATGACTAAAACACTCTTGAATAATGATTGAAAATACTTTATAGAAGTTTGTAGTAAGGATCAAGCTAATTGATCCTATTAGCCGCTGTTCTGTCCGTGGTACAGAAAGAGGTTTGGTGGCACCCTGGCCTTGTTGTAAGTGGCTGTTAGACCAACAGCATTTGCATGCTTTTATGGAATAGTTCAGCAAGGAGGCTGGACTCTTGGGCTCCATTTTGTGCTCTTCTAATTACAGGGTATGTGTTGGTGGAATGTTTTCAAAGTTTGCAGAAGACTGAATTATAAATTTTGATCTAAATTCATTGTTGTAATTCTCTTATCGATGCTTGTAGAAGTGGTAGAACCCCAGTATCCATAATGGTAAATGGTATGAGTGATGCTGCTGAGAGAAAAAATTGTCTGGCTTTGCAGGATTATTTTTCATGAGATGTTTTGTTTCAGTGGGCCAAGCTTTGTACAAATGGAAAACGGTGACAAAGCAGTAGCAACTGTGACTGGTCTACGGGTTGGCACCTATCGCTTCAGGCTGACAGTAAAAGACCAGCAGGGTTTAAGCAGTGCATCTGTGCTGTCTGTTACTGTGAAGGAAGGTAAGCCTAGTTGCTGCTGCTTAGGATGTGGTAGGCGATTTGCCAGTTAATTCAATCACTGACAAAGTAACAGAAATTGGAACAGATAATGCATTTGTTGTCATGTTTCAAGAGTATTTAAGAAGAGTTGCCATCATTTTGTAATAAAGGGGTAATGAGATTAACTGGTAAAACGGATTCACTTCCTGCATTTTTTTTCCAAGTTAAATACATGCAGAATTAGGTGTAATAAAAATACTCCAAAATATTTTTGACCATAATGCCTCTAGTTCCATAAGAGGATATGTTTTAATTCTACTCTTAAAGTTAAGCTTTGATCAGAAAAGCAATTTTACTCACTTTTAAATCTCATCCAAGAAATGAGGTTTCATAATATGCCAATTTCTACTTTAAAACTTAACATTAAAAGACCTGTATTTATTTTGATTTTGCTAAACAGTTATGTTTTAACCTGGCTGATTAGGAAGAGGCAAGGAGATTGCCTCTGTCACAGAGAACTGTGCTGTTCTGAAGCACAGAGCCAGTGCACTGGACATCTGCCTAAAGTGGAATGATTTATATTCAACCTAATATTCAGACCAGTGAGGTATTCCGTTCAGTGTCACAGTTTCCTGGAACTCTGTTTTATCAGTAATGTTCTACAAAAAAAGTCCAGTGATGTCTGGCTTCTGGAAATAAAATGGTTTCGTGTTTCTCTGGTGTTTTTGGCCGTACTTTCAATGCATGCTCTAACTTCATTGCTTACAATGAACAAAAAGCATTTGGGAACTGTATTTACTAGTAGAGACACTTTGCTTTAATATAGGCGTTGTGAAAATGTAAGGGCTTTACGCAAGCCTCTATTAAGAAATAAGTGATGGTTTCTGAAGGAGAAAAGAGCCCAGCATGGTGATGTCATGCTAGGCTGTGCTTCTAAGCAGATAGAAAAAAAAATTGTTTGACTGAGATAATCTGATGTTATTGTGAGACTGTAAATAGAGTATCCCACAATGCTTTTTGTAAAAGATCTTTTTGGATGGTGTTTCTTGTTGCTATTCTACTTGTGGTGCAGCTCTGCTTTTGTTAGATTATAATAATCTCAGAGCCAAATTCTGTACACTCACTCATCATTTCCCCATCCATTTGGCACAAGATTCTCTTGCTACTGCGTCTAATCATCAGGTAGAGAATTGCAGTGTGGGTGTATTGGCAATTGCATGTCGCATCTCACATGATTTGAAAGCAAATCCTTTTCCCCCACTATTTTTATGGCTAGAAAACAACAGTCCACCCCGGGCACATGCTGGTGGGAAGCATGTGCTGGTGCTTCCCAATAACTCTATTACATTGGATGGCTCAAGATCTTCCGATGACCAGGGGATTGTGTCATATTTGTGGATTCGGGATGGTCAAAGCCCAGCAGCTGGGGTAAGTTTCTTGAAGGCTTTAACTGGAGTCAAATTTTGAATTATGCATGTAGCTTCACTGCAGCAGGGCAAGCAGATAACGACTCATGAGCTGCAATGAGAGGGATGGTATCTATTTCTGGTTTGTCTTCCCAGCTCTCTCTAATGCTTTGGTTCAAGAAGCCTGGTGGTGTTTACAAGTACAGCTGTTGAATATCTTAGTTAAGAGGACTGCAGCAGTCTAGATTTGGTTGGGAAAGACTTGAGACAGAAAAATAAAGTCATGACCCTTCGCTACTAATCAGTGATAGTAACAAGCTAATGTGTTTGAAAGAAAATAATCTGAAATCCAGGTATTCCAAAACAGGAAGGCTCTGAGAGAATGAGAAGTGTCAATATACACGAAGGAATTTTGTCTAGTACCAGATGAGGTGAGATAGCCAGTTTGTTATAATAAAAATGGTGTTTAGTGCTGGATGAGTAGATATCTTGCCTAGCAGATTACAGGGAATAGCCCCGACATTAGGGCAGTGGAGTCTTCTCTGGCTGTTGCCAGACAGCTGAATTACTCCTGATAAACCGAAGTTCACATCAGCTACTAAAACTGTGATAAGTTCTTCATTTGCCTATGCCAACAAAGCGTTTTAGGCAGCTCTTCGCAGCCAGAAAGGCAGTGGCAAATTGACAAGAACTGGGAGAGGAGAAACAGCAAAACGATAACAAAATTTAGAGAAGCAATTTGCATAAAGATATGAGGAGAACTGAAGAGGTTTAACTTAGAGCTGGCAGAGATGATCGTTGGAAATACATGAACACCAAGGAGAGGAAATGATTTAGGATTTAGTATGTAAGAAAGCAGAACAAAGGATTTAGAAATACTAATGTAACTGTCAGATCTTCAGGCAGATGAGTACTTGAGGATGTCAGCTGTTATATCTGAGTTGTGTGGGTTTTTTTGTTTGTTTGTTTTTAAGAAAAAACATTCTTACTTTGTGCAGATATCCTCATTTAACTCCCACTTCCAAACTTGTATTATTGTGCTATAAGCTGGGGGCACATCACATTTGTCCAAAAGCCAAAGCAAGAATCTACACTGTTATATTAGATATCTGAGTTGCTAGTCACACCTGCAATTTTCTCTGAGGGTTATAATCATTCTTGTATTTTTATTTTTTTTTCAGGATGTGATCCGTGGCTCAGACCATGAGGCAGTACTGCAGCTAACCAATCTGGTGGAAGGAACCTATACTTTTCACTTGAAAGTGACAGATGCCAAAGGAGATTCAGATATTGACTCTGCTACTGTTGAAGTGCGGCCTGGTATGACAATTAAAAGGTCATCGATACGTTGTGAATACCTCATCTTTGTTCTCCTTTTCACTTATTTCCGTGTTGACAAGATTCTCTCAGGTTAAAACACAAAGTCTGTCTATCTTCCTACCTCTCAATCAACCTGTGTGTAGAGAACAAGGCAAATCAAGATTGTTCTCTCCAACCAATTGCATCATCGCTGTACTGGAGATATGAAAATCATACTTCTTGGTTAATGTTTTCACTTGGTTACTCTGTTGCTTTTCATTTCTTGCCTTTCATTTTTTTTCTATTAATTAGGTCGTCAGTTAAGAAGATGAGAGCTGAGCACAAAGTTTAGGTGCAAATGCTGCAATAACATGTTTGATTGTTGAAAGTGTACTTGCATTATTTTTTTCCTTCTTTCATTTTGAAGGACAAAAACCCCAAAGACTTTATTTTCTTTTTTTAAATTGGCTTTTCACGGTCTGATATTGCTCATATGTAGTCTTGTTTTCAATTGTAGTCTAGACGGCTATGTGATAGAAGTATAGGTTGAGGTCTCAGGATATTAGCATGAAGTCATGGGTCTGTCACAGAGTTCTTATTTGACTGGTTCCTGAGCAATGATTTTATTTATTCCTCACTTTGTTGTTGAATGTAGACACGATAGTTGGCTCAGAATTCTCATTGCATATCTGTGAAGCTTGTTTAGTTTGCAGAGCACTCTAGAAGTGCAAGTATTATTTAACAACTCTCCATTTTTTTGAAGGGAAATATATTTGGTATTTCTGAAGCTGACCATCCTCATGTAGACTCACACAGTTTTGCATATTACCATGTGAGTTCATCTTTGAGTACTTTTTCTGGTTGGTAGCCAGCCGTAGATCACTAGTAGGGAACTTAGGAATTAGACTTACGTAGTGTAAGATGGCAGCATTTTAGATGGCAGCATTTAGGGAAACAAATTGTTATTCTGTGCAAAAATATGGTAATGCTGAACTGAAGTACGCACTGAAGTGCCTTTTTCCAACTAGTATAAGATGAGCTGCTATCTTAGGACCTACCAGATTTATTTCAGAAGCAATGTGAAGATGTAGGCTATCTTAGTAGTTTATTAAGAACACAAAAAAGGTGGATTGTAAGAGATGTTGGTCTTAAGTAGGAAAATACAGTATTAATAAATGTTTTTGGTACTGAGTGTTGTCTTCAGTTGATAATGAAATATTTGCCAACCTCTGATAGCATATCATCATCATCTCCTGTTAGATCCCAAAAGGAGTGGTCTGGTGGAGCTGATTCTGCAAGTTGGAGTGGGACAGCTGAGTGAACAGCAGAAGGACACCCTGGTGAGACAGCTGGCTGTATTATTGAATGTCTTGGATTCAGATATCAAAGTTCAGAAGATACAAGCCTACTCAGATATAAGGTACAAAGATGCCCTGCTGTGCCAGGAAGATTTGTGATTTTCATTGAGTGTCTCACAGCTCATATTTAGTTACAAAATAATGTGGAAAAAATTACCAGAAATGCTGTACCTCTCAGCGGTATATATTTTAAGAAGTTACTTTCTTCTGTGGTAGAAAATTGATGAAGTGAGCTCTCCAAAGGCTTAGGTCTCAAATGTTTTATTTAAAAAAACAAACAAATAAACAAACAAAAAACTTCCATACAGGTGATCAGGTTTTTTTTATTCCCTTAATTTTTTTTTCATTCCTTCAAAGAAAGCACATGGAGAAAATTCAGTGTCTCTGTTCCATATTGTACTATTATTTTTCCTGAATGCTGGCTGGAGTAAGATAGACCATAGAGAAGCAAGTACTGTATTTCAAAATAAGTTTTCAGCTGTATCTGCTCAAATTTGTTTTATTGTCCTTTTGTTCTATTTCCTCTCTAAGGTTTTGATACTCTAAATACTTTATATACTTTTTTCCAGGTAACTGATAACAAAAATCCTTTTTCGTAGAGAAAACATCAGACTTTGTAGTATGTTGTATGCTACATGTAGTATCTTACTCAGAGCAGATACCTGCTCTACTTAGGTTAGAGGGGTGGAGATGGCTGTATGTAGCCAGAACAACTTCACGGCATGATTGATTAAAAACCTGTTGACATGAGTTATCTTACTTTAAATTACTTATTGCTAACTGCTTGGTGATTTTCAACCTATTTTGTTATCTATTCACTTCTCTGGGAACCTTATAAAATTAAAAGGAAGGGGGGAAAAAATAAATATAGCATGTCTAGCTATAATACTTGAATCACATCTTCCAACTACTGATTTTCAGCTTCAGATGTTCCCTGAAGCACATGACATGGGATGAGATCAACACCACCCAATAAAAAAAAACTGCCACAAGTTTCTCTTGATCCTATGTTTTTCCTCTTCTTAAATTCAGTTTTCTGAAGTTACTCTCACTGCTTCAGAGTGCTTTGTGGCAGGTCTTAGACAAGAGGAGGGAAAGCAAACATTACATACGTACTTCTCTTAAAGTGAGAGTCAGGAAGACCAAGGAAGGAATTAATTTCTTGTTGTTCTCAACATTCTTCTGTAAAACCAAGGAGCCAGAGAACTATTGGTGCTTCTGGGTCAGAATGAAGTACAGTAGTCATGACATGTGGATAGACATAGAGTTGCCACATCTGTATCAGTGGTGATACAGAAACAAGCAAAACAAAGGCTGTAAATTAAATGACTGACAAAAGTAATCTTTGACCTATAGTCCTAACCTATGCTGTTCTCTCTGCAGCACTGCAGTTGTATTCTATGTCCAGAACGGGCATCCTTCCAAGGTGTTCAAGGCATCAGATGTCTCTCGAACTCTGCATGTGCAGCTTTTGAAAGAGAAGGCTGACTTTCTGCTTTTTAAAGTCTTGCGGGTTGACACGGCTGGTATGTTTGCCATCTGGTGTCTGGTGCTTGGATTTTTGTTTCTGAAAGATGACATTGAAGACAATATTTAAAATGCATGCTCATTTGTGACAGACTGGTGCCAGTACTTGTGTTCTGTTAAAATACGTGCTTTTGCATGCTGTTAGTCTTATCTGTTCTGCATCAGGAAGTCCTGGGGAATGAGGAGAAAGGTACCCCAGTCATACCATCTTTTGTTGGAAGATAGGCAAACTTAATGTAGCCATAATATAGAATGTTCAATGTCTGGTTCGTTCAAGGCTTTTAGTGTTCAGTGATGGACTTGTAATGTAATTTGTTTTTATCTGTGTATAGCAGGCAAAATGGTCAGGTCATCATTGTGGTTTAACCTTGTCTTCTAGTGAGGTTATATTTGCATCACAGACAGGCCTCTGAGGTTTCTCATAATGAACTTTTTCTTTTCTCCTAAATGAATTTTGAACTTCAAGATCTAGCCTTATATTAAACTACTGTAGTAATGTGAACCCTTTATGATCCTCAGATATTACAGATATGACTACCTGTTAGATTTAAAATCTGGAGACTGTGATCCAAATGAAAATAGTGAATAAACTCTAGCACTTAAATAGTCATAAATTCTGTAATAAATTCTGGCTTTGTTCACCTGTTGAAAAGGATTTGTTTTATTCTAAATGTACTTGGATTATCAAAATGTGTAGGTATCACTTGAAAATGGTCCTTAATGTTTTCCTGACATGGCAAATCTGCTACTGTAAGTTTAAGGGGGGGGTAACTTTTTTTTAATTTTATTCTAACATGCATTGATCTAACAACAGGTATTACTGTAAGCAAATAATACATAAATGTTCAGGCCTCAGTTGCTGGAGTTGAGTTTTGAAATACTGAAATATGCTATAGTTTATCAGTGTGATGCTTTCCTTACAGTACCTGTGAATACTAATACTCTAGTTCTCAGGTACTTCAGAAGTTCTTAAAAATGAGTCATAAAGAAAGGAGGAGGTCTGAACTCTGTAACTTCAACTCATCTTTACTTCTGTTTGGAATAAGCTGATGTTGACTTGGATATAATTTCAGTATTGTATGTGTAAGATATTCTCATCTTTTCACAGCCTGCTGAACTGTGTAGCTGTTTAATATGTAACATCAAAGACAAGAGTTTTTAAAAAGTATGTCAGAATGTTATGAACTAGGTGCTTTACCACCAATCTAGTCCTCACAGTAAGAGAACTCATGGCAAGTTGACCATTTATGCAACTGATCTATGTTTGGCATTATTCATAGCGTGTCTTTTAAAATGCTCTGGACATGGACACTGTGACCCTATAACAAAGCGCTGCATTTGCTACCAGCTGTGGATGGAAAACTTGATTCATCGTTACCTAAATGATGGCGAGAGTAATTGTGGTGAGTTTGCATGTTGTGGGATGTATTCCAAGAATCATTTGTCTTTTTGTGAGACTGTTGAGTATTTGCCATCAGAATGGGGTACTTACATAGGAGGTAGATGCTGCGGAAGGGTTAGAACAGTCTCTTTATTGTTCAGCCTACAGCCTACCAACCAAAATGATAGAATCATATAATTGTTTAGGTTGAAAAAGACCTCTAAGATTGTCAGGTTCAACCATTAAGCTAGCACTACCAAGTCTTCCACTAAACTATGTCCCTAAGCACCACATCTACACATCTTTTGAGTACTTCCAGAGATGGTGACATCAAAACAAGCTGCCCACTTTCCTGGGCAGTTTGTTTCGATGCTTCACAACCATTTAATCCAACCTAAGCTTCCCCTGGCACAACTTGAGTCCATTTCCTCTTGTCCTATTGCTTCTTGCTTGAGAGAAGAGCCTCTCACTGCATCTTCCTTTGAGGTAGTTGAAGTGATTAATTCTCCCCTGACCCTCCTTTTCTCTAGGCTAAATAACCCCAGTTCCCTCAGCAATTCCTCATAAAGCTTGTTCTCTAGACCTTTCTCCAGTTTTGTTGCCCTTTTTGGACACTCAGATCAACACTCATACACACCTTAGTGTTGTCTGCAAACTTGGAGTGCACTCGATCCCTTCTTCTAGGTCATTGATAAGGATGGTAAAGAGAACCAGCCCCCATACTGAGCCATGGGGGACACCATCTGTGACCAGTTGCCAACTGGATTTAACTTCATTCACCGCAACTCCTTGGGCCCAGCCACCCAGCCAGTTTTTTTGCCCAGTGAAGTGTATGCCTGTCCAAGCCATTAGCAGCCAGTTTCTCCGGAAGAATGCTGTGGCAAACAGTGTCAAAAGCTTTACTAAAGTCTAGGTAGACAACATCCACAGCCTTTCCTTCATCCACTAAGTGCATCACCTTGTCATAGAGGAAGATGAGGTTAGTCGAGCAGGACTTGCCTTTCCCGTGTTTACTGAGCCTTATCAACTGGTTGTCCTGTACGTTCTGCAAGATGGCACTTCGATGTTCTGCTCCATAACCTTCCCCAGCACCAAGGTCAGAGTGACAGGCATGTGTTTCCCCTGGTCCTTCTTCCGGCTCTTCTTATAGATGGGCATTACATTTGCTAGCCTCCAGTCAACTGGGACATCCCCTGCTAGTCAGGACTGTTGATAAATGACAGAAAGTGGCACTTCCACCATCTCCCTCAGTACCCTTGGGTGGATCCCATCTGGCCCCATAGACTTTTGTGTGTCTGTGTGGTGTAACAGGTCACTGTTTCCTTGTGGATTATGAGGGCTTCATTCTGCTTCCCATCCCTATCTACCAGCTCAGGGGTCTGGGTACCCAGAGCACAACTCATCTTACTGCTAAAGACTGAGGCAAAGAAGGTGTTAAGTACCTCAGCCTTTTCCTCATCTTTTGTCACTATGTTTCCCCATGCCCCCCCCCCCCCCCCCCCCCCAAAAAAAAAAAAAGCCTTCTGTAGAAAACAATATCTTGGAATTATTTTACTAATGTCTTGAAGTGATAAAGTCTCTATTTTATAGTAGTCTTTATTTTTAGCATTTTAAATATTTTAGGAGCTTGAATTAAAAACATATCACTGTCTGAGTTGTGGGCCAGGGAATTATAAAAACTGTCATTGTCAAGGGAGAGAGTTTGAGACAATTTTGTGCCAGATATAAGGGTTGTTTGATAGTGTGTGTATTGATGAAACTAGACTCTATTTCCCAGGTGCAACTTAATCATGTTGGTATTCTGTGGCATACCTAACAAATCAACTAAGCCAATTTGATATTATATGGGAACTCTCTAATTAAAGTATTTCACAGTTTTAATGTAATTAAATTGGTCTGAGTTGAAGTAGAGCTGAACTTTTAGTACTGTGCAGACTTGGAGACATTTTGCTGGGCAATGCGTGAGCCTTCAGGTAGTTCTGTAGAAATTAATAGGAAATATGCCATTTGCTACAAGCTGTTAAGTAACTGTGGGCCACGTGTCTGGCTGTTAGTGATCAGTGGTTGGTAATTGCCCGAATGAAATGGGACAGTATGTTTTAAGCTTGAGGATGGGGCTTCCTGCAGTCTTGCCTTTAATGCTCTGTTGTTCCATATGCAGTAACAACACTGAAATAGTATATGCATGTGGGAGATTCACATTTCTGCACATCTCTCTGAAACCCTCTTAGATTTTCTAGGATTTAAAAATCTAAACATGTAGGCAGAAGGATCTATCACTAATCAGCTGCTCTCTTATAGTGCTGCTAAAACGACAGAGTACACTTATGCTTGCTTTAGTCAGAGAATGATGGCTGAGGTGGTTACATGGCCATCTTGGCTTCCAGCTCCTATGTAAAATTTGCGTATCCTGGAATTGTAAAAGGGACAAGGTAGAGGAAAAGGTTTGAACATGAGCATTTTCGGTATGGAAACTTAAGAATATTTGAGTATTCTTCTGAGAATATACATGTATGTAGATGCCATGTTCTGGTAAAATCCTGTTGGCACTCTCGATTGCCCAGGATTGGAGAAGTATTTAATAGAAAAGTACTTGAAATTATCCTATTCATATTACTTTATAAAGAAATGTTGTGCTTCTTTTTTCAGAGTGGAGTATACTCTATGTGACTCTATCTGCTTTTATTTTGATTGTGGTCACAATAGGGCTTGCCTGGTTCTGCATCTGCTGCTGCAAAAGGTACATAATACGTTTCATTTTGAGGGGGTGTAACCAACAACTGCACACAGCTGCCACATTTTAGTCCAGTCCCTAGCAGTAAACCACTCAACTTCTTCTCAGACACTTGAGGAGCTTCCTGTAGCTGTTCCTGTGAAGATGTACTTTTTTGAAAAAAGGAGTATCTGTCTGGGACTATGTGTATTCTTCTGCATTTTGAAAAATAAAAAGCCAGTGCTGGAGTATCCTTCAAATTAAGAGCTTATTTGTGGAAAAATGCTGAGTGTGTACTGCATATCTTCCTGGTCTCTTACTGAGTCCTCCAGGTACTCCATGCTAAGAAAGGAGAGGCACATCCTGAAGGTCACTGAGACATGAGTGTTATGGGCCTTGCAAAGGGAGCTGCTTCCAACCTGGTGTCTGTCTTTGACAGGAAAAATGGATGTTTGGGCTGCATCTGGCTGGCAGGCAAGGATAGGAGCCTTGAAAAGCTTCTTTTCTAAGCCAAGAATCTGTCTCAAAATACTTACTTATTCTTTCCTTAAACAGTTTTCCCTACCACTGTATGTCATATTTCCCTCTGCATGTCACTCCCCACATCCTGTTGTCTTTCCTAGTACGCCATTAAGAAATTCTTTAAAGTAACAATCCCTTCAAGTGCTGTCACTAGAGAGTGTTTTTGCTGCTTCACAAAAAAGCACAGTAAAAAGGTATTCAGGTATTATCAAAAATGAGATGCTATGAAAATTTTTCCTGATTTTTAACTTGGTGTAGGGTGTCTTTGGAGCATTTAAGGGATGCTGTTTGAAATGCATTGGACTTGGTATACTGCTTTCCTTTTTTTTATGGTTGAGAGAACAGTGCTGTTAGTGAAAAGGTTTAAATAGAAGTGTATCTCATATCAGCGTGAGGCACAGCCTTGCAGGCTTGTGTGGATTTGATGAGAAAGGGAGTGTTTATGGAGTTCAGCTGCTTCCATGCCTTTGTCTTCATATGTCTTGTGCCAGAATGAGTGCTGAGTGATGCAGATACATGTGAAGAGAGGAGAGCAGGGCTACACAGGACAAGATGGCAAGAGATGCCCTTTGCACCCTTTGCAATGTTGAAACTACAGGAAGAAGATGCAGTTTAGTCCAAATTTTGTCTGGAATTTGGGGATTTTAAAGGCTTTGATAACTTGCCAAATGAAAAATTTTCAAAAGAATGTAGAGGGGAATCCAGGTGGCTGGCTGTTGCTGTGTTGCCATCTGAGAGGTAGCTGCTTCTCAAATATAAAAATTACATCTGACCTGTGGTGTCTGGGAGTGCTTTTTCAGATGTTGTTTGAGTTAAAAACCTTGCCAAGAAAAAAGGCACGTGCTCCCCTGTCCCCTCCCACCCCCACCCCCCCAAAAATATATATAATATATAAATTACATAACATATATGTAATATATATCGTATGAATACTATATATATATATAAGGAAGAATACTGTATATATAAGGAAAGGAAGGAAAATGCCTGAGGTGTGACAGCATTTTCTGGGAGGCGCCTCCCTTTGTTTCATGCATGAAAGCCATTACTTTTACTCTGAAATACTTCAGTTGTTCCCTGTCCATTAAAACAAACAGCCCTGTCTGTTCCTCTAGCTCCAAATCTTTCTACATTCAGTAAGGTAGAAAGCGGAAAGGTAACTCTGGCAAACAGCTAAAACGTAAAGTAGAGATTTGCCACATCATAGAAGTGAATGCAGAAGAAGGATTTAAGTGAGGAAGGACTAGATCAGGATTTCGCTTCAGACCAGTAGTGCTTTGTCCCTGCATATATATGAGGGAGCCAATCTCCATTTTTGACTGGTCTTCTCTGTAAATATAATGAGACAAGCTTTACTTGAGTTCTCTTAGTTTTAAAACAACCAACCAAATAAACAAACAACAACAACATCAAAGATACCTAAACAATTTAGTTTAGGAATGAAAAACTTCTTACAGAAATTTTATTTGGAAACTAATGAGTGTGTCTATCTTGTGCCTAATTAACTGTGTTGAAATTGAACAAACTGAACTCCTTTGGGCTAGGGAAGCAAATCACTCTTTCTTCATCTCTGTATATCAGACAGATCAAGTAAATGCTATCCTCTGGTCCAGATTGTACAGCTGCTTTTTACAGGTGTATACTGGAATAGCTCTTTCTGATTGGAGGTTCTTTCTGAGGCTCTGTATGTGGGGCATGTAGCTATGTGTACAGTAAAGGAGAAGGAGCAGATTTATGTGTGTATGTGTAAGCTAAATATCTTTTTGGTAACTTTTTTTTTTTTTTTAGCAGAAAGAGGACAAAGATAAGAAAGAAAACAAAATATACCATCCTAGATAACATAGATGAGCAGGAGAGAATGGAGCTGAGACCCAAATACGGTAAGAGCTATCTCTTTCACTTGGGGTTTATTTAAGCAGTGAAACTTTAAGCTGTGAACTCATCCACCGACCTTCCAGTCAAGGTTTTTAGTTGGCACTTGCAATCAAAGGGAGCCTGGCAGCTGGAGTACAAGGTTGAGAATGACAGAGGCAAACATAAATGGGGAAATGGCTGGTCAAGAATCACTTCATTTCTTGCATGTATCCTTGGGCTCAAGTAAAGCTCTGAGCTTCTTCATTAACCTTAATTTAAACTATCTAATTGTCCCACAGACTTCTTACATGTAACCTCCTTTCCCCTCACACACACTTTATAATTTGGGTCTGTTTTTATTGGTGCATACAACACTTCCCTCTGGACCATAAGTGCCCTGTTAAACATTAGAGACTTCAGCTGCTCTGTTCAAATACTTTTTAATTTACCTTATTTCAGCTTTTAGCAAGGGAAATACTGGAATGCAGGGAATTAATATCATCCTTAGAAATTGCTGTCCTAGAAAGATAGATGTAACATTTCAGTAAAAATCATGACCTTTCATTACCAGTCACTTAAATCAGGTAGCTGGGTAAACAAGCTAGTTCCCAGATTCAGGCTATTAGAATTGTATGGCTTTTCAGAGTCATAAACCAGTGGGGCTACACTGAGGTCAAAAGAGTATGTCTGACACTGTTATACCTCCTTGACCAGCTTTTGACATAGGTAGTGGTAATGGGTGGACTGCAGAGAGTGTTTTCAATTATTTTTCATATCTGAGCAGAGGATATGATGATTAAGTTGTTAATAGTGAAAGCTTTCTAATGAGCTTGTTTTGCCTTTTTTTTTGGTTTGTTTGTTAGGTATAAAACACAGGAGTACAGAACACAATTCCAGTCTGATGGTCTCCGAATCAGAGTTTGACAGTGATCAGGACACTATCTTCAGCAGAGAAAAGATTGAAAGAGAGAATCCTAAAACCCTCCTGAATGGATCAATCAGAAATGGAGTTTCTTTCCACTACAACTCCAAAGACAGATAACTGAATGAGGGTAAAACACAAAACGCACTGCTCCAACACATCTAAAACATGTTGTACCGTTTCTGTTTTTCCAAATCAAAAGCTTTCTAAAATATCAGGTAATTGCAGGTGAAAGAGTAGATTTCTAGCATGATGGTGGGAAAGGGCAGAGGAAGTATTTTATGGTCTGCTAACTCCTGTTGCCACTACAACGAATAAGGAAAAGCATGTTTTATTTCTCACATGTTACTTGCTGATATTTGTGTGAACTTCAAAAAGATGTTTTTCTTGTATCACTGCTACAAAACTAGCCAGGGCTGTTACGCCACTAACAGTGGTAATTGAGATGTATATAAATTTGTATCCTGTACTCTGGTCTTCTTCTCAGAGGATCAATGGGGTTATGAAGGTGACCTAAAATAGCAAAAACCAACATTATGTCAGTTCTGCTAGAGCTATAGAGAGCAGTATGTGACTGCAGGTTCCATCTTAATTTTCAGTTTAGATCAGGAACACGGAAGGAACATTTGTAGTGTTTTTTTTCTCTCTGAATGTGATTCATGACTTCCTTTTCTAGGGTAGTGATCATCAGATAAAAACATTTGTTTTTAAAAGAGGTTTGCAATCTAGCAGTTGTACTGAGCTGTAAACTAATGTGACAAATCTGTGCCCTGTGGGATGCAGTGTTCTCTGTATTTACATGAAAGGTATGATGTCTGCAGGGAAGTCCAACCTTAGGTTGCTTCTATAATGATGAAAGTTACTTTTTAACATCTAAATGTCTTTTAAAGACCTCCAGGGATGGTGAGTCCACCACTTCCCTGGGCAGCCCATTCCAATGCCTCACAACCCTCTCAGTAAAGAAGTTCTTCCTAATATCCAACCTAAAACACCCCTGGTGCAACTTCAGCCCATTCCCCCTCGTCCTGTCACCAGGCACATGGGAGAATAAACCAACCCCCACCTTGCTACAGTCTCCTTTAATGTACTTATAAAGAGTGATGAGGTTGCCCCTGAGCCTCCTTTTCTCCAGGCTGAACAAGCCCAGCTCCCTCAGCTGTTCCTCGTAGGACTTGTTCTCCAGACCCCTCACCAGCTTCGTCGCCCTTCTCTGCACCCGCTCAAGCACCTCGATGTCCTTCTTATAGTGAGAGGCCCAAAACCGAACATAGTACTCGAGGTGCGGTCTCACCAGAGCCGAGTACAGGGGGACAATCACTTCCCTAGCCCTGCTGGCCACACTGCTTCTTATACAAGCCAGGATGCTGTTGGCCTTCTTGGCCATCTGAGCACACTGCTGGCACTTGGACCCTGCACTTAACCTTGTTGAACTTCATGAGGTTGGCTGTCTCTTAATCACCTCTGTGTCTTCTGTATATTTCCACTTAACTTCCAAGAGGATCTGTTCCATGATCTTATCAGGCACTGAGGTGAGGCTGACCGGTTCCAGTAATGTGATTAGTCCCACCAAGTTTCAGCGATAGCAGTTAGGTCACAGCTTTCCATCTGCACAGTGGCTGCCAACTCCTACTTTTTGTTACCTATGCTGCATGTATTGATATACAGGCACTTTAGTTGTGCTGTTGACAATGTCACCTTTTTAGAGGAACAAGTCCTAATTCCATTAAGGCATTTCACAGGTGTTTCTCTGTTGGTACATAAGAGTCAGCGCATGTTAATATGTTCTTTTTTACTCGAAACTCCATCCCCTTCCCCTGCGAAGTCATGCTGCCGGGGGTTGCCCTGCTGGGCAGAGAAGACATAGATAATTCTGACCTCTAGGTATAGAAGTGAGGTATACGGAATTAATTCTTTGCTCAGAGGGCAGTGAGGCACTGGCACAGGCTGCCCAGAAAACTATGGGTGCCCCATCCCTGGAGGTGTTCAAGGCCAGGCTGGATGGGGCTTTGGGCAGCCTGATCTGGTGGGTTGGAAGGGACCTCTAAGATCGTCTGATTCCAACCCCCTGCCTCTTAAGCTGTGATGCATGGCCACCATTTTCTTTCAGCAGGTCACAGTCTCCTGGAATTTCAAACTTCTTAAGAAACTTTTCCGTGTTCTTTGAACCTGAAGGACATTAATTGCTTCTGTTGCAACATCTTTCTCATATTCTTTGTGTTTCTTCTGCAGGAGCTGGGAACCCAAATACTTGACTGCAGTAGATCTGATCTCCCCACCAAATGCTGAGATCCAGGGCTTCACACCACATACAGGCCTCTCACATACTACAGGAATACATTCTTCTTACAGTAAGAAGACTCAACGGGACAAACTTCAGCCAGCCCTTAATATTATGTTCTATATTCTTTACAGCTTTTTCTTCCACAGCATCTTTTCTTTACTGCTTCTGCTAAATATCTAGTGTGCCTTTGTCTATGAACTTAACTTTTAGTACATGTCAGCGCAGTCAGCATCCTTCAGTTTTATGAAGTCAGTCACTTGTGTATTGGGTTTATTTTATGTTTTTAAAGCCTGGTGCTGAAGCCTAGGAGATGATTCTTTCAAGGAATTAAAAAAAATTTCTCCCACATGGACACACTTACTGTGGGCTTCAATCTTCAGATCAGTGGCAAGCTCATGTACCGTGAGAATGTCTGCACAATTTGTCCAAATATTTCTCACTCTTCACAAGTAAGAAGCTAGTCTAATGTTTCTTATTGCTTAAAGCCTTACCAAGTTGAAGCTGCTTACTGAATTCTGTTCTCTAGATGACACTTTGACATTTTAGTGGCTAACAGTATTTTTAGCTGTGTTTTGAAAGCTGGATTTTTGAGCAGCTTCTAGTTCTACTGGTTTAATTCTTCCATATCCTTGGAAGGAAAAGTCTTTCATCATACATAATACCAGGCTTACTATTAGTATGAAACTTGCACCAAAGTTTAAAATAACGGTTTCTGGCTCTACGAATTTGTGATATCACATTAGTTTCATTTGGCCAAGCATGATTTTGTCAAGAATTTAGGAGTGTATAAAGCAAGCCTTTATCTCGATTCAGTGTAATATTTATTTCTAGAAATATTGTTTTCCTAGACTTTCCTAGAGCATGTCAGGTAGAAGGAAGGGGTAGGAAAGTTAACTCTTAAGCTGAAAACGCTATGGCAGAATTCAGGACTGCTGCTAGCTATCTGTTTTGGGTTATGATGGTTTAAGCCAATACTCAGTCCTCACATTTCCACACAATTTTCTTTTATGCACAGATTGCTGGCATCCCCTTTCTGAAATAGGGATGTACTGCATCCCAGCAGTCTCCTCTGCTCTTCTGAGATACAGCTTGATATGTAGGGTGCAAAGTCCATTGAAAATAAAGAATAAATTGACAATTTAGCACTGGTAAGATGCTCTCTTAGTAGGTAGTGTGCCAATACTTAGAGTGCATCATAGCCTTGGTGCAAGTACTTGATTTTCACTTGCATCTTTGTTCTATGTTTATAGGTGCTGATACATGCACAAGTAGAGGTTGTCCAGCTATGTAAAAAGGCTGACTTCATTGCATTTTCAGAAGGGAATATATTTGGAAAAAAACTTCCTTGCCATTACTGCCTGACGAGTTAATCATGTTCAGTACTCAACACTGCCATGCTGCAGTTTTGTGTTTTTAATTTTTCTTAACCAAAATACAGCTGCTGTACAAACTGAAACTTACTTGGGCAAGTCTGCTGAAGTGCACATACAAAGCCTCTTGTCCTCTGGTTCAACCATTCATTTTAACTGAGTAGACTGCTGAGAAACCCAAGCAAAATGTGAAGTCTAGTTATAGAGGCGTTTACTTGGGGAGGGGAAAAAAAAAAGGTTGTTACAGTTTCATGTGTGAGAATACACTTTCAGCTGCATTCTTTCAGGTAAACAGGAGTTAAGCATCTCCCTCTGACAGACATACAGCTACTCATCAAGTACCTGTTCTGTGCTGTCGGATGTGGTTGCTTTTATGATTTTTTTTTTTCTTGTTTTGTTGCAGCAAACAAAAGGTTCAAGTTCATCATGTGTGTATTTCTTAAGACTGTAATAATGTTCTTGAAATAATTTTCTTAGGCAAATTTCCTATTACTCTTTTAAGCCTCACGTGAAACTAGTTTTGCTCCTCAATATACTGATAATGGGCTGTAGTCAGCTGGAGCATTCAGATGGCAGTTACAAAATGACAACTACTTTAGTCTTTTGAGCCATTTTTATGAGGATTCAGAGAGGAAAACCTTCCTATGAAAGAAGGGAAACAGGGTAGAAGTGAATTAGTTTCTTAACATCAGCTATGGCCTAGTATTGGTCCATAACTAGAATACTACTCCCCTGCCTCTGCAGCAAAAACAAAACAACAAAAAAACCCTATTTCATACAGTTTTTAGGTCCTGAACTCCCTGTGGCAACCTTGAAGCTGAGAAATAAAAATGAAAACAAACAAAACTTGATTTTGCATAGGTTACGTATCAAGTGCAGATGAGCCACAAATCAGTAGTTTGTCTCTGTATGGAAGCACTTCTCCCTGTGGGTGGATGGGTGAGCTATTGCAGATTTTATATGAAGAATCTGTTTCTAGAAAGTGTTACTTATTGCAAATGAGAATTTATTGTAACTGGAACTATTTCTGAGCTGAAACTATTACATTTATGTAACTATTAGTTAAATAAAAAATAAAGTTTTGTCTCTCCTTCTGAGAACTTGTTTTAGATGTGGTGTTGTGTATTGGACTAAACACTCAAGCTGAGCTAAGAGAGACAAGCTTCATAGCATAGATTAAATCTGTATTCACAAAAGCAGTGCAATATCTGATCCTTTGCCTTGCTATTGACATATAGGTATTGACATATAGGTATCCTTTTGCAGAAAGATGGCATAATTCAGTACATCAGGGAGCAGAAAAGCTCTTTTACTGCAGCTCCCAGAGTTCCCACGTTCTGCTTGTCTTTGGTGTAATTGGCTGTACGTGAGTATTCACCAGCTGTCTTGAAAATGTGGCAGGTTGAGCAGTCTTGAGGTTTATTCTGTAGCAAATGCAGTGTTCCACTCTAAGTACAGTGGCTGCTTTGTGGTAATCTGTGGTGCTAGCGTGCAATATAACCCAAAATATCCCTGCAAACTAGGGGTAGATTATGCTGCCTGTTCCTGAATGAGAAAAGAATCTATACATTGGTGTCTGTAAAGCTTGTGCTAAATCCTGATGATAAAAGGTACTGTGAGATTCAAGTGTCCCTCCCTAAGGAGAAACACAACATAAAAGCAACTTTTATAGTGCATTTGGATACATAGTGTCACGTTGCATTTCTTACATTCATAAACTTGACTCCTACAAGGGAATACCAGTTGCTGAATAGGTTGAGATGCGTCATGTCCTTTACTGGAGAATGGAATCTGTCCATTTGTTATTGGGGTGTAGGTTTTAGTAGTAGCAGCAGCCTCCCCATTCCCCTGAAGTAGGCTGGTGAAGGCCTCGAATGTGTGCAACAGAAAGCACAGCAGCAGCTCTGCTAAGGTGCTTCAGAAGTCAGTGGCACAATGAAAAAACTGTTTGCTACATGCTCACACCAACTTCTTGTGACTTCTTGTGTCTTGGAAGGCCCTAGACAGAAGTTCTGACAAGGAACACTAAACAAGTGCTAAAATTTTACTTAAACCTTCTGACAGCTGTATGTAAATCTTTGTAAGCTTTCTATAAGCATTAGGGCTAGGATAAAGGACACAATCAGTTACACACAGAACTGCCAGTTAGTGAGATGGTTACTTCAATACGAAGTTAACTGGATATTATTTTTTTTTTCTTTTTAACTTGCAGGATTGCCTGACTCCTAATACTATGTGCCTGTTGGTTTTAGAACAGTATAAACTATTTTACAGTTCGCAAACCATTGCATTCTGCAAAGCTTGATTATGAAAGCATTTAATTATACAAGCATAAAATGTGTTTTTAAAAATTGCCATGGACATATAATAGGCCACACGATTCCAGCCTGCTTAAGCGTTTACTTAAATGCCACGATGTTAGTGATAAGTGGTAATGAAGAATAAGAACCAGCTACTCAAAATTAAATACTAGATATTGGTCAAACTTTAAATACTTTTGAAATACTTCTGAGTAGCACTGGTTTTTTTGTTTTGTTTTGTGTGTGTTTTTTTTTTTTTTTTTTTTTTTTTTTACCTCTACTGGCTTGGTGTTACATCTGAAGAACATCTGGATGCTGAGAAGTCTTTTTTTTTTCCAGTGCTAAAGTTGGCACAACAAAATTTCTGTAGAAATCTGAGGGTCTAAATGTAATGTAGTTACTGTCACTGTCAGTTCAACAATAAATACGGTAATGAGCCACACAATCCAGTGCTTTCACAGAAGTTATTTATTAACTGAAAATATTTTTCCATCGCAGTTTTAGTATCCAGAAATTGCTGAACTATCACAAATGTAATCAACATAACTGAGGTGTAAGAATTCAAGTATACGTTTTGTTAAAGAATCACAGCTTTTGCTTTGAAGACAACTTCAAGATTATTCTGTGCTTACTGATGTAGACGTTACTGACACAAGGATGCTATGCTGGAATCCTACCACAATTCAATCTAGACAAAGGCTTTTTCAAAGCCTATATACATTATTAATTACGTTTTGTGCTTGTTATCAGGCATAGTAAAAAAAAAAAAAAAAAAAAAGCTAGGAAAAAAGTAAACATTTACTCATTAATTTTAACAGTGCTATTCTTAGAAATACATCGAGATTTTAAATGCACCAACGCATCAAATCACTAATTTTTACAATTAATAGAGCAGCCAGCTAAAAAGCTTATCCTCCAACTGCACTGTCCCAAGAAGTACACCTACATTCAGAACTGCACTGTCATATAGCATTAAATGAGATTTCTTTGCCCTCATACTGCAGATCACATGCAGACAATTTTAAGTCTGTGCAATTAAAGTGGCAGATATTCCAATCTGTGTAGAACATCCACAACTTTGCCTGAACCATTGTGTTATTCGTACCCAGACACCAAGTTATGGCCTTTTTCAGACTCGTTACACTTTCCAGTAAGAAATAAAAAATGTATTGGCAGCCAAAGCTGGCGAAGAGCTCCCCGTCCCACATCCTCATATTCTCTAAATTCAGGTAGCCTATGTGCTCAGTAGTGTAGTCTCAGAGGCTGGGTGGACATTTTCTTGCAATTAGTGTAGGTAGAAGTTGGCTATCCTTTTTTGTTCTTGGAAAAAAAGACAAATGTACTGCAACTGGTAACAGTATTAAATCCTTACTATCTTAAACATGCATTTATTTTTGGTGCATTGGAAATGCTTGGAAGGGCAGTAAGTGTTCTCTACCTGTCCTTCAACTGGCAGGATGCACATATACTCATTTACTGACAAGTAATGTCTTACATACAAACATCCACCTGGTCTCAAGTGTTAGATAAATATAAACATAAAAAAATATTTAGAAATAATAAGCACCAGTCAATGCTACCTCATGTGCGCTTTAAAAAACCCTGTGAAACTCAGCTCTGGATCTTCTTTCATCAAAGTCTTATTTTTGCTTCATTGGATAAAATATCTTAAAATAGCCCGTTTCATAGGGTACATTCATTAGGAAGAAGTGGTATGTCATCTTCCATTTTTTTCAGTAATTAATGGTTAAAATCACACCCTATAATTTAAGTACAGGAAACAGAATTTCTTCTCCTTAGTCTCTGCAGCATTGATTTATTTGCCAAATTAGCATTGCACTTTTTTTTTAAATGCTTAAAGTCTCATTGAACTAATAACATTTAAACAGTACTGTTTGTTTCATATTAAGGATTCTTTAAATTATCCTTAAAGATAACAAAGTAATGAGGTTATGGGTAAAAGTTTCACCTATAGTCATTTTTAAGTCCTCATTAGACGACAAGTTAGCCAATTTTAAAGGTTTTTGTACCTTCCTCCTTAAAGGTTATTTTCCTGTGTGACCACAAATCTGATTCAAGGCACAAAGCCCAGAGGAACTGAACCATCTATCTGCTCCTGTCCTTTGGAGGTGGTGGGTAACATTCTAGACACCGAGCAACGTTTACATCAGTGACCTTCCTTTTACAAAAGGACATTCTTTTCACAGAAGGGAGTTAAGTGTATCATCATGTCACCACTTGGAATTCATTCACACAGCCCTTTCAGTGTCCCCTGACAATTCTGTAAGTTATTCCTGCAACCATGCATCCTATCTTCCTCCTACTAGTTACTAACCCAGCAACTCTTTTGTCCTTTGCTGATGTTTTCCCAGGACAGCTAGAACACTCATACGTACCCAACAAAGGGGTTCGATCCCAAACCTGTAAGCTGTTAAACACAAATTACAGCTCTTTGCTCAGAAGCCCAGAGCTTAACAGCTGGCAGCTCTGCAGCCAGCATTAACACGCACTGACAAAGCTGTACTTTCACCTGCATGAACTCCTAGCAGTAGCTAAAAGACGCTCCTCACCTTTCAAAAGCATCAGATTATCCCACAGTTAAAAAGAGACATGCCTGCTTCTAAAAGAAAGTTACATAACCACATTAGAAAATGCTGGTGTTTACACAAAACTCTAAAGGGAGTCTGCCATCCTCAATGCTTCCCACATCCTACACACACTCAAGCAGGCAACAACAAATGGTAGTCAGCTTTCCCCTTGACACACAGGCTATGATCTATTTTCACAATGCAGAAGTCTCCAAGTCCTGCCAACTACACAGGGGTAATCTAAGGGTAACAGATGTGCATTCCTCCCTGCTCCTTGTTAGAGATAATGGGCACTGTGATTACATTGCTGAAAAACAACGTAGAAACATGTAAAAACGTGGCAGCACAGAATGTTGTATCTCTACACATACAGAACAGGGTTACTTAGTTTTGAAGAAGGTAAATGTTGCATTCATAACATATTTCTCGTTCAAAAAGCTTTTAAAACTACAACGCTTTTCCAAAATGTTGAGGTTGTGCTTTCTGAAGATTTTTATAAGCCTCCAAAGCAGACATATTTTATTTCTAAGTATTCATCAATGCCATACTTCGAACCTTCTCGTCCTAAGCCAGACTGCTTTACTCCACCAAACGGACTCTCCACTGAGGAGACTATGCCTTCATTTACACCAACCATTCCAACTTCCAGCTGCTCAGCAACTCTCCAGATCTGAGCTGGATCTTGGGAGTAGAAATATCCTGCCATGCAGAAACAGAGGTACAGAATAAAAAAAAAAAAAAAAAAAAAAAAAGAGTCAGAAGGAACAATTGCAGAAGACTGAAAAAGATACTTCTTGACACGATGTCCATCATTTCATTAAAAATTGTTACCCCCTTAACATTGAATCTTATCAAAAACCTCAATAGTGTATTTATCTAAAAGGGTGGCTTACCTGCTAAACCCACATTGGCTGCATTTGCTATGGCAATAGCTTCTTCTTCAGTGTCAAATCTGTTAATATAAAGAAAAAAATAGAAATGAAGCCTGCAGTTCATCTACCATCTTGCTCACTTACTGTGAAGAAGCAGCTTTATCAGAAATAAGTCAATGTGCAGTTTTTTCCAAAAATGTATTTTCAGTATCTATTTTAATTTTAAAGCAATGGAGGAGTTTCTACCACTTACTTTAAATTAAAGTAGTTAAATAATTAGGATTGCCTTTATCCTCCATAGATACTGGTAGCTAAACCTTTACTTCCTATGGGTTAGCTCACTCATTTCCTCAACTACACAAGCACTCTCCGCTATGACAGATGACCTACCCTATCATGTTCTTCTGTCATATCCAATCATTCTGGATGGAGGCAGGGAAGGTTTTAAGGAGCAAAAAGAGCTACAGAGCTATGCCATCCTCAGTCAGAAAAGCAGGGCTAGCAAATCATGACAAATTGCAGGCTCCTGCCTCCCCCTTCATTCTGCAAAACACGAAATTTGTGAGAGTTCTGCTGTTACCTGCCCCAGCTTAATTGCTGATGCAATTTAAAAGAAAACCATTTTTGAAAAGCTGCAGAGACTTAAATCAGGTCAAGAGAAAAATAAACAGGCTAGATGTGCACAGTAAGTTTCCACATATTTACCACAGTCTTACATTACATGACTTAGCTTAGTGATATGGTTTAGTGGAGGACCTGTTAGTGTTAGGTCATAGCTTGGACTAAGTGATCTTGCAGGTCTCTTCCAACCTAGATGATTCTGTTATTCTTATTCGGCCTCAGAAAAATAACTTTTGGCAAGCAGTCATTCAACTCTTATTCATTCAAAACAATATGTCATTCTTTCTTATTGCTGTATTTAAATCTGGAAAATGAATGGTCTTACTTGATAACTGGTGCTAAAGGGCCAAATGTCTCCTCTTGTGTGCAAAGCATTTTTGTTGTAACATTACTCAGTAATGTTGGCTCAAAGAAATTCTTCCCCAAGCTGTGTCGTTTCCCTCCAGTCACAATTGATGCTCCTTGAGAAACTGCATCATTAATATGTCTCTCAACCTGAGGTATGCAAAACAAAAATTTCAATGCTAGGACTTAAAAATGAATATCAATATATTTTACACTGAATAAATAATACTCTCCAGTATTAAAGAGAAGACTTTGAAGAGAGGTTTATACATTGCAGAAGACTATTTGCAATGTTACTTAAAATTTCTCTTGAATTAAACTATGAGTATGGCCCAAGCATCACATACATTCACCTCTTCTACTGAAATGAAAGGGTTACAAATAACGTGAGAAAAGTCTTTGCAGGACTGAGCAGTACACCTGATATCCATGATCAGGGACTGTCCAAACAGAAGTACATGACTGTCATTTAAAGAGAAAGACAACAGAAGTAAACTTTCAAGATGGTACTGGCAAAATCATTTTCCACTCCTGTACATCTACAATTGAAAAGTAATGAGAAAACTAAATAGTCTCAGTGTAAAATACAGTCCTTTGAAGTAACAAAACGGCAGTTACGTGACTACAGTGCTTGCTCCGTGTGCACAGACATGTGATATACACAATACTTTTGTGATGCACATAGGGAAGGAATTTCATTACATCCATGTGTTTTATCCTTTGTCTAGCAAACAGTTCTGAGTATTTTCACATCCCAGTATTTTATGCACAGGAAGAGTCTGACAGCATTCATGTATAATGGGATTGAAATCAAACCAGCATATAAGCGAGCCATAGTATCTTAGCAAGTATGAACCACATAATTCAATAATCCTTAAACTTAGGAAGGGTGAAATATTATAGAAAATGTTACTTATCACTGGAGTCATGAGTCATACAAACCAGAAAACCCGAGACATGCATAGAAGATTTCAAATGATTACAGCATTGAGTGCTCTGGTATTTTTAACCTCAGTGTGTGATTTTGCTTAGCTTTTGCTAGAGGCCCTGGTCTCCAAGGCCAGTTCTCAATCACAATGCTTCAGAATTGTAGAATCACCACCAAACTCTCATGGTGTATCACATTTCAGTAAATGTTCTTCTTGAGGACAGGAAATAATTAGGGAGAATCATTCCCTCCTAAAGGAGGAATCTCTTTTACATTAACTGGCCACATCTGTTCCTCTACATACACACGTGGGTTTGGAGGAGGCAACTAGCTCCCAGCCACACTGCTAATTCTTTCTAACAAAAAACTTGAAAAAAGTTAAATACAGTTCCAACGTTACCTTATGGATCATGAAAAGGAAATAAAGGTATCAAAATGAAATCTTTTATTTGTACCTTTTCTACTGCTTTTTCATTAATTAGTGGCCCTTGGGTAGTATTTGCATCAAATCCATTTCCAACACGTAGCTCGCTCCTTATGGCTTTAGCAAACTTTTCCACAAATTTGTCATGGATTCCCTTTTGCACCAGGAAACGGTTTGTACAAACACATGTCTGAAAATAAACATGAAAAGGAAAAGCAAACAGTAGTTTATATTGTATTTCGTTATGAATTCATACTGGCTTTCATGCCACAATGTCGGGTTACTACAGTTACTGCAGCCTATTTTGATTACTACAGTCTCTCAAAAGTAACAGCCATTTATCTTTCTATGTCCATGAAAGTATGAAAAAAAGGGATTTTACTACATTGTTATTTGGACTTAAGTGCCCAGAGCCATGTGTGGCCCCAAGCATCTCTCTCTTCACAATGAATTGTTCTATGCTTTCCCTTTACATAAGATAGTTTATTTATACAGCTTAAACTATATGTACAGCTCTTCTCCTTCCAGAAACAAAGACAAAATGGTTACTCTTACCTGTCCTGAGTTTCTAAACTTAGAAGCAAGGGCTCCTGCCACAGCACGGTCCACATCGGCACTGTCAAACACTATAAAAGGAGCATGCCCTCCAAGCTCCATGGAAACTCGCTTCACGGTGCCAGCTGCATGCTTCAGCAGTATCTGAGGAAACATGGAAACCTGTACCTCTACCAGAGGTAAACTATGGAACCACAGAGCTTACAGCTAGAAGGCAGTGAAAAGCTACCTCTGGCAGGAAGTTAATCTGCATCTTCTCTTTAATGCTAGGCCATCTTTTTTGTCCCATCACAAATACAAGGACTAATTTCACTCATTAAAATCTTGAGAGACCACATTCTGGCCAAGAAATAATGAAGAAAAGGATTTTCATCAACTTCAGGTCAGGCTTTTATACACTAATATTGTCACTTGTTTGCTTGTTCAATTCCTTTTCACGAATAGAAATCTTGACACAATTTTCCAATATATGACAAAATTTGGGATTAAGATTTGCCTTAGGTATCACAGTTTTTCTTACAGAGATGCAAGTGTTATAAATGGCCCAGAGGCAGACAGGACTGTTCTTTATGGACACGAATTGTTAAAACATTCCTAACACAAGGGTCTCACTTCTCTAAGAATTTCTTTCAGCCAAACAGCACCTTTGAAATTCAGTTTCAGCATTCTTATTAGTATGCTGTCACAGTATGATATGTAACACGAGCATCTTATACAGAACTGTTCAGGTTATAATTTAATGAGGGACAATTATGCAGAAGTTGTACATAGACATCCTTCTATGAAGTACTGACACCAAAATAAATACAGTATCTCAACAAATACACACATATTTAGACTGTCTGCATACAGTAGCCAGAGGAGAAGGCTCTATTGGGAAGCACACATTTTCCCCTACCTTTCCAGTACAACCACAGTAATAATCTTCAAGGATATTCTGCGCACTTATGTACCTTTCCTGTTTCAGTGGAGCCAGTAAAAGATATTTTGGCTACCAATGGATCAGTGCACAAGACTTCCCCTACAGCTGCTGCCTGTTGTCTGGAACAAGGAACAACATTATACACTCCTGCAGGAATTCCAGCCTGGTTTGCAAGCTGCAACAAGAGAAACAGAATTTGCATTATCAGTGCATTTTGTATTAGGAAGAGTCCTTTATGTTTATTGTTTTGATGAAATCAGTCTGCAAGCCAGTAAGAGCCCAAGGTGCACAGCACAGCTAACAGACGCCACGTGGTTAGGAGCACAGCTTCACTCACGTTTAAGCCAAAGGAAGGATATGAAGATGTTTCTTGTGGCTCAATGGCCAGGTACGCGTTTAGGCTCTAGACCGTATTACAGGCAACTTCCAAAGATTTCTAATGAACTAAAACCTCTGAATCAATTCAGCCAACTTGTCCTTTCTTCATGTATGCAGTTGGCTACAGTTACCAGCAAAGGCCATCTGACTCCCTATTTATGGGCTCTTATTTACAGCTTCAGTCCGTTATTAATGTAAAGCCTAGCATAAAAAGCTCACCTCTCCAAGAGCTAATGCTGATAAAGGTGTATCCTCTGCGGGTTTCACTACTACTGTACATCCAGCTGCCAGAGCTGCACCAACCTTCCGGGTAATCATAGCACTGGGGAAGTTCCACTAGGATGAGAGAAAAGAACAATCAAACTTGGGGACATCTTTCCTCCTGTTTTTGTGGAAGTAATAGGTGTTTTATGCAGTTAGATGGTTGCCTAAACAGACCTGCATGATGTGCTTTGTCCTAGGTGAACATTTGAAAGTACTGCCAATTCAGGAATAAGCAGGCACAGGGATAGAAATGAAACTTTACAGGGATGTTTCCTGAGGCAAGAGGAGCCATAAAGCCCCATGCCGTGGGCTGAGCTGAAAACCTCTGTATGATCTGCAAAAATCAGCTGTACTTACTGGGGTGATAATAGCTGCCACTCCCACTGGCTGTTTCAGCACCAGGATTCTTCTGTCTTTTGCAGATGCTGGAATGACATCACCATAAACTCGGCGCGCTTCTTCTGCAAACCATTCCAGAAATGAGGCAGAATATAGGATTTCCCCCTGTGCTTCTTTCAGAGGTTTTCCCTTTGATTAAATCAGATTGAAGATACGCTGTAAGTGGCAGACTGAAGCAATACAAATAAATTTAGGTCATTCCAGAGTTCTTTTCAGAATGCTTTATAATCCTGTGTCATATATACTGCAGTCTCCGGAAAGGACTTGATATGATTTCACCACCAATAGTTATGTGGTTTCAACATACAGTCATTATATAGCCAGTGCTTTGACTGTGGTGCCCAGATTTGTACCTGCACTAGATGAGGAGCTGGGACAGCACATTTTACAACTTTGTGAAGTGTTATTTACACACGCTGCAGTTAGCTGCTACCACCATTCTGAAGACGATACAAATCATGGCAAAAGTTAGAAGTTTATGTCAGGGACCATTGTTTTGGGGTGTATTACTTTGCAGCACCCACCTCCAGGTACGGTCCTGTGGACTGAGTGAGCATTTGCTGTTGGAATGTAACAGAGAAGCTGCTGTGGTAGCTTCCAGCATGGCTTTACTCAAAAGGATGCCTGCCTGTGAATTTGCAGACTGCTCTGTGATGCAAAGCAAAACACGTTAAGTGACCAGGAGATTTGCTTTAATGGTACGGTCACTCTGATACAAAATAAGATGCTGATGCAGACATAACTCATGTCTTACAAGTTTCAGTGAAACCACTTTCACTTGAAGAGGCCAAGCCACAGATGCTGTGCATGTTTAACAAGGGATATTGTCATTATTGCAGTTATTAATTACTTGTCAGATGGCTTCCCGGTCCTTAATAGAGAATGCAGTAAAAAGAAGCTTCCAAGAACCACAGCCTATGATTCCCAGCAATCCCAGCAATGCTTGTCCTGCCTTATTTTCAGGACTGTATTTCTGGACACATCCTTTCTAGCTACTTAGTAACCTTGTTTCGCTACATATGATTAGGCATAAACTATAAAATCTAACCATTAATTTCAAGCAATACAAGAGAGAGAAAAAAAAAAAAAAAAAAACAACTTTTATTTCACATACTAAGGGACAAAAACAGTATTTATGCTACCTTCCCTTTTTAAATGCATGAAACTGAAAAAAAAAACCAAAAACAAAAACAACAAAACATGATGATTTCTGCCCTTACGATGACAGTTTAGGTTTCTGTATGCCTCTGCACAGCATAGGTCTGATTCCAGCCATGTTTCTAGGTACTGTTATTTATCAAAACGTAAGTGTGGTGTAAAAAAGGTGGTGTTTGAAACATTATCCATCGGCCTAAGAGAGCAGCGTGAGTGCACAAGGAATAGTCTCGGCTCAACTAAAACTTAAAAGCAAATAAGGCCTTTGGGGCTGTTTAGGGGCACTCATAACCTAAGGAGAAGACCAGAACCGCTCGGCTGTGCGGTTGTAGGCACAGCTGTAGGGCAAAGCAGCCCCTCTGCAGAGGGACCCCGCGGCTCCCCCTCCCTCTTTCCTTCCCTCTCTCCCTCCTTCCCTCCCTCGCTCACGTTCTCCGCCGTTATGATCGCGGCCAGCTCGTCCTTCCTCTCCACCATCAGCTCGTACCACCTGCGGAGGAGGCCGCTCCTCTCCTGCGGGGACACAGGGGCTGCGCTGTGCCGCGGCGGGGCGCTCCGGCCCGGGCCCGCTCCCCCACACAGCGCTCCCCCCCCCCCGGCCCCCCGCTCACCTTGGCGGCCAGGCGGCCCCAGGCGGCCCCGGCCCCGTGCGCCGCCCTCACGGCTTCCCTCGCCTCGGCCGCGCCGCAGTCGGCCACGGGGCCCAGCTCCTGCCCGCTGGCCGGGTCCCGCACGGGGAAGGCCGCGGGTGCCTCCAGCCAGCGGCCGCCCACCAGCCCGCCCCGCCGCACCAGCCCGCCGGGCAGCGCCCCGCTGCCGCTGCCGCTCCGAGCCGGGACCGGGACCGGGGCCACCGGGGTCCGCAGCAGGAGGAGGCGGCGAGAGGCGAAGGCAGCGGCGCGGCGGGGCAGGAGGCTCGCCATGGCCGCACGGCTCCGGGGGAGGAGCCGCGGAGCAGCGGGGCGGGATGAGGGGAGGCGAGGGCAGGACGGGCCCCGCAGCCTCCCCGCTGCCTCGGCTCCTGGCCGTGGCAGAGCTGGTGGCGAAAAGCAGGTGTGCGGTGAGGCGCACCTCCCCTGGGAGGATGCCCATCAGCGCTGTGCTGCACAAAACTTGCCACTGCTGTGTGGTGGTGGCAGCTGCACTGCTCAAACCCCCAGGGAAAGAGCAGAACACCTACAACTACCTCGTATTTATGTATAAATTACTTGAAGTAAGATATAAAACGGCCTTCCCGCTACTGCAGTAGTTTACCCGCTGTGTCAGCAATGTGTCTGAAAGACCAGGCATGTACCGTAACCTCTGTTCCAAAGGTCACAGTGCTGCTGCTCCAGGCGTCCCAAAAAAACACAGCCTGAGCCAGCGTATCAGCATCATGGCTGGTCTGCAGGTCTGGTCTGTTTTGGTAGTTACACTGTGCAGTTTCTGCCAAAGATGTATTCCAAGTGGGATCTCAACGCATGTTGAAATAGGTAAGGCGTGTTCAGAATGAATTTTCATGTGCTTTCATGAATTGCTTGGGAAGAAAAGTAAACTCAGTTTTGTCAGGAAGGCAACGGGAGGGAATAATGTGAAAGTAATGAGCGTTCTACGTATTTTTCTTTATATATTTATATATAAAATATATATAAACACATGGCATGAATGAGTAGTTTGGTTTTGGCGTTTGAACCTCAACTGTACAATTTTTGCAAGTAGAGTGCTTGAATCGGTTTAGTTGCGTATTTTTCTGTCTTCTAAAACACAGGCATTATGTAACTGGAATGTTTGTGTCTCCAAGTCTTACACAAATGTGTTTTTGTCTGGAGAAATAAGAGAAATATTTGTCTTTGTTAAAATTAATGTTTTGTTTTGTTTGTTTGTTTTTCGTATTTAAATATAAACTAGAGAATAACACAAATAATTTTTGGTTGCTCTGTTTTCAAATATCTGTGTATTATTTTTGCTGTCCCTGCATAAAATAAATAAAATACTATATTTGTGTCTGTGACTAACGTCATGAAAATTTTGTTCCATGTCTCTTCTTGGTAGGTTGCTATCTGTAGCCTAAACAACCTAGGTTTGTAGAAAAATTGAGAGAATTGAATCAATGTCAAAGTGGGGAAATGTTTCTGTTTTGAATTTCTTATTTGCACGTGTTATTTTTAAAACCTGGTTTCTGCAGTAATTCTTGAGAAAACATTCATAGGTAGCTGGAGGTTGTTCTCAAATGTTTATTCAGTAGATTTTAATTGACGGCTTTACTTGGTCATTCTTCAGTTTCTGACTCTAAATCCATTGCTCAAAACAGATAGAAAGTAAAACATATAATACTGTATGTATTCAGGTAATCTCAGACTTTAATTACTGAATACATGCAAATTTGAACAAGTGAAAAGCTGTAACATAGAATTCATGGCATTTGTTTCAGACCAAGAGTATGCTCAGTGTCCTGTACCTTTGGTCAGTGTCCTACAAACATTTGCTTTTCCTAATGATATGTCAAGAAGCACGTAGTAATCACTAAGAGAAGTCACACTGCCTGAAGATAGGCAAACGCATACAACTTTGTAAGCCTTGAGCCCTAATTATTGAATGTGAGCTTCTGAAAACTTGAAATGACATATTTGACAGAGTACAGAGTGTTTTCAAGAAATCTGCGAAGAGAAACAATCTTACGGATCTGCCCCAAAGCAGTCGTTTTAATCTAATCAGGGAAGCATATTACAGAAAACCTGAATTTATATCATTTAAAGATCTTGGTTGTCTGAGAAATCATGTGTACACCTAACTGTCGCATCAGCGTTTACAACAAATATTGTCCATTTGTCTGAAAATGACATTAAAATGGGTTCAGTTCTGATATTGCTAAAAACTGCACTTTTATTACTGTACAAATAAAATTTCACAATGATAAGATAAAGGAAGTTATTGCCAAATCCAAGCACTGAATATTCCAGAAAAAAAAAAAAAAAAAAAAAAAAAACCTCCTATGACCCAAAACTAACACCAAAGTCTATTCTGGACACACTCCTGAAAGTACTTTAAAATGGTGAAAAGTTCTGCCTGTTCAAAATGTTGATCATGTGCAATGTGCTCGGCAGTGCTGTGCTGTGTCCTACTTGCCATGGCCTCGTTCTGGGAGGCAGGTTTAAGCAAACGGGCTTTTTTTCCATGCACAACAACAGGGTTGTGTGGGACTGTAAAGATCCCTCCACAAAGTTCATTGTAAAGGCGAGCTGGTGGGATCTGGGCCATCTCAGTAACAAGTCAGGGATGGTAGGGGACAGGAGGGGAAAAAAAAAATGCAAAACCGAGATTTTTTTAATTATTATTATTTATTTATTTTTATTACATAATTCCTGGCTTGTTGCAGGAACAAGCTTGTTGCTTGGTCCTTAAGTAAGTATCTCTTAACCTATTTGCATAAGCATGGTTTGAAACAGCAGTGTGTAAGATTCAAATAATTTGAACGTTTGGTTTTGTCTGTATCTTATTCCAGAATGAGAGTAGATTTTTTTGTGGTTTAATTATTTTGGTAAGGATTTCTTTAAATTCAGCATATTCTGGGTTATATTGACAGGGAAATCAGTCTTAGTTTGTAAGTAGCTCAAGTGGGGAACAAACCTTGAGTGGGGGAGCGTAAAGAAGATAACCCATGCATGTGGTTTCAACTGAATAATTTTAGAGGCAACGTTGGGTGTTTTTAGGAAAGTGCTAATTGATTGTCCCTGGCATTTAACATTAATTAGAATGAAATTTCATTAAAAAAAAGTGATAAATTTGTTTTATTCTTTTATTTTGCTTGCCTAATAAACAGTTTGGCAGTAAGAATGTCTACCTATTCAGTGAATAAATAGCATTATTTATTTTGCTGGCTCTAGATATTGGTTGTTTTTCATACACGTTAAAAATTAATCAAACTGGTAAGCATGTTGATTCCTGAGGGCAGTGAAACTTAAACACAATTCATGTGGGTCCTTTACAGCTAGAAAGTTATGATACATATTCCATGTGTATCCATGTGTATTCCATGTTCCGCTGTCAGTAGCCCGATTCAGGACATAAAGAGCTCTTTTTTACTTGCCGTCAGACATTCTCATCTTTGTTGGTCATCTTGAGAACTGGGTTGAGAGAGAGTCTGATGAGACCTCTGTCTCCAGATGTGCCACAGAAACAGCGTTCCTGTATTCGGTCCCTAGACCGTCTCACATACACAGATTTTTTGGAGAAGAAATATTTCCTATGCCTGTGCCAGTTGGCATAGATATGATAATGCAGTATAATCTATTTTTGATAATGCATCTAAGAAACCATTGGCCTGGTTACAATATGTATCAATCAATACTTCAATATGTTGTTTTTCAGCACACAGAGCTCTGGAATTTTTCATTTCGCGTGAAGGGAATGTTAATTACAGACAGGTAGGAAGCATTGCTTAACTGTCTAAGCTTTTCTTCTGAGTCTTTTTTTCTGTCTTCTTACCTTTCTTTATTATAAGGTGTGAGTAATATGTGTGTAACTACTGTGCCTAAACTGTATTTGTAACTTTATTGTTGAAAAATCCATCAGAGCACTGTAAACATGTCAACAGTTTTCATAAAAACATAAACAAACACATATGTTTTGTGTTTAAAACACATTTAATGTTCTTTAGGACAATGTAAAGAAGACCAATTTATGTAACTTGATATTTTATGAAAGTAGGAGATCACTCAAGGGAAGTATTGACTTTGTCTCTAGTAGACAGATATGGCGTGGTTCAGAGAATGGAAGTTAGCAGCTTAGGCTTTGTGTCTAGCCAAGAGGAAGAGGGCACCTTCAGAAGGTGACCAGGAGTTCCCAAGTTACATTATATAAGTACTTTCCTAAATGGCCTTTCAAGTTACAGCGTGTACTGATTAGTTTGGTTTCACTTAGAAGGATTGAGGGTGGGGTGGGCGTAGGGGTGAGGATGATGATGACACTGAAATGATGTATTTTACTAAGATAATAGTTGTGTCTTGCTGGCAGTATTTAAAGTTTATCTTTGACATTGGCATTACACAGTGTTTTTGTGCTATGTAATAGCATTCTGATTCCTTTTCCCAGTTGTTACTAAACCACCAAGATGCATTTCAGGCTGGGAGCATTTATCCTGATGCCTTTTATCCTTCAATCTGCAAAAATGGTAAGAAAAGATTTTTGAGTCCAATATTGTAACAACTGTATCATTATGTGAAAATGCTAGAGAATTTAGTAGGGTTGAAAATAGCTGTGTTGTAAAAAAATGAACTATGGACAAAAACATCCTGAAAAAAATCCACCATTTTTGTTAGCATTTTGAGCCTTTTAGTAGAACTGTATAACAATACCTTTGAAAACATTTTCAGAAAATAACTTCTGGGTAATTTTAACTGTTTAATATGTACAGCAATTTGATGAAAGGATGCTGGTTGAATAAAATAGGTTAGATTACTGAGTACTGACCTGGAGAGGAATTGAGAGGATAAAAAAATATTTTTTCTAAGTCATATGTAAAGTGTAGAGCTAACTTCTGTATCAGGAAATATTAGCTTCTGCCAGACCAGTCACAAAGATGACAGGAGAATGAAAAAAATAGAAATAAGAAAGTGACACTAATGTGTTGTGATCTTTTGACAAGAGGCAATGTACCAAGATGCACCAGGAAAGGTTTTGTCTTGATATTAGAAATTTTTTTTTTTTTTTCAATGGGAACAGTCGGTTGCTGGAACAACTTCCCTAGGGATATGGCAGAATTCCCATTGCTGGAGATTTTCATGATGCAGTTAGACAGTGTGCCAAATAATTTTACCTTTCCTCAAAAAGGTTTGACCTGATGGCCTTTTGAGGTTCCTTCCAACCTGGGCTATTCCATGATTCTGTGATTCTATGTCAGTTAAAAGTCTTTCTGTTTCTAGAATGCATACTGTCTTTTGCCTTTTACTGGTCCCTCTTTCTGTCAGGCTTAGTTTTCGTGCTTGCAGATCTAAAGACTGCACTACAAAATTAGCCTCCCATTACTGTAAAGAGTATATCTAGACTTGCAGCTAGTCCTGATTTTTCAATTCTCATACGTCAGCTTGTGCTCATAATCAGCAACATCAGAACTATAAATCAGCCAGCTAGGTCTTGGTACTGGATATTTGCTACCAAAATGTTAAATCTGGATAGTGAGAAATTGGCAAATGGGGCAAAGACAGTCTGTCCTCCAATAAACAAACTATCAGGATGTGTATGCAGACATCAGAAACAAGGCAGTGACACATAGTTTGTGTGAGGTTATCTGGCCAATTAACAAATTGATGGTTAATATATTGAGGGTAGGTGGTTTATTTGAGTGGTTTGTGCAAATCCAGATCCATTAAATTCAGAGCATTCTTAGGATCTTTTTTCTGTTTACCTTATCTTTTACATGTTTTTCAACTGATTGCTAATGTATCTGTTTATCTTTGTATCTGTTTTTCCTGCCTGAAACTGCAAAATCCTTATTTGTCTTTCCAAGGACACTTTTCCCTCTCTTTTCTCATCTCTTGATCTACTTGGAGTCTTAAATCAGGAAGTGGCAGCTAGACGTCTCGTTAACTCTCAGTCATAGGTTGTTGACCCTTAGCTATCCCAGCTACTGCTGGGTGTATATCCTGACAGGCAGGTTGCTCCATCCAGCATACTGAAGGGGGATCTTCCCTTTCATAGTGTTCTTTTCACTTTCAGATTGCCCCTCTGCTGGTTCTGTCTCATGTCACTTAACCAAGTTGCTATTACTGGTCATCTACCAGGCTCTGCTAACATTTTGTCCCAGACTTTGGTCTCCCTTGCCTTGTTTTCAGGACTGATGTTTTCCTAGGATTTCCTCAATTTATTTCTTAACTTGATTATTTCTATCTACCTCTTCTTTCCCTCCTGGCAGTTTTAATTTCTGCTTATACCACTTCAGTGACCAGAGCCTCTCTACCTGCAGCCTCCAGTCTGTATTGCTTCAGTAACGCTGAGGTCCATATTGCCCAGTTTTTTGTTCAGGCCATGTTTGGACTAAGCAATCTCCTTAGTCAATGTGGAAGAAATAGGTATCTCTACAGAGCTGACTTGCTTGAACTGTGTGCCTCTAGATCAGCATCATAGACATCTAGACTGCCTTTCCAGGCAGGAAACAAACATGGAGGTAGAAGTCTATTCTGTGAATATTTAATTTTGGTCTAACAAATATCATCCTAAATTCCTTTATGTTATCTAGTTCAGCTACAGTTTAAAATGTCAAGAGGCCAGGAAGTGATTAAATCAACCAAAAGGTCTGCTCTCCCAGTTCTAGCATTTAATATACCTTAATCTTCTGCAGCTTCACAGTTCTGTCTGAACAAACACACTCTGTTCCTCTAAGATGGCCCAAAGAATGTCTCCTTCCTACCTTCCTCCCCTTACTCATTTATATAATTTAATATTGTGCTGCTTGGTTTTATCACTTCAGTACTACTTTGACCTCCATTTTATATAAGGTACAGAAAAAATTTTAGGCAAGGTCATTGGCAGTTCCTACAGAATCTCTGATGTACAAATCTAAGCGAGAATAATAATTGATGCTTCAAAGGGAGACCTTTGGATTTTTCCGCCTCCTTTCCTCCTCGCCTTTCTAAAACCACACAGAAAACTTGGCAAGTTTTCAATTCTGTCAAAAATGATCATGATGACTTAGCCTTCCTCAGCCCTGTGCAAACTGATAATCTGTCCCAAAGGTATTGAGTTAACTGCTATGCTCATCAGCTTTTCTCCATAGAATTTGATGTATTAGTTTACTCAACAGCTTCTCTTTTTGTGCTTTCCACTTGAGAAGTGATACTCCCTTGGCACAGTGAAAGGGAGCAGATACAGAATTTCCAGTTCCCTCAAACCAAGATCACATAAGATAAATCTAGCATATCTTTAGAAAATATAAATCATACAAAATATGGCTGATTCGTCTCTTGCCATATAAGCAGATTGCAAAATGTGTCACCTGCTGTGGTGATTTTACCCTGCTGGGCAACTATACCACAACCTCTGTGATTCCACCTCTTCAAAGAAAAAGGGCAAGAAAATAAGAAGGAAAGAGCTCAAGGGTTGAGATAAGGACAGGGAGATCACTCAACAGTTATCATCACAGGCAAAACAGACTCAGCATAAGGGATATTAATGTAATTTATTGCCTATCACTAGCAGACTAGAGCAGTGAAGACTAAACACAAATGAAAAAACCTGCCCCCATCCACCCTCTTCTACCTCCCCCTAAGTGGTGCAGGGGAACAGGGAATGGAGGCTGTGGTCAGTCCCTAACACTTGATCTCCACCACTCCTTCACGGTCACTCCTTGCCCCTGCTCCCCATGGGGTCCCTCCCACAGGATGCCATCCTTCCCAAACTGATGCTGACGCGGGGGCTGCCCACATTCAGCAGCTCTTCAAGCACTGCTCCCACACAGCTCCGTACCACTGGGTCCATCCCCCAGGAGCAAACTGCTCCAGCACAGGTCCCCCACGGGTGGGCGGCAGCTCCCCCCAGACCCCTGCTCCTGCGTGGGCTCCTCTCCATGGGCTGCAGCTCCGGCCTGGGGCCTGCTCCTGCTCTCCATGGGCCGCAGCCTCCTCCAGGTCACATCCACCTGCTCCACCGGGGGCTCCTCCACCCATGGGGGGGGCTGCAGCGTGGGGATCTGCTCCACGTGGGACCCATGGGCTGCAGGGGGACAGCCTGCTCCACCAGGGGCCTCTCCACAGGCTGCAGGGGAACTGCTGCTGCCTGCCTGGAGCACCTCCTGCCCTCCTGCTGCACTCACCTGGGTGGCTGCAGGGCTGCTTCTCACCCCTGTTTCCCAGCTGCTGTCACACAGAAGTTTTTTCCCTTTCTTAAATCTGCCCTCACAGAGGCCCAACCACCGTTGCTCCCTGGCCAGCAAGAGGTCCCTTTTGGAGCTGTCTGGAGCTGTCTCTTATCTAACATGGGGCAGCTGCTGGACTCTGCTCACAGAGGCCACCCCTGAAGCCCCCTGCTACCAAGCCCTTGCCACGTAACCCAGTACACCTGTACAATATGAAATTGAACAAAATTCTGTTTGTTTGTTTTTGTTTGTTTGTTTGTTGTGTGTTGGCTTCTTTGTGGAGAAAACTTGTTTGTTTGTTTGTTTTTTAAACAAAATGATAAATTAAATACTTACACAATTTTTTTGCAATAGGAGTATTCCATGATGTGTCTGAAGACACTCACTGGTCACCATTCCTTAATGCAAGCATTCACTACATCAGAAGGAATTATCCTCAGCCTTGGGAAGAGGTAAGATTTTTTTTTTTTTAAAACTTTTTAATTTGCTTTCTACTGATTCACTTGCCAGCACTTTTTGCTGCCTTCTTCACCTTCACTTGTTGCAGCTTCATTCTTGGGGAAGTACAGAAAAAATACATAATATTTTTGAATTAAAATGTCTGCTGATACAGGAAGACTTGAAATCCTGTTTCCATCTTTACCAGACAAAAAAAAAAAAAAAAAAAGGTTACAGTTTCCATATATAATCTATTTATCTTCAATGTGTTCTGGTGCTTATGATATAATTCATAGGTCCAAATTTTCAAATGCAGTTGGTGGTTTTGGGTCCTTGCATTGTTGCCAGATCCAATTGAATGTTTGCCATTTGAAAACCAGGCCTGGTTTAGAATTCACGCTTATGAAATCTTGGAATTAGTCCTGATCTGCTCTTGTTTATGGTATATGAGCTACTTAGAAGGAGAGGAAGAACAGATTGTCAGAAGTGAGAATGATTTTAAAGGTCATATTGTTTTCTTTCCCTTATTGGAGAATTTGCCGTTCTCCCCGTGCACAGGAAAATCATACCGTTGGAGCAGCATTTGTGAGCATGCACTCCTTAAAATGTAATGAAGTCTGCCTGCCTTTTGATTGGCCCTTAGTGATACTAAAACGTAAACTATTAACCTTCGGGAAGTATAAATTCATCAAAAACTGTGATTCAATTACAGATTTTTAAAAGGTCTCTGGAACTGATAATGATTCAATGCAGATAAATCTTTTCTGAGGAAATGAATTTTCTGTTGCTTATAAGTTTATTCCAGATAACTTTTCAGTTTGTAGGAATAAAATGAGTATCTTCATATCTGGGCTTTAATCAGGTGCTTTTACAGTGAAAAGCACTTGCACAGGAATGTCTTTCTCTCCTACATGTGTCTTTGCTCTGTGCTCGTGGCAGCAGAGGAGGTTCATTCCTTGAAAGTGGCAGAGTTTGTCTCCAATGCCAAAAAACACATTTAACTTGAGGTAGACAAGTTGTCCTGACATCAGCCATGTAATTCTATGTTCTTGGACTGTATATGTTGCATAAAGGTTGTCAAGTCACAAAAAAGTTCTCCAGTATCAAGAAATGAGTGCTCAATGCTTTGTTGTGATAATCTGTTGGACAGTAAGAGACTTCATTATATTTTTGTATAACACACTGACGTAAAATGCTCACCTAAAATGCTCATCTTCTTAAAGACAGGAGTAAAATTATTGATGTTATGACATGTATGTTGTTGTTGTATAGGCTACAGAGAAGCTGGTGGCTTTCCTGTTTGGAATTGCCTCACATATGGTGGCAGATGTTAGCTGGCATAGCCTGGGCATTGACCAAGGATTTCTAAAAGCCATGGGAGAGGTAAGCTTGCATTATTTTATTGATGCAACTGGAATTATTGGAGTTGATAGCCCAGCTTTGGAGTCTGGTGCGGAAAGGAGACAAAAGCTGGAACCCTGATTCAGGGAAATTTTCAGAGACATGTAATGAATGAAGTAGGTCAGGTTTGGGACCTGCACGCTTTAGAGTTGTTTGGACAATTTGATTCTGCTCTCATGTTTGTATGGAAGGATGAGTAAAATGAACAGAAAGTTCTTTTTTTTTCTTCCTCCAGATTGATTTTCATGGTTCATATTCAGAAGCTCACAGTGTTGGTGATTTTGGTAATGTTTCTGTTTGTTGATCATAGATCCTTCTGTTGGGATAACTAGTCCTCTTCAAAACCACAGTGGGTGATTCTGGCTCTTACCCTGTGCAATGGAGGAGCCAAGAATTAGTCATATGGACACTGGATTCTCACTCTGTCCCATAGTTTGTAAGACCCTCCTATCCCTGTCTGTGTGTTCCGTGTTTCAGGAGATGCAATAGGGCATATGTACACCTGTACTGAAAGCCAAAAACACAGGGTGAAGGATGCTAAAAGTTAAATGGAGTCACTTCTCTAATTTTAAATTTGACACCTTTTTTCTTATTCTCTGGAAGTACAAAATATATAGTACACTTTCAGGTGAACCATTCATGTATTCTAAATGACAAAGCATTATACAGCTGGATACCATATAACATAGATAGCATAGCCATAGATAGATCCATTCATACTGTTATCTATGTTAGATACTCTTGTGTTTGGTTTCTTGACTTTTTATTTTTATTCCTCCATCTGCAGGAGGAGATGTACTAAGTCAGTTTGAGCTGGACTTTGGTTATCTGGCATCAAATTGGTAAGAAAATAAGCTTCAGTAGATGTTAATTTCTTTAATGATTACTTCTGCTTATTCTATATTGTCACTATGCTTTAATAAAATGCTGTCCTTCTATATCTTTCATTCCAACCCCTTGCAACTGTTGGAATTTTCCTCAGTTTGGTATTCTTCATATACGTATTTGCTATTCCCTGACATAAAAAACTGGGAGGACAGAAGAAAAAATAGTTTTACATGTAGAAACACAGCAAGAGAGACTGATTTGTTTATTTCTGAAGGAAGTTATAGGTAATTATAGGTAAAATAATCAATGAAAAAAGTTTTCTGGAATGTCCTAGCAATTATTTAAATAACTCAGTGGTAATACCTCAATCAGATTTCCATTTTAATTTTTGGACATTGAGGATGTTTATGGCTACAGATGCTGAGGAATTCAGACAGATTATAAAAGCATAAAAAACAAGCAACAGTTTTAGATATAGATGGTGTTTTTCTTATAGTTTTTAACCAAAATAAAAAAATTATTATTTTTTTTTTTTCTGCTGACAAAGTAGGTCATTTCAGTCTTGTTTTGTCTAGGTAGGATGTAGCTCATCTATGTGCAGAAGGCGTAGACAGTTAACTCATCAACGTTATCAGCTCTGACACATTTCTGAGAAATGTTGAGATAGGAAGAATCAGCAATGTCTGTTTGGCTAGGATTAGATTTGGATGGGAATAGGTTTGGCAACAGAGGAGAGTTGGAGAACATCCACCAAGATTATGTGATCACCAAGCCAGGTGATCAGTGGAGGGAGTGTGGAAACTCACGAGCAATAGCCAGGTTTCTGACTGACCCAAATAGCAGGAGAGTGTTCCTGCAGAGTGCAATTCTATGTGCAATCCTGATCTTTCTGGCATTTGTAAATCTTGATCACCTTACGGAGTCTTCTGAAATACAGAATATTTTAAAACTGGCTGTTATTATAGAAGCTGAATTACCTTTTGCCAGATGATGTGAAAAAAAATCTGGTTACAATACCTCAGTCTTGTTTTTAGGTACGTGCCTGTCAAAGACCTAGCCTCTATCTATGAGGAATTTTATGGAAGAGAGATCATAACCGAAAGCACAATTACTGACTGTACTTACCTGCTGTTTCTTGAACTGTAAGTTGGATAGCTTTGTGTGGGTTTTCATAAGTGAAACTTATGTAGGAAAATTACGATAATCCTGTTTGAAACGCTAGCTTACAAATTTATACATTGAGGCCAGCAATACAGCCTTCCTCCTAGACCCCCAAAATCATAAGATACCTGATTTTTTCTAAAGGTTAGAATACAAATTTGGACTGCTTAAATTAATCATTACACCATAGCATCTGTGTCTTAGCTATTTAAAACGTTTATACGTTTAACATATTTAGGCCTGTTTATTTAAGAACAACTATGTCTTCAAGTATTCTTGCATTGTGGCATGTTAGCAATATAATTTTCATGTATTGAAGGAGTAGCATGCCTACCTAAATTGACATTTTTACTACACTTTATGTAGATCCTTTCAAATCCAAGAATAATACATGGAGATAAGAACTAATGTATTTTTTTAATATCTGTCGGTGTATGCTTTTGAAGATCCTAAACAGCCTAGTTCTATTCTTTATTTCAGTTAATAACTAATAGCCAAGCAGTATTTAAAAACACTGTGAATCCCTCCAAACTGAGAGCTGCATTAAAGATAAGATTATCACTTCTCATGTTGCAGCTTTTAAAAATGTATTGATAACCAACAAGAAGATGTAATGACTTGCATAGTATTTACTATACTCGGGAGTATAGAAGCCTCAAAAAGAACCTTTTAAATAATGAAATATCATTAAATGAAACTTGCTTGTTTCTGAAGAATTGTTATTTATTTTCTCAGACATGGAGAAAGGCTTGCTGTTGCAAAGGTTGGTTTTCTTTTCTTTTTTTCTTTTTTAATAAAAATGAACATACAACATGAAGACAGTGCAATCCATCTTACTTAGTATGTTGCTTGTCTTTTAGCTTTTTCCAAGATATGCTAGTAAATCTCCATTTCTTGTGGAGAAGTTCCATGAGTATTTCCTTGGAGGAGTGGATGACATGGCATTCTGGACAAACAATATTTTTGAGCTCACAAGCCAAATGCTAGAGAATGGAACCAGGTATAATTGTGTTTCCTGCAATATGAAATGTAGTACTCAAGTTCAACACATTTAATTCTTCTGAAGGCAGGTACTTTCCTAGAATAGGTGATGAACTTTAAATCCTCATGTGGGCAAAGGGATTTCTTTCTCTCTTTTAACCAGGTGCATAGGAAGACATAGGCCTTGAGTTTGCACTTGTGACATGTACACATTCCTTTCCCCAGGCAAGGCTCTGGCATGCCAGCTGATACTAGACAGGGAAAATCTGGGACATTCTTTAAGACATACCCAGGGGCATGTTAAAATGCTGCATGGCAGCATAGTTTTTTTTCCTGGACTGGTGATCTGAGCTGTGCCTGCACCCTGTGACTGCACTCATCAGCCAGCAAAGATGGCCCATCCCAAGAGAGGTCAGATAATGCCTTCAGACACTGCAGGCAGATAGGATTAGAAGGAGTAAGAATACATGTTCCAGTGTTGGATGTTCAGGTTTGCACTCAGAATGTATTTTTTATAGGAGTTCTGGCCCTTTACTGCATTTGTACAAGTGTAACTTTACAGTAAATAACTTTATGAGAGCAGTAGTGGGAATTAATACATACGTTTATATGGATAATGTCACCACACATATTTTGGGAAATAATGTTTGAAATATGATATGGCATAATCTGTTGAGTTCTTTGTTCCAAAATGTCACTTTCTTTAAAAGATCATCAGAATTAATTAATTCTATTCTATAAATTCTATTAATAACATTAATAGAATTGTCAGGGCATGCTCAAGGAAGTTTCATTTAAGAATTATATAGAGACATGCAAGATTCATATAGAACCTAAGAAATTAATTAAGGTCACTTAGATAAATATCGGAGTTTCTAAGGATTATAATGTTGCACTGAATTTGATTACTCGGGGTTTTATGAGAGAGGTAGTGCCTTCTAAAAGAGGAATCAGTAAGGATAAAAGTTGAATTTTTAGTTCCACTTGTACTGCAAGAAGATCTTCAAAACACATTCTGAATATTTCTTTAGTGGCTGCTTCCTGCCTGAGAATCCTCTGTTTATAAACTGCACAAGGGAGCACAAGGACAGCTACATGTAAGTATAGCTCTGAAGGTTCAAAGACTTACTGCTGGTGAAAGGAGAGTTTTCCACTGATGGTGGATGGTGAGCTATTGAAAAGTAGAGATGTTCTGATTTATTTATTTTTCCTTTTTATGTATGAATTTGCGATTGTCTTAACATGGATAAACAGGCTTCATAACAGGAACTGTGTAGAACCTGGGATAGGCTTTTACCTTCCAGCCTAACAACAAGAATGCTTACCTAGTACCTGAAGCGCAAAATCTTCACATTTTATTTGGCAATATAGAAATCACCTGTTCAGAGCACAAGGAGTGTATGTATTCCTCTAGCAAACATCTTCCATGACTGTGTTCTTCCCTTGAGAAAGCACCTCTTGTGCTGATACTGGTGAATTTAATTTTCATTGAACTACAACTGCAGAGTTCTGTGAGGTTGTATGGGGATGCTAGATTGTAATTTGTTTACAAGGATCACTTTCCTCCCCTTGAAGACTACAATTTAAGGAGCATGTTTGTTTGACAAGGTTTTTTTAGTGCATAATAATAAAACCATAGGACTAACATGAACTCTTCTGAATTTTATTTTGGTAACAGAAATCAGAATTTTCTTAGCTTTCCTGCGATAAGCATTAATGGCTCAATTTACAATTTCTATTTCAGTTGGATTGGGACAGTGGAATCAGTTAGTTAGATCCACAGGGAGAGAATGATAGGGAAGGAAATTAAGAACAAAAAGAAGAGATAAAAATCACATTGTCAGAGACAGCACTGTATGCTTGTAAATTGCCATGCTGAGAAAGAGAGGGCACGGGAGTGGAGAGATAACCATTAAAGTCTGTATTTTATTTTATGATAAATATTTTCACTCAAAAGAAATAAAAATAATGCCTAGACATAGGTGAAAAGAGCAGCAGTGACTGGAGCTCAATTAGTAAATGGGTTGTGAAATGTAATGTTATGTGGAAGCCTCATGGGTTGAGAACTTAATGACCTTCATTCTATTGTTTTCTTATTGTGAGAAATTAGTTTTTAGCTTCAAGTTTTTACTATAGCTGTGCAAAGAGTTCTTGCCCTCAGATACTGTCTTCAACTAACACTGTTATATATGAAAATATTTTGTACGAACAAAGTGAAGTCAATAGGACTGGAAGGACCATAAACTGGAGCAGAATTCTGGTCAGTGGACAGATGGTAATAGACTCATGTGTTGGGAAAGAATAATTCTAGGGAAATACAGGAAATAGTTGAAATGAGTGCAAATGACTGGTAGAATGTTAGTATACCAACAAATTAAATTTAATAATTTATGTGTGTGAAGTTAAGAAACAGCCACATAGCTTGAGTAATTTTGTATTCAGAAGGTTAAATTGTTTTTTCTTGCCCATTTTTCAGTGCCTCGAGAATATTACTGATAAGTGGAACGTTACAAATAAATGATGACAATGAAGTTAAAATATATAAATGTCTCAATACTTAGCCAGTATTAGCTATACATAAAACCCATGACTTTACTTGAGCTTAACTGCTATCTCTTGAGACCTCTCTATCAATGGGAGAAATGGCCATCCGATTTCATGCAATATGATTGCTTCTCCTACCTTTGTCGTAACATATGCATGTCATTAATTCAGTTGCTTTGTTATTACTACCTTCTTTATTTTAACAGAAACAAGCAATCAAAAAATGAACATCGCAAGAACACAACCTCTTTGCTTCCAAATACCCTTGAAAAGAAAATAAAGTATACAGAGAGAGGAGTTCACTTCGATATACAATCTTGGGCAACAGTAAGTGAGAAGTGACACATGTCAGGTAAAATTCAGCTCTGTATAAAACTGTTTTAATTTCTGTCTGAGATGCTGTGTGATGGAGCAGGGTCTCTGAATGTAAACAGAAGCCTCTGACTTCACTTCATGGAAATTCCATCTGCCATTGTTAATCTGTATATAATGTATCTAATAAGTACATCATAAATACTAGTTTTTTTTACACTTTCCTCATTTTATAGCAAAGTTACGGTGCCAAAAATGACAAAATATATCTTTAATTTTTAGTTTTTATGGAATCATGGTAACTTTTGGGGGCTAAGAAATCCCAACAAAGAATAGCAGTGAGTAGTTAGGAATGTTCCAATTAGGGCATACAGATTTTTGTCTCTATCTAAAATACTGCTTATGACCCGAGTCAGAGTATACTTTGATCACTGTGATAATTTCCACTGATGGTGACATGGGTTTTGATGTGCTATGTACTGTTATGGAGTTTCAGCCTGTGTTTTAAGAATTCTTGTGTCTCTTTATTATTTTTATTTCAGAATTCCCTTCAATACATAAACCGTGCTTTTGCAAAAAATGTCTGGAGAGTGTTAGCATCTACACATCAAGAATCCTCTAAGTACATCTCCAAGCCAGCAGCTTCATATTTTCTTACTTCACCATATGCTAGACTTGGATGGTTGGTACTTTTTTTCTTCCTCACATCCCACTCCTAATTTCTGAAAATGTTGAGTACTGACCAAAATACTGTTTTTTATTCTTTGGATGCTCTTTAAAGATGAAAATCCAAATCAGTTGGTGGCACAAATCTGTCAGAGTGGCTTATGTTGACTAGACAGAGCTACAAGTGAACAGACAGGGCCCTTTTTTCTTTCTAATGTTAGCATAAGCCTCTTTGTGTCAGTACTGAATAAAACTGTAAAGAGCGAAAGTTCCATTCAGATGTAAACTCTAGTCAAATAAGTTCTTTCTTTGAAAGGAGGGTTTTCTTGTCATTTTATTCAGAATGAAAAGAAGCAAAATTAGGACCATCATCAGCTCTAGTTCTGAACAGTATAGGAAGGTTGTTACCCTTTTTTGGTTATTGGTTGGTCATTACACCAAATTAGTCGTCTGTCCTGAATCGTGCCTAACTGAGTGTTTTGGAAACTCCAGAAGACTAATAATGAGTTCAACGGTGCCACAGAAAGAGGCACGTTCTCTCTTCTTTCCAGAGAGGTTCTATCTTTACATGCAGCAGAGAAGAGGAACTAAATAAATGTGTTTGTGCTGCTCATCTTGCTCTTTTTCTTCTGACTCAAACATTGAAGACTTTATTCTTGAGGTTACTTCAAACCATCCAAATGAATGGTAGTTACTTATTTTCTCTACGCTTTCCCTGTCTAACCTCCACCACATTACCGAGACCCATCTTCCATTTGCTTATCTACTGTAATGTCCACTGATTAAATCCAAGGTTCAGCTAAAATGGTAGTTCATTTCACCTTTTGTATTCTGTCGTATGCAAGCAGCCCTTTTTCATGCTTCTTGTTCTGATTGCTCTTAGGTGCCTTGTGTCAGTAAGTAAAAAAGCAGTCCATACAAATGTGAGGTGCATTAACGGAAGATTAACCTCTGTTTTTATTTAGTTCAAGAAAACAAAAATAAACTACGCAACAGGAAAAATGCTATGTAGATTCTTACAAATATGTAAGACACATCTCAGTTTACCTGGAAGTAAAAATATTTATTTCCTGATAATTTAGTGGTAGTCTGGCAGCTAATCTTATGATTTTGTTGACTCTCTTGGTGTACAGGGCAGTGATTTCAGCTGACCTAAACCAGGATGGATATGAAGATCTGGTGGCTGGAGCACCAGGGTACAGCACCCTGGGCCATATTCAGATAGGACGGGTGTATATAGTCTATGGCAATCACTCAGGTTTGCCACCAGAGGACATGGATCTAGATGGGAAAGCAGATGAAGTACTGGAGGGTCATCAGGTGAGGGGTCAAGTCAGATACTTGACACCTTTTTTTTGTTTTTGACTGAATGTGGTAAATTCTGGTAAAAGGATATATTATACATTTCAAGAAAAATGTAACTTCAGTCACAGGAACAATTAAAGCGATATTGATCTGTACATTCAGTTATTTTACTCTGCCAGATAAATGCGTATGAGAACAAAATAGGCCTTTGATTAAGAGTGAGATAGATTCTCTGTAAGACACCATATAGCTTGTTCAGTTCCCTGCATATAAGCAAGTAGTGTGAATTTCTTTTTTCATCTAAAACTATTAGTTTAATATGAGTCTCAATTCCTTTGAAGCTGCATTTTTTTGTGAATTGTTAACTTCTCACAAAACCACTATTTATCTTTAGTAAGACCATATGATACATAAGAAAACAGAGAAAACTACGATTTGGCAGGCTGGTGACTGACTTGTAACTGAGAAGCAGGATCAAAAGATCTTTTTGAGTAATAAAGTTGATCTTCTGTTGAAAATATAGTTATTTGAACAGAAGAGATTAGAGAGAGGTGAGATAAATTTCCTTGTAATCTGTTTCTGTGGTTATAAACTGTGGTGTAACAGCTGATGTCTTCTTACAGCATTGTAGTGGTTCACAGTTGTAATACTATTAGCAGCAAAGATTGCAAGCATAAAGTCAGTGGTGCACTAGGCTCAGAAGAGGAAATACCACAGCAGTCCCTCATTGTGTGAGTTAGCTTATATTCTAACACCCCCATAACCGCAAAGAGAACAGCCCATTCCCAATTAATGTATTGGTATGGTGGTTATTATTTGAGAGAACAGTGATACTAAGAAAGTCTTAAGAATTTTGGGGATGGGTTTTTATTATCTCTGTTTCCATTTTTTTCTTGCACTGTGATTGTAAATGTGCATTATACTTTGATGGTTTTGTCTTTAAAGCATGTTATTTTCATGAGAGCAATTCCTCTTCTTTTAGCCTTCAGGCAGATTTGGGTCTGCCTTGGCAGTCCTGGACTTTAATGAGGATGGAGTGCTAGATCTGGCAATTGGAGCACCTTCTGTGGGATCTCAGTTTCTCACTTACAAAGTAAGTCATGCGCATGCTTTATAGTGAAATGACTGAAAGAATTTCTATTGTGTCTCAAGGTGTAATATAAAAACAAAGGTTTGTAGCCTTTGTGGTACTGTTGAGTAGATCAAGAAAAGTCTATCTCCCTTTCAGTGGTCTTTTGGCACAAATCAGATTGCAGTTTTGAAGCACTGATGTGCTGGAAACATAAGGAGCCATTCATGGCATCTGAGTGTACTATTTGCGTTCTAAGAACAAAGAGTCTGGAAGGGACCTCATGTCAGTGAGCCTTGTCATTCACTGTCACAGGTCAACAGTTGATATCTAACATATGATATGGACACAGACACATCCTAAAGTAACCAAATTAGAGAGTTTTAGTGACTTGCAGCCAAATTAGCCCATGTGATGGCTTGAGTGTTTTCAGCCCACCTGAATTGAGAGGCAAAATACATTACATTCATTACATTAAACCACTTCCATTAAGTTTAAAACTCTTCAGAATTTCAGATACTGACTTAGCTTCGTATTCCTAAGTAGGAATTTAAATGCTTGTATGTAGGCCCACTAGCATGGAAAATTACATACATCTGTTGTGGCTGGCAGTGCCTCTGATTACATTAACTAATTGTCAACAAAATTAGAGCCACATGAACATGCATGTAATGAACATAGTATATACAGTATACTGACCTTGCTCCTAAATTACAGTATGATGAAAATGTACTTCTCTGTACTTAGTTTTTTGCCTGGTTATAGCAGTGTTAATTACAACATGAATATTTTTAGGTTTGGGGTGGAAAAGACAAATTTATGAGAAGGCTCTAATAGAAAAATGCGGTTGTATTAATAGTCCTTGCAGACTGTTTTGTTTTGTATTTCATACTTGGTGCTGCCTTACAATTCCTCTCATATTGTGTTTGCTTTTCCTGCTGTTTAGGGTGCTGTGTATGTCTATTTTGGAACTAAGGGAAGAGGCTTGCCATCTCAACCAAATGTTACCATAACTTGTCAGGTACATTAATCAGGCTAAAACAGGGCTACAAAAGCAGGAGGTGAGGTAAAGAGGAAAGGAGCCTGTGAGCTTAAAGAATGAATGTTAAAATCAAACTTCTAATTGCAAGGGAATATGGACATATAATTGGGGATGGTGAAGCAGGTGTTTGCATAGGTTGGTTGTATGTGGGAAAGACATCTGTACTTCAGTGCAGGGGAGGGTGCTGGGTGAACAAAAGGATGCACAGCCCTCTGGGGAAAAAAAAAAGTTAGTGGAGGGTAATTTGATCAGAAGCAGACAAAGTTAGCCCTTTAGTAGTAAACCCCTCTGTTTTGTTACAGAATTTATGGTTTAAGTTCCATTTCTGTGTTAAACTAACTGTTTATTACAGTATTCCTACTGTAACCTTGGTTGGTCCCTCCTGGCAGCTGACATTGATGGGGACGGAAATGCTGATCTGGTTGTTGGCTCTCCATATGCACCTGGTAGTGGGCAGCAGAGAGGATTTGTGGCGGCATTTCATTCTCATTTCAACAGGAGTGACCAAGGTAGTATTTACTGAGTAAATTAATCCTCTTATGTTATATGACTTCATTTTATCAAGTTGTGCATCACCCCTGGTTAGCTTATCCAGTGCCTATAATGAGAAGTTACTCCTGACACCTTCTAGAAATGAAGTCTGTGTGCATCCTGCCATATTTTCAGCACATGTGAGGGAGGATCAAATCTTTCATAAGAACTGGAGTCCGCTGCAGAGAGAATTCTGTAGTGCTTTTTCAATTTCAGTTCTCTGTCTTGAAGAATTTAACAGTTGTCTCACATTCTTGAGTGCTTCAGTAGTTCTTCTCATGGAGCTTATTTCAAGAAATTTCACTAAAAGGTTAGTCTTTAACTAAATGTCTGGTGATTCAAATGAAGAAAACATAAAATTAAACTTAACTGTTTCTGAGGAATTTAGTTTGATGCCTAACTGATAAAGGTAATCAAAAATGCTGAAGTTCTTTGTGTAGTAAGCATCCACTTTTTCCTATACTACTGTCAGTATCCTATAGTGCTCAGCATATGCTGATTGTCTGATCAGTGAAAATTTATGTATATGTACATCATAGGAAGGTGAATTCTTCCTTCTAGGAGTGCAGTCCTGGATTTTAGTATCTGAGGTGGATAGGCCTGCTAAAGTCATTAGTTTGGCACATGGATAAAACTACAAACTAGTGAGACAAGTGTAAATGAATGACTATGTGAAAGCAAAGAAGCAATGGATTCAATTGCATCTTGGTGATACCAAGGAGAACTTGAAAGATCTTCCTTAGAAATTTGCATATGTACCTTGAGAGATGAATTTTTACTATTGTGTGCTCCTTCATGTGGACAAAAGGGAATGCTACAGGTGAATGCAGTTAGTGAGTACAGGTGACGGAGATCGTTGTGAATGAGGAAGGCCACATAAAGAGGTAAATACAGTTAGCAGTGGTGAGGCAGGACATGCAGATATTTAAAGCTTCATCAGAATCACATAAATGAGTTTTCCAATAACTCCTACTAAATTTTTAGTGTATTTTACTTCATGTAAAATTAGAAACCATAACCAAAATGGATTTTACATTTCAAAACACCCCTGACATTTTTTTAATAACTAAAACACAGAATGAATGACTTGAATTAAAGCCATAATTATTGATGCTCCCTCCCCACCCGGGAAGAATTACAAATTCTGATAAACAGTTTCAATTTTGCCTCATCCCTAAGAAGGACCCATCAGTTCATGGCAGACTTGACTGATAGCCTTTGTGTGCTTTGTCTAGGCTATTGCTATGCTTTAGAAGCAGGCTGTACTGAGTGAAGGCTTTCACCAGAGAGTACAATTGCAGACTGAGTGTTGCTGTGCAGTGAAGTTAGCAGTAACTGGTGCCGTATCACAGGTGGTAGAACTACTTGTAGAAACTTCTCATTGTAGGGTGAAACGCTGGATGATTGCTAATAGAATTTTGTATGCCAGGTTACACCAAGATTTAATTAATACTTTTCTGGTCTGTCAGGACTTCTGTCTGTAGAGGATGCTGACTGGATGGTGAAGGGGGAAGAAAACTATGCTTGGTTTGGATTTTCACTTGACAGCTGCCAACTGGAGAATGTAACATTACTGCTGATTGGTAGCCCTACATGGAAGAGCTGTGTTGGGTGTGTTGTAAATGATTGCTTTATTTCTCCTCTATCCCGCCCTACATTGGTAAAGATTTGTACTAGATTAGACTTCTTGCTTTTCAGGAACTTTCCTCTTTGTCCTTCTTAGACTACTTTTATTCGTATTTTTATGCCTTTACCCTTCCTTTTTGTATTTACAGAGGGGGTCTTTGCTTTTAGAGACACTTAGGAACTTTTGGGGTTTTCTTGGCAGGAGGGGTCACAAAAACGCCAAGTAGGAATGCCTAAAATAATCCTACAAATAGCACTGATGTTTTTAAAAGCAAGCCAAATGCAAAAATGTATTGGATGTTAAGGAAGTGGATGGACAGACAAAGTCTGTGCCCAAAATGTCTGGTAACTCGTTAAAACAAGCATGGGATTACTAAAATAGATTTCTAGGATTTAGCTGCCACTGTTATTCCAAAGTAAAAGGGGAAAATATTTCAAGATGAACTATCATGGCTGAATCCACAGAAATCTGAATGTTACTATATACAAATATATTTTACATTCTAATTCAAGCTGCGATCTCTTCTCATCGGATGTCAGGCAGAGTGTTGGGAAGGTGTATGGATACAACCCACCAAGCACAAAGTATCGGTTTGCAGTAGCTGGAGACAAGGTAGGGCTCCCTATATAGTATAGTACTTTATTTCAAATTGTATATAAAGTGTCATTCTGTGAAAATTACATAAGTGTTCTAAAAATCTAACAGGCAATGGGCAGAATGGGTTTGTCTCTGGCCAGTGGTGTGATGTCTGTGGCTGGAATCAACAGAAAAGTTTTGGTGGTGGGTGCACCTACTACAGGTATGTCTTTCTGAAAACTGGAAACTGTTTCTGCTTTGGGATATTCCTTTCTGTATGAGTGAAGAATAGAAACAAAGTTAAAACTTGGAAAAGAGAGATTTTAGCTGCCATAGAATTTTTAAATATTTAGAAAATTTAGAAATAATTAATGTAATCACCTACAGGTGACTTGCATTTTTTTTCAGAGACTTCTATACTGTGCCAAACTTTAATTTATTTCTTTTTCCTTTAAAAATAGCTTCTATTAAAAGCGTCTGTTATCTTGCATTATTTATGTAGCAGTGGTTTGCTAGTAGACTGCATATTTCTTGGAAGTAAAACATAGTATTTTGCACTTACTCTAGGAGTAGGCAGTAAGGAAATGCATGTCAAAATGTAGAACTCTAATATCTGTCCTTTCAAATGAATGCCTATTTTCCCTGCTCATATTGCTAAGAGATTGTTTCTGTGCAAACTGGCATTACTGTCCTGTAACATTTGATGCTTGGTTCTTAAATGATACTATTTGTCCATGTTGCATAATGCCAATATTACCTTCTTGCAAGGTATTTCAAGTACTAAGCCTGAGTTCTTATGTCTGATGGTCAACTTCTGTTACTTTTTTTTTTTCTTTTTTTTCCCTAGACAGCGTGTCTAGGATTTCATTTCTATCTCCTGTGCTGCACCAAGCTGGACTAGCTCTGGTATATGATCTGACAGACAGCACCAAGCCTTCTTTGCTCAGCACATTCAGTGGGGACAGGAGGTTTTCTCGCTTTGGAGGAGATATATGCCTAAGTGACCTGGATAATGACGGACTGGGTAAAGTTAAATGAATCTAGATTACAGAGGTGAAATGTTTTATTCATTGCAACAGGAAGACCAGTCACCTGCGTATTTGTACAAGTGCTAAGCCCAGTCTTCTGCCTCAGTTAACTTGCACAAATATTCTACTCTATCTTCGGAGGAGGCATCTCTAAAACCCCAAACAATGTAGACAGAAATTGAAACATTTTAACTGGAATTTTTGCATTTAGAGATACGCAAATGTCAACTCTCATGTTTTGGCTTAGCATTATTTCACTTCTGATGTCCTGTATCATCCTTGTACTATTTGCAGATGAAATGATTGTGACATCCCCACTGCGAACTAATGATATCACCACGGTACTGTTTGGTGGGGCAGCTGGCCGTGTTTATATTTACAACGGAAAGCAGGCATCCTCGGGGAACATAACAGACCACTGCAAATCATGGATATCTCCCTGTCCTGAGGACTGGGTAAGAAATGATAAAAGTGAAATCATGGCCTAATCATGAAATGTGAAATCATGTATTGACAGGTAAATTAATACCTCCCATGCAGATAACCAGCATGCTGTGCTTGGTTTCAGAAAACTGAAGGTTACTTGTGTTTCCGAACCTGTGTAATTTGGTTCCTCCTGTTTGTTGTCAAGTTTCTTTCCTGTTTAGGATCCAGGGTTATTGCACTGAGCTTTTACTCTCCTAGTGCGGTTCTCTCCACTCACTTTTTTTTTTTTTCTTCTCTTCAGGCACAGTATGTGCTAATTTCTCCTGAGGTGAGTAAATGGAAAACAATTTGCTGCAAGAAATTAAAAAATTCCACTTTAAAAACAGCATTATAACAAGCAGCATTATCTTACAGGAACAGTCAAGATTTGGGAGTTCTGTCATCACTGTGAAATCTGAAAGAAAAGTAAGAAAAACAATTGCTGCTGTTGCTTCATTATGTCTATCTCATCTGCATATACTGGTCAGCACCTCACATCTTACTCATTTGCAGAAGTCCAAAGTGCTTTTACATCATGAGTTAAGTTCTCCTTTAAGTCACTCTCTGCTGATAATTAAAACCATTTTATAGGTGCACGAACTGCGGAGTTGTCAAAATTTTGGCACCTGAATTGAAAGGGTGCCAAATTTGAAATTACCTGAAATCTGGCTACTTGGGAGTTTCCTGAAAGGTTGCCCTAGCACAATGAGCACAAATGCTAGTTAGCTTTACTGTTCAAACGAACCTGTATGCAAAGTGGCTGCTGAGCTGTACTGTAAACAAGGCACCCGCTTTCTTAGTGCTTGTTCAGCTCAGGGGAGTCCAGTGTTCTTCTTAGTCTGATGCAACCTGTGTAAGAACACCTCAGCAGCAGGCTGAGATGTGCAATTGGTCTTCAAGAAATGGTGTTTGACTTCTTCCTCTTAAATCATACACTGGAGAAACACCTAGAAACGCAAATGCATCTAAGCTAGGTTAGGGTGTGTAATCCAACACTCACAACACACATCGCTGCTGGTTGTTGTGTGAATGCATGTGAGGAAGTTTTCCAATCAATTGTGTTCCTTTGCTATGGCACCAATCCAGTCCACACTCCAGCTTTATCTGTATTGATCTTGCTCCTGAGAAAGTTTGTGCTGGCAAAACATTTGACTAGTTCTAGTTTTTTCCAGTTCTCCAGGTAGAAGAGGTCTGTTTGCCAAATTGTTTTGTTAACTGTTATTCTGATGAGGTGGTTTGCTCTCCCGTTTCTCCTCATCACATTTCTATACGACACTAACAATAAATAGACAAAATCCAGTTTCTATGAGGGAGGCTTAGAGCAATCATGAACCAGTATTTGCATTTTGCTAACTGTTCTCCCATATCCATTTCTACAGAAAGAAGTTGTAGTGGCAGCAGAGAGAAGTTCAGCGAAAGCTCGACTTGGTGGAAGGCTTTTTGTCTACTCACTCTGAACGGTCATGGTAATCTTTAAGACCAGGGCAAAAATGGTGTTTTAGTGAAGAATCTCTATAGTATCTGTGATACTTTCCCTTAACCCATACAAACCAACAAGACCACAACAGCAAACTTCAGTAGAAACACAGCCTAGATAGCTAGGTAGGGTCCCAGATAGTATGGAGTGAGGGATGGTCACTGTTTTTAAGTGATGGTGAATCATTGAAGCTGAATTGCTGAAATGAATTCTTGTTGTGAAGTTAAACAAAAGATCTATTAATCAATGTTTAGCAGCACTGAAGCGCTCTACTACTTAGTACACACCTAATAATTAAAGTAGCTTGATGTATATATTGAACGCATATAGAAATGTTGCTTACCTCACCATAAACATCAACTACCAGGCAAGTGATCTCTCCTAACCTCTGGGAGTAACTTTGAGAGGCATCCCTGCCGAAGGGGAGATCACTGCTGCAGCCCACTGCTATGCAGGAGAGCACAATGGGCTGTAGTGGCTGCAAATATTCACAGCGTAAAGTTGTTGACTTGTAGTCAAAATTCTTCCTTTTACTGTCACAGGCAGTTTTTTCTCTTTCATATTCGTAGTTTCTCAACTATACTGGCTCTGCATAGGAGTTCAGGTCTTTGACTGTACGATTTTACACTTGCATCCAATTAGGCCTGTTTACTAGCAATGCCTGAGCCAGAGTGCCACCAGCATGAGATGGAGGGAGTGCAACCATCACAGGGCTGTAACCGTCACAGTGGTTTGACTTACAAAACAACCAGAGCTAAGTCAGTCATGCAAGTGGATAAATTAACTCTGTTGTGAGTGGTAGCAACACTCAACCTAGTAAGCAAGCTGGTCTGAAGCCTTTTTGGAGACTTGAAATGAGCAGAAGGCTAGATTCTGGTGGCTATATTTGGCTCTATAAATTATATTGAGGGGCTGTGTCAGCTTCAGCTCTAATTATCATGTCACCTCCTTGACTGATCAGGTGTGAATATTTTCTTGACAAAATCAAGATGGAATCACACATAATTTACATTCCTAGTACACTGTGATACTGACAGGGGTTCTAAGACATTAAAAGTTGCTGTCAAAAGAGTAAGTATAGAGGAAGGGCAGCCACCCAGAACAGGTAGATGCCAATAAGGATCATCTCTGTCACTACCAAGTCTCAAGGCCCACATTGAGGACGTAGAACAGCTGGGGTCTCCCAGGGAGAAGAGCGCAAGCAAAAGTGATTAAGTTGTAGGAAATACTTTTGCTTTTCCACTCATGGCTGAGACTACTCTGATACCCTTTTTAAGTTTTTATGTGAAATTCCATGACCGTAGTAACTTAGAATTGTGCTTTTATTGCTAACAGTATTGGATTCAGCTAACTCACACTAATATTGTATGATACATGTTAACAGTGTGCATCAGTATCTATTAAAAAACTTGAGCAGCAAAATGTGATGCTCTTATTATCGACGCTAATACACAGACGTGTATGTATCTGCATTTCATCTTTCTTGCCTCTGTCACAAACATAAGGCATTACTTTTATTTTAAGTAACACAAGTCAGTGGAATAACACAGATTTCTAAATGCCATACTCCAAGGATAACACATCTCAACTTACCTTGTTAAGAACTCTCTCAGGAAGGTTGTCTTTAAAAAAAGATGACAAGGTAAACATTAGCTTGATGTGTTCTGCCATCTATTTTGGGGACCTAACTTGCTCAGATAATAGAAAAAATAACCACACAGCTGTTACTTAGAAAACTGAACTTTACGAAAGCAGTAACCAGATGGAACTGGGAGCACTGAGCACTGTACTTACCTTGCAAATCTATAAATAGTGGTATGAGGCAAAACAAGCAGTGCATTTATAAGGGCAGAAAAAAAATGTTTTTTTTTTTTAAACTAAAATTGTTGATACCAGTATGTTCTGGAACAATTCTGTTCTTAACATACGGTCTCCACTGGCTTTATTTTTTCTATATATGATCTCTGGGTAATTTTGTTGCACATTAACTCATTTCGTTACTCGAATTGCATGAAAACCGTTAAAAGTTTGTATAGGTCTGTAAAATGAAAGGCAGTCTTGTAACAGAACTGTCTTTCTCTCAGTGCTTTTATTCTGCTTTAAGTCACTTATGTACAGGAAAAGGAGGCAATATGCTATGCAGAGGTCTCACTGTACAGAGGAAAGAGCTTGGAAAGCATATGTGAAAGACTCCCAAACAGCTGTATCAACACATTTGAGTTCTGGCCTAATGCAACTATTACTTGCTTGAAAACATCACATCCGTATCCCTTCTCTCACTGCACTTTCTTGGAGTTTATCAGCAATGGTATGAGAGCCACTGTTTTTTCCGCTACATTGCTCAGTTTAGGACCTGTGCTCTTTCTTTTTAAACAGATCTATCTGTTACAACTAAAGGCTGCAAAATGTTCACCTATAATCTTAAAAGCATTACAAAGCCCATTAATTTTCTCGCCTTTTCATGCCTTTTGTATCTGTAGTTGAAGTCTCATACAGAGCAAGAGCAACCATTTGAAAATAATTTAGTACAACAGATTTAAACCATACAATGACCATGGGCCTGCATAATCCTGATTTTTGTACTCTTTATTTCTATTCTGGACTTGTTTTGAGTTCACAGCTATGGTTGTCTTTTCAATCCCTGCAAGTACAGTGATCTGTCTGGTGGCACCCAAGGAGCAACTCACTGTATGTTACTGAGGTTAAAAAATCCCAAACAAAAAACTAGACAGTGACCTGATTTGGAAGACTTTCATACTCCCTTTACGGACTGAGAGAAGCCAGTAGAGAACTATGCCCTGAGAGTTCAGAGGTAAAGTAATTGTTACAGAATACCCAAAATAAGTAGTCGTGTTTCAAAGCTCACTAAAAGAAGAAGAAAAAGTATTATTTTTGGTTACTGTCAATTTTGAAGTAGTGCTTCACAAGGGATGCAGGTATACTTTTTGCTTAGGAAAATTAATTCTCTCCAATTAAGTAGGGCTTTAAAAAAAGAAAAAGAAAAAAAAAAAGGGCACTTTTGGGGTAGATTTTTTCTTAGATAATTGAAGGCAAGTTGCTAAACCTGCAGTTCAGAACGAGAATTACTGATTAATTAGCTGACTGCTGTCATCCTTTAAGCTTATGCTTAATGCTGCTCTTTAGAAAGACCATTACCTGAGTTTAGTGTTTGACAGAAACACTTAAAATGAGTATGTATATGTGATACTGAAATCTAATGGAACATACATGGAGTGGCGGTGAAACTATTGTGGAAAACATGTCGCTCTTTCCCTCTTTTTGTGTGTAAGTATTGAAATCTCACCATAGGTTTTTGGCACAAAATATATATTAAATTAAAGTTTAGAAATTCTTAAGGTTTTCAGTAAGGAAGAACAAATATAAGTGTCCAAAGTCTGCCCCGTAACAGTAAAAGTCTCTTTCTTCCTGCTGTTCTTATTGGTTTGTCAGCGTGCTTCTGCTCAACCCAAATGTTTCTGCTTTAAGGTCATTCTTTATCTCCACTCTTTGAGCTGCTGGCTGTGATTTTCTCAAAACTGCAGGAACCTAGGCAAGATACAAAATAGCCTTTAGTTACAGGAGAAGCTGCTCTATATATAGGAGAAGGAAATCAAGATTTAGAGAGGTCCGAATCCTGCTTTTTCTCTGATGTTCAAGGACAGTCTCTGGCTCCTCCCTCCTATCCCTTTCAGTACATTTCTCCAAGCCAGAGTCAGTATGTCTTAGTCTTGAGCAACACTTGAGAATAATCAGTCAATTGTAGCCATAGTCAACAATTAACAAACTACTTCCATCTGCCTCTTAACAAGCAAGAGAGTGGAGGGAAAAAGGGGAGTTTATCTTGGTCTCTCTTTCTTTGGTCACTTGTAGGAACTTAACTTTTGAATCCACTGATACTTCTGTGTTATAATTATTCAGAACATAAGCAGACAATACACTCCTGTATGTTTTGGTAGCAAAAGGTAGTGAACATGGCAAATGACTCATACAAAATTTTGCTAATCTGAAGACTGCCTCCTTAGAAATTTTCATACAGCTTGGTGACATGGCTCTACAATGCCATCAGCATCAGTGGCAAAGAAGATGGCTATTGCAAACTTCTGATTGGGAGTCAGGACATCGCAACCATGGAACCATTCTTCAGAGAGATGTTGCAGCTAGTACCTGTCCTCATCTTCCTTTCATTTTCATCTTCTCTTTTATGAGAGGGACCACAGATACAGAGTTAGTATGCACATGGAAGGAGGAGGACAGCATCCCTTATGTCCCTCACCACAAAGGGACTTCTGCAGGAGCTCAGAGGGCAAATTAGGGCTGCTTCTACCATTAGTCTCAGCTTCCCTTGGGCTGCTAGGTGAAAGTGAATATGACATCTCTCAGAGAGCCTGCAGCTTCACTTTAGCAACAGCACACAGTATCTTACTGCTCAAATACATCTTTGCCAGAGTTGGACCTCCTGCCTCTTTCAGTCCAGGTAGGGAGAACCTTCTCCTTTGTCAAGTCAAGAAACACTGACTTAGCTTAACTCCCTGCAAGCTCTATGACGCACCCCTCTACAACTGTTTATTTGCTGCTTTAGAGATGAATTGTACATACAGAGTATGAAGCAGAAATCCTAGCCAGCCATACGTACATGAGGAGGTAGTGAAGGTTCTAGATGCCGCCCAAGGAAGGAAAGCAAGCGCCGCCATATCAGGCCACTTCCCAGAAACATAATCCCAGTCACCAGCCAAAATATTCTGGGGTCCTAAAAACAGAACATCCCCATTAGTTAGGCAACTCTTGCTTCAGGGATTTATCCAAACATCATCTGTCACTCCCCACCAGTTTTCTTGTCCTTTATGGCAGGGAAGTGGTAAACCCTCCACTATCAACAGACAAACCCTACCACGGAAAAGGACTGTTTTATAGCAAAACGTTTTATTTAGGAATCACCTTAATGTATTCTGTTACCGTCCCATGCAGTTTTCCATCCTTCACCAGGAGTTTGGAAATTCAAGCCTTCTGTTTAAAGGACTTCTATTTAATAGACTTTAAAGGAAGAGGTCTTTCTGTGTTTTTATTTATTTAGTCATTTTAAGACAGCACATCCAATTATAAATACTGCCCTTGATATAGGAATAACCATGTAATCAACAGTAGAGTATCTCCTCTGGTGTGTAGGGAACACCCTCTGGCTGCTTGCCAGATAGCTTTATATTTGGAAGACAAAGCTTGTTTTTTCAGAAGCACTGATGATTATTAAAGAAACACGAACATTGTTGTACAGTTAGTCCTTTTTCAACTATACTGTTGTCTTCTCATTTCTTTCCCTTGGACATTACATAGACAAAAAAGCCTGCTATACTGTGCAATTAGCCATGAAGTAATTTGCTCTCAAAAAGGTGACACATAGGGCCCCATGCTACATTATCTTGCTTCACACATTAATGCAAGTCTGGAATGGAGTTGTACTGGACGTAAAATGCACTATAAGAGTGCCCATGTTTTATGTCACTGATAAAAGCAGCACTCATTCCTTACCTCTTCAAGAGATGACTCCAAGTTCATACCAAATGCAACTCCTATGAGTCCAAAGAGAGAGAGAGAGAAAGTCCCCATAGTCAGCTGCAAGTTCAGTCTCATCATCACATTACGGTGGCTAAAGAAGGGAGAAACATCTGTAAGGGGAACCCAAAAATTGTTCTGCTGCATAAATTCTCAAATTCCATCCAGTATGCATTAAAACCAAACAATTAAATAGAGGAAGTCATGACAGAATTAGTAAGCACACGAAACAACAGTATAAAAGAGACTTGCTTTGAAATTGCTGCATGAGTGTACATTTAAGGCAGTAGGTTCTGCATAATCATCAGCTGACAGGGGTTACTCACTTTTTAGAGGTATATGCACATACTAGAAGTTAAATTCCACGGAAATTTCTCTCTCTCACTACTAATTTACTGAAAGTTATGTCAATAGTCACAGCCAACAAAAATTTACTGTTATCTTGCAAATGAATATACTTACAAAGCAAAGTCAGTAAAGACTGAAGACTATAAACTTAAGCCTGTTTTGTAGAATTCTATATTTCTGGGAAGAGCTGAATAATTTCTGTGGCTTCCTGATACAGCATTCACCAATTGCTTATACAGATAATTCCTCAGTAAAGAGCAGACAGAATTATTAAATATTCACCTCAAAGGCAAGGTGGCATGTGCTTGCAAATGCAAGCTACAATTACTTTTCAGTTAAAAAGACAACTTGTGGTGAAAACTGCAGCACACATAAATAAAATACTTGCTCCAAAATTCTTTGTTTTTGAATCATGGCATAGGGTGATAATGCAACTTGTACTGAACAGCTGAGAAGCCTAGCCAGACTCTTATTTAAATAAACACTTTTACTAAATTAAAATTATACTCAGAAAAGTTTGCTCTTATTTTGGCCCTAAATTTGCAGACATTTTCTTTAGTGAGTAGTTCCCCAAAAGGATCTCAGAGTGGCTTAGTTTCACCTGCTGGTGAAAACCATTACCTAGGCTACAGAGGTTTTTACATATTACTAATTAGGGTGTTTTGTTGCTTTGCTTTATCTGGTTCAGTGATAAAAAAGTGCAATGCAGCTTCTTCTGCTGTGACTGCAAGTCCATTCAAACCCTCATGAAAATGGAAATCCCCAGCCTTCCTTTATTGGCAGTGATTTGAGAAAGAACAGGCTGCATTACATTCTGCTCAGCTTTTGACACTACAACAGACAGCATAGCTTACCTGTCCAGGTTGATAAAGATTATGCTTTCCGAGTCATCAATCAATACCCTGAGTTCACGAGCTTCGTTTGCAAGATCTTCTGCTTGTCGGTAATAGTTCTCCAGCAGCAGTTCCATTTCTTCTGCATGGTCAATCCCAGATGTGCTCTCCTCACTGCGTGCAACAATTTGTATTTTTTTGGTTATATACATGTTGTATTAACATGCATTGCTGATGCGTTAAAGACAAGGCACATAGAAGAGTTGCAGCTGACAGCCAATAGAGTACTGACACTAAATCTCAAAATCCAATCTTTTAAGTTACAAAGGAGTCCTCCATCAATACCGATGGCATAAAATAAAAGGCATATATTTTTAAATTAGCTGATCAGTACAGGCAGTCAGTTATTTTGAGTTAGCATTTGATGTGCTCAAGGCATGCATAGCAACACGAATTCTACTTTTTCAGCTATTAAAACATTATCAAGTAAGTGCTGACATTTGGGGAAAGATAAAACTTAGTTTTTTGGTGCCCTCAAGTGGTGGAAGTTGATAATGGCGCAGTCAAAAACCACAAGAATAAAACAGAACCAAAAGTCAACACATACATAATCACATGGTTAGGGATGTGTCTTAGGCATATATTAAAAAAGTTTAGTTGTAAGGTGCTTCAGCTATACACAGTAATTACTGCAAAACTTTTTGGGAGCATGAAGCTGCTTAAGAGTGAGTGTCAAGTGGAAGATGCTGCTCTCCTAAGTAAAGTATGTCTGAGACTTCCATCTTACTGCATTGTCCAGAATGCTGGATCACCAGCCTTCTCTAGAACAGATAGGTAATTTTTTAGGGGTGTGCCGGATTCTTCATTACGTAGACAAAAGGTACCCAAGATCCAGGAGAACACTGAAACTAGCAGCAAAGCCAGGATGATTCTTCAACCATTTTACTTTTGTGGTATGATCTCAATTTCTCTAGACAGACTGAACTTTCTACAGAATCTCCTTGGGGCATTGCTGACTGTTAATGGAACCTCTCTGAAATGGTTTCTCATGGAAGTTAGTGCTGTATCTTAAGAATCAACCCACTTAAGGTCCCCAGGGACATTTAACAGCAATCCTAGTTTCTCTCTTACGGGGCTGAAACTGAGTTAGCCAGCCTGATTTCAAAGCCCTTCAAACCTAGAGGTTTTTACTTCATTCAGAGGAGCAGGGTTGGGGATTTGAAAACTTTGAACACTATCTATTGTATTACAGATTCAGCTCAAGATCCTATTTGATAAGTATCTTTATACTGGCTCTTCAGTAGGTACTAAAAGGGAAACAACAGGCATAAAAGCTTAAAAACACCTGCCATCTGATTTGTTTTCATTAATTGGCCTCCATCTGTCTCCTGAGTCTTTGATTCTCTGCTGTTCCTTCACACAAAGATAGAATGCCTGCCTCATCTTTTCTTTCTGGTTTCAGCTCACCATTCCTGCATCAATGTGCCTCCTATCTGGGTTCTTCCAGATAGGCTTCTTGAATTCATCACTTGTATCCTGGGCCCACACTGCCAGCCTGTCTGCAAACACGCTGCCATGGCTAGCATTTGCCAGTATGCCTCATGCATGGACTGCCTCACAACATCCTGTTGTATGGCTCCAGCAGTCTTCACAACCTCCCATCACCTCTTGCACTTTTGTGCAATGGTGGCAGCTTGAAGAGGTGACTCCAGGCTTGTCCTGATGTGAGAATTCAAGAGCCCTCCCAATACTGCTCCAGTAGATGCAGTAGAAATGCAAACTGCATCCCAATTACGGAGTACAGAGTTTATATCGTACATTTAGACTAAACTCTGCAGGGCAAGAAACTTATTTCCTGACTGCAAACACACTACTGCGTGAACAGTATTAATATACCCACACATAATGTGGCTAGGCATAAGTATTATGCCTCACAAAGGACCTAAAAGGTATTTTTTGTTCTCTGCTTAAAAAGAGAACACATTTGTATGCCCAAGATCTAAACACGGCTCATCCTAAAGCACTAGGATATGACATACATTATATTTTTGCTTTTTAGTTTTTGTTTAAAGTGACCAGCGCTTCTAATGATGTGTGTGATCCTTCATCAGGACTATTTCTTTGTGTATGTTTTTACTTAAATGCCACTCTTACAGGTGCACTTACATTGCCCCAAAGCTTCCTTCCTACGACTTCTGCTGGTGAGCAAAAAGCTGGAAACAAGGCATTCAGATCACTTCTTACAAAAGGAAGTGTGGTGTCTGACTCATTCAAGACAAATTTTAAAAACTGCTGCTTTGTTTTGTTGGTGAAACTGAAAAAAATTCTCCCAGGAAGCGTTAATTTGTACTGGAATTTACTGCATTTGCTTTTTTTCCTGCTGCCATCCTGCTCCCACCCCAATGCATACTAGATGAACTGGTCTACTACGCCAAGAACTATTTGTAACTGCGTATATGACTAGTGCTACTGAACCTCCTCTCCAGAACGGTGGATACAACCATTTGTGAAGTGACTAACATCGGGGCTTTAAAAATTTTAAGTCTTTTTCATTCTGCTTTTTGGAGGGGAACATCCAGATTAGTGTTCAAGTTCTCCTTAAATAAAACACGCTTTTAAAAAAGTATATGGTGTCATAATATACATACAATACTTGTGGATCAGTCCATTTAGATAGACAGAGCTCTTCTATTAATTCTTCTTCATCTAGAATCTCCAGAATTGTTTCTTTGAAAACTTTAAGATCTGTTTCCAGTTCTGACAAGCTGAAGAAAGAACAGGCAAGAAGTCAAGTAATCCCACTGGCACCAACGCATAAAGGTAATCTTTAGATGATTTTGCCAGCACCCTTGCCAGACTGACTGCCAGGGAAGAGTTCTTTGAAGGGTTCTGAGAGGTGCTTTAAATAAAACTCTCTAGAGGCCACACATTCAGCAGTGGTGGTAATATATCCATGAACCAGCGAGCAATGCACAAACACTGAAAGGGATTCAGCTGTGTTTTCTGGATATATTTACAAGAAACTCAGAAAAAAAGTAAGCACTCATGCAGGGAGTGCATTTTTGCACTGTCCTTTAAGACAGGATAATACATGAAGTAAACTTAAGGACAGAACCAATGGCTAACCTTTTTTGATATTATAAGGAACGTTTTGTTCTATCAGATCTTAATGTTATCTCTTAGATGTTATTTTGTTCTATTAAGTGCTATTTAAGAAACCTGACTGTATTTCTGACAAATCACGACAGATTTTCTGTTTTTTTTCCCATATCACTAGGTATTTCACACACTGATTTTAACATTCATCAATAAGATACACAACCCAGCATGACAGTAATCTATGAAATCCATACCAGATACCATTTTTCTAACTTTTCATTGCATATAATTTTCTATGGTCATCTTGTAGTCTCTTCACAGCTTACTCTTTATTTACCTCTTGCCATTTTGAAGGAGAATGTGTAGTTTACTCCTATCCACAGACAAAAGCTTGGGGTCCACTAGAGCTTCCAGTGTCTCAAGGATCTGAGGCTGCAAAGTGTTAAGTCTCCCCTGCAGTTTGCTGATCTAGATAACAACATGATCCTTCATAAGAATTAAAGCAATACCTTTAGAATGGCCAGGGCAACTGGTTCCTGTCTCCAAACACAGAATTCATAGTAACAGGCAGTTAACAGTTTCCTTTCAAGTACCCTGAAAATATGGTGCCACTTACAGACAGATAATGCCAATGTGAAATACAGTATTTTATAATAGTGATTTGCACTGAACTGAAAATCATTCATAATCACACTAACAAAAGACAAAATATTATTTATCTAGAAATGTCATATCACCATTAGCTAGCACAGATTAGCTGTAACTCGCTATCTGACTCCTACCCAAGAGCCAAAAAAACCTCAGTGCTTCTGCATATCATTCTATTTCAGTCTTTAGAAAGGTAGGATAATTTGGTTTTGTATCTCCAAACAATGGTGAAGCCACCACATCCTTATGTAAGTTGTTGCAATAATGAATTTTCCAGTTAGCATTTTTTTGGGGAGGGGATGAAAACACAAACACACAAAAACTTTAGAAAATTAAACCAACAAAACCCCAAACCAATAAAGAGCTTCTATAATAAGCGTGGAATACATATAAAACATGTATGTATACATATTAACATAAGAATAAAATCATACTATATTTTCTATGAAGCAACAACTTTGAAAACAACTTAAAAGCCAGACAGCTCACCCGGTACTGCAGGATTGCTTCTATGGCTCGGAATTCAAAGGGCAGGGAATATGTAACTAGCTGACCTTCTCCGGCGAGCTGAGATGCTAGTTCGTTGAAGAGCCAGTGTTCCAGATTTAAATTACGATAATCTAGTATCAGAAGAAACTCTGGTGTTATGACAGCCTTCAAGAACTGAAAGAGACAGCATACATGTGGTAGTCCGAAATAAAACCTCTGAAGATTTCTCTCTGTTCCTGACTATGTAGTACATTAAGTAATTTAGGCATTGATAAAAGCCACTCTTCAAATGTCTTTTCAGGCACAAAAACTCTAGAGTATTCAGAGGTAGCCTTGTGATAATGGGGGTAAGGTCAAGAAGTGGCTCCTGGTCATTTTTTAGTCTTTACTTCTATGATCAAGTTCATACTGTTTCTCCTGTGCCCAACTAGCAAAATGCTCATTAATAAGTATTTCTCGTAAACCCATTCCTCTGATTGCTAGCCACAGCTTCAAAGACACATTTATTGTTAGGTTACATGTCATAGAAAGTTGCTCTTAAAGTTTATAGGGAAACCATTACCTCCATTCGCATGATGATCCTGTTGTTCCTAGTTGCAATGCTCATGAGGTGTTGAAATCTTAGATCTCGAGCTTGAAGACCCAATTCCTGGTACAATTCTGTTTTCTTTTTTTCTATCATAAAAATATTATTAGATGAAGACATCTAGGGGACAAGCATGTATGTCCTGAAATTACATTTTAGTCTTTTACTCAGTCTCACAAAACAAAAAGAGCTATACTGTCTTTAAAACTGTTAGTCTTTTACTCAGTCTCACAAAACAAAAAGAGCTATACTGTCTTTAAAACTGTTTTTCTCGCATTCATTCCTCAATTCATTCCTTATTTGTTATGAAGTTTAAAAGTTTGTATCTTGAGCAGAAAGAGAAAAATTCTAGATGGAAGTGAAGAAGTTGCCCATGGTAATTAATTTAATGTCAGAAGCCAAGTGGCTGATTTGAGCAAGTACACATAACTCTACAGGAGGGTAAATAGCAGGGTGGGAAAATGATATTAATTAAAATTATACAAATACTGTAATGATGAAGATGCTATGAAGGCCTACAGAAGGCAGCAAAACAGAGGAGACATTGCAACATGGCAAATTAATAAGCACAGTGAAGTAGACTTAAAACAATCTTCTACCCCATGTAGATACTCAACTGGGCTTTTCCGTATTGGACAAGAGAAAAAAAAAAAAGGAAAATACAATGGAAACTCACCAAAAAAGGTAGTATTCCCCTCTTTGTCGAGCTTCATCTAGAAAAGTGAAAAAAATATATTTTTTTTCCCCCACATGATTACTATTAAATAAGCACAAACCATCTGAAATTGCTTGCACTTGCCCAGGGGTCAAATGGAAAATATATGATGAGGAAATAGTAATTTTTTATACCCTCTCTTCACTGTTCATCCAAACTATGAAAAAGTTTGCCCCAAACTGCCATATATTTCACTGTGTTTGTCCATACACCAACCCAAAACTAGTGTCATCTGCACGATGATGTTCCCATGTAAGCCTTGGAAAGGAGGTGATTTCCAGAGGATCAGATGTGTTTTGGCACAAAAGGGTACCCTACATTCTGGATTACCCATTTTGCCATTTCCTCTGGTGTTGTCAGAAAAAAATATATGTAAAATTTTAAAAGAGTAACACAAGTGGGGTAGTTAGGCCCTGTGTCCATGTCAAGTATTATTAGAACAGCATTCAGATGGTAACTGGCATCCTTCTTTTCTTAGCATTTGCCATCCTGATTAATTGTAACGCTTATCTCCTGGCAAAATTAATTCACTGGAAAAACTGCAAGGTCTGGTTTAATCAAAGTTTGCCCTTTTGCTTGTAAACCATGCAGCTTAATTCTGTATCGCTGGCTTTAGAAATAACCTTCCATGAACAAAACATACCTCGGCATGCACTGCAGTGGAGCTGCAACACGAATTGCATGCCCACACGCGCCCATATGCACGCAATGTGCTCGTCATTGCCAACAGGAGGCCTTGCATCCCCTTGTGGCATTGACACAGTCAAACAAGCAGCCTGCAAACAGCCTCCAGGCTCATTTGATAAGGGATATGTGGACAATCTGTCCCTAGGTCCTACATACATGTATGTTTAGGAGTTGCTGTTGTTGTGACCCAGGAATAACAACTGCGGGAGCCACTAGCAAGCCTGCAGCAAGAAAACTTCCGTCACATGCTTTAACTTAGAAAAACACCTTGATGAAACGCCTGCTCCACAGCCGGCCCTTAAGTCTTGAGGTGACAACTCAGAGCCAGAAACACCCCGCGGGGAGGTAGGGGGGGAAACCGCAGGGAAGCCGCCCCTGACGGACCCGTCACCCCGCACAAGCCTGCGCGGCGCTTACCACGGCGAAGACGGGCGACACGCTGGCCAGGGTGGCTTGGGAAGCCTCGGCGGCGGGGTGCTGGTAGAACGTACCTGGGAGAGGAGGAGGAGGAGGAGGAGGAGGAGGAGGAGGCCGGTCACCCACACGGGTGTCACCGACCCGGGTGTTGCCCTCCCCTGCCCCCTTCCCCTTCCCCCGCCCGCCCCGCCGCTCACCAGCCCCCCGCAGGCGGCGGTCGCAGGGCGGCAGCCGCAGGGCCGCGGGCCGGGCCAGCGCCGGGAGCAGCCCCCGGGGGTCCCGCGGGCGGGTCCCGCCGCCCGGCCAGCCCCGGGGGGCGCAGCTGCAGCTCCAGCCCCGCACAGCCCCGCGGCGGCGGCACAGCGCCACGGGCAGCAGCGCGCTGCGGAGCATGGGCACGGCGCGGCCCCGAGGAGCCCGGCCCGGCACGGCCCGGAGCGCCCTCAGCGCCTCGCAGCGCGCAGCCGCGGCGGAGGAGGAGCGAGGCCGTCACCCGGTGTGTTTACACGGCAGCTTTCCCTGCAGAGGGGCAGTGCGGGCAGTAGGGGCATCTGCCGTCGTTGGGCCTGCTGAAGCATGGGGATGGGCGTGAATCTGAATCCTGGGTTCAAAGCCCTGCGTCGGTGTCGCGTGTCAAAATAAAGCGCTCGTCACTACTCAGCCTGGAAATAAAACTAGTGATTGTGCTGCTCGTGAAGGGATTCGTGCAGTGTGGCAGCCCCAGCTGGACTGCACGCATCCAAACGCTGTCCTGAACTCTGGTCTCAGTCTCAAAGACAGGCGTCGGGGCCAAATTTTCCCTCAGCTGCACTGTACGTTAAGGGAATTGGATGGAGGTGACCAGAGGACAAACACTGGTCCCTCATCTATCTATCTACCTATCTATCTATCTATCTATCTATCTATTTATCTATCTATATCTATTTATTTTCTGCAGGTCCTGATTTCACCAATGTGCATACATGAGTATGCACGTGTGGAGTCAGAAGGATGTCTTACACGCGCTTTGCACAAAGACAGATGACTTAGTGAGGAAGTAATTAAATAAAGATGTTCCTTAGTGATTATATACAGCATACATGCACAAGCTGAAGCCAACATACTTTTTCAGTTTTAAGGGTAAGCCTGGCTCAATGCAAACGGCTGCCCCGTTTGCTTGATAAAAAAAATGAAATCCACTGAAATGAATAGTAGTGCTTCAGATGTGGTTAACCACAGCAGGTGGCAGTATGTACATGACTCATTTAATGCTCTTGGATATGATAGATACTTGAACAAAACAAAATCTGGAAATACCGGACAGCACAGAAAACACTGCAGGAGAGCAAGAAGCTAAGATGTATGATTGCTGGCAACTACTTGCAGCTTCTGTTGACTGTATGTTTAGAATGCAAAAGCTAGGGAAGCATCCGAAGGATATCTGCCAGAAATTTACATTTAATGAATTTGCAGCAAGTCTTACACAGCTGATGCTTCACTCTCCTCAGTAAAAAAGAGAAAAAAAGATACTGGTTTGATCTATTTGTTTTCCTTTGTCCATCTGTTATCCTGGCTGCTGACACAACACAAGTGTTAGAAATAAGATGACATAACTCCACATCAAATATATATTGGTGTGAAACCTGAAATGTATGCAGTAATAGGCCAACATACCACTAAGTACTGGTATTCTGTCTCATTATATCTGCATTATAGAGTCATCATTGTAATTGTCTGGAAGGGTAGACAATAGCTCTTATTTTTAGAAGTGAAGGTAACGCATTGGTGTGAACTAGCAGCCAGGGGTAAATTATGAAGCACAGATACAATGCCTAATAGCATACTGCTGCTGACAAAAGATAACTGGAGATTTAGAATCACCATCTATTTATTTCAGTTCTAAATAGCAATGAGCTGCTTGTTGCTTCTGTTGTAGTCACATTTCAGGTATCTGGTGTCTCCTGCTAACCTTTAGGAAGAATACCCTGTATTTCATCAGAAAAAATAATGGCTCATCTGCTGTTTGTTGGGAATTGAAGAAGCTCATTGACACAAATAGGCGTGATGGCTATTTTCAATTTATCTAAAGCGAGTGGATAGCTCCGGCACAGCTTTCTTTAGCCATAAAATTGCCATCCGAAACACTTGTCATTTATGAGGATGAATTCTGTGAGCAACTAGTTCCTCTGACAGCCTAATGTCAATGCAGACATGAGGGGTTGATCTGATTGCAGATGGGGTATGTGGAAGAGAAAGAGCAGAAACACCAAAGAAACACAGACACCAAAAACAAACAAACAAACAAACAAACAAACAAACAAAAAAAAAAACATGGAGAAGAACATCAAGTATCATCAGAAAAGTCCTGAAAATTCTGTACCGAGAACTTTTGGGTAAAATTATGGTAGAAAAAGATATCTCCCATTGTTTTATTTGTTCCATGTTCAAGGAAGACGGGATTTGTACATGTAATCAATTTGGAGATTTAGATTTATTTACAAAGATGTGCCTGAACCTGTTACCCGTTTCTTCTCCTGAAAGAAATACTTAAAGGAGCCCCATTTTGTTCATGTTAAGATAAAAATAACAGATGAATCAAAAAATATAAATTCCTACCAGACAGTAGATTTATGTCTGGTAGGTTATAAGCGTAGCTAAATCATAATATGATTACAGAGAGAGAAAAGAAGACCCCATGGAAAAATAAATACATAATAATCATATTTGAGTATTTTATTATTATTGTGTGTATGAAAGAATCAGGAGTATTCAGCTGATAATCTCAGGTGCCTGTACCAGAGTTAGCTACTAAGATACTGAGAGGTCTTTGCCTAGAAGGCATGACTTCACTTTCATTACTTTAAAAAAGACCTGATGAAAAATATTTTTCACCTTTTTCTCAACTTAAGATAGCCACCTGGAATTTGTTTCTCTATGGAGAAACTATTTCCTCATGGGTCTCTAAAGGTTTCCCAAAGCCTTTTCCCAGGGCAACCCCTTAACATCTGAGCTGTCTCAAGAATACTTTTTAAAGAGACTTGTATCATAAAAACGAGTTGCTTAAACTGTGATCTTTTAATCTTCTTTAGCAAAAATATTTGATCATAATATGCTAAACCTTTTTTGATCTAGCAATTGTATAATATAAGCAGGTAAAATTGCTCTGACACAGGTTTTAAAATTGACATCTGCATCAGTACTTTATTTCTTCCGGTCAGAGTGTATGCATGAAAGCTGAACCACCTGGTATTTAGGTATTTAAAACTGTAAGTGCAAACAGTCCAATTACTCTTCAGTTACAACTTGAAATGCAGTGGCTGCTGTTGCTTAGTCTGATTTCTAGATAAGCTGCACAAAGGTCTAGTTATTATATGTGATTCCCAGCTTGGTATGCAACAGAACAAGATAAATTTAATTCTCTGTGTTTAGAAACTTAATCCTTACCATTTCTGTACATTGTCAGTCCTTTCTTCTGGACTAGGACACTATGTTTTCAAGACACATAGTGTCTTGACATAACGTTTTCAAGACATAATGTCTTGAAAACATAGTGTCACTGAGCCTTGTTGTCAGGGTCATGCAACAAGCTGCAAATTCTTTCCTGGTCCAGGAATGGCAGAGATTTCGAGGTGTTTTGCTGCAGAAAAAGGGATGCTGCTTAATGCTGTGTCCCTGTGCTACAGCATTGGACTCATCATTTGCCCCAACGTGCACTGGTTACATGACTTCAGGTCCATCATATAATCCCAACACACAGCCTGACTGACGTGGCCTCATGCATAGACCTCCAGTAAGATGAGATGTCTGACATGACTCAGTCAAAAAACCATTATGCATCTCTTCACATTTATCTTAATTGTGTGAGGGGGCTGAGCAGCTTGGCGTGTTGCTGTTGAGAATGTGATAGGAGACTGCTTAGAAACTGAAACAATAATGGGAATAAAAGGTCAGGCCCTGGAAAGGCTGGAAGGAGCTGATTCTCATGGATGAAGGGCCTGCTCTCAGACGCAGTGTTTCAGCTTCTCCTAGCTTTCAGGCAGTGGTCATACATAGGCAAGATGGAAAACATGCTGACTTTATACTTAACGTATTGGAAACACTGTGTGTGTGTTCCTATTACTGCTATTAAACAAAATATTCAATTCTGAAAAATTGGTGTGAAATGGTGGACCCTGAAGACCATGATGAACTGGACAGTCATGATTGGTTTTCAGGGACTGAATTTCAAGGTAATAGTAAGAAAATATGGAGATTCCTATGCACTACAAGTAAACAAAAGAGGGCAGAAATGCAACTAGTTGCATTTGAAAGATGGAGTTTTCTGAGGCACACCTATTAGCTAGGTAAAGGTTAAAATATGAGCAAAATTCTGCACTGCAGTTCCTTGAAGGATTCAGAATCTACTCACAGGTTTGGACAAAGGTTTTGCCCACCAGTTTTAGCCTGCTTTAAGACTAGCAATGCTATTTCTTTGCAATCTGCAAAAGTGGTTGTCACTAGCCTGGTCAGATGTAAAGAACAACAGTATTTTGATATAGCAGAAGTGTCAAAATGAGTTTAAGAGTAAAAATATTCAGTGGCTTAATCCTATGACAAGGCTGTTGTGTGAGTGCAAATTAGGTCCAAAATCGCTGAAAGTGGTAGAATCTGGCGAAAAATAGATAGTTGACATTGGCTACATGACTGCAGAACAGTGTGAAGGTCATCAGCATTTGGTTTTTACAGGTAAGTAAAGCATGTTTTTTAATATAAATTGTAATTTCAGGTTGCAATAGATCAATGTTCAACAGTATTAAAACAAGGCTGGTATATGCTTGTTTCTCTTTATTAACTATAAGAAAGCCAGCAGTGTCTACAGAACTTTAACTGTTAACCAATAACAGTAGCATATTTGACTTCACTCACCCTGAAATTGCTCTTTTTGTAATGGTTAACTGCCCTGTTGTAACTCACAGCAGGGGGGTAATTTTCCCATCAGAGGAGGTAAGATAAAAGGAAAGAAAAATTCCTGCCATCACATGTGTTGAAATCTATTTGGAAAAATCATCATTACAGTACACTAAAAAATTCCAGGCAGGAAGTCTAAAGCAGTTTTGGTCTTGCAACAATTAGTGGGGAAAAGGAGATGTTAAAGGAATTCAGATTGAATTTAAGACATTTTCTCTTTATTTACTGCCAGGTTTTACGTTTCCTTGTACCCAAGGTGTGGCAACAGTCTGGTAGAGTCTAAGTCTTTGTGTTTCATTATGCAGCTTCCTGGACAAAGCAAAACACACAGCATTAGAAAGCAGAGCTTAAAGTCATGTATGCCTAAAGTGTTTTCAGGAAAACAAAACTTATCTGTAGTCTGGATACATGAAAGACTCATCTATTAATTGAGTAAGCCCATGAGATGCATGCTTGTTTAATTTATTATCATTTTTAACAATCCGAGGAGATAAAACAATCTATTATTCTGATAATGTAATATCTAAAATTACTTCCCAAACACTGGATAATATGGAGATCATATTTGGTTGAAGATAAGCAAAGAAAATACAGTTTCAAGTGGATCATTTGTTTATAAAGTGTTCTAAATAGCTTAAAGTCAAAATTATATCAGTTGAAATTATTTCATGACAATTTATCAGTGAAATCCAAGGGAATCTTTTTATTATATTAGAGGTTGGATCTGGTCCTTAATGTGTATATTAATACGATTATTATATCTGCTATGTCATGTTTACTACATAGAACTATGGAAAATGTCTGACTCAAAAGAATGAAAAATCAACCCACTTTGACTTTATATTACATTCTCTGAATCACAAATGAGTTATTTTACTGTTTTGTCTTTCTGTTTTATTCTGTTGGTTTATTTGTGTAAAAATAAATAAATAAATAAATAAAATTGTGCCCAAGGATATCTGTGTGGTCTTTGGCATTTGAGATTCATTTAGAGAGGTAAGTCACCCCTGTATCTGATTAACTGATGGCAGGTTTGGGCCAGCTCAGTAGAAGTGATATTAGCTCTTGCAATAGAGCTCTGATTCTGAAGAGAACAAATTGTATCTGACTTGGTCAACCAAAGAATGATAAAAGTATTGAAGAGCTTTTAAATGCTTCCAGAATGCAAATAGCTAAATAAATTTACACAACTACTAGGAGACTGCAGTTTAATTTTGTGTTATTTTCTAATTTTGCCCATTCAGATGGGCAAAATTAGATGGGAGAAAAGCACCCAAATAGTATATGTAACATTTACATATTATCTCAAAGAGACATTCAGAGGGCATCATCTGAGTAGGTTCATTAAAACAAGAAAATCAACTGACTGTACATATTTGCAATTAATTTGTGAAGTGTGAAAGCCTAATTTCAGCCCTATTCGTAATCTTTTTTTTTTTTTTTTTTTTTTTTCCCCCCACAAATATCAAGGAATACCAAAAAGAAGACACTTCCTTTTTTACCCTTTTATTGTGGCTTGCCTGTGTCTTTACACTGACCAACTGAATAACACTTTTGTGAATTTGATCTTGAAGGTCTAGTAAAAGTCTGTTTTATTCTTGAGAGGGAAAAAACTGACCACTTAACAAGTGATCCCAGGATGAATTGATGAGATGTGATCGAAGATGTGTTTTTCACCCAAAATTCTTGTGATGTCAAGATTATATCTTTTTTTAAAGACAGCAAAGATTTTTCCAGATTTTAATATTTTGAAATTCTGAGGAGCAACCACATGGCCACCAAGTTTAAAGCCCAGCCCAAGCTCCTGCCATCCCACCCCACAGTGCTGTGGGATAAGCGTCCAGGAGGCCTTCGCTTAGGGATACACCCAGAGAATTGGCCATCGGTGTGTGACCGAGGTTCATCCAGTGGGTAAAACACCTTGTGCCTCTCAAACATGTCTTCAACATTCATGGCGTTGAGACCAGTCCTCCATGCTGCCCATCACAGTGGGCCAAGCACGGCGTTATGGTGGGGTGGGTGTTTGAACTGTGGTGGGGTCCAACTAATGCTGGGCCAAGCAGCCACCTCACCCATGTGCTCAACGGCACCCATGGGCAGGGCAGCCCCTCCAACGACTGGCCACAGGCAGCGGTCACCCGCCAGTACCGGCCACTTGCCCCACGCTGCCATTTCACAACAGCTCTGCCTTGCGTGGCTTGGCCTGGCTGCCCCCCTCCCTGCCCACTGCCCCGTGTGGCCAGGCACCCCCAGCTCACTGTGGAGTGCCCCTCCACAAGGGGGTGGCACAGCCACCGGGGTGGAGAAGCAGGGACTGCCCTCGACTGCCCTCCTTGGCTCTGCTTGGTCCTGTTCCTTCCGCTCCCAGTGCCTTGTGCCCTCCTGTCCCTCTGCCCGCCTCTGGGCACAACGTCTCTCCCTCCTTCCCCCAGCTACCGCCTGGTGAATAATTCAGCAGGGTTTTGTGCACGCTGTACGCTGTCCTGCTTGTGGCATGACCGCTGGTTCTGGGCTGAGACTGCCAGCTGCCTGAGGAGCTCTCGCCTGGCTGGGCAGGGAGGAGGAAGAGCAGACATAGGATAAAGTATCCAGAGGGAACTGGCGTGATAGAGGCAAGTCACTTTCCGGGACAGCAAAGCCAGAGGATAAAGACCCTGGGGGGCTATGAGTCCACAGCTACCCTGGTCCATTATTTCCCTGCTGTTTGGGATCCGCTTCCGTGTGATGTTTTGTTGTGGTGGGTGAGTGCAATCTGTGTGAACCTCCTGTGCACCAGGGAGTAGCAAGACCTGGTTGCCTAGGAGGAGCTGCACTTTGAGAGGCAGAGCAGAGCCGTGCTGGAAACCCAGGGGAGGCTGAGATCCCTCCCCACAGCTGCCGGCTCCCTCCTTTACCTCCTGGAGGTGGGCTCTCCTGCTGCGGCCCTGCTGTGGCAGTTCTCAGGGTGGAGCTGAGAGGGGTGCTCAGGCAGAAGACCTCTCCCAAATAAACAGGTGCAGGCAGTGCTCCACGGTGGATTTGGCTACGCAGCAGGTCCCGGGCCACCAAGCATGACTAGTGCTGGCACAAAGGGGTCGTTCCTCTCGCAGCCGATGGTGAAGAGTGTGCTGGTGTATCGCAACGGGGATCCTTTCTTCCCGGGGCGCCGCATTGTCATCAATGAGAAGAAAGTGTCCAACTTCGAGGTCTTCCTGAAAGAAGTGACAGGTGGGGTGAAGGCACCCTTTGGAGCCGTGCGTAACATCTATACCCCCCGGGCTGGGCATCGTGTCCGGCAGCTGGAGGAGCTTCAGAGTGGAGAGCAGTATGTGGCTGGTGGCAGGGAAGCCTTCAAGAAACTGAAGTGAGTGGCTGAAAATTAACTTAAGATTTATATGGAACTTGAAAATCAGCATTTGGGATTTTGCACTGTGGCAATACTTGAGACCTCCCCCCATCCCCTGCACCCCTTTTATTAGACATTGCACAAAACAGACTAAAAGGCTGTTTTGCAAGCCAAAAGGAAAGTTAGGTATTTGTGACAGAAAATACTGCAAAAGAGCTTCAGAGGTGAGCCATAGAAAGCCTGCTATAATCATTAGTCTCAGAGTGCCATCCCCTTGACATAGTAATAGAATTGGAGAAGCAGTCCTTTACCCTGAAGGTCATGCTGTATTGGCATGTTGCTGTGATGGATGTGCTTCACGGAGGGATAAGTGTCAGTGTTTGTGCTCAATGTTAATAGGGAGAAAGCTCTAGAAAGGTGGAGTGTTGACAGTTGTGGCAAAGCTGATGAGCCCAGGAATTTAATTCCCAATTTTTCCTTTCTTGCTTTTTTTTCAGAAGTCTAAAATACTCTACTAAACTATCCACATCTCCATCCATTTCTGTTCATTTGGCTTTCTTATGACCACAATAGCTGAGCTCCTCCTCTTCTTTAAAAGATGACTTTGCTTTGTGTTCCCTGTGAAGACACAAAGACACAAATTAAACTGATATTTTCTGGTTTTTAGTGACTGACTAGGAGAATATTGTAGAGTAGATCTGTGCTTTTATGTGTGGTTTCCTGAGTGGCTCTGAATATGATCAGTAATGATTCTTAATTCTGGCAGTGAATTTTGTTGTCTCAACTGCCTAATTACAAGTTTTGTTCAATATTTGTGTGTGTTTTTTGTACAGCTCAAAAATAATCTCAAAATTAGCAATCCTCTTCTGGGGGGTGGTTGGGAATTTATATGATAAAGTACCAGCTCTATAGAACTGTGCTGTCTTGATCATGTAGCATTTTTCTGGAAAGCTTGGGACATTTCAGAATAAAGCTTTGTGTGTAATGAACAGGTTTTCTGTCGGCAGTCTTACCATTTTTGTCACTGTTTCTAAAAAGTTATTGAAGTGTCTTGGGCTTCAGTGGCAAAGTTAGAGAGAAGATGTATGACAGGTTAAATATAAGCTCCTTTCCCACTCTGCTCTCTTCCATGTCAAATGCAGTGCTCAACTCAAGAACCGCTGTATCTTTTGGTATTAAATTTTGTGGTCCTGTGAATGGGTTAAAGCTGTTAATTGTCAGCATGTTTCACCTCTCTAAATGTGTTTTATGTTCAAGAGACAGGCTAAAAGTAAGTAAGTGTTTGACATTAGCATGCACTGTGTAGAGAAGTGAGTGCCCTGGATTTATTTTTGGTGGGAAAAGGCATTTATTTCTGTCATTTCATATTTTATGATCAGAGTGTTGTGGTGAGAGCTTTTTGGACTTTTATGATTGCAACGTGCAACAGGATACTGAAGTATATAAGGTCACTGAAGAGAGTACCTTCAGAAAGGCTGTCCTAAAGCAGTCAGTAAAAGCAGGCTTTTAGATATATATCCCTTGATAGTATGTGATAGTCCTATGCTGTGGGTAGGATTAACTGGATGACTCAAGATCTTTTCTGTTCTTGTGTTCAGAGTTAGGGTTCTTCACTATTAGTATGTATTTACATGTAATTAGTACTGTAAAAGTAGGGAATGCTTTTACAAGCATTATTTAAGGCAGGCTGGATTGTTTAATGTTGAACTTGTTCTTAACTAGATTGTAGACAATGATAATTAGGGGTACTTCTTAGCTAGAGGAGAGGAGGGGTCAGTTGAAAGGATTGCTTTCTGGAAGAAATTGAAAGAATTAGAGAAATGAATGTATGTTTCTGTATGTGTCACGGGCAAAGATAAAGCAGTTGCATCTGTAGGAGACCAGAGCTTCTGTCATAAAGGATCTGACTCTGGTTTTACAGCAGCAAGAAGTTTGTAATTTTTTTATTTATTTTTTTTTCAGTGATGCTTGTCAGATTCATTTGTTGTTATGATAGACTAAGCAGGGCTGAACTTTGGATTGACAACTTGTGGCACCCATGCATGGGAGCATAACAGAAAGGAGAGAATACCCAAGGAAAAGCAAGAGCTGAAATTGCCATCGTTCCAATTCAAGTGGTGCATTTGTTTCTTCACAGATGCCTTATGCTGAGAACTGAATCTTATTTTTTCCCTGTCCTCAGTGAATTCTAAGCTTAACTGCTTTCACTTGTAGCACATGAACCTCCATCAGTTTTAACATCTTGAGATAGACAGGTAGATAGACACTTCTGAGGTGTCGCATTCTACAGCAGAGACAGCTATGAGAAGTAGAAACAGCTCGATGTGCCTGCAGGTTCTGCAGGCTGAATTCATGAGAAGACCAGCTCTCAAAGCTTTTAGAGTTCCAACAAGGGAACGGAGTTAGTGTGGTCTGGGTACCTGTCTGTTGGCCAGTTTCAGGGTTACTCATGCTTGAAGGTTTACTTAATTCCTTTTTCTTTGGACTGACAACATACTCCTAGTCCATCGCAGTGTGTTTTAATTGTCACTTTTGTGTTAATGCAGTGTTTTTGTGGGAATATGTACTCTAATGGAGTACAGTAATGTTCAAACAGATGCATTTTGTTTTCTTGTCCAGTCTTGTTTTTTGTTAATTCCTAATATAATTGTGAATATTCTATTATTTCATCACAACTGCAGTAAAACAGGATATATAGTTTTCAGGTGTGTCTAAGTCATGTTGAAACGCAAGTGGTACAGATCCTCTTAACCTAGCCAATGTCCTGGCTAAACTTGAGTCTGGAGAGAGGCTTTAAATATATCAGACTTAGGGTGAGCAACTAAGAGGCAAGATGATGACTTTGAAAATCCTGATAAATTGATATCATGCTGAGGTTTATTGATCCATCTCACAGTACTATGTGAGCTTCTTTCTGACAACTAGGTTACTGACAGTCTGTACTAATCACCAGTGATGTGAAGTCACATGGTTATCTCTCCCCATCTTTTGTAATGGCCCAGAGTTAAATGTTTTTCTTGTTACTGGTTGGGAATTTTCTTAGCATCTTCTGGGTTTTGTGCAGTGACTTATTTTTGTTGGACATGTTATAATGACAGGATGGATCCTCACCCAGCTCTGTATTTTTAATATCATCTTCGGGTTTTAGTTTACCAGCTTTTTATTCTTCTTATAACTGCTACCTTGTAGTTTTATATTAACACTCCTTTAAAATCTTGAATTAGTTACTATATGTGTTATAATGAGGCATGATAAATTCTAAGAGCTTTGGTGCCAAAAAAAAGTAAAAATATTTGTACTGTGTAAGTTAGATGCTTCTGTAAATAATCAATAATATTATCCTTCCACAGCTATTTGGACATAGGAGAAACAAAGAAAAAACCTGCTGAAGTCAACAATGAGGTAGGATATCTGAAATATTTAGGAAATAACCCTGAAGTTAGTATTAGTGACATGCCTGCATTTACACCTGCTTTTTAATATATATTTATTATGTTCATAAATATTTATCTAGCATTCTGGCTATAATATTTCAATGACTATTACTCTGATTGCTCTGAACATAATAAACTGATTGTCTTCCATTCAGCTTTCTGAATTGCCACATCCACTCATAAACTTTCAGCAAAGAAAAATTCATACTGTTGTCACTGGGTCACTGGTCATAAATGTTTTTTTTTTTTTTTTTTTTTTTTCATTCATAAAAGCATGTTGGAATTAGAACTTTGAGGGTTTTGGACCAGGAAATTTTATTCAAAATACAATATTTTCTCTGGAGAAGAGACATTTTTGACTGAAAAGTCACACTTAGTTGAAATGTTTCTTCCAGTCACTGCCAGTGTCAGTTGCAAATTTCTAACTAGTTCTAGTCCATGATCTTCCAAGCTCACCAGTTTTGTATAAATGGTATTACACAATGACTAATGACACAACTGCAGGTTTCAAAAAACTTGGTGAGTTTGGGTTTTTGAGACACAACTCTTCCTTATTTTTACTTTTATTATTATTATTATTTTTTATTCTATAGAAGAATAGCAATGATTTCCAACAAACATTTGAATTTCAGCTTCTGCCTGACAAGAAGCATCAGTTCATAAATTTTTCCATTTCTTCTGTCTTGTGCTCCCATTAATAGTGTGCAGTGTGACTGATTCCAAATGCCCCTTGGTGAGAAGGTAGTTGTCTTCATGAAAGATCATTAACCGAGTTCTGATATTACCACTTACCAGGATAACCACAAGGCTTGCTACTTTAAGGCTAGTTTTAAATCTGTTTATTTTGCTGCAAATCATTAGCAGACTCAGAGGATTATTTTGTTATACATACATTATATGTATATACATATACAGAGATTCTGAATATAAAAGAAATTCTTTCCACTTAGAGAAGTGGTTTTAGAAGTTCTTTCCATTATTTACAGTTGCATGTTTAGTAAGAGAGGCTTCTGTTACTTCTGTATTCAGTGCTTCTTGTATTCTGAACACATTTGGCTATCTCAGGGCTTTGAAGTAAACCAGTATAAGCCATCCGTTATATCAGATTTATTTCCTCCTGTTTGAGTAATGTTTCCAATCTTCATGGTCTCTGTGAAGAGTTTAGCTCTCCACATTAAGTTTAACTTATGTAATTAATTTATTTGAAGAGTCCTAAAAATGAAATAAACATAGTACTGGTCTACAGATTTTTATCTGGGCCTAAGAATAACATTTTTTTTTCATGCCCTAATGATTTAATTCTAGGAATGAACATGCAGGGGGCTAGTAACAGAAGTTTTAAACACCTAAATATATTTATGTTAAAATGATTTGAGGATGCAAGTTCTCTTTTTACTTTTTTTTTTTCAAACATTCACTTTGAAATCAAAAAGCTATATGTGTTCTAGGACTAGGGTAGCAGTATTGCTGTATTTTTGTTCTTTGATTCTGCCAGATTTGCATCAGCAAACAAAAAATCATTATTTTCCACGGAGTCTTGTGGGAATCTTTGATTTTAGCCCACAAAGATTTTTTTGCTTTCATAAGGCATCATTTTAGATTGAATTTCAGAAATAAAACCCTCCCTGTTTGCTTCATTAGAAGAAAAAAAAAAAAGAATGTATGTGTGAGTGACAAAAAAAAAAACACAACACACACACACACACAAAAAAAAATAAAGGTTCAGTTCATCAAGCACAGCAACAGGTACCTTTAAAGAAGTTAATTATTTTAGTGAATTCAGTAAGAGGAGTTCTCTGAAATTATAAATGTACAGAAAAATTTGTGGCTCGGATCTAAGTCGTAGTGTTCTGGTGGGCTAAGAGGGTGGGGGCAGGCTTACTAATTCCTTAGTGTCCATTCCTGTAAGGTGATGAGATTTAACATTTAGGAATGGCTTCTGCCTCTGATGAGAGCAGTATTAGTTCTCTCTGTTATGCCATGCTTCATTTTTAGCTGGAGCTTCTCAAATACCATGGTTCTGCCTTTGCCTTACTTGACATGTTTGGTGGTAACAAGGATGTACAACTTGTAGCTAGTAAATAAGTGCCTTTTTTTTTTTTTTTTTTTTTTTTAATATCCTTTACAAATGACAAGAGGAGCTTTGGGGAAGGTTTGGTCAAGAATTTTTTAATGTAGGTTTGTTGTTACAATACATCAATGAACAAATGATGTCACACAATAATTCATTAAGCATTATCCATCTATTTCATGCGAAAAGTGGAACATGCAAATAGATGTGATTGTCTGTAAGATAAGTCAGTGTTGAAATAGCTTGAGAAAGCACATTTTATTTTGTCTAAACAGATAGATTTATAGAGAGTCTATACCACAAAATGCCTCATTATGATATCACCATCAGACTTCACGGGCTGTCTTTGGTCAAAGAAAAATGAGGTGGAAAGAGTGTACTATGTATCCCTCACCAGTAGTGAGGCTCAATCATTGACTAGAGTTGTGTCTTCAAAAATATTTAGGAAGTCCTCATTCACTCTACTGATACAAATCAGGCTTCAGTGCAGTCTTCAATGAAATCGTGTCATTGTCTGATAATATTTATATCAATTATATGTTTATTTAATCCAGTGCCTTAAAATCTAATTCTTTACCAGTCTAAAGCCAGCAAATGACTGAAGTATCTAAGTCAAATGTTCAGCTGATGGAAAAATAGTTATTTTTATTCACTAATCTATGCCAGCTGTGGACTTGCACTTATAGTCCTTTTCTGTCAAGTTTTGTGTATAGACCACTATCAGTACAAAATGAGGGAGGGCCATTCTGTCATCTTGCTGTAAATGGTGTACTTTCATAGGAGCAAAGCACATGAAAATGGTACTTAACTTTTATTACATTTCTAAGCAGCAAGAGCTTCAATAGATTCTCTTCATGGGAATGTCTAATTCAGTGATCATTGACTTCAGCAGACTTTTGAGCCATACCCAGGGCAGGAAGGGAGATGGCATGCTGGCATACTGTAGGTTTTGGAAAAAAAAAGAAAAAGAAAAAAAAATATTTTGATTTACTTTATAAGTATATTGTTTAACAACTTGATTATTGATTAACATTTGATTGTGAGGATAGAAGCCTTGTTTCCATTTTTGCTGTTGAGGCTGTCATACTTAGTGCATGTGATGAAGAGAATAGTTCAAGAGAAAATGGATAACTGTGTAGAAGAAAGGTAGGAGTTTAGAACAGCAAAAACCTGCAACATCCTTTTAATTTCAGAACATCTATCTGCATGTTGTTTAGTTTCACATTAACATCTTCTCTCGGTTCCTGGATTTCTGAGATAAGCTTAGATTCAGTAACATTTGAGAAACTGTCAAGTATGTCTTCACAAGCTTATACCCTACTGCATGCTTCTAGAGCTGGTAGGATTTTAAAGTCACATCATTTGTTCTTTTAACTTCATCCACTGTCAGGTGTATCCACTGTTAGGTACTTCCTTGCCCATTTGTACTCTACTCCACTTAGCATTAGCAGCAGTGCTCAGATAAGGTAAAGCCCCTTAGTTCTCATCCTGCTGTGACACCAGAACCTGAGCGTGCCACTCAGCTCGTTTTCACAGTGCTGCACCTTCACTTGAATGGAAGTGTGTGTGACAGTCAGAAAGGTGAGCTGCAGGTAATGAAGAGGGAGAAAGAAAAGAACAAATCAGAAATAAGGCAATGAGCATCAGTGGTAAAGAGAGACAGGCTGTCTGTATGAGCAAATTTTTCTCAGGCTCAAACTTCTTACTGAGGTAGTGGTACTCTTTCCCTTCTGTTTTGATGTTTAGCCCATCAGACAGGTGACAACATATCTTTTGCACTATACCTTGTTATGGTAGTTGGTCTGCATGGAAGTCTGAAGCAAGCTTTCTACAAGAAGTCTGATTTTCAATTTCCTTTTGGTCACTTCTGCAACAAGCTAATCCCTCAGAAGTGTCACATCCCATCTTAGTTTAGACTTTCGGAGGGTATTGTGGTGATAGTAAGTTTGGATTTCTCCCTTCTCCCGCTTTCAGAGACAACAGTAAGGATGAAAGAAGACATGTGGCCCATGAGCATGAGAAAATTTTGTGCAGAGGCATCCAGGCTCTTGGCCCCCGTCAGAACCGTAATGCTGTAATAATATGTCTCAAAACTTTGTATTGTTACAGTACTGATAGAGAAAGTAGTAAAAATATTTAATCTTAACCCATGCTTAAACTTTAATAAGAAACATTATTCAGATATATATCTGTCCTTCATGTTTTTTGGCAACTGGTCTTCATGTTTTGAAAGAGAGATTTGTTTTGCAGTGAAGGTGATCTGCAAGTGTAAATACATGTTAAATGATGTGCTTGAGGAATTTAACAAATCTCCTGAGGAAGTATGGACCAACACAGTTACCATTTGCTTATTATAAGCTTAATTGTTTGTAAAAGGTACAGAACATTATTTTCCAATTATAATGTATTAAGAAAGAGTGGACATTGATATTTCTTTAGGCACTCTCTCTAATCTAGATGGTTCCTCCTTGGGCACTCAAATAGATAAATTGTCCTTGGGGCTGGTTTGTGGGTAATCTGCTGAAGAGTAAAACTGGGTTTTTGGATTTGCAGATTCTGTGGGCAACTATTTGTTTTAAGTTCCGTGTTTGAGACAAATGTGTGTGCATCTGAAACCTCCTTTCTTTGTCTGACTTTTTATGACCAACAGTTTTTTGAACATACTGAAATAAACCATCTTTGCAATGAAAGTAAAGAGTTGAAGGCACCTAGGAAGAATTGATGTACTTTGATATCAAAGAACCAGTCTCTTTCAACAGGAAGAACAAATAAACATAATGAAACAGATTTGATTTACTAAATTTATAGTAGGCCTGTGTTAATCTGCATTACTGCATTACTACTATAGATAGATTTGCCCTTGGTTGATAGCAGACAGATTTTCTTAGGTAGTAACAACACTGACTTTTTTAGTTTGTTTGTTTGCACTTTATTTTTTCTCCTGGGCTTATAGGACAAGGTGATTGTGTAGCAAACACTAACATAAATATCTTTTGTGCAGCTCAGGATTCATTGTTCACTTGGATCTCTCTTACCAATTCATATTCCAGATTTTTTTTTTAAATATTTAATAAAACTTTATGTATATTTCTTACTCTACATAAGCCATATCTAGATCTGGATCTATATTATAGAGAAACAAGGATGATGTAGACTCCTTTCCTCAAGTTCACCATTGTTTTTTATGATATTTAAGCAGTTGGGACAATGCTATGGAAACACCATGCTCCACACTTTATAACATGTTTGCCTATTGATAGTGTATTTATAACATTATCGCCCTCTGATTGGGAGCTGTAAGTATAGCCAGTGAGTATGAAAATTGGCACTTTAAGAGCTGTTTGGCAAGTGTTGGGCTAGTTGAGGAAGGATCTCATTAACTACCTTCTTTGAGTGGTGGGTTCACTCTGGAGCACCATTTTTTAGCTTTACAAGTGACTGTGTATATGCATGGTCTTGGACTGCCAGATTCAGTGATGCATGTCAGGGGCCCAGTTGCAAGGGATGCACTAGGGTCTCTCTACCAACCACCCACCAGAAGTTATCCTACCTTTCACAGAAACACAGAATGGCTTGGGTTGGAAGGGTTCCTCCTCCACCAGTTCCTCCCCTCCCAGTGGATCTGTTCCATGATCTTCCCAGGCACAGAGGTGAAGCTCACCAATCTGTAGTTCCCCAGGTCTTCCTTTCAATCCTTTTTAAAAATGGGAGTGATGTTTCCCTTCTTCCAGTCACCAGGGACTTTGCTGGACTGGAAGGACTTTTCAAATATGACAGAGAAAGGCTTGGCCACTACATCAGCCAATTCCTTCAGGACCATGGGATGCATGGTATTCGGCCCCATATGGGGTTCAGGGAAACCCACCACCTTTCTACCTCTAGATTTCTTGCATGATCAGCCTGGGTATACTTCTGTAATTTTATTGCCTGAAACTTAGTAGTTGTTTCTTGATCACTTTTTTCCTGTGCTTCAATCCTTTTTTCACTGTCTTACATAAGCATGTTTTGCTCTTACATTATTCTATTTCATTTGCAGATTCTTCTTTTATAGGCTGGTTTAGATGTGGTCATATTTGGAGAAGTATTTGTAGAATACAACAATCAGTATTCTCACTAACGATTTTTCAGAAGATTAGTAAAGATTCCTCAAAACTTTCATGCATTTATGGCCTGAGTATTAGCATCTGTGTGCAACCCCAGAACATCCCTCTGTAGTGAAACAGCTTGATAATTACCAGGATGTGAATAAGTGCTTTAATATTTTGAAACTTTTTCATTTCCTTTTCTGATGCAGTGCCTGTCAGTCCCTCATGCTGATCACATGCTGGATAACACAGTCATGTACTAGAACATGCAGTGGAGTGCATGTTGCCTGCTAGGGGACTTCACAGAGTGTGTCTGGTCCTTTGATGAAATGTGGCTGCAGAACAAGATTGTGACTGGCAGAATGTGCCTTCTGCTGACAGTCTCAAGCTGTAGCACATCAGCTATGGGATCTTATGGGGTAGGCATAGTTTATCAGCAGATCACACTCTAGGTCATTTAGATGCTCCGTCCTTGGTAGGATCCTGGATCAGGAAGGACTCCCTAGCACTGTCCAGAGTCAGCTGAAGAGTCAGGCACCTTGACAGGGCAGGGTGAAATGGAAAATACCATGTTTGAGACTTGACAGATCAGAACTTGTCATTAGAATTTTCCTTAAAATACATCTGAGATGTTGCTATAAAAATATTTTGAAGAGTTGTCATTTCTGTTTCCCTCTGTTCTTCCACATTTTAAAATGTTGTTGTAGTATCATTTTGGTCAATTATTTCTTCTGTATCCATTAAGTTCATTTTTCTTGCTACAGTGGAGTCTCCAGTCATCTGTGGGCAATTATATAATTGCATGAATCTGTAAAAATTGAATTTTTAAAGTTTATAATGTCTTGACTCACAAATGATTTTGATATATTAATGCTGGATATACCTTGTCTCTAACACACTTGTATATTTTTCTAAGTACGCTCTCATGAAAAATCTCAGTACTTGCAATTATTGTTTATTTCAAACCTAATATTTATCATATCTGAGACTTCTAATCATGGGAAAAAGTGGCTGTTTTTCAGTGAGTGGTCTCTTGATTCATTTTAATTTTTACCTGTCAATGAGAAATGCTTCATCCGTATTTTCTCTGTACAGGATATAATTTTCTGAGGGTAGAGTGCCTGGAAATCACAGAATGGTTAAGGTTAGAAAGGACCTCTGGAGGCCATCTGATCCAACCCCCTGCTCAAGCAGGGACACCTAGAGCAGGTTGCCCAGGAACACGTCCAAATGCCTTTTGAAGATCTCCAGGGAGGGAGACTCCACAGCCTCTCTGAGGAATCTATTCCAGTGCTCAGTCATCCGTACTGCAAAATGCTTCCCAATGTTTGATGGAACTTCCTGTTCTGCAGTTTGTGCCCACTGCCTGTAGCTCTGTCAGTAGGCACCACAGAAAAAAGCCTGGTTCCATCTTCCTCATCCCCTCCCCTCAGGTATTTATAGACATTGATAAGATCCCCCTGATAAGAGCCTTCTCTTCTCCAGGCTGAACTCCAGTCCCAGCTCTCTCAGCCTCTCCTTAAAGGAGAGGTACTCTGGTCCCTTGAGCATTGTAGTGACTCTCCATTGGACTCTTTCTGGTACGTCCATGTGTCTCTCTTGTACTGGGGGGCCAAGAGCTGGACACAGTAATCCACATGTGGCCTCACCAATGATGGATGAGTAGAATGCTGTCTAATAAATACCTTAGAAATGATCCCAGTGTGTGAAAGCTACAACCGTTTGATGCCATACTCATGGAAATGAATTTTTTTTCCTAACAGAAAGAAACAAATAAATATTGTGATACTTTATTGTGGTACTTTAAATTACTGTATACAGAATATTCACGTCTGGAAAGAAACTGTGCATAAAGGTCCACTTTATAATTCTATGCCAGTATAAAAACCCTCTCGGAAGTTCACATCTAAACAGCTTGATTTCTTCTGCTGCTCGTAGGAGACTGAGTGACATACTTCTCATTTTTCTGATGCTGTATATAATTAGGACTTCTATAATTAGGAGTATGGGGAATAAGACTATCAAAATGCAAAGATTAAATAATTATGATATACAACTTTAATCTCCTGAGCAGCATCTTTAATAGTTAAACTTTATATTGCATTGTTTGCTATTTAGTATCCTGGTAACATAATTAGCAAAACAAGTCATACAAAACAGATACTCTTCCCGAGTGTTCATAATCTAATACCAGGAGGAATCAGAGAAGAAATGACCAGACATCCAGTTAAAACAGAGCTGTGTCCTTTTTTTCTAACTGGGCCTGCAGATTCATAAAATTACTGTTTGTATAGTTCTGTATACCTGAATTGTAAAATTCTGAGTATTTTAATTACCAGATTGCTTACAGATTGGCTTTAGTGGATTTTGGAGCAACAGAAAGATTTGCAGAGGCCTTGGTCCATGGCACTGGAGATTTAATGGTGTGTATTGCATTTAATATGGAACTTGAAAGTTCGTCACTTCCTCAGTTGGCACAGCTGCCTCATTCTGTAGGGTTACTGTGATGAAGGTGGAGGGAAGGGAAGAGATACAAGCACTGAAGCTTTTAATAAGGAATGTTGGTTTCATTAAAAACTTTTTGCTGCACGTTAAGTTTTCTTACTGGAAACATTAACAACTTCTACCTTTGAAAAATTTGATCTTTTTGGAGTTGCTTTTTATTCTTCAGCTGTCACTGTTTACAGGTTCAGGCCCTTTTAATTAACCAGGAAGGTGAAAGACTTAGCTTCAGTGTGTAAGGAATTCAGGGAAAATACTCAAATAATGAGAGGTAAAAATGGTGACAATTGACAATACTATGTCAGTGACAGAAATAAATGTCAGGATCTATTTTGCTTGGATAAAATATGCATTATTGATCCCATCATTGTCTGTGTTGTAACAGTGTAGGGTATAGTATCATACAACTAAGACGAAGAATGCGCTGTCATTGGAATCCAAAAGGAACTCAAATGTGATATATTTTGGAACACTACACAGGCTTAGTGCTTGGGTAGAGAAGGAAATGCAGTTGACTCATCTAGGACAACTGAAGATATGGCCCATCGTGCAATGCCCCAAAACTATGACAGATCCTGAATGAAACTTTTCTTTCCAGGGTTTAGCTAATTGGGCCAAAACTTGTCCCCCAGATGCACAGGGCATATAACCTCCAGCTCACCTACCATGGCTGAAAAGGAGGGTGCTTTACCTTGGAGGTAAACACAGGGATCCCAGCTATTTCTTTTGGAAGAGAGTGGCTTTAAACACTTTGGGAGTTCTGTTGGAGCCTTGTAATCTGGAAGTCTCGATGTAAGTGCCTTCTGGCATAGTTCATTTCCAGTTCACCTGTTCTTTGTGTGGGCTGAGAAGTCTGTGTACAGCTGTGATGTTGTGACCTATTTATGCAAACTTGGAAATCCTGGCAGGTAACAGCAGTTTGAGTGGTGCTTTGTATTCATTCAAGAAGAAAGGCTAGTAGTCTCTTGCTCAAGGCTGTTTTGTACTATCCAGTGTACCATCTAGCAATGCAAAGTGGCAAGAGAAAAGTAGATTACCCAGGTTTATTACTGTGTAAGATAACCAAAATGGTTTTGTACTGACAAAACTCCTCTGTGAATCTGACTCCTCATCTTTAGTTAAAGTGTATAAAAATGCCTGTTTATAAGAAGTCATGTTTCTGTGAAGTAGGTAAGATATTTCCTATGTTGTAATAGCTTTAGAAAAAGTAACTTTTATCTTTCTAATTAGCTTTTGATCACTGAACCTTGAACATTCCTTTCTTTCACATCACAGGATGGTGATGGTGTGTATAAATGGGGTTTTGGTTCTTTTGACCCCAGTTCTACCCTAAGGGAATGCAAATATTTGCTCTCAATTTTCCTGTGCACATTGATTAACAAACAGTCCATTGTAACAAGCTGGTAAAGCCATGGGTCATTGCATGAGCTGATAAATTTGGTATGTAACATTGTGTTGAAATATTTAAAACTTAGGTTAGTTATGAAGTGACGTGAGTCATGAGTGAGACGGTAGTAGCACCCAAGGCTATATTAATACAGTAGTAAGAAAGGCAAGCTCTTTAGACAGATTTATATCAAACCGGCACACAGTACCTAGATCAGTGAGGTTAGGTTTTTTGGCTGTTGTTTTGCTGCCGTCCAAAATGGCTTTATAAATACATGTAAACCTGTAAATCTTGCAGTTGCTCAGTTTGACCCCTCTGATAGGGCTCTCTTCTGGTAAGAAAAGGAAATTTATTTCCTATTTCCTGTCTAAGAAAATTTCCTGTCTATTTTCCTGTCTAAAGATAACTAGCCCATTTCTTCATGGCAGCCTGTAGAGTTGCCACCAGAATTCTGTATTTAGCTTGTCTCTAAGTTTTTGATGTACGCTGGAGGGAAAAGCCAAGCTAAGAATGTCACATTTCTACTTTAAACTATTCTCAAGTGCATTAAAATCACCTTGTTTTTAGAAATTAAATGTGTAGCATGGTAATATCAGAGGACAATTAAAATACTATTCAGTGAACTACATCATTTTCTGGTTTAGGATTGATTCTCCGAAGTGTCACACACCTTTTGCAAGTCCTGAGAACCCAGCTGAAATGTTGAATAGTTTGCTAGGTCTGTCCTACCTTCTGGTCTAGGTTTGAGTAGAATGTGTGAAAAGTACAGGGTAGCATTCACAGAAGCAAAAACTTTACACATAGGGATAAGCAAACAGCTTTACGCGAGACAAAATAAATATTTAACATTTTTACCAGTTATTGTATTTATGAAGAAGTGAAAACTCTTATTTTTAATCTGTGTATTTCAAACCAAAGCATGGGTTGCTCAGAGTCCTTACCTGAATAGCCATTCTCAATGATGATCTTCCTACAGTGCTACACTTCTAACCTTGTCTTCTCTGTAAAACATTTGAGTTAGAAGCACTGCACAGCAAAGCATTCTTGATCTTCAGTTGACGGCTGAACCCATCCATAAGGTTTGAAAAAAGAGTAAATTTTTAGCTGATCTTCAGTCTTTCACAGCTGAACATAAACATAATAGAAATTTTTGTATGAAAAGTGCATTAAGTTGATCTGTGTGTATGTATACATATATATACACACTATATAAATGTTTACATGGTAAATATAGGCATGATAATTCAAAATGATTTTCATAGAAAACCTGTTTTTCATATATGATAGTATACCTGAAGTAACAGTTTGGCTGCTGAGTATTTATTTATTTATTTTTTTTAATTTTTGCCAACAGTCAACAGTGGAAGATGTAAGTACCTAAAGTAGATTATGTGGTGTGTGGTATATGTTTGCTAAGTGTGTTGCATGTGTTAGTTAAATTTTGTGAATATTTAGCATATTTTATAAGGGAAAATGTTGTATAGAATGTTTTTATAAAGCAATTTGTTTAGCTGTCTCTGGCTTGCTTAAAGGTTGCTTAAAGTTTCCTCTAAGTTTCAACTAGTATGATGCTTTCTTCTTCCTGTTCTAAATGCTTTTTGTTACTGCTGTATGTTGTCATTTAGTACCTCAGATGAGTATCTCATCACAAATAATGAAATGCTGGCAACAAATTGTCAGTAGGATATGGAAGCTGCCCTTGGATGGGTCTTTTGAATCAAACTGAAAATGCACAAAATTTTAAGATAAAATCATAATGGGACCAAACCATTGATTAATGTAAATCATTGATTAATGTAAATCTACAAAAGCTGACGTAAATGTGAATGTGCTGATTTACATCAGTTGTGAATGTGGCTGGTAAAATTAAAAGAAAATAAAGGACTTAGGGGTCTAGTGATGCTGTTCTGTTAATGTAAGCACACACTTTCACCCAAGACCACTTCCTTGTTAATATGTAACTCTGTAGTGCCAGAGGGTCAGGCTATTCCAGACACTGCAATATTGTGGTACCTCCTACAAGAGAAATATGAGCAGTCTAATGTATTCTTTAATTAAACCCTGGATCAGGTCTTCCACTGGGGTGGTTTTGCATAACTCTGTATACTTCAAAGGAATTATATTGTTTTATAGTAGCTGAGTACTTGGTATTTTATTAATGTCTACCTCTGTATATTTAAATTATTTGTCTTGATGTAGAAAATAAGTTCTTTTTCATACCCTTAAGTAGTTTAATATTGGTCACACAAGTTGTTCTAAACAATAAGAGATGGTAAAGTGAAGACTGTATAGGAAGAAAAAAAAAAAAAGAAAAATAATAGGACAGCTTAATTAAAAGAATATTGTATAGGTTGTTTTTGTTTGTTTGTTTTTTACAGTGCAGTATAGATCTAGCCAAACCGATTTTTAATAAACGTGGGTAGAGTAGCTTGTGTTGTTTTTTTGCATTGTTGTACTTGGAGAGCTTGATAAGCTATGCTGTAAACAGAACATACATTGACCATCTGCAAGAATGATATCTTGAGCATTGTGGAAATGCTTGCTAGTTTAAAAAATGAAAATGTTGTGCATGCCTGTGTGCTTTAGCAGGGTTTACGTTCTTTTGTTTGTTTGTTTGTTTGTTTTGTTTTGTTTTTCTCCTATGATTTTTTTTTTTTTTTGTCCTCTCAGAGCAGGTGTGGACCCCATGGAAAGATGCAGTATTCTTGCCTTTACTGTTCATGCTGGGTGTGACAAAAGACTCTTCAGAGAGTTCTGTACCAATATGATCCAGTACCTGCTTAATTTACTTTGGGATACTTTGTTCCAAACTCCCAGAAACAAAGGTGTCATCTATGCACTGCGCCAAGCACATTATTGGGGTGTTTTAAGCACATTAATGTTGTCAGAGTCATCTTAGCATTTGCATACACTGATTTTTGTGGTCATACATTAGTGAATTAGCAAATGTTGCATTGACATATGCTTTTTGCTTTTTGATACAGAAAGGAAATTAGACTTAAACATCCTTAGAAAAATAACTCAAGTTTGTATTTTGTTCTGGTTTAGGCTATGTTTAGGTAGAAAAGAAAAGCGTTAAGTTTCTGCCCAAGCGGGTCCCATCTTACAGTTCCCTGCAGCTTTCTTGTTTAGGACCAGGGCTGTCTTTTCGGCCACAGAAGGCTGTCAGAAATATTAATGACTCTTTGAGAAAGTAACCTAAAAGACAGACTTGCTAGCTGATGCCACAGTATCTATTGTTGGCAGAAATACAATCCTTCAAATAATAAATGAGCCCTTAACATCTGTCAGGTTGCTTGTTTTCTCAGGGGCCCGGTGATTGGGCTGTGTGCAATAACATGATGGCCTTCTGAGGAACCTACATCAAAATTAATGGTTTCATCAGCTCACAGGAACAAGTAAATAATTGGACACACCTGGGACTATCCTGAAGGGCTTCTTTATATTTAGTGAATGCTTTCTAACTAGTTCCAGTAAAGATCATTGAAACCTGAGTGTTGCAGACTGGATCAAAGCACTTGACTTTATGGTCAGTTTTGAATGTGTGCAAGCTTGGGCATGGGTATCAGCTGCAGAAGTGAGAATCAGGAATGAATAAAGAATCAGCTTTTAGGAAAAGTGCTGTAAAGCATTTCTGATGGTGAAGTTGTGCATGAACAGCAAACCCCAAACTAATCACAGTAGGTTAGAATCACAGATCAGCCCATGTTGGAATGGACCTCAACAGCCCATCAGATCACAGAATGGCTGAGGTTGGAAGGGACCTCTGAAGACCATCTAGTCCATCCCCACTGCCGAGCAGGATCACCTAGAGCACATTGTGCAGGATGGCATCCGGGAGGGTTTTGAATAAAACCTCTCTGGGCAACCCATTCCAGTGCTCTGTCACCCTCACAATAAAGTGTTTTCTCCCAGTGTTTCATTTTGTGCCTGTTGCTTCTTGATCCAGCCTTTCATGGAAAAAGAGAGTGTAGCTGAGATTATCTAGTACACCATCCCTGCTGTCTGCTCCCTGATGGCTAAAGGAATACTGCTTAAACCATTAGGGCTTTCTTAAAAAAGTTGAGCAATGCCATGTCATCAGGTTGTAGCTTGTTACCTAAATAGTAATCAGAGGTAAAGTAGCACTGTAGTTTTGAAACAGTTAAGGCTTTATGTAGTGCCTCAGTCACTGGGATCAAAGTGTTAGTTCTTAAATATTACTAGTTCTTAAATATTACTTAGTTCTTAAATATTGCTATGACAAACATAACGTAAAGCAGGAGTTCAAAATTCATTTACAGTGTTGTGCATGAGAGGTGGGTTATTCTGAGAAAGTAAAGCAGATACCTAAAGAAGGACCAGGAAAGCAAGATGTGACAAGGACCTTTAAAAAGTATCCCTACTGTCCTTAAAGAATTATTAAGTGTACTCAGTATGGATTTCTTGTGCTGTTGTTTCTGGGTATCTTACATTGATCTTGCTGTGGAAGGCTGAAGAATTATTAGATGCTGGCAAGCAGAGGAAGAATTTCAATATGTGCATTGTATCACAGATGGGAAATACTTCTCTTGCTGGAAGTGAGAAGCCAGTTTAGAGGGACAGTGTTTGTGCCTGGGAGACAGTGTGGTGTTGAAGATTTGAGTGGGCTTTGGGAGACATAGCCCTAGTTCTTCCCATGGGTTTCTGTGTCATTATTCCAGTGTTTGTTTCTTTGTCATTAGAGAAATCAGTATCAAGTGCTTTGAGGTTTACTAATGAGAGTACTGCGTGAGCAGATTTTTGAAAGGGCTAACAGTCCATCTCCTCTCATTACTTCTCTGAGGTCTTCAAATGTAGCATTTTGGATTTAATGAGGAAAAAGTGTTCCAGAACTTTAAGTATTTTCCTTTTACTCTCTAATACCTATGGGTAATGCTGGTCAAGGACATCTGTAGTGACCTGATTGTTAGTTAGGTTTGGAGTTTCTACAAGCATAGGATCAGTCAGTCTTTTAGCCTTGTAATCTAGTTATGTATCAGATACTTTATAAGGGATAAGCCTGGCAACCTAGCAGATATAAGGGAGGTGTAGGGACAGCCTGAGTTAAGTCATTCCCATTTTGAATGCATCCTGTGTTTGGAGCATAAATATTAGGACCAGATGTAAATCAGTATTACCTCAGCCTTCAATAACATACTTTTTAGAAAGTTACCATATTTTTTCAAATTCTGAAGCTTTCTATTAGATTGCTTACAGTGTGCAAATAACCATTAATGTCTCAAGCAGCAATAGAAATGTTTTCAGATGTTACAGTTTAAAGTGTGGTTTCTTATTCTTCCTGTGACCTAGTAATTTTTCATCTAAAATTTTAGTGACCTAAATGACAACTTATGCCCTGAAAATGTGCTTTAAATGTTTCTTCAAGAATGGCTGAGTTCTTCCATTATTTGGCAATCTTCAAAAATAGCTTTGCCTCCCATAATTATGAGAAATATGGAATAGAATCATTAAGGTTGCAAAAATATCAGACAACTTTCTTACTCACTTCCAAGCCTGTAGTCATAGGTGTGAATCTTCCATCCGGTTCAGAGCACATTGGAATTAATGTCAAGTCTGGGAACCGAAATTACTTCAGGCAGTAAGGCATTGTTTATGTACAGACTAATGCAAATGACCTCGTACAGACTAATGCAAATGCCCTCATTGTATAAGGGCAAGACAAACATGTATCTATTAAACAGATCTTAAGGTGTAAATATGCTTGATGAGGAAAAGGAGGTCGACAGCCATGCCAGGGGCTCATTTCCTGGACTGGTCCAGAAGCACTGCTGTAACAATGCAGCTATATCTTTCTTTCTGTTTCTCCTCTTGAAGAAGAATCTGACTAAAACGTCCCTTTTACTGGTCTTCAGATCACCATGACCCTAACGCTGCTGATTGCTTCCATTTAGTTGCTTTGCTGTGTGAAGGCTAATTCTACCTTCCTCTGTCCACAACCAGTGCAGGCTTTCAAGCCCTCCAAGACTCTGAAAATGGCAGGTTGGGAGGGCTACATTGCTTACAAGAGACTCTAGGAAAGGCAAGATGCTAAAGTGAATTCAAGTGAATTTGATTATTTTAAAGATCATTTTTAGCCACTTTGGAATATCTACTAGACTGAGCACCTCTTTTATTGTTTTTGTGTTTGTTTGTTCTTCTTTTTCTTTCTCTTTTTACAGTCTATGCAAGAGAAATATGTGGAAAGCAGACCTGTAGCCCTAACTTAAGTTTTATGAAAACACATGCAAATATTTAAAGCACTGGAGCCCAGACCATTTTCCCTAAATTTAATGGGAAGTATTGGTTAAGTTAGCACAAAGTGTGATAAAGCTGCAACACATCACATCATTAGACTGTATTACACAATGATTGGGAATGTTGCCAATTTAAATAAATTTTATACATATATTTTAAAGAATGTCTCTATCTGATCATGCCAGCTATTTAATCCTTTAAGTTTTTATAGCTTTCTAAAGAAATGCTGCCAACTTCTTAATGTATTTGAGACTTTTGAATGTTTTTTTGGGGGGGGGGATTGACACTTTACTTTGATATTCTAATTATGAAGAATTAGGAAAATTTCCTAATGATTTTGGAGTTTGTTTTTATTTTTCCATTTTCTTCTTTTTAAATTTGAACGTATGTTTATTAATTCCAAAGGGAATTGTAGCTAGGCAGTATTGCATAACCTTCTATTCAATATAATGGGATTTATGTTGAGCAACCTTCCTGATCTCAACACAGTATCAACAAAAGGGTACAGGGCATAATGCTGGAATGTTTGTATTTTATTCTGCAATTCACCTCATTTGAGTCAATTCTCTAAAATGAGGATAGTATTCAGCAACCTTTGTAAATCACTGATGAGATAAAGACCTATACATGAGTAAAAAAAAATACCTAACTACATAATAGAAGAAAGACCCAGAGATAGCAGTTATTGTTAAAAAGATAGAAGTTTAATTGTCTGAGCTATGGTTACAAGCAGTGAAGACTAAGAAAATAAGAACAATGTTTGGAGGTATTTCCTCGTGTGCTTAGGAACATTGATGGACAAGTCACAAAAGATGCCCGTATTATTCTGTCATCTCACAGGACACTGTATATTGTGCCATGCGGTGGTTGTTATTCAGCAATTATGTGAACCTGCAATAGTAATTATATATGCTTTGTAAAAGGTGAAGCTGGAATGGAATAAAATACATGTTTTAAAAACAGGAGCTTCTTTCTCCAGATACCCTGCCCTTCTTGCTGGTGGTCAGCTCTATCTCAACGTGAAGACAGAGTAATTTCTAATTCTCTTTGTCCTTACAGGTCAAGCCAGTTACTCATAGTAGAATTACTGCATCAGCACGGTTTCGAAAGCCACTCCAGGAGCCCTACACTATTTTGTAAGCAGAATTTTATATTAGTAAAATATCTGTCTTTTTTTGGTTTGTTTTGTTTTATTTTTCTTTCTTAATTTCAGATGGGTTTTGCTTTAAATACTCTTCCAAACTATTTTACTTTGCTTTATTTCAGCCTGATTGCTAATGGAGATCTAATTAGCCCTGTAGTGCGACTCCTTATTCCCAGGAAAACACTGAATCACTGGGACCATATTCTCGAAATGGTTACAGCAAAAGTTACCCTCAGAAGTGGAGCTGTTCACAGGTATCAAGAAACTGAACATTTATGAGATACAGTTGATATGTTTAGATATGTTCTTAAAACTCCCTAAGCAGATATAATGGATCCTTCCAGCTTTATGGGAAATTTATAAGAAAATTCTCTTAAGAGCTCACTCCCAACTCAAACCATTCTATGATTCTATGAAAATGGAAATACATTTACTTCAAGTCACTTTCATGTTTCATTGCAACTGCTATTTAAAATGAAAAAAGCCCCTCAATTTGTTTCAACTGTTATTTCTTGATTAAATATTTTATTAACAGATATGCAATAATGCAATGTATTCAACATTAATAATAAAGTTGCAAATCATTATAAAATCAATGACCTCTGTAAAGTCAGTAAAATGTTTGGAATATCCAATAATGGATGCAGTCCATTTTGACTGACTTTATGGAGGTCATTTATTTTACTCTGACATGTTTTCCTTTAATTTTGATAGTTCTTTAAGGTCATTGGGGCAAACAATTTCAAGAAAAATGTTTTAGATCCTTTTGTTTTTGAAGACCTGTGCTCAGTCAGTTCAGCCTCCTAGTAAGAACCAGGGCCAAAGCTGTAGTTGAGGGTTTTCCAGTTCCAATATTTTCTGTTGGTCTGAATTGTTGTGGTATCCCAGGAGTAGCAAATGACATCTTGGATACGTAACTTTAAATCACCTTAAGGCCTGAAAATAAGCTCTCTAAAATAAGATCTGATAGTTATTGCAAGTTTTAGAGCAAAATGATATGCAGTCTCCATGACAAACTTTGCAGAGTAAGCAGACTGCCAAGGTGTGTACTGGCAAATTACTGACATTCCAGCGTTGCCCCATGCAGAGCATATTACAGAAATCCATTCTTCAGACAGGAGAGGGCCTTTTGTTGGAATCATTCTTTATAGCTTACACAATGTCTGAGGCTAGTCTTGCAATCTATTTCTCAAATCAGTGAAGATAAAATCTTCATAATCTCTTTCAGTTCTTCTGATTACTTTCCCAGAGCTGATGCAGACCATAAAAGGTGAAGTTAATGCTGTCTGCTGAGTGTTAGCTCTCATCTGTTTTTTCTTCTCAGTCAGGCATTTCCTTGCTTGTGTTATCAGGCTACTTAGCACTTTTACTTCCCTTAAACTAAACCTAAACACGTTTTGCAGTTTTCTGGATCTGATTCTCAGCTATCATAATTCTGAGGTGAACAGAGTAACAGCTGTTCACAACATCATTTTTTTCCTGCTTCTAGGTTGTTTAGGGATTTAACAACCTTTTGCATTTTATTCTCTTTACTTGGTATCAGTCCTTGGTAAACCTGAATAATGTATATGAAAGCATATATAATTATATACATTTTAAGAATTGATTTTAAGAAGTTCCCTTCTGTATTGTTTTAATTATTTAAAAATAAGATAATGTACATTCATTTTTGAATTATTTAACATTCTCCTTTTTCTGGTTTTCTTTTAATGCAGTTTTCATTTTCTTTCCTTAAAATGCTAGGAATGCATATTAAATACGTTAGTAAAGTGATTGTTGTTCTTTAATAAGTTATACATTAATTTCTGGGGTTTACTGAAACTATGTCAGTGTTAGGGGAGGTCTTGTTGGACCACTGATTCTGGGAAGATATAATTTCTCATTAAAGAAGGGTAAGTGGAATTACGAGAACCTGCATTAGGTATATGGCAATGTTTCTTTTCTGAGTAATTAAATGACATACAAAGCTGCCAAGTCCTACGTAGTTTCACATATGGCTTTACAAGAAAAGGAAAAAAAAAAAAAAAAAAGGAAAAAAAAAGATCATCCCCATCAGAATAGGGACATAAGTAATATGAGAGAGAAGACAATGAGAAAGTAGCCTTTCTCTTTGCAAAATTTTGCTTGGGGATGGGGTACAGTAACCTGGTTGGCAGGTATCTGGTGTGTGGACAGGCAGGTATTTGGGGATACTAGTTCCACAAGCTGTATCTTTGTTGTCTGCTTCGTTAGTCTGTATGCTTGCTTTGTTTTGGCTGCCACTTTTTTGGCTTGGACTCGGGAGGGAAAATGGAAGTCTACTGACAGTCCACAGGATAAACCTTTGATCATCCCCCAGTGACCAGAAGACATGACACCAAGGACATCTTCTGCATAATACTAACCAGGGAAATATTAGGATGTGTTTGAATGGTTCAAACCAGGTGGGTGGGTAAAAAGCTTCAGAAGCAAGAGTCGCAAGAATTGTGTGATACTTGTTAAGTCAATAGTTACTTATATATTTATCTGAAGTTCCTTTTTTTCTTTGAAAAAATACATTTTTAATTCCCTTGTCATATTCAGTGACTGATTATGTTTCATTCAGTTATTATGGCTATTATTTTTAGGATGAAATATACAACTAGAGACTGCTAGATATTTGTCCATAAAAAAATAAAAAAAAAGGGAGTTACATTAAGCAAACAACTTTTGTACTTTAATATTAAAACATAATCAAAGTGAAAGATCAGGTACAAAAACCCACAGTCATGTTTGTAAGTACATTACATGCTGTGTAAGTACTGTAAGTACTGCTGTGTATATGCAACACCATACAAATATATAAAACAGTACTACAGTACACCAATTTGCCTTTTTTCATGCAAGTTCCACAAAGCGAAATGTAATCTAGCAAAATACAGTCAGAATAATTCAGAAATGAGCTTCTGCTTATGTCTAGATTTCTTTTTAAAATTATCATTGTTTGTGTGTAACTGATGTGATCTGAATGGTAATGAAGCATAAATTTTTCTTCAAATTGTTGGGATGTCTGTGAAATGTTTGCATTAGTTAAGTAAATGCAAAATATAAGTAGTACATACAGAATGCTTCAGAGTTAGTATACTTTTTTTTTTTTTTTTTTTTTTCTTTGAGGCATTTGCTCTTTGCTCTTAGAAAACCAAAGTACTTCTAGGTGCAGTACTTTTCTAGGTGCAGGATGCACCTAGAAAATCAAAGTGCTTTCTTGTGGAGAGCATAAGAAAGGCATGGAGATACTGGAGCAAGTGTAGCAAAGGGCCATGAAGATGAAGGCCTTGAAGGTGCATGTTATGTGAAAAAGGGCGGAGAGAGCTGGCATTGGTTAGCCTGGAGAAGGCCTAGGGAGGATCTTACCAATACATCTAAATATTTGTTGGAGATGAGTGAAGAAGTCAGAGACAGGCTTTTAGTGGTGTCCAGTGACAGAACAAGAGACAATGAGAGCAAACTAAAATACAGAAAATTCAACCTAAATGAAAGAGAGAAAAAAAAATACTGTGTCATCAAATACTGGAATAGGTTGCCCAGAAAGTTTCTGGAGTCTCCATCCTTGTAGTTTTTCAAAACGACTGGACATAGCCCTAAGCAACCTGCTGTAATTGCTCTTGCTTCTTTACAGGACACTTGGACTACACAGTCTCCAACAGTCCTGTCCAAACTCAGCTATTCTGTGGTTCTCTAAGTGGTTCTACACATTGCATTTTTTTTTCTGTATTTATTCAAGATCATGCCACTATGTGTATGAACTTAAAAGGCAGCTTTTTCTCTGTTCAACTGATGTTTTTTGGATTTTATAAGTCACGGATGTTCTCAAGGCAGGCTATTTTTATTATTCATAAAAGGTTCTTTATGTACATGCATGTATCTTATTATATCTCCTAATCTTATTATTTGTCCTTGCACTATTAAAATTTATGAATAACATATAAAGTAGCTCCTGTAGTAGGCTTAGAGAAAACAATTTAAGATGGCCATTCAACATTCCTGCATTTAAAAGACTTAGAATCATAGAATCATAGAATGGTTTGGGTTGGAAGGGACCTTAAAGATCATCTAAGTCCAACCTCCCTGCTATGTGCAGGGACACCAGGGATACCAGGTTGCTCAAAGCCCTATCCAGCCTGGCCTTGAACCCTGGGGCATCCACAACTTTTCTGGGCATATTGTTCTATTGCCTCACCACCCTCAAAGTGAATAATTTCTTCCTTATATCTAATCCAAACCTACTCTGTTTCAGTTTAAAACCATTACTCCTTACCCTATCCCTACCTGACAAAGATTCCCTCTCCAGCTTTCCTCTGGTCCCACTTTAGGCACTGGAAGGCTGCTATGAGGTCTCCCTGTAGTCTTCTCTTCTCTTGGCGTCTCTTCTCCAAGTCCGTCAGCTTGTCTTCATAGGAGAGGTGCTCCAGCTCTTGGTCATCCTTGTGATCCTCTTCTAGACTGGATCTAATAGGTCCACATCCTTCTTGTGCTGAGGGACTCAGTATTTTAATGCAAAAGTGATAATGTTGGCTTTTTAATTTAAACTTAAATTGTCAAATTTTGGAATGTGCTTCATAGGAAAGAGATTAATTCATTATAGAATGTTTCCTCCTTTCCTTATTGCATTGATTATCCATAAATAAAATTACAAATTTGACAGTGATCCCAATGAAGTGATTGGCATAGCTTGGAAATAATGTGTTGTCATGCATACTCCCCTCACCCCTAAGTCCTTAATGTTTCTTCCTTCTCAGTAAAGTGTGTGAACAGAAATGATTATGGTGAAAATCTATCTGGTGTTAAAGACCTAACTACAAAGTCATTTATTCTCCATACTTAAGTAGAAATTGTGAGAATATTTTATCTGTCATAGTGCTTTGTATTTTATTAGTTCTAACTATGATTAGTTTAACTGTGATTTAGGTCATTTTGCTATGTCTTTTCTTGTCATTTTTTATATAGCAATTTATCATTGTATCCACTGTACTTTATTGGTTTTCAAATCTGAAAATATACATGATTAGATCAGCATAGCTTTCAGTACTTTTAGTAAACATGATGGAATGATAAGGTTTATTATTTTAAACCTCTCTGTGTTTTTCAGACTTTACACTTTAGATGGAAAACTTGTACAGGATGGGTCAGATTTGGAGAATGGGCAGTTTTATGTTGCAGTGGGTAGAGAAAGGCTTAAGAGGTTGCCATATGGTGATCTGCTGTTTAGCAAATCTACAATAAGAAGGCCACAGGGGTAAGTTCCATATGTGTGTGATATGATTTTTATGCTTGTGTGCGTATGTATCAATTTATTTACAAAGTACCACCACTAAAGTCAAAATCACAATGTCAGAAATGTTTGTAAGGAATGGATGGATGGGTTTATATGGATGCAAATTTTTACTGAGCACTTTTAAGAAAGTTGAGATATAAATCTCTAATAAATGAAAAATATAAATTCAAAGTATTATTTCACATCGTAAACATTGTAAACATGCCATTGATCACGTTTCACACAATTTTTGCCAGATAAAGGTTTATTTTGGCTTTTTTTTTTTTTTTTTCCCCACTGGTACACAAATGAGATTATGAATTATGATCTGAATGAGATTATGTGTAACTACACCTGTTGACATCTACTCTTATTTGGTTAGGTTTTAAGGAATATGTACTCCTTTAAGAATGCTTTAGGTTTGTGTCTTTTTTTAATTTGACAGCGTTACTGCACAATGGAGCCCTAAACAGGGTTTTAAACAGGGTAAGGAAAAAGGTGGGCTTTTAGTATCTTTGGAAAATACAAAGCTAAATAGGGAGCCATTTCAATGAAATAAATGGAAAAAGATGAATGGAAATTCATCACACAGATTGCAATAATTTAGGGGATTTGTGCAACAGTCTGCACATAAACTGGGGTGCAATTTATTTATTTATTATTTATTTATTTACCTTAGCAAGCAACTATAGACAATATGAATAACAAAGTATTTTGAGAAACAAAGTTTACAATAAATGAATTTAAAGATAGGGGGAAATGTTGCTGAAGATGTGTTGATTAAAAGAATTTTATTGAAATTGCTGGAACTTTTCATGAGATTAGTTTTAAGTATCTTACACAGTAATTCACTGAATACTGCTCTGTGGATTTTCAGTACATAAATTGTGCATTTTGGGGAAATGTAATGCACTTGTTTGAATAAGTTCATTATTATGCATTTAAATGTTGTGTAGTGAACAGAAATTACAGATTCTTAGTAAAGCTGTGCAATGGACAAAACAACTCTGTTGGCACAGCTGGCTTGGTGTTATCTGAGTAGGTTATAGAAGGATATTGTCTATGATAGTGACAGTATACAGAATAATAAGATATGACTTATTCCTACAGTTCCAAAGCATCTGTACTACCTCCAATTGTGGGATCTCGAAAATCTAAAGGCAGTGTAAGTATCAAATGCCATAATAAAGTTTGTTTCTGATTTTGCTTAATTCCAGCAGATGGAAAGTCCTTGTTCTTTGGGTTTTAATTAAATATGAAGGGAAAAAATCCTCAGCCACCGGGTGTAATGCTTATTAATGCTTGATGTATCTGTAGATATTTGCAGTGTCAGCTATACAAAATAAATCTAAGAAAATAGATTTTTTAGATTCTAATTTTTTAGAAAACCTTCCATAGCAAAGATTACTGTTGCCTTGAGGTCTTTCCTATAATCCTTTTCAACTTTTCAACTATATTTATGTACTGATTCTTTTTTTGTTTTGTTTTGTTTTTCAAATTATACACCAAAAAGCAAAACACAGGACCTTTTACAAAATTTACTAAAGAAAATGGTGTTTCTGTATGCTGATTCTGATTAAGTCCCTAAAACTGTTTCCTGGCTGATCATTGTTTTATCACTAGCTAACAATTACTACACAGAGCTTGAGTATGCACTGTTTTGTGTCCCGTACAGCTACTTATATGTGTCCAAAATGAGTCCACTGTAGATTTCAGGAAGTGCCAGATCAGAATAGAAGTATCTGTTTGCACCAGTTGCATACAAGTGTAGTTTACTGTACCAGTACAAGACAGCACAGCATCAGACTCTCAGTCTGATTTTTACTATTTTTACATTTTTACTATGGCAGTTGGTCATATCCAACCACTATTAACAAACTAAAAAAAAACCCACACCCACCCTAAAGCCTCTAAACAAAATAAAGTGTACAAGTCTCTGTTCCATATTGCTGTAATGCAGAAAATAAAACCTCAATAAAGAATATGGTTTCATTTTAAATGTGAGTTTAAATGTGAGGTGAAAAGAATTGTCCATGACCCTTGCACAATGAAAGGCCTTTCTGGTGTGCAGTTTCTAAAATGGCATAAACTGTTCATGCAGCTACACTAAGCAAAAAAATAAAGCAGAGTATACCTGTCTTCCATGATTTAGCTAAGTCTGAGATAAGGTGAATGGTTCCAGATGCTAGTAAGATTTTCTGTCCTCTACTCTAGTGCTTCATTGTTATATTGAACATTTTGACACAACTGGATTAGTAAGACACTACACATGCCATTGGACTGGCAGAATTAGGAGGCTGACAGCCGCTAATGAGAGGCAATAATGAGGGTATTCAGTTGGTAAACTCTTAACCCAGCCTAGTATGATATAAACAGCACCCTATAGGGCTACTATGTACAATTAAGTTTTTTATATTTCTTGTGAACAGATTTAGACTCAGGAAAATTTATAAATTAATAAAATCTCTAGCTATTAGAATTATTGATAAACTCAGGATCATACATACATCAAAGCTGAAGAAAATCAGGACCAGGTTTCTGTTCCTGTTTCTAGATACACAACAGAACAAGCAGAGGAATGGGCTGATTTCCTTGGAGGTAATTCAGAGGTGACATGCTGACAGACCCATTTCTAAGCATGATCCTGCTACACAAAGACTGTCATCCTCTTCCAGCCGTTTTTGATGCTTAACATATTAATACCCGTATTTCATTTACACGGGCAAAGAATTATTCACAAGTTATATATTGTATATCTATTGACTTTCTATACATATGCATAGATGAGATACAGCTGTATATTATATGTATGCATGTGTAGATTTGCCTAGCCATTTCTTTCATCAGACGAAACAATATTTCCTTTTAGTAAATGCGTGTTTTCTTCTGAGAATTGTTGGGGAGCATTTAATCAGTCAGATCATATAGCAAGTTGATAACACAGTTACGTTTTTTCAGATTGCATTAGATATCTTTTAACTGTACTGATTTTAAATTAATGTGATTCTGTAACACCTGATACCAACCTATAGATGTTAAAAAGTTTGAATAAAGTTAAGATATAAATAATAATAATAATAATTGAATTCATCAGTGATAATTATGAACACTTTTCCAGGGAAATGATCGGCAGTCTAAATCTACCGTTGGATCCAGTGATGCTGGAGAAAACAGTTACTCACCTCAGCCTCCAAAAGGGAAGGACAAGAAATGCCACAATCCAGAGGATTCTGTGTCTAGAGGACACTTTTCTAACAAATCTACAAAAGGAAAACAAACAGGAGTAGCAGCCTCCGCAGGAGTCCTTCAAGATAATGGTCAGTACCGAGATAAACTCAGTCATAGTGGCGTCCCCCAGGGCTCGGTGCTGGGGCCGGTCCTCTTTAATATCTTCATCGATGATCTGGACGAGGGCATTGAGTGCACCCTCAGTAAGTTTGCAGATGACACCAAGCTATGCGCATGTGTCGATCTGCTTGAGGGTAGGAAAGCTCTGCAGGAGGATCTGGATAGGCTGCACCGATGGGCTGAGGTCAACTGCATGAAGTTTAACAAGGCCAAGTGCCGGGTCCTGCACCTGGGGCGCAATAACCCCAAGCAGAGCTATAGGCTGGGAGAGGAATGGTTGGAGAGCTGCCAGGCAGAGAAGGACCTGGGAGTGATGGTGGATAGTCGGCTGAATATGAGCCAGCAGTGTGCTCAGGTGGCCAAGAAGGCCAACGGCATCCTGGCTTGTATCAGGAACAGTGTGACCAGCAGGGCTAGGGAGGTGATCGTCCCCCTGTACTCAGCTCTGGTGAGGCCGCACCTCGAGTACTGTGTTCAGTTTTGGGCCCCTCGCTACAAGAAGGACATCGAGGTGCTTGAGCGGGTGCAGAGAAGGGCGACGAAGCTGGTGAGGGGCCTGGAGAACAAGTCCTACGAGGAGCTGCTGAGGGAGCTGGGCTTGTTCAGCCTGGAGAAGAGGAGGCTCAGGGGCGACCTTATCACTCTCTGTAGGTACCTCAAGGGAGGCTGTAGCGAGGTGGGGGTTGGTCTGTTCTCCCACGTGCCTGGTGACAGGACGAGGGGGAATGGGCTTAAGTTGAGCCAGGGGAGTTTTAGGTTAGATGTTAGGAAGAACTTCTTCACTGAAAGGGTTGTGAGGCATTGGAACGGGCTGCCCAGGGAAGTGGTGGAGTCACCATCCCTGGAAGTCTTCAAAAGACGTTTAGATGTAGAGCTTAGCGATATGGTTTAGTGGGGACTGCTAGCGTTAGGTCAGAGGTTGGACTCGATGATCTTGAGGTCTCTTCCAACCTAGAAATTCTGTGATTCTGTGAATCTGTGATAGCATAGCATTTTATCTTCTGTTAAACCGGTGAAACACATGGTTAGTATAGTTCTTGAATTGTCAGCTTACTCTGGCTGATTTACCTTACAGTTCTTTTTGCTAGGAAATGTACCTATGCAAGATATTACAATTCAACAGGAGGCTGCGTACAATATTTAGAATATATTGCAAGTGAAATAAACTAATATGGCCATATCATTTTTCTTTTGATATAAGCGTAATAGAAAATATGTTTTGACCACTGTCTTCCACTGTTCTGCACTGCAAAAAAAAAAGCGAAGACAAGAAGCTGGCCTACTCAAAGAACTCTTCACTTTCTGTGAGGATCCTTGGTTAGCACTCTGGTTCTGTATAACAAAAAGACTAGGGAAGGACTATATCAGGGAGTGTAGTGAAAAGACAAGGAGTAATTGCTTTAAACTAAAAGAGGGTATATTTACATTAGCTATAAGGAAGAAATTCTTTACTTGGAGGGTGGTGAGGCACTGGAACAGGTTGCCCAGAGAAGTTGTGGATGCCCTCCTCCGTGGAAGTGTTCAAGACCAGGTTGGATGGGGCTTTGGGCAACCTGGTCTGGTGGGAATTGCCTCACCCATGGCAGGGGGGTTGGATCTGAATCATCTTTCCATCCCAAAACATTCTAGGGTTCTATGAAATGTAGTCATCAACATCCTCTTTCATAAACTGTTTTTCTTGTTTTGTGCTTTTTACTTACTACCACCACCTGTGTTTTTTTATTTAATGGCTAGAAGACTGTCCCCTCACTACAGATTCTGCTGACATACTGGGATGGCTATTTTTCCGCATTGGTAATAGTTTTAAAAGTAATTAATAATGGTCAATTAATATTTGTCAGTAGAAATAAATTATACTTTTCATAACATTTGACACCACTTCATACTGCTGTGTTCATAATTAAATGTGCAATAGTTAATCATGGTTTAAAACTTCAGTATACATCATCTAACAACACAGTTCTGTTCATCTGCATTTGTCTAGAATCATGAATTGTAAATTTACTTCCAGAGTCAGGAGCATTCTGTAAATCTGAGTTTTAAAAGAACAGTGAAATACAATCTTTTTGCAATGTAACAGTCTTTTTTTTTTTTTCAGAGTAAGATTGTTGAATTTCTAGTTCATTTCAGTCTCGAATTAAATACCATTTTTATCCTGTTGTTGATAAGTGGATATAATTTTAGCCTATACTTTTTTTGATAGATTTTTTTTCTTGCTGAAGAATGGTGATTATATTAAAATTGAAGTGAGTGGAAATGTTCATCCCTTATAACTCAGGAAATGACTGAATAGTTCCTTCTGCTTGAAATTATCACGGTGTGTCCCTACTTTTTATGGAGTTAGTGGTTAATGCTAAAAACATTTAAGAAAGCAAGTAGCAGAGCTGACCTCTCAGAGGAGAACTTGCATGTTTGGCTTACCCATTTTAAAAGCTCAGTGAAAAGCTTTTATATTTAATGGTTATCCACTCTGGATACCTCATTTCATTGATAAGTTTTCAATTAAAAAAAAAAAAAAAAAAGATGCATTATTTTGGGAAGTAATGGTATAGAATTCTTTACACAGAGCTCAAAATCCATATGTTGTGGTCTAGCATCCTCTTCAGAGTACTGAACTGCTCTTAGTAGAGACTTACCACAAAATCACAGCATGGTTAAGGTTGGAAGGGACCTCTGGAGGTTGTCTGGTTATAGCCCCCTGCTCAAGCAGGGACACCTAGAGCAAAATGTCCAGGACTGTGCCCAAGAGTCAAAGCCATCTAGGCTGTAATTAGGTAGATCTCAGTCAGATCTCTTACATTAAGAACAGACAAAGCAGGTAACTTTTCCTGATAGTTATAGTGACATTATATTGATTTTCTATATACATATATATATATAATTTTATTTTTTTTGCCTGCACATTTTGTAGGTAAAATTTCTGGAGATGTCTTCTAGAAGTAAGCAGACCACGCTTGCCAAGGCAAGAAAGATGTGCTCTATGCCTTGTGGACCTTGCATTAGTTTAACAGGTTTCTGATTGCTTCCTTTCTGTTCCCAATGGTGAAAAGATTACTAGAAGCAGTAATAGGTTTTCCTGTCCTTTCAGCAGACAGTGACTAAGAGTCAAATCTTACTTTGGAAATATAGTGAGACCTTTCTCCATATTTTGCATTATTGCTTCACCACCTGCTGACAGAAATGTTTGGAAATCCACTGAGTTTATTGAAGAAGTGATTGCTTGCTATTTTCACTTCACTTTTTCCACGCTTTATGAGTCTTGTGTATCTAGGAGAAGTTGTTCATGGCCAATCCTCTGGTTTGAGCTAAAGTATACATTGGGAGAAGCTCTCAGTTATCTCTGTCCACCTTTATTTATCCTCCATGCATGAAGACTTGCTGGTTGATGTGGGAATGGGCAGTTTGATGTCTGTGCTGTTCTGCATATCTAGACCTAGCTGGTAATGCAGGCAGCTGCTGAAGGAGATAATGTCTCTGGATTGAATTCAAACAACAGTATGGGATGAGAAATCGATAGCTGTGTAATGAGTTTCTGATGGTGTGCAATCCCTGGTCTCAGTTGATGAGAAAGTGTATTGTTGATGAGTACAGCTTTCTTTTACAAGCACAAAACCAAAACCATTTCATCCTCCTGTAAGTCTTCAGGCCAACCACCGTTAGGATTGCAGGCTTAATAACATTTACAGACTTTATCTTTCCCTAATTCAGTTCCCCTGTATTTGTTCACTTGGATCAAATGGAAAACATCCCAGGAAGCAGCTGCCTTAATATTCATATTATAAGGCCACTAGTTCAAAATGATTTTAAGCCCTGCTTGTATTTTAATAAGTACATCCTCATTATTTAATTCCTCTAGTTCAGCTTAAATGTATTGCTTTGCCAAATGATTCAAACTAAATTTCATGATGTGTTACTTTTTTTCCCCCCTCCCTTTCTGGCTCTATTTTTTTTTTTTTTCTGTTTCTCTGGAGTAAGTTGGACTTTATTAATATTATTATTAATAATAACAATAATAACAACAATAATCATAAATTATTAGTGTGATAGGAGTTTTACAGCTGGATTTATTCTTGAGCATATTTATTCTTGAGCAACCTACTAATGGTAGGTTTTATGTTACTCAGATAATAAGTTTTCTACTCCTTATGAATGCAGAAATATTATTTCTTTTTCTGTTGAAACCTAGGAATGTAAAAGAGGAGTTAACACAGTATGCTCTGCTTGGTAACCAATATTTATCACATTGTTTTGCTTTTCACTGTTCTTTCCCATGAAAATGAATAACAGGCCTTTCTCTGTACAGTCAAAAATACTAGGAAATAAACATCTCCTTGTGTGATACAAAGGATTCTTAAACTGCTTTTGAATGTTTTTGCCCATATTTGTCTGCTTGTGAGAGACTCCAGCATTTGCAGACAAAATATGAGGAAGGAGCACAACCCTTGAAAAAACAGAGCAAGGGTCTTTTCACTTAAGTCTGACCCTGAGTGAGGGCTCCACTGCTGTTAGAACACAGGTAGCTTGTAATGACAGTTTAAAGAACATGTACTATACATGGCCCCAAAGAGTCATCATCTATGAAGGTGTTGTGTCCTGATTGTTTTTTCTAGTCACACCTAAGATGGAGTGACCTGAAGTGCAGGCCAGCAAGGCTGTGGGAGCTGAGAGCTATTAGTGTAGAGTGCTACAACTTCAGTATCCTCTGGCCAAGATAAACCCTCTGTGTCAAAGATTTCCCTTGTGTCAGTGTCCCAGCATTCTCTCAGCTTAATGTTGGACCATGAAAATATAGAATTGCAGAGGTCAGCATTACAGCATATTTCTGTCTTTTATTATTTGGAGTGACTGAACTGCTGTGTGATTTGTGATGATGTTAAACTTAAAGGCATAGTGTTATGTGACCTCATGCCCTGGTTTATATCAAGCTTGCTTCTTTATTTCTCACTAGCTGAATATTTTGCACCCATGTTTAACACGAGTTAAACATAGTACAGAAGCTTGATTAACTATTTCCACCAAATCATCTGTCTTGTAGATGCGATGTGAAAGTTCTTAGTTTGTCGATTTAATGTACATTTTGGATCAGAGATAGACAGTGAAATAGTCCCCTTCAAAAGCTTTCCCTAGAGAGACTCTTCAGCCAAATGATCATTGTGAGCCTACTGACTGAACTTGTGGATCTGAGAAATGAGTAGATGTATCAAAGTAAGCAAAATCTGAATCATTCTGTCCCCATCAGCATTGGTGTTGCTTTATATAGTGCATCATATGAGAGTCACCTGGCTCCATTTTGACCTGTGCAATCCTTTCTTTTTACCAAAAAGAAGCTCCCAGTGATGAATTCTTACTACATGGTTTTTTTGCTACCAAAGGAAGCAAAACAGCTTGCCTCCTTTAAGTAGGCTGTGGCTGGCTTCTCTGCCTGCTTCTTTTGACACACTAAATTAGTATACCAGTGAAACAGGACAGAGAGATGTCAAAAATATTCAAACATTGAAAATATTTTCATATCCAGATGATCTAATGTGTCTGTCATACAGTCTGTTTTCATGGCTCGGTAGGCTGCTTGGGTTCAACCTGCTGGACCATCCATTTTTTCACAGGGACATCTGAATGTACTTACCACCTTCTTGAAAAAAAAGAAAAAAAAAAAAAAAGAGGATTGTCACTTGCAGTGTTCTTCAGAATACGTGTTTTTCTACATCATTTGAGGGACCACACTCACAAGGTTGCACATCTGATGGTATCACAGAATCAGAGAATGGTTGAGGTTGGAAGGGACCTCTGGAAATCATCTGGTCCAACCAACCCGCTCAGGCAGGGACACCTAGAGCAAGTCCTCCAGAACCATGTACAGACCACTTCTGAAGATCTCCAAGGAGGGAGACTCCACAACTTCTCTGGACAACCTGTTCCAGTGCTCACTCACACACACAATAAAGTAGTGTTTCTCGATGTTTAGATGGAACCTCTTGTGTTCCAGTTTGCGCCCATTTCCTCTTGTTCTGTCACTGGGCACCACTGAAAAGAGCCTGTCTTTTCCGTCTTTGCACCCTCCCTTCAGGCACCAACCTTATAGACATAGTCTGTAGACTGTCTACATATAGTCTACATTGGTCTGTAGACTATGTCTATACTTTCCCACCAGGACTGCTAGATTCTTTTTTGCTGATCTGCTTTCCAGCTGGGTGACCCCCAACATGTACTTGTGCCTGGGGTTGTTCCTTCAAAGGTTGTTCCTTCCCCTAGTCTTTCAACTAGTCTTTCATCCTAGTTGTTGGGACCTGGAATTCCACAAGGCTGGTTTTGCTGGTTAAAACTAAGGCAAAGAAGGCATTCGGTACTTTGGCCCCTTCATTATGACCAGGCCCCCTGTTTCATTTAGTAGAGGGCCTACATTCTCCCAAGACTTACTTTTGTTACTGATGTACTTGTAGAAGTCTTTCTTGTCACCCTTGACATTCCTGGCCATATCTAATTTTACATGGACTTTAGCTTTCCTAACTCCATCCCTGGATGCTCAGACAGTGCTTCCGTATTCCTCCTAGATTGCTTATCCTTGTTTTCAACCTCTTCAGGCTTCCTTTCTGTATTTAAGTTTGGCCAGCAGTTCCTTACTGGTCCACTCAGGCCTCCTGACATTTTTGATTGACTTCTTTTTTGTTCAGATGCATTACTCTTGAGCTTGAATATTAAGTAGCTTTCTTGTGCCTGTCATCCCTTTAGGTCCTTATCCCTTGTGACTCTTTATGGTCTTTATGGTATGATCTTTAAAGTCCATTCAACCCAAACCATTCTATGATTCCCTGGTTCTTGCAGGAAAAGATGTAGGATTCTGCAGGAGATGGCATGGAGTACAAAGTCAAGATGAACCACTATCGGAATATGTTTGTGTCTATTTCTTTAGCCATGTGGAGCTAATATGCACACTTCCATTTTTAAGCACACAGCTTTAGTTCCATTTGTGTCACTGAAACTCTGACACTTTCTTGTTCAAAAGTAAAATAGTGTGTTCTTGAAGAGACAGTCTATCGGTCACATACTTACTTACTATGTCTTTGTTAGACTTGCACATGTGCTTAAATTTAAGCATGGGCATTTGGATTAAGAAGATTAGGACTTGCTCTTTGAAGAAAAAGCTATTATCCTAAGCCTAACATATATATTATCCTCCTATATTAAATCCTATGTTTTCCAGATCATGTGTGCTAAGCCTAATATATATATGCACACATGATCTGGAAAACATAGGAGTTCATTTAGTCTTATTATTTAATATTTAATGTCAGTTTTTCTCACACATTCTATCCTCTGTATCATCATTTAACAGTGTGGATAAAACAATATTTCATATGAAAATTTATAATCTTTGTTACAAGAACAGAGCTAAAAGCTTATGATAAAACATCAAGAAAGCATATCGTTCCTATATGAATTACTAGTGTCTGGTATATATTTCACAGAGACATATTCCATGCCACAGAAATTATTCAGCACATATGTGGTCATATGAGTATATCTGCATCACAATATTAATTGAAAGAATCTATTAATGTCAGTGATATTGATATATATTATTTTAAAAATCTTTTATAAGGCCTGTCTTATAAAACCCTCTTACCTATACAGTGATCCAGTGTAAACATATGCCCATTTTACCTCTGTGTTTTATTCTCTTTTTTTTTTTTTTTTATTTAGTGAGTAACAATGTTGTTAAGGATGCTTCTGTCTCTTGTAAATTGTACAATTTAAAATATAAAATGTACACCTAAATTTTTATGAAATGGCTGTGGAAATATGTGAAAATCCTTTTAGTAGGGTGGAGTGCATGTTCCATTAGGGCAGTATTAGGCTTTTTGTATTTATTTATTGTTCCTTTTGACAGAAGTATTTTTAAAAGGACTTACACATACTTTATCAGGAGTGTAATGATAGGACAAGGAGTAACAGCTTTAACCTGAAAGAGGGTAGATTTAGATTAGATATAAGGAAGAAATTCTTTACTATGAGGATAGTGAGGCACTGGAACAGGTTGCCCAGAGAAGCTGCGGATACCCCATCCCTGGAGGTGTTCAGGGCCAGGTTGGATGGGGCTTTGAGCAACCTGGTCTAGTGGGAGGTGTTCCTAGTAAGGGATCTTTAAGGTCCCTTCCAAACCAAATCATTCTATGTTTCTAAAACATTGGCATTTTTGTAGTTCCTAGCTAACATTTGAAGATGCTTGACCTGCATTAGACTTATTTAATGGAGATAACTGGATTTGTCCAGAGCCAGGATCCTGCTTTTTTATGGAAAGAGGAAAAACATAAAATGTCCACTAGTATGTATCAGAATTTTGGAGTGTTTTTAGCTCCAAATCATTATGAGAGTGTAAAAGATAACTTTTTTCTGACTAATACAAAGTTATTCTTTTAAACATGTCCGTTAAATGTTTGTCCCGATGCTCTTAAAAAAGTTCTTGTCTGTACTTTTCATGGTTGATTTATGCATGATGTGTTTTTAAAACAAAAGTAATTTTCTGTACAGGTAGTTTATATTTCTATATAACAGTAAATTAGGAAATATAAAAAAAAACATAAAAAATAGGAAATGTGGCAAGAACTCACAAGAACAAATAATATTGTTTGTTTGTTTGTTTTGTTTTGTTTTTCATTTTTATGTATTCAGTAGATGTTAATGTGAATGCAGCACTACAGCTATGGAACAAGAATAAAATCAAACAGAATAGTCAGAAAGGACATAAAAAGATCATTGAGACCAGCTGTCAGACTACTTCAGGGCTGACCCAAAGTTAAAGCAATACCATTAAAAGCATTATCCAAATACCTCATAAACAAGGACAGGCAGGCATGGGGCATCAATAACCTCTATAGGAAGCCTGTTTCAGTGTCTGACTGCTCATTGCATAAAGAAGTTTTTCCTAATGTCTAGTCTGAACCTCCTCTTGAGCAGGCATTCCTACACATCCTATCACTAGATACCAGGGAGAAAAGATGAGCACCTCCCTCTGAATTCTCCCTCTTTAACTCAGTTAAAAGGGGAAGGTGGGAAATCAACAGGCAAACCCTGAGCACATTTTGCTTAGAAAATGATGAACTGTTGTTTAATTTTAAATTAAAAAAAAAAAAAAAAAAGCTAACTACTTCATTGAAGTTAATTGAAAGAGTACAAATGAGTAATCATGACTTAAACTGGCACTCAGACATGCAGCAGTGTTCTTTTATTTCATGGCTGCCGTGCCTGAATCTGTACTTAACCTGTGCATGTGTGCTTTATTTGCATGCGTGCTGAAGACCCATTGCACTCCCCTTGGGTGTGAAGGGAACTTACACTGCTGAGGTGGCATGATAGCAGCCAGAGGGCGGTTGAAGGGTACATGCCTGTTTCTAAGGTTGTTGTTTTTCACAGAATCACAGAATCACAGAATTTCTAGGTTGGAAGAGACCTCAAGATCATCAAGTCCAACCTCTGACCTAACACTAACAGTCCCCACTAAGCCATATCCCTAAGCTCTACATCTAAACGTTCTTCACTTGTTTTCAGTACTTCTTCAGTTACTGAAGACCTGAGTTAACATCCACCCCGAAGTGAAAGAGCAGAATATAGGCAGTTTCTCTGTGTGTTAGTGAAAGCTCTTCCCCTTCTCCTAACCCTAATGCTTTTAGTGCTCTGAAAAGTCTCTCTGTCAATAACCATCTTTCCCACACTCCGTCCTGCTTTGCTAACTTGCCTCTGAGTTTGATGGACTCCTGTGACTGTTATGTGAGACTGAAGTGGATGATGAAGTGCCTTGAAAGATGATAATGGGGATGGGTTTTTTGGTATTAAGGCCCTTGTATTGTCCCTGAAAGTGACTGCTTGAGATACAGCTCTTATGCAGACAACCAGTACCATACATTTAAATAGTTGTACTACTTTGGCTAGGTTCAGTTAGCAGACAGGAACACTTCAGCTTTCTTCCTAGTTCCCCAGTGCTTTTTGAAGCCTGCTTCAAACGTATGTTTGAGGACCAGAAATTGAGATGGAAAGGAGCAAGGGTGTCTTGCATTCTCTTCCTACCTTTGCCCACAGATGCAAGGCTGTAAGAACTGCACGTATGGAGTTAAGAGCAAAAATAAGAGCAAACACAAGAACACCAGACTTAGCACATCCATTTTCCATCTGCATTATTGGCTGTTAGCCAAAGTGCTACTTGGGCTAATTGCATTTTAACTCCACATAGCAAGACTAAAATAGGATTATTTGCAAAGACTCCAGCTGTAGTGTACTTGGCCTCACCTTTGTGCTGTTCATTCAGAAGGCATGTACAGAAGTTTTGAAAAAGCTTTTTATTTGGAGAGGCTATTTGGTCTTATATTTTTCCCTGTGACAACAAGAAAAGAAGGATGCAGTAAATCCTAAAGGCTTCTTGACCTTGGTAAAGTTTCAGACCTCAGCTGCTCCTGGAAACTTGTTGAGGGCAAGACACATCTTGCCTACCTCCCGTTTTATGAGGATCAGGGGATTAATTCAAGCTTGGGTTCTAGGCTTCAGCCATCCAGGAGAGACAAATGTGACAGGAGATGCCCATTCTCTCAGCTGACAAGGAAATTTGAAATCTAGTTTACAATAGGTGCTGGAGTATTGGATGTGATTCCTGCCTTAAATTATGACATTATCAATTTCACTTTAGAGAGAGGAATTTTATTCTGAAACAGACGGATTTTTGATGGAGACCTAGAAGACTGCTCCCAGTCTTCAGTGATGATGATTGCTCCCAAGTACTGTTTTGATCAGTATATTTCTGCTCCAAAGGCTTGTTGCAGTTACTCAGTTGGCTTTGCAGGGTTATTCCAAAAAACTCGTTCAAATTCAGAGACTTTGGGCAGAGTAGGGGAAGCATTTATCAACAGTTTACAAGTTTTTTTTTTCCCCTGATGGACAGTGGAAAAGCCTCTTTGCATTTTATTCAGCTGCATTTGTCTGTCACTGATGTGGGATTAATTTTAATCTGCAACTAATAAACTACAGTGAGTTTACACATGTACATTTCAGAATGTACTAAAACAGACAAAAAGAAAATATTCACAATAGAAGATGTGTCCCATATTCTTTGCTGTTCTCCCTGCCAATTTAGCAGTTACATGAAATCTTCTCTCTCCTGAGTGCCAGATTGTTTGAAAGTGATTGTTTCCTGAGACTTGACATCTGAAGAATTATACTCATACTGTATTTAAAAGCTTAACCTAATCTTCCAAGAGTTTAGTTGGGCTAGTCATGTATTCACTTGGAATGTTGTTTCTTTTTAATACATTGAGAATTTCACCAGTCTGCCATTCATATTACAACTGATCCATGTCATAATCCTCTCAAATCAAGATGATTAAAGAATTATTCAATTTTGAAAGCTCTTTGTGCAAATTTTAAAGACACCACTTCTTAGAACAAATTCAGTAGTCTGCAAGCTGGTGCTTCAGTTTTTGTAAACTTTAAGGCTTTAAAGAGCATTGAATATATTATATGCAACAGTAATTGCAACTGGAAATATGAGGTTTAGATCTTTGATTAGTGCAGCTGTTTCAGTAGAATTTAGGCTTGTAAAAGTGATACCAAAGACATATTTAGTTATCATTATCTTGATTTAAGATTGAAACAACAACAACAATACCCTACTCCTTTTTTTTTTTTTTTTTTTTTTTTAATATTTTATTTATTTATTTATTTGGTTTGCAGCACTCTGTAAATGCTGCTTTAAGAAATTGAACAGGAAAGTAGTGAATTTAGAAGCATAATAGAAAATCCTTGTAAGGGAGCACCCTCAATTTTATGGCCTATTCTGTTCAAATGCAGTGGGTTAATTATGATCACACTGCTTGCAAAGTAACTCCCCATCCAAACTACCAAACAAGTTATAGATGTAATAGAATGTGAAGTTTTACTTCTGGCTATGATTTGGAAGAGTATTATACTGGAGATGGGATAAGTCACTTCACAGTTTTTCACATCTACTTTCGGGTATTATAAGGCCTTAGAAATTAGCAATTATTTCAATTTCTTGGTGTTACAGTTGGCTAAAAAAGGGAAGAAAGAGGCCAACCATTAAGTAAAGGGAAAGCTGCACAGAACATCAGGTATGGCAGCTGCTCCTGCTATCATGCTCTGAATTTCTTTCAATAAAATTGTGAACCTGTGAAAGAATATACTTGTGGACTACTGGATGTCTGCTGTGCATTGTGAGCTAGAGCTGCTGTTGTCCATGTTGTCCTGCTGGCAACTTTTCTGACTGAAAAACTGTACTTGAAACAGAGATGTATAGACCGGATCATTGTTGCTTTGTTGCCAGTGCAGATAATAACTATGCTGAAAAAGAGAGGTCATCTTTTTTTTTTTTTTTTTCCCAGAGATTTTACAGGGCCTGGAGGTTTATTCCATGCATAATAGGAGATAGAATTGCAGTCTAATAAGAACTGAGAACCCTTGCTGCTGTTAGTTTGTATCATTATTACAGAATCACAGTAGCCAGAATATGCTGATGCCAGTGGGGAACTGAGGTGATGGTAACCCTTGTGGCCTTCATCTCCAAGCACATCATTCTTCTTTAGGTTTGCTTTTGCTAAGATGAGTACATTGAAAAAGTGAGCAAACAGTACTGGGCAACAGGTAAGCCATGGTGCTTAATTCACAGCAGGATAGAGTGTAGGTGTACTGACTCAGTTTGGAGTGACAAGAACAGAACAGACTATTCAGGGCTTTGCTTTGTGACAATTAAGACCTTAGGACCAAGCTGTACCCAAGAAAACACTGGCTTATGGAATGAACATGGAAGTCAAAAAGCTAATGCTAAATAGGATTTGCTTTATTAATTGCAAAATGCAAATTATCTTAATGATATGTCATTTAAAAAAATGAATAAAGTAGATGTTTAGAAACAAAGAATAAATGAAGTGAACAATTAAAGTAGGGGGAAGGAAGAAAAAACTCATGACATGCAGTCCTTTATTTTTGTAGCTGTTTATATACAAAGATGAATGAGCTGTTGCAGCTGTCGAAGGCAGCTTTTCCTTTGCACTAACACTACCACATTTCTTATCAACAAAGGGAACTGCTTTGTACAAGGTTAAACTCTAGAAGCACCTTTGGCAGTTTCTGTAGTGATGCTGAGAAGTCAGCAATCTGTAGTAGCATGAAATGTTAGAATTTGAATATTTTCTGCATAGAGAAAATAGCTGCTTAGCAGCTTGAGGTTGCAATAGTATCAGGTGAAAAAAAATACATATTTTTGTAATATTCCCACCAGTTTCATATGTATTTTCCTACCGGTTTCTTTTTAATTCTGCTACTTTTTGATGACAGAGGTCACAGGCACACATACACATCTGTCACCAGGGTGGTGGCTTTTTGTTGGAAATGGGCCTTGATACTTCGAAAGTATAAATAAATAAATAACAGAAAATTATGTTGTAGACAAGCATAAATGCACCTCCTCCCTATTCCTCATAGCAATATATTCAATTTAATGAGCCACAGATTTTTTACATTTTGTTTTTAATTCGACTTAACATTTTTATGAGACAGCCTCTGTGGTAAGTCACATTAATTTTTTTTTATAGTCACATTAACTTTCTTGCTTACATACAGAGCTTGCAGTTAGTAAATGCCTCTGATTTCCATAAAATATTCAGGGCAGGCTATTATTATGATGATTTTTTATCCCTACTGCTAAACTTCAATCAGTTTCAAATTTGAAATGCATTAATGACTGTATAATGTTGTAATTTGTGCTGCAATAAATCTTTTATAGTTAATGCTGTGTAGGAAACAAGCTTATACAAGAGCCATTAATTGCTCTGTTTAATTATTTAAAATATATATATTTCTTATGAGTTAGCTCAATGTATAACTCAATTACTGTTTAATAAAGTCATATTACTTTCTTGTTTATCAAATACAAGAGGATTCCAGCTGAAATACTGAATGGCATCAGACACAAGATGTTTGTGTTGTAGCCAAGTTTTGCTCAAGTTATATTTGCACCAATTCATTGCTTCTTTCTCTACATATTAAACTGAATGATTGCATGATACAGTGAACATCTGTTTATGTAGTCAGTTGACAACATGTATCATGTAAAATGTTGTTAGTCAAAATGTTCTGGGCATTTTAGTTTTACCATTGCTGATTAATGTACTCTGTACTTACTGGGGGATTAGCCAGAAATAAAAATATCCAGAAAACTTCCCTGATCAGCCAGTGGCAGACTTCCTTTTCACAAAGTTGAATTCTCAGGTGCTACAAAGTCAGTATAGCTGGCATGGGTCAGTCAACAGGACAGAGTAGGAAACTGAATATGAAGATCTTGTATTGTATTGGTTTTATTTTCTTGTTTACAACTAAGTAATGGAGGTGGAAAAGTAATGTCAGTAATACAGTGCCACCTGTTCCTAGCTTTGCTGAAATTAATAGAGGACCAAGGCACTAAGTGTATGATACAGACCTTAGCCATACAGTAGGTGCCAGTGTTTCAACAGCCGTATCAACTGACTTTGCTTAGGGCAGCTTGAGTTGGTTCACCACTATTTTGAAATATGTGCCACCTTTTTTCAGTAGAGCTGTGATCAGGCTCCAGGTGTTCCCTTTCCCATTAGCCCTCACAAGGCTTTGGGGAATTCAGAGCTTAAAGCAGTCTGGATTCCCTTGAGATTTCATAGGTCTTTCTCTCTGTGTGATCATGAAGCTGGAGAAGAGGTAAGGCAGAGCACAACTCTTGAAGAAGCTCCATAGGAATGCACTCACAGTTAAAGTTTTCATTTACTCCTCCATCTTGAATTAAAAAAAAACAAAAAAAAGTTCTAAGAATTTTTACCCAGAGTTTCACTAAATGTTTCTTATAGGAATAAACAATAATTATGAGAAGAAATCAAGAAAAATACTTGCCTGAGAAAAGTGAGCATTTTTTTCATTGCTGCTGTTTGCAGCACCTCTGTCACAAACGGGTATATATGGGAGCATCTGAACATACAAATTCAATTGCAGATAGGTACTAGGAAAATGACATTCCTGTTCTTAGGTTTTTCAGAAGGAAGATTCCTTTAAGACGTTGAAATTGGCATGGGTACCTGCTGTTTTATTCTTTCCTCTCCTCTAATTCTTTCAAGCTTCTGCTCTTCCACTGCACATAACCTGTTTTTTGTTGTTGTTGTTGTTTGTTTTTTAATCCCATTTCTTCCCTTAACTTATACCAGTGCTTCCTCATCTTCCTGTTTGCTCTTGCATAGTTCCTCATTCCGCATGTTCCTTTTCAGGTTATTCTGCATTCATCTTATCTTTTCTCTCTGGGTTCATAACATCTGGCCTCTGTATATCCTCTCTATCAAGTTGACTGCTCCTCCTGAATTCCTTTTTCCTCTTATGATCCACTCTCTGCCCTTCTGTGGATTCTTCTTTCTCCATCTTGCCTGAATTAATGAACATGACCCTGCTTGAAAATAATCAGAAATAATGGGAGATGACATTGGTATTTGTTTAGGTTGCCTCACTTTTCTCTGTATAGGATACAGAGATATATGAAATGGGGGATTCTAAATTAAGGCAGTGTGTTTTCAGGTAGTGACTGGCAAAATCTTTAAAATTCCAGTATCTTCTGTTTGCGTGGACGCAGAATCACAGAATGGTTGAGGTTGGAAGTCATCTGAAGGTAATCTGGTCCAACTCCTCTGCTCAAGCAGGGACACGTAGAGCAGGTTGCCCAGGACCATGTCCAGGCAATGTTTGAAGGTCTCAAAGGAGAGAGACTCCACAGCTTCCCTGAGCAGCCTGTTTTATTGCCATGGAAAGCACCACGGAAAAAATATCCTCGTAGAAGATCTGGAGCCTCTCAATAATATTTTGCTTGGCCTGTTGTCTGAAGCAGCACTTAGTTTGGCGTAGAGAATGGAGAACTGAGAACCTAAATGGAAATAAATCCTCTAATTTATACTTGACAGCAGGCATAGCAGTAGGGAGATATTTGGGTCTTAAAGTGACCCTTAATTCCTTGCTGCTATCATCTTCTACTCAACTTGGAGCAAATTGGTAAAGTATGCCACAGCTTGACTGTAAGGCTTGGACCTATTTTCTTTTCTTACCCCCTTTTAGAGCAGTGTTGCCAGGACCCTGACTCACCTCCATCTTTGAAATTTCCAATTAGTTTGAGGCACAGGAAGTCAGAACTAGCTCTTGCGTGAGCATCATGTTTAACCTACAAGATTTCATTAACCATTTGGGGGTAGACATAAATGTTCCATCTAACGAAAGTGCTGGGAATTCTCTTTTCAGTGAGATACACTACTTATTTCTAATGTTAACAGAAGTTCAAATATAAACTTAGAACAGAATGATGATTTACAGAAATGTTATTTCATGTGATTTATAGTGGTTTCTAAAATGCCTTGTTTTTTTCCTCCCTTAGAGAAGTGTGTAGAAACTGACTAATGATTTGGAGACAGAGATGTGAAATATTGCATCAATAAGATATATTTTTTTTTTAAACCAAAAAGCATTTCTGAAATATTGCCTATAAAATAGGATGCAAAAATATCCAACATATATACATAACATAATTGCTTGTGAGGAGCTGAGTAACTCATGGAACTGGTAGTAGTGATTAATATGGTCTGCAAACACCTGCAGACAAGATCTTGACACAGAACACATAAACAAGGAATACATTGGCCTTTCAACCGTCCTCCTCCAGATATTTTTAGATTCACATGCAAAAAGAGTAAATTCTTCTGTCTGAAACAGAGTAGCAACATTACTAATGTTTACTTCTTTGAGCTATTTTCTTAACATTCCCTTTAATGAATCTAAATATTTTTTACATTATTTTACAGTTTTTGTATTTCTTTTCACTTCTGAAAAGAAAGGTATGTGTCCCAATGTAAGCCTAATCTCATTCCTTGCCATTTTCTTTTGAATTTTTAATTTGTTCCACTGTTACAACTTTCCCAGTTTTCAGTTAATGCCATTTTTTAGTTCACGCATTTTGGCACATCTCAGAGCTGTGTTGGTTTTTTTTTCCTTCCATGACTATTAATGGTACATTTGTTTTGGACATTTGTCTTCCATACTCTTAATGTTTGCACAGAGACAAATAATTCATTTTTCTTTGGTTGCTGATTTTCAAACTTGCTTATATATTTTGTCTTTTCTGAAACCAACTAATGTTATCTTCTGTTGTATGCATTTGAAATATGCTATCCTTTTAACTACTTGTTTTCTTTAGAGAACACAGCTGTTCTGAAAATAGTATAATTTCCCACTTTGCCTGAAAACACCATTCTTGAAGTTTTTCAGTGATTTTTGTGACACTTTCTCATTTTTTAGCATCTACCACAAGCAACTCTATGGAAGAGCAGGAATGATATTTCACTTTAGCATGCTTTCTATGCACGACAGTAATAGTGGTGTCCTTGAGAGCTGCTAGAAGATTGTGCAGGGCTCTTTTCAACTAATGTCTTCTAATTTATCACCAGCTTTCTAAGCAGACACCTGTTAGAAAATCCTCAGTGGAAATCACATTAAGTTTTCAGTTTTTGCTTGTTGAATCCCCCCTGTTACAAGCTTCTTGTGAACACTTGTCTGAATGTGAAAGTCTGTTGCATGAGCCAGGTAGAAAATGATTGTCTTCTCTTCTCTTATAGCTTGTCTGTTGTGTGGATGTTAGTTGCTGGGTTATTCAGCATAGCCCTGAGGCTCATCTGCTTCTCAAAGGAGAGGTGCTCTAAAACTAAAAACCCTCAACTCTTGAGATGAGTTTTGTAGATTTGGCCTGCGTGGCCAACACATGTTCATCTCCCTTGTACCTCTTCTCTTGCCTTGCCAGAGAAGAGCCTCAGCACTAAAGTCCTTTTATCTGTAGAGGACAGATCCCAATTTTTGGTTAAAATAACTGGGGAACTTGAAGATAAAAGAGTGTGAAGTGGATTATGATGATATTAAATGCAGTTCTCAGATGCTGATTTTACTTCTTACAGTTCAGTGAGCCAAGGAATCTAGAGCAAGCCACTGTGGTTATTTTCTCAAGATACTTAAGAGGCCTTGAGTTAGAAGGGTCATCAATGATGGCTTTTAAGAAACATGTTACATTTTCCTCTCAGAATATGGTTGTGTTGTATATCTCAGTCTAATGTCTGTGATGAGAGACAATAATAGCAACGTAGAATAGAATAGCTTCAGTCAGAAGAGACCAACAAAGATCATTATCATTGAGTCCAACTGTCAGACTATTTCAGGGCTGACCCCAAATTCAAACATATAATTTAGAGTTATTCAGATGACTTTTAAGCAAGGATAGGAAGGCACAGGGCATCAACCTCCTCTCTAGGAATCCTGTGTCTGAGTACTCTCTCAGTAAAGAAGTTTTCCATGATGTCTGGTCTGAAACTCTCCTGGCACAACTTTGAGCCATTCTCACACGTCCTGTTAACTAGACACCAGGGAGAAAAGATGAGTACCTTCCTCTCCTTTTCTCTTCCTCAGATAAGATCACCTCTCAACCTCCTTTTGTCTATACTTAACAAGATTAGTTGTTCGAGATACTCAGTGTATCCTCATACTATATGCCTTCCAGACCTTTTATCAGCTTTGTTGCTATCCTCTGGATCCTTTTGGGTATCTTAAGAACCTTTTTATGTTGTGGAGTCCACAACTGCACACAATATTCACAGTGAGGCTGAACCAGTACTAAACACAGTGGGAGAATTACCTCTTTTGACTGGCTAGCTATGTTAGGTTCAGTGTACCCCAGAATAAGGTTTGCCCCCTTGGCTGCCGGAGCACACTGTTGACAAATTTTGAGCCTATTATTGACCAGTATCCCCAGTGCTGCACCCAGTCTGTACCTGTGTCCAGCATTACTTACCACATCCTGGTTTGGCAACAGACATATAGGGCATAAGTTGACACTTTTCCCTGCAGTTATCCATTTTCAGTGGTATAGTATCTCCAAATTAGATAGATGGAGAGAGAGGGAGGTGATTTAGACTAATCCCCGTGTTTTTTATTTCTATGCTTTTCATGCTTTGGAGGGAGGGAAGAGAGAAATGTGCGTAATTTGGAAATTGGGTGGAAATTTCTGTATGTACTTGTCTTACTTTGCTAGTTAGCTGATAGCAAAAGACCCACGTTAGAAACCTCCTAGACCCCCTACTCATTACTTAGACTTGGAAAAACAAACAGACAAACAACCACCACCACCACCAAAACAAACAAACAAACAAAAAAAAAACCAGAAAAACAAACACCCCTAAATGGTGCACAATATTTGCAGAATTGAATATCATTGTAACCATTAACCTTTTTAGCGAGGTGTATGAGCTTCTTAAAAGCAGATGTGGAGTTTTAGCTACAACTCTTCTTGTACAGGCTCCAGGGATGGGGGCAGCAAGAATCCCAACTGTCTTTGTTTATCTTTTGCTCCTGGTTCACTGTGTTTGTTGTTGATTCAGAGCCTGAGATTTTTGTTAGATGTGTGTTTTATGCTAATTTCAAGAGGGTGCTATCACTGGCTATAGAACTAGAACTAATCTGTTATTACTGTAACATATTAAGTTCAGCTCTACTCCCAACCTCTCCTAAAATGGAAGGAACTTGAGATCCAGGTTTTGCTTAATCTCTCTGTTTCCTTTCCCTTCCCCAAATGATGTAGCATGTAATTACTTTTTTATTAAAAAGGAAAGGAAAACAATTTTAGAGTAATGGGGCATTAAAATCATTAAATATATATATATATGGAGAATGGTGGGTCAGCTCAGAAACCTGCTTTAAACAAAACCGAGTGCAGTTCAGTAGTTGTGCCACACAGTGTCATAGTTGGACTTTACTTCCTTCCACTCTGCATCTTTTCCCATTGTAGGTGACGGGATTTACAAAGTTAGAGAAGAGCAGTCTGAAATGTGGGGGGCAGCTGAAGTGCAGGAAGATGAAGACACTCATGTAGAAGTTCCTCTGGACCAGGTATTGATCAAACTTTAAATAACTGTTTTGTGTTTGTTTGTTTCAGAGGTTGCGCGTGTTGTTTATTCTTTCCCCAGTTTCTTTCAGGAGCACAGCAGGATTTTGTGAGGGGTGATTATAACTGCTCAACAATACAGCTTCACGTATGGGAACTTTAGCAAATATAACTTTGTTAATGTCAAACATCAGTTACCTTTTCATCATACATCTGTTTCAAAACTGATCTGAGAGCCTTTAGAGGGCCTCAGGATTATTTACCAAACAGATGAACCCTTTATACCAGTGGAACAGCATAAAGGGACTATGGCATAGAATCATGGTCAGAATTCCCTCAGTCCTGAGCCAAAAACAGGCATGGATTTATCAGATTTTTATTCAAGCTGCCAGCACTGTCTTCTGTTGAAACAACCCAGTACTTAATTGGCCAGCTTAATTGGCCATCAAGACTGTTCTGGTTCTTGACATAAAGAATGCTTCAGCTGTGTGTGTCTTTTCCCAGTGAATACCTGCCCTGGCCTCAGAGAGTTGGGTGCTAAGCACCATTGGGATCATCAGCCCTGTTAATTGCAGTTGTCCTTAAGAGGTGTTGTGATAATTAGGGTGTGTTGGATTGTACTGGTAGTACTGAAACTGGGGAAGAACATATTGCCTATCCGCTTAATCTTTGTTCCTTATGACATCATGAAGCACATTGTGCCCTGGACTTAATGTGCAATAATTGAACTGAGAAATGATTAGCCTGTTTATTGGCCTCTGAAGGTGTGTACAGAATTCCTTGGGGTAGTGTAAAGCATTTGATAGTAAAAATTGGGTCCTCAGGTCTTAGATTTTAGGTTGAATGTGATTCTTGTGAAATCCAGGGACCCTTGAAAACACATCTGTACTCCTCCACAGAGATGCTACAGCATAGTCAAGAGCTTTGCCTGACAGTCTTGCCAGTTTACCTCAGTTACAGGATGGTGGCAGTCACTGGAGAGGGGAGAACAGTTAACTGTCTGCTGCCTCTTCTGTACTTGGCAATGGGAGCTGTGGTTGTTGATACATTTGCTAGTGAGCATCCCTTGTGCTGATAAACTTGCAATGCTAGGCACTTGCTTGATACCTCTAAGCTCATGTGCTGAAACCAATGCGTAGTCCACAGATGGAAATACTTTTAAGTTGCTACCAATTGATTTTGATACCTGGACAAGGAACTGTCATCTCTGGAAGCAAGTGTGTGTGTGTTGGGAGGGGGGGGAGAGGGGAAGGCATGCACACTATTAATAATCTGATTTTTATGTTTTCAGAAAAGCAAAACAAAGCACCAAAATTTATTGAGAACTCAAGTTATGATTTATTTCGCATTTTAAAATTGCATGTTTCCTAGGTAATCTGGCAAGAAGCCAGGTCCTTCTGAGTAGCACTGAGTACTCTTTATTCCCAGATAACTGAGGTTACTCAGCTCTTGGAAACATATAGCATTTTAAATGTTCAGATTCTTATTAATGAACATTTTAAGTTGTTTTTAATTCTGTGGTATAAACCTTTAGATCTTTTTCTTATCTGAAGTGCACTTTCTGTTATGTGCTAGAAGTATGGAAAAGGACAGGCAGACAGGTCTTGACTATCTTGCATAATGCATAAATATTTACATGCCAGCTTTCACTAAAATGCTGACACTTCTGATATGCTATCATTTTTCCATCAGCCACATAAACGACGTGATGAAGATAGAGCTTAGTGTTTTGTTTTTTTTTTTAATTATTATTATTATTGTTATTTTTATGCACCTTCTCTGTCTTGCCATTTGAAGTACACAGTTGAACAAATGCCAGATAAGCCATTAACTAAACTTCGTGTAATACTGGCTAGACACACGCTTATGTCCTGTTCTGTAAAATGCAGTCTGCCAGCTGAGAACACATTGAAAGAACAGGATTTGCTTTATTCCAGACTAGCTGACAGTTGTAATTGAACATCAAGGAGGAAAAATCAGTGTTTTGCCTAAAACCAAACCATAGCCTTCTGTTCTGTATTCTGTACCAAGACTTCAGCTTCCAAATACAAAATGGATAGTTTCATCTTTTGACATGCAGACTTACTCCAGGTTGGTTATTTACATCACTGTGTCAACATCTACGGGAACTGATGACAGACTATGAAATCAGATGTGCAAATAGCAAGGGAACAATGTGGTCCTATTGTAGTTCTTGCTAAGAAGGGAGCAAAACAATACAAGTTTCATATTTGAAATGCTAATTAAATATATTACTTTGAGTTTGCTGTTCCTAATATAGATATATTTAAAGTAGCTTTTTCTGAGAGATAAAATATTCCAACTAATGAAGTTTTGGAATAGACTACTACTTTTTATGTAAATTGTGAAATACAAAAGCAGCATTTGATACTAATACTACTGAAATAACACTGGAAATTTCCATTGATTTATCCATTTCCGTAAGTCTGGTTGTTGTTCTCCTGCACTGAGCCCTTGGGAAGTGGGGTAAGCATGAGAGTTACAAGATATGAAATTGTCCACTGCATGATCCCTACAAGGAATTCAGGCATGTTGCTGTGCCAGCCTTCTTTGCCTTGGGGGATATGATACCGACTATTAAGATCTACGTGATGCATAATGATTCTGAACTCTGTTTTTTCCCCCTCCAGATTCATCATCCCCATCTCCCTCTCTATGTCTGTGTTTATTTATAAAAATCACTGAATGTTAAATTTGTTTAATGGGCATTGATTTGGGGGTCTGTTGTTGATGTTCATGCTCCTGGTTCTTTCACTAGCCATTTGCTTTCCATTATTCCAGATGTGTCCACTGATTAATGCAGTCCTTGATGCCACTCATTATTTTCCATTTCCTGGGCTGTGAAGTGATGTGAAATTGTGATGCTCTCTTAGGTGCTCTCTCTAGGTGGAACATATCATCAGTAGCAGAAAATTTGCACCTTTCATTGGCAGTTTTCATTACGGAGTATATGTTTTGCTTTAGAGACCCAAGATTCACCTCAGTGTACAGAACACGATGTTTATCTTCCATATTGCTTAAGGCAAAAGTTTGCATTGATTAAACATTAAAATAGGCTGACTGCTTACAGAGACATTCCTTGATTAAAAGGCTAGAACTTTTCATGAGGAAACATTTTGTATTACATTCATAAGGATTTCAAAATGGCATTTGGAAAAAAACCTTTTTATGCTGAAGTTTTGCTACAATTGATGCCACTGCAATTTAAACTTTCTGGATTTTGAGTGCTGACAAACCAGCAGATAAGAAAAACCCTGCCTGTTTTTCTTCCAGCTCCACTAATTTACACTTTTTTTTTTTCTTTAATTGTCTGTGCATGAAATATGGAAACCTGTTCCAGTTGGTTCCTTGCAGCGCAGAGTGAGAACAGAGATCTTCCCTAGTTTTCTGCATTAGATAATTGTGATTTCTGAAGCTGTAACAGCAAGGCCTGATCTTTTCTTTATAGACCTGTGCAGCCAACTGTTGAAGGGCCTAGATTCCTCAGAGTGAAGACTGCAAATACAGTTCTATTATAAAATTAGTGTTGATAGCACTTTGAAAGAAGTTCTCTCTCTCTGTGTGCACTTCTCTGGAAAAAAAATAAAATCTATGAGTCTTAGAGCAGACAGTTTTTCAAATTGCTTAACTTTCAGGGTGGTTTTCATTCACTGTAGAACAGTCTGTTTATGGGAAAAAAAATATATCTGCAACCTTTGTAGGGCTTCTTTTGAAATGCTTTTAATTTTCTCATTGTCTATAGGAGTGAATGTATGAAGTTTAGGCAGGTTTTAATGTACTCTTGGAAAATGTTATAGGAAAACTAAACATGACTATCAATGCAATAGATGGAGAAAAATACTCTTGGCTTAGGTACATCTTAGAAAATTAAGGATTTGTTCAGATGTTTTCTCTCTTCCATGGCCTTCTACTGATTAGGGAGCTGTGCACACTTCCAGTTACCACACAATGAAACTGAGGAATGGATTTTGAAAACCTGTTTTCAGTATGCTTCAAGTTACATAGCTTCCATTCATTCATGTTAGCCTTCTGGGCACTATGACCTTACAAAATTAGACTCTATGGACTCAGGTGTTGAATTTGTTGCAAAAAAACACATCCGACCCATAAAAAGGTTGGAGTTTAAAGTTGTTTGTTGTGGTGATAAAGACATTTTTTTTGCCTCCAGGAACAACAGCGCATTTACTATGTGGGAAGTGTAAGACTGATGAACCTTAACTATTCATTTGCTTGTTTTTAAGTGCTTGGGTTTTGTAAATGATGTGGAAGAGAAGAGGGCTGCTGTCACTTAGCAACCCTGCCTCATTCAGGAACAAAATGTTTTGCTGCTGGAATCTGTGCAGTGCAGCTACAAAGCATTCCTGGCTGGGTGGGAGCAGGGGTAGCTCTGTTCTGGAGACAATTGCTGCAATCAAAGTTAAGTGTTCCTGATACTTCATTTGTGCGATGTATTCATGCTGATATATTTGTGACCATTAAGATTTTTGTTGTCTATCTCATTGTTTGTCTGTTGTGACCATTAGCCAAGTAAACATTTACAAATTGTCTCAATAAAGGAAAATCATATTTTACATTGATGGTATAAAATAATTTCTACCTTAAATGATTTGTGATACTGCACTTTTCAGTATTCTAGTATCAGTCATGTACAAACCTACTGAGAGATTACATTAGCATCCCTCGAGGAAAAGAAGCCAAATGCTTCAATGTCTAAAGATTTCCTGACTTACTGCTTTTGAATGATGATGGCATTTGGTAATGTAGCTCTTAATGAATGATAGCATGATGAGTGTAATTAGAATACATCTTTCTTTTTTAAACACTGTGTTTTTGTTGACATTAAAAAATACCATCAAGCAATCATACTTCTTGAATGCAAAATGAAATTCACTCTGTTCCTCATCAACCTGCTAGTAAGTCAGCAGGTTTCCAGAATGCGAGCTGGGGCCATGTTTTCAGCATGAAGTTGAGATTGATTTCACTTGTTTCTAGTGCCTTTGGTTGACTATACCTTTGAATATATGCAATTCTTTTGTCAGCGATTCTTTTTAGTGGTAGTCTATGACAAGCAAAGAATTGTGCTTACAGTCATTGAGATATGGTTTGAATAGTTAACTAGTGTAAAACCAACCAACCAAAAAAAAAAAAAAAGCACAAACAAAACACTCTAATGTGAAATAAATAAATTAAACAAAAACTAGTGTTATATTAAAAAACAAAAACAACAAAACTGGGTGACTGCAAAAGCATTGTCTTCACTTAAAGAATGCAGTCAGCTGCAAAAGGAAGAATGTTACTTCATATTTTCCTGCAACCATACAGAAGGCAAAATATAACCCTTATTATGAATAGCAGGAAGAATGAATATAGTCCATCGCAGTCACTGAAAAGGTTTCCTGTCCTAGAAGACACTTAGTCCTCTATGATTATTACCCCAAGGAATAAGAGTGTAATCACCTCATGCTTCTCCAGTCCTAGGTTTATTGCTGTTGGGTTCAAGTTGTCCTGTGTCCACATCACAAAGAACAGCAGCATTACAGTAACACAGGAATACTTCTTGTCAACTTCGTTACACTATACCTGTTTACTTACCTTTGGCTAGATCTGGCTGCGTGCTTCCAACATAAATTTTAGAAGTGCCATTTGCTTTCTATTGTTATCAAGGAATCTCATGTTAACATTAATATTTGTTATTCATGTTTCTTTAGTTGAGGTAGTAGACCTCAGTCACTCAAGGCTGGAGATATAGCTCTGGAAATAGCAATATAGCTGGAAATAATATCTTAGATCACTGCAAGAGCTGACTGAGAAAGCCTGGGTTTATTTTTATTCTTTTCTAATGCCGTCTTTTCGTTTGATGATTGTAATGTAGCAAGCAGTTGTCATTACGCAAAAAAAAAAGTAAAAAAAAAAAAAAAAAAAAAGGTGTACTTTTAGCTGGAAGTGCCAAAGCGTTCAATTTGTCCAGTCCTCCCCTGATATGGTCAGAATCCAAAGTTGCTAAATTCCACAGCAGATTGAAAATAAATTAGTAGGTCACGTGTGGTATAGTAGGTGGACTAGATCTACAGATTCTCAGATTCTTTGCTGTCTTTATGTGCTGGTAGTTACGAGAGTTTGCTCAAGTTTGCTTTGTATGGTAGCTTCTTTGAAGGTGTCTATAAATACTTGGCTTGTTGAATTTTTATTTTAGTAGTAACAAGACCTGTTTGATGTTACCAAGTGAAAGTAAGTTAGGAAAAAAAAAATAGTTAAGTTAAATAAAAATCAGACAGAGACCACTGTACTTCAAAAAGTACTTTTGGAGCCACTATTTATCTGATCAGGTGACCATGTAATATTCCTAGTAATTTGTCATTCCATGGATCATCACACTGGAATAACTTGTCCTGTTTGGTGCTGTGTCAATGGGGTATTTTGTACTGCCATAGTACAGGTGCCTTACATTGCTACTTAAATACCCAAGCAACAGCAGGGTGGTTCATCAAGATGCTCCAGTCAATTGGTGGTATTGTTGAACTGGCTCTTACTAATATGCTGAAGAGAATGAGAGATTTCTTTTGAAATGTTGCTATTAGTGAGGTAAAGAGGTTTTTAGGACAGAACTTACAGATTGTAGGAGATTCCTGCCTCCTTAAAGGATCTGCTAATGATAGTAAACTTCCAAACATTTTTGATTAAGTGAGAAGCTATCTTTTGCTCTCAGCTTGTTTGCTTTAGATTTAGAATCTGATGAGGCTATGTGAGAGGCAGACACACTTTCTGTCTTGTGGGATTTTTACTCTTTGATTCAAACATGAGCACAAGTACATAAGTCAACTTGGCAGTAGGGGCAATGGTTCACTGGTCAGGTGAATCTTGAAAGCTGAAACTAGAAGACAAATGACAAAAACTAGATAGCATGCACATCAGTCTTGCAGATTGTCATGAAATAATGCTACTAGCAGCATTATCTGCAGTGAGTTTCTGCTTAGTCTTCTTCAATATGGGACAAGATCCTGTTCCTCCCATCTGATGGTCTGCTAATGTAGGAAAGATGAATTGCTAAATGTCAAACAAATCCTAACTATGCAAACCTACACAGGTGTTTTGTGAAAAGGAATGATGTTATGTAAGTGACCAGTAGGTCTACCTCATCTCTCTTGCTACTTTTCTGTGGATGCAAAGATGACAGGTTGCAACCAGAGTGACTGGTATGGCACAGTCTGGTCCATATGTAAAACTGGGGAACAGTTTGTGGAAAATAACAATGAGTTTATTTTTTAACAATATTTTATTGTGCTAGGAGTTTATAGAAAAGTATGTACCAGATGCCAGAATGTTGGAAAACCTGTAATAGCTGGAAGAAAATATCTGCTTCTGGAATAATGAAGTCACAGAATCAGAGAATGGTTGGAGTTGGAAGGGACCTCTGAAGATCATCTAGTCCAATCTCCCTGCTGAGCAGGATCACCTAGAGCACATTGTGCAGGATGGCATCCAGGCGGGTTTTGGATATCTCCAGAGAAGGAGACTCCACAGCCTCTCTGGGCAGCCTGTTCAGTGCTCTGTCACCCTCACAGTAAAGACATGTTTTCTCATGTTCAGCCAGATCTTCCTGTGCTTCAGTTTGTGCCCATTGCCTCTTGTCCTACTACTGGGCACTACTGAAAAGAGGCTGGCCCCACACTCTTCACACCCTCCCTTCAGATATTCATACACACTGTTAAGATCCCCTCCCAATCTTCTCCTCCCCAAGCTAAAAAGGCCTAGCTCTCTCAGCCTCTCCTTGCATGACAGATTCTCCTGTCCCCTAATCATCTTAGTAGCCCTCTGCCAGACTCACTCAGAGGGTGAGTCTGTCATGACAGACATGTCTGTCATGTTTCTGAATTGCTTGGTGTGTTCTGTTCAAAAATGGCTGATAACGTTGCTGTGTTTCCTTTCATCAGAGGCCAGCAGAAACTGTAGATGAAGAGGAAAATGCAGAAGAGGAAGATGACAGGGAAGAGGAGGAGGCATATAAACTAAAGGAAGAATATCCAGAAATGAATGGAAAGGAAAGCAGGGAAATTGTTAAAAAAAGAAATAAAGTGGAAGAAAATGAGAAGAAATTAAATGGGAATTATAAACACAACACGGAAGAAACAGAGAATGTTGACCAATCAGAGGAAGAGGAACTCACCCATTTAAATTCCAAGATAAATGAGGAAAATGGTGAGGGAACTGAGCAGTTGAACAGCCAAGGTAATTTTCAGTCTAAAGAGGACATAAAAGAAAAGGAGTATTTTGACAGTCAGAACCAGGTAACTGTTTTTTTTTTTTTTTTCAGTTTGTTTTTCTTAAGTTACTATTCCTCATTTGCATCAGCTTTAGGCTTCTTCTCAGCTTGTCTCTAAGTATCTCACTACTGATAAGTCTCTGGGTGTCCCTAATAGAACTGAAATATGTGGGAAAAGCTATTTCCCATCTATATAGATTTGTTATATCAGTAATTACATTATATGCCCTCCAACTGAGAAGGCAGATGTTTCTCACTGTTCAATGAAGCTGCATGTCCTGCTTCCTGAGTATGCTAGACTCTGAAAAAAAGAAAAATCTTGCAATTTCCAGGAAAGCGTAATCATTATATATTTTCCACACTTTATTGTCCTTTAGGACAGAGGATAAAGATGTGTTCATGAAAACACAGTGCCTTATTATTTTGATGAGTTGACTTTCACAGAAGTCGTATTTCTTGAAAGGTTCTTGCCATTGCTTTGTGGAAGTTTAATTTCTTTTTCTCAGAAGTCTGAAGAGACAATGGAGATGATCAATGTCTTGAAAGCAAAGAGCTTTAGTCAGCTTAAGAGCAAATATCCTGTTAATTTAGGATTTCTGGTAACATGCTGTTGGCTTAGATGGAGTTATGCAGCCCAGAAAAATCAAGTGGACTAACTTGAACGTAAGAATGTGGGAAACAAAGTGCTTGATAGGAAGAATCCAGCTTTTCCTAGAGCTGGATCAAGTGTTAGAAGCAGAACAACTTGCTGCATATACCCTGCATATAGACTGCTGAAAAAACAGACTCTGCCTCTTGGGATACTGGGTATGGTTTCTCGTTTCCTTGCTACTGGGCTTTCTTCTGTTTCTGTATTTCACACAGGAACATTTTTTGAAGAAGTTATCTAGAAATCTTTGTTACCTGATGAAGTTAACAATACCTCTTTTTTTTTTTTTTTTTTAAGGTTGATTCCCGTATCGAAAAAACATCCACAAATCCAAGGGTGACAATCACCAGCCCACAGGAAAATGGAAAAAAAGGACCAGAACAATGACTATGCTGCAGTTGTATAGATATAAAAAAGTAATGAGTAGAAAATGAAATATTACAATACTTTAAAACATTTTTTTGTGATTGATAACTTAAAATGGGAAGATAGGTTGAGTACCCATGTGTTGCACCTTGAGATGATAATGCCATTTGGAATGATAGAGAAAATAAATGTTAGTAGGTATTAAAGGAGCGTTGAATTATTTTTACAAGATATGACTTTCTGATGGAATTTGAGAGGGAAAATGTAAAACTGTTCTATATTTATATTAGAAATAAGTGGACTATTCTGTGATATAAAATGGTTAGCAGTAGCAGAGTCAAACATATATATGGTATTTTTGTTACAGAAAAAGGATAAACAAACAAGTTAAATGTCAGAACATCTTTGCAGACTTGTTTAAAAAAATAAAAATAATTTGTGACTTTTAATGAGGACATATGTAGTGCTTCCTTTAAAATTCCACAATATACATGATTCTCAGGCATAACAGTAAGATATAAATAGAATACATTTCTCAGTTAAAGGACACAAAACACGGTGTAGTATAATGAGAAGCCAGTCCTAATATTACCGAATAGTGGATTTTCAGTATATTAATTTGATCGTTAGGTTTTGAATTCTTAAACAGCACTTATTTGGCATTGTGAAGATGTGTTGACAGCCCACAATACTGCAGTTTCTTCCCACTTGCAGCAACAAGTTATGTTGATCGTCCTGCACTGATTTACTAAAGAGTGAGTTGTAGTGAAAAAGGAATAAGGGAAGGGTATGTAGCAGATTAGTTCATTTGTAATTCAGTCCTTGTGAAATGTAATTTATTAATGAAAAAAATGAAGAGGCCCAGATTCAGACTGAAATTGGTGTGAAATCCTTGCTATCAACTGAACCATTTTAACATTAGGATAACCCACCAGTTTTCTGTAAAACTCAGAAGCTATTGTTGCATTTATGAATCCTTTACATACTCTTAATGCATGAAAGTATAATACCATATTTTTGAGTAAGATGGTTTCTGATAGGCTGTGGCTTAATTTGCATTAGTAAATAAGGCATTGATCCACAGTATTACTTCTCTTAATGACACCAATCCCATTTCTGTTATTGTTTCTCTGTTAGCAATAATTTGTAGTTCATGAGATACAGCTCTGAGCATTATTTCATTAATTATACAAAAGAAATAATGAGTTTCCTTATCATTAATTCTTGTAAATTATTACTATGAGAAATTAAATGTCACTTTTGTTGATTTCATGCCATTAAAACAAAAATTACATTCATGAACAAATTTAACTTGAAACACCGTTTGAAGAATGTATAGAAGCACTTGTCATGACTGAAACTCATACAGATATCTGTGCTTTTCTGCTGACTAGAAATGGAGTAGTTTTTCCAATGGAGTAGAAACATGCAGAGTATTGACAATGGAAGTGTAAAAAAAATAAAATAAAATAAAAAAATGTAACCCTAAAACTAAAAACCATAGGAACAGGGTTAGAGTGGTTTGCCCGGTTTGCCCTATGGTAACTCTGAAATGTCTATGATTTGTGTGTCCTTTGTTGAACTGTCTGTCAAAGATCTAAGGGAATATTACAAATATTACATCCATGGTTCAAAATCAGATGCTAATCTAGGCAAGCTCTTAAGCAAATATATATTCTTCTTTTATTTGATGTAGAAATTAAGCCTATGTTCAGATGTCTTTGATTTCATTGGGATTTAAGAAGACACATAAAAATAAGCAGAAGTAAACCCAACCAAACAACAAAGTAAACCGCCAAACAGTACGAATAAAATAACTCCAAGTGCTAATGAAGGAAATGACACATAGCAATCCTCTAGGTACCTTTGTAGTTAATCCTGCAGTTGACCAATGTACACAGTAGCATAGAAAGCCATCAAACAATGCTAAACCAGCCATATCAGGCAGCTCTGTTTCAGCGTACCTGCCAAACTTTCTGTGCAAAGACCACCAGGGAAAATGGCTAACACTACATCTTTGCTTACTGAATAGCTCATGTGCTTAACAGTGAGCATGGTCTTAAATATGCTGCTGAATCAAGACAAATAACAGTGAGCTTGTATTTACTTTACCATGAATTAGCCCTTTGCTATAAGTTAATGGTGTACCCAAATACAGGACTCTACTTGCTGCCATTGTATCACATGTTAAGACTTGAACAACCTCGGAGATGTTCTTCATCCTCAGAAGTTTGAAATTAAATTGACATCCAAAAATATCTAGTGGAGACACTTAATTAGGAGAATATTTAATTCAAAATGTTGTACTTAAAAACAATATTGAGAAGAAACAGGGATTTGTATGGTGACTCTCTCATTTCTTTCTATTTGTAGCTTCTGTCTGCCAATGGTTTTTATCATTACTTCGTTCTTCCCCAAAAGTTCAGTGTCTTCTGTACTTAAAGACGTACAAACATCAGTAAGAATTATTTAAATGCTTAAACTAAATTCTAGTGAACTGTGATATGGTAACTGTCTTTCATGGGAACATGAAAGTCCCGATGAGTGCTATTCTGCCTTTAAAATGTTCCCTCTCTGTTGTTTATCTCCTGAGAGACAGAATATTTTTCTTCAGAATAGCAAACTGGACTTTCTGAAAATGGAGATAGAATCATTTTATCATTCCTTCTTACAGTACTGAAAACATGTATTTTTTTGTCGGATTCTCTTATACAGAAAAAAATAACTTATGCATAACAATTCTGATGTCAATATAATAATTAAACAATTAAACAATCTGAAAGAATTCAGATTGTCTTGCTAATGTTTTGTGTGTGTGTATGAATTTGCTGTGTGATAGCTTACATCAGCTTTACATGAAAAATATGTTATTTTGTTAAGCTTATATAATGTTATTTTATTAAGCTTCTAACATTTCTGAGTTTTTTTTTTTTTTAAAGAATAGTTTTCTCATTTTGATGTTATTTTTAAAAATAATTTGCTATTAAAAAGAACTAGCATACAGACACTCCTGTTTTTGTTTCATATCGAGGCCAGTTTGCCATTAAGTCTATGTGTTGATGAGGGGTATTATCACCAAGACCTGGTGATATTTTTAGCTGTTAGGATACTTCCATACCTAGAACTTCAATAAATAAATAAATAAATAAAATTTGTTAGTTATGGTATTGCAACTGTGAAAGAAAATATGCTGACGATTTGGGTATTATATAGTCTACAAATCTAAGAACTAATTCCTAATTTTCAGCAAAGCACTAAAGCATACACTTAAATCCCATAAGGCTGCAGTTTTCATTACAATGCTTCAGTGCTCTAACATGTCAGAGCCAAAATAAAGTTAATTTCTGGAAAGAAATGGGTGAAAATGAGGAAAATGTGTTCCTCCCTCAGCCTCATCTAAAGTAAAGCTAAATAAATCTGCACAACAAAGAAAAAAAATAATAAATGCAACTATTTGGGTTATTTGAAAATCCTGAAAAAATGAGCGTTTCTTGGGTATTTTGATGGATTATCTCAAAGGTACATTAAAGTAAGTATTAGATAATAAATGTAAGTACAAAATGAAGTATATTGAAGAAGAATATTTAAATGGTAACAATCAAAATGATTTAACGAGATGCAACTCAAGGACATTGTTTTGGGTGGCTGATAGTCTTCAATCTAAATTTTAATTAAACAAATTGCTTTAGACATGGCAATAGACATTGAAGCCATCCAATGTATTTGGATTATTCTGTATGCACATATTTGCATTCATTAACTTAAAGGAGTGTGTATGAACATGGTAACTGAGTGCATTTTTGTGTGCTTGCGTATACTGCAGACACAAACAATTTGCATATACAATAACCTAGCAGTGGGGAAAAATACTATTGATTGTAGCTGAAATTTCCTATACTTATACAAGAAAGATATCAGTAGATCTAGCAACCTTTATTAAAGGGTGATATTTTTTAACATTATGTGTGTACATTGGTTCTTTGCTGAGACAGGTTTCAGAATACTTGACACCCTGAAGTAAAATGGAAATAGCAGCCTAAAACTCCCTGGGAGCTAGGCGAGTCATGAGGAATTGGAAAGGAGCTGGAAAATTCAAGGAAGAAAATAGAAATCTTTACTACAGAATGCAACACAAAGACATTCAAAATTCTTTAGTACTAGGCTACTGCATAGATAACTTCTGTTTTAAGCAATGGGATACTTTTGAACAGTAGGCAGACATCCAGCAACCTGTGCAGTTACTATGAATGCTTTCAAAATGTTCATGTTTTCCTTGCAGTCACCTACAGATATTTTCCAGGCTCCAAAAACAAAACATAAATATAAGAAAGTAATTAAAAAAGGCTAAATTCCCCTCCTGAACACCCAATTCCTGGCACAAGTGATTTCCATGAGAGTGGCTCTGCTCTGTTCCAGATTTCCAAGTGTGCAGAAAGCACCAGCCAGATAATAAACCCACCTAAACACAGTCATCCTCTGGTTATACTAGTACACTAGCTCAGTTTCTCTAGGCTGTCCAGTTTGTGACTGGAGAAAAATTGCCCTCCAGAGGATAGTATGAAATACCTGAGATCCCAGTTGAGTCACCTGTAATGGACTGTCTGGTTCAGCAAGCAGCTTAAGAATTAGCCTAAAATTAGATGATGTTGAAGAATAAAGTCCAGGTGAGATCCACTTAAAAATGTGGCCCCTTTGCCATAAAGTCAGATTTTTTTTTTTTTTTTCAAATTTGAACAAGCATGAAATAAAGTATAGCTTGCAAAGGTTGTGTGTAAATTAAAACCTGTGCTGTAAAATTGAAGAATGCACTTATTAACAGAAAGCACATAACTATAAAGAGTTGTGTTTTTCTTTGTAGTGATACTTTTGGTTTGGGGTTTTCTCCTTCAGCCTGGGTACATGAGATCTACTGAAAAAAGAAGTGTGAAAAGAAAACTAGAAACTGACTTCTGGATACTTGATTGTGGCAGCTAGGGAAGGTGTCAAATATAGAGGTGGAGCCTAGCACCATGAACCTGAATGTTTCTGAAGTCAGTGGAGTGACCTCCAGGTGTCACAGCTGTGGAGGATGTACCTGAGTGAGGAGTGTCATCAGGGAGGCTGTGTGCATAAAGAGATAAAGAATTAATGCAGGTATCACAGATCAAATCAGTGCTCTCACATAAGGATCCCCCTCATCAGCCCCTCACCTGAATTGTGGCCCTAAATCAAAAGCACATCAAGCTTCACCATTCAGAGTACAATAACATTCTCCCAATAGTGGGAGAGTGTGTTGAGGCTTTGAACAAAAGGTTTTGTAAGAAAATTAAAAGGGAAGCTATATTTCTTAAGACTCACTGCATTGCTTTCAAATCTTGCAACCTTGGGGCCACTTCTCTCTTCTTTCTCATCCTGTCTATATCAAAAACTAGAAAAAACAGTTCAGCTTTCAAATATGAAAACATTTGAGTTTCTCTGTCCTTCAAAAACTGTTTAACTCTGCAGAATGAAAAAGCATTGCTCTGACTCCAAATCCAATGCATTATCTAGTAGGATAGATCCTGTCAAGATGTCGGGGGGAAAAAAAAAAAGGCATAATTTTAAAGGATTTTATTTAAGAGGTTATTCTTACAGAAATTAGTCATTAAGACCTCATGACTGTTCCCAACCTTCCCCTTTCTCCTGTAGCTGAGCAAGACTCACCCACACTGTGACTATGCCTGGTACATACTGGTAGCTGGCCCAGCTGCTTACCAGATAAAATTTTGATGAGACAAACGTGGCTATCAGGAGTATGGGGGCAAGTTTGACGTTGGCAGCTCAGCCATGACCACTCGCTTTGTCACAGCGAGTCACAGTCAGCCTTATTTCTCTCCCTTCCAGGGATGAAGCAGTAGCTGTATATGTTGTGGAGTAGTAGTGGCCATCTGAGCCCTCATCCTCATCTTGGTTCACCTTCCCATCCCTGGTGAATTGATCAGAGGGACTGAGATTCCCTCTTGCACAGTTGCAGCTGAGCTGGCTGGAGGGGAGCTGCTGCTGCTCAGCCAGAGATAATCCTGGCGGGACTCTCTGGGACACCTAGGAGATGGGTCCCATCTCTTCTACGCTTTCACGTGCTGTTGCTTTTTTCTCCTGCTCTTGAGGAAAGAAAATATACTCAGTCCTCAGCACTCACTGATATGCAGATTTTTCTGCCTGTCTCAGCTGGGAAGGACTGCTGATTTCACTTGAGGTCTGATTTAAATTTCCTCTGCCCCAGTGATGAAATGTTGGTGTTAGAGATGAGCAGTTGTAATGTGCTCCAGATACCCAGGCTGGTATCCTTGTGAAGAAGTTAGCTTTGTTTCCTCTCCTGCCATGGGTCATCGTTTCATTACCATACACCATCCCTCTGTTTCTCTGCTGCATTTGTTTCTTCCACTTTGGCTGTGAGAAATCATCTTTCTAAAAATAGTGCCTGTGCTCTACATTATTTGCGGGTTAGAGATTGTTGGTGCAAAGTGAGTGTCCTAGGAAAAAAATGAGCTTTGCACTTTCCTCTGCCATTCTCATGTTGCTCCCTTAGAGTTAGCAAGAAACAGGAATTAACTTGGTTAGCCGAGGTCTAGGATTTGTGCCCATTGGATAGAAGTAGTCGCTATCCATAGAAGGGGAAATGAGTGAAGGCTATTTCTCTTTTCATGAAACATAAGGCCTTGTTCAAGGTGACCAAAGGGTTCATTGTTAAAAGTCTGCTGACCATGTGGCTTATCCCAGGACAAGGAAGTAAGTTTAGCGAAACCTCTTAAGTGCTTTTGGCTGGGGATTTCATCCTCAAGGACAGCTCTTCCACAGCCCTGCCGCTGTGGCTGTAAATAGATGCAGGGCTTAGGAAATAAATGTCAGGGCATGAGGCTGCTGAAGAAGGCAAGGAGAGAAAGGACAGCAGGTGCTGAAGTCGTTATGAAAGCAGGCATGGAGAAATAATGATGCTCCAGAAAGGGTTCGCTCCATCTAATCCTCATAACCTTAGACTGGAGGCTGTCTTTAGCTAGACATCAGCCTAAAGTTGCAAGTTATTACTGGAGCAGCATATCTGGTGTACCATTAAATTGACTGGCTTATTAGGAGTGTTTAAAAATGATCTTCCATCTTTATTTGCAAAAACCCATAAATGGTAAATAATGGAAAAAGTAGGCCTTCGAAGACCAGCTGCAAATGATTAGACAAAACAATAAAGCCAGTTGCTTGCTTGCTGTTTTTTTCTGTTTGCATGGCCATGAGAAATGTTTGCCTGACTTATTGTTAATATGCAGAGATTATTTTCATAACAGTCCCTCTGTAAATTATCTGAGAGCAAAACTGAGCTTTGCCCTGCTTAATGTACATCAAGTGAACTAATACAGGAAACACATGCTGTGTGGTCTGCCTTGTGTCCAGATAAGAGCTGAGGAAAATGAGGGTGTGGGCGGATTGTTTGCCCAGGCATCAGAAGGCTCCATAAGGAGCACAAAGAGTCTCTAAATACTGAAAACAGGAGGATCCTACATGGGTCTCCTCATATGTGGTGATGCTCCCTGGGGGCAAACTATGCTGTGGGGATGACCTGGCAAAACCCAAACATCACTTCTATAATGATGTGTGGACATTAACCCCAACCAGCTGGAGCAGTTTAATGCTCCCTAAAAACGCCACTAAAAACACCACTAAGAGAGCAGTGAGAGTGGTGGGATGAGGAGGGGGCAAGGCTGTGCCTCCAGAGGCCATTCAAGGAGCATCGTGTTGTCTTGCTAACCCTGTTGGGCAGTGTGTGACCTTAGAGAGCAGCCTGCCATGCAATGGCAGGATCGCCAGTCGGTGCTGATTGAGCTCAAGTGCTAATTCCTTTATTTTAGCCCTTTGATAGAAGGCTATGGGCAAAGTGCATCCAACTTTGGCTCTTGCAGTCTTTTGCTGTCTCCAAGGGCTTTCAGATCCCTGGGGGGCTGAGCAGCCTTCCCCAGAGTGAAGGCTCTGTGTGCTGCTCGCTCCCTGTCAAGCCTCATTCTCCTCTGGCTGCTGGTCAGGATGCTGCTGCTGCTGCTGCTCTCATGAAGAGCTGTTTGCTTGCACTTGTGCATAATTGCAAACCTCATACTTGGAAATGGCAGGCAGAGGCTGTAGCAGAAACTGGAGAATTAGATGTGCTTATAGGCAGCTCAGGAGGAGAGAACACTTCTGCTTCTCTGCCTTAACTTGTGATTCACTGTGCATTGGGAACAAATGGAAAACAGAGGGGTCAAGGCAGCCCGGAGCGGGGAGGAAAAAACAGATGTGAAGAGGAGCTTTTGCACAGTGTGGTAGAGGATGCAGACCTAATGATCAGGAGAGCATGTATTAATCAAGTCACTGATTACCAGTCAGACTGAAAAATGCAATTTATTTTTTTTGCCACAATTGCAAAGAAAATGGTGTTGGGCTAAAAGGGGTTTCATTATAATTTTAAGCCAAATAAGGCTAGAAGGGCAAGAAATAAGCATGAAGAAACTGACAGAAACCTGTTTATCAGGAGGTCAGTAGGTGGGGAAAAAAAGGTCTCCGCTGTTCAAGACATGATTTATTTGCACTAGTTAATCCAGTAATATGTCCTTTGGAAAGGTGATGGCAACCAATGTCAGGAGGTGAAGTCCTAGGCAGTCCTGGAGTGGAGTGATGATTCAGTGGACATGGGAAAAGGGAAAATATATATGGCAGGGAAAAGATATGAGCAAGGACAGACTGTCCTTAGCCACACTGGGAAGTTCCCAGAGAGCTGGGCTGCCCTTCATTGCTCCCCACCTGGAGGAAGTATCACCAGCATTTTCTGTGGTAACAGCAGAAAGCACATCACCACTGCTCTTTTGCCGACATTTCAGTTCCTGCACCAAAGGCTGAAGGTGCTAAAACATTACAAGGAATCAAATCTCAAAAACGTTTCTAATGTGCCTTAAACTTTCTGGTGTATGACTTATTAATATAAACAAAATAATTTTATGCTCAGCATTTCCAGAAAAACCCTGTGTGGATCAGAAACTCTGTTGTGAAGGATTTCAGCCTTCAGAGGTGTCAAAAAATCTGCTGGAAAATCTCTAATCAACTGAAACAAGGGTTTAACAAGATGAAGTGTGTGCGGCACCATTAGCTGTTACAGTGTCAGCAGCTTTGCTGCTGCTAAATCCCTGACACATTTCCTATCCCAGCAAGCTTCGGTAAGATCCTTGAGGCTTTTTCTTTTCCTTAACACCTGAGTAATGCCGTGCATGACTCATCCTTTCTCACAATGTCAAAGATGTTCAGTTCTGCAGAAGTGATGCACTGTGGGACCAAATGCCTGTTGGCTGTTTCAGCTCCATGCACTGTCAGGTCATCTGTCCTATGTACAAAAAATTAACAACACTTGTATGATATTTATGCATGGAGTCTGTTTAAAGGAGAACCGTATTCCCATATAGGTACTTTGGGTAAACAAGCCCAACCTGGGCTTTCTTTTCCAAATGGATTTTCAGTACAACTTTCAGTACAGCATTAACAAAATGTGCATGGAAAGATGCACTCAGTAATAGCTACGGGAGCTATCATTCCAATCTCCTTCAGTGAACTTCACTGTGAAACTTAAAATGTCACATCTCCTCCATGCACAATTTTTAATTAAAAACTGCATTGAAAAGGTCAGGACAGCTTGACTCTCTGCTGCCCACATACTGATAACCCAACAGCAGTGAAAGTAAGTAGTAGTAAACAAAATCCTTCCCAGCTTGAAAAGAAACTGATAAGGACTCTCTCCACCTGAAGTAACTAACAAACAGCAGTGGCAATGGCTCTTTTCCATATACGACTCGTAAGTAATCACTACTGCTCATTCCTGATAATGAAATTCTTGCTGGCTTTCCTTTAAAATAATACACAGCTCCTCGTCTTATCACTCTCTTCCTCTTTAGCACTATTTTCATCTGCTTCTACCCTGAGATTACAATCTTATATTTAAGCATTGGGTCCAATGTGCTTTTGCACTTGTAATATATGGGTGTAAGCAGCGCCAAAACCAACTTCATTTCATTCTATGTAGTTAGGTGCTTGTGACAAGCTCTTAGTTGGACATCTCTTTAGTGTTAACACTTGGAGACTGCACTTGCATTCCTTAGATAGGCAGTTTTCACTTCTTTCAGAAGAAAAAATTACTTCTGATGCCATTGTCAGCCATCGTAATTACTACAGATTCAGCTGAAACTTCCCTACACATGTATTCAGGTTTATTTATGTCATGGAAGTCTGAACTGAGTAATGGAACATGACATGTTTTATCATCAAGGACGGGAGCATAGCTGTTACAACATACCTGGCACTACCACGCCGGAAATTTTTGATCCAGCACCAAAGTGATTTCCTCATGTAAGAAAGCTGAAATGCAGACTGCATTTGAGTTTTGACCACCAATTTCTCCTTTCCACGTGAAATATTAGATTCATAGAGAAACTTGTCTGACTAGAAAGAGATTTTTCACAAATGTCATGATTGGCTCACGCCTAGAATTTTATTCAATCCATTCAAAAAATAGACAGAACTATAAGGTGGCACATATTGTCAGAGAATACAAATGTCACATCCTCCTTTAAACAGTTTAATTTAAATCCATAGATTAAGACAGTGAAATAATTGCCCCAGGTGAGAAAATAATCAAGGGTCTTCAATGAAAGTATTAGTCTTCAGGAAAGCATTTACACAAATGTATCTGGTAAGCATAACTTTTTCTATCATCTATAAAAATATAAACAGCATTTCAAAATGTCTTTAGATAAGTATGTTAAAGTCATCTAACATGGCATTAACGTACTGACAGAAAATGGGGCCTGGGCATGTCAAACCACACCTAGTAATCCATACCCAGCCAAAACTGAAACGATCTGTATGTGTTTCAAACATAACACAACATAACAGTAGAAACAATTTCAAACCAAAGATAGACAAGTATGATGTTCCTCCTTTCATATGAATTCCTTATCTTTTTTTTTTTTTAATATTTTTTTTTTTATTACTATGACAATGATTAAGTGGCAGTTCTGCACAGCTAGCTGTAACTCTGGAACAAGTATAATTTGCCTTTCCCAGAAAGTAACCTTACCGGGAAGCGAAGTGTGCCAAGATCAAATTAAGGACATTCCACTGTCATGGATGTTTTACTTGTGCATTATTACTTCGATGAGGACCATAGCATGTGATAGGAGGACAAGTGCACATTACAAGGGCAGAACCTTGGCTCCCTGGACAGCAGAACCAGGCAGAGTAAAGAGTATTTTAAAGACAGAAAAAACAAAACACCAACTCATCTAAACTTTAAACAGTGCAATGTAAGGTATTCCTGGTACAGCTGTCATAAATGCACCTTGTATTTTCTAGGGATGCAATCTGGTAAGCTAGACACCTAATCATTGTTGCAAGGACTTACTGGTTCAACACAGATTAAAATGTTTGAATACACTGCATATATTGGTCACAGGTCTAATCACATAATTTCACTTCTCCGAATCCTAAATTTGCACTGGAACAGCTTCCCAATCAGCTGTGAATTTGTATAGCAGAGCACTTGATGTTGTAATTGACTAGCACGTATGCCAACAACAGCTGATATTTTCCATTAAAGTGATCTACAAGTGAGAAACAAAACCAAAGGGTCAGGTTTCAGGTAAAGGTTGGACATTTTGAACTTTGGACAAAGTGACAGGTATCTTTGATTCTCCTGGTGCTGGCGCTTTTGTGACTGGGGTTGCATGGGCTTTTACATCTGCTATTCTCTCTTTAAATCTTTGCTGGAGGTACTTTTCTTCTTTGGAGTAACTTTTAGCAAAAGCAGACATCAACAGACATGCTGACATGGCGGTCCCTCCAATGCAAAACAAGATTGCTCCCGCCAGCTTGCATATATCAAGGGACCCATTAAACTGAATGGCACGAGTATCCACCACAACAAAATCATCTTTCCCAAGAGCTTCAATTTTCGGTGGCACGAGAAAACCCACTACAAGAACCGTTAAACCTATCAGCATAAAAGCCGTCCCGGAGATGAGTCCGACCTGGAAGACAAAGAAAATTAAACAATGAATATGGCCTTCTAGTTTACTGTTAGTAAGCAGTTCTAGAGAACATTTATCTTTTACAGTGCCTTGCAGATGCATTTTTTGTTGTAACCAACGGCCACTGTTTTCCTTTTGGGTGGCTCTACTGGAACTAGAATATAGAGAAGAACTACCTTTTAACAACTCATATAATTCAATATTGACATTTCTGGAAACACCAGAATACATATCTATACTTCTACATAGCACCTCATGTCCAAAGGGCCTGTCACAGAAAGGATCACAGTTTAACCCCAGTACTGTGTGACCGATTATTTTTTTAGCTTTAGGTGGTGCTTAGCACCAACTCTTCAGTCCCCAATGGTGGTCTGTGTCATATCCACAACTTGCCATGAAGAATTCACAGAATATTCCTAGCACAATTCCCATTAGTGCAAAGTTTGATTCACACAGGATGGGCTACCATCAGAGCAGAAGGTTTGGATTAGATGACCTCCACAGCCCCCTTCCAACCTCTGGTATTCTCAGACTCTCTGAAGTTCCCTGATCTTAATGGAGATCTTACTGTTGTTCTTAATCTCCAGCTCACATGGTTCCACTGTTAACCTGCCATTGCCATTTGTAATTATCTTACAGGACTATTAAGCTCTTGAATTTGGAAAACCCTGCCCATAACAAGACTTTGAGGTTTCAGTGATGTGGCTCCCTGTGACAGAGAAGCTAGAGGATTCAAAAACCCCAGAAGTCCCCTGGAAGCTGATGTATCTTGGTTTAAAAAAAATAAAAACTAACAAACAAAACCCATACACTTTTGTATTAAGACAGATGGTTACTCAGCCATCTCAGTGAAACCTGAACAACTGAATCCCTAAGATCGTTAGTTACACATGAGTATCTCAACATAGGAGTTTCTCTCTCCAGCACCTAGCAATGGGTAGTACCTTCCAGAACGTAGAGCTCCACCTGCTAGGCGATCTCTGGATCTGAAAATCATCCTCATACTCCCATATTGAAGCTGTGCAGTCCTCATAAAACTGATGCAGGTAGGACCGAACTCCATAGCGTTGGTAACCTCCTTCAGTGCTGCCCTGCGTGTGCTTGGTCCCGCAGATGTCAGCATAGGAGCTCATCCTTCCTACCTGCAACGAGAGGTTTCATGCAAAGTAGATCTAATTATTGACGTGGCAGGAGATGAAAGCTAGCTACACACGCTCCAGGTGACACGAAGAAAAACAGCCTTGGTAATGAGCCTGGTAATGTGTGCAATGACTCAGCTGAAGCAAACCCAGGGCACTGAGCATTTTGGTGCAGCACAGCCTAAAGATGCTGCATGAACACTCCCTCCCATATGTAGGGTGCCTGGTCCCCATCCTTCACACTAGTGTGCTACTGGGTTTCCGTGGAGATTGAAAAAAGCAGAAGATGACAGGTAACAAAAGCCATCATCCCTCTAGGGCTCAAATTGCTTCTGAGGCTGACTCTAGTTCTATCAGTTCACTAGCATTTGCAACCTTACAAACTTCCAAATTGCTGGATGAGTTGGTTGTTTTTCTGTTTTTTTTTTTTTTTTTTTTTTTTTTTTAAATCCATTTTTACCTGACCTTTTGAACTTTAAGGCTGTGTGCTGATGTAACATTCCTAGCCATAAGAAATGCAGGCAAAGTAAGTCCTAACCAGATTGAAACTCTCTGTATCCTGCACTTAAATACAGATAGTTAAAAATGAAAAAGATGGAATGGTACAACAGCATTGATGTGCTCACCTAAGAATGAAATGCAAATACTGAATTTGTTGAAAATTACTGCTCCCTTGGAGAATTCAATACCCAAGCTCCCGCTGACTTTAATGAAATAAGAATTTTGCCTGCTATGGAAACAGCTAACAATTTTTTTTTTTTTCCACTTCACTGAAGTTATCCTAACTTAGAAAATTAGTATTTAACTATGCAGGTCTGAACTTGCACAGGTATGATGTTAGTGAATTCATTAAAGTAATACTAGCCCCTCAAAAACTTGAGCAATAGGTCAGTACTATTTAAGCTGAATGGCTTCTTTTTAAGGAGTTCAAAAAGTCTTAGTCCAAAGGGAACTGTTAATTCCTACCCAAATCTGAATGTCACAACTTAATTTATCAACTTCAAACAGCTTCAGCTGGTTCACCTGATTGCCACAGCCACTGCAATTTTACTTGGAGGGAGGGAAGGAAGGAAGGTTTGATGTGTTCATCACAACTAGGACCTCTGTTTTACAGCTTTGCAGTCCCTTTGCCCTTCAGTAATGTTTGATCTTGCTGGATATTAAATATCTGTTTATGCAAGGAAAAAAAGTAGATACTGCTGCATTTAATTTCAGCAGAAGCCAGAATGTGCCAACAGGTAATGGCAGCCAGCTGGAGCTCTTGGCTGGTTTGGAAATCAGCACTGGTATGATGACGACCTAAATTTTTAGAATTTGGTTGCATTCTTGGCCCAGTGAGAGAGGGCTTCACTGTCTCCTCTTAATTGCTAATCATCTTGGCTTTCATTTACTTTGTATATTTAATATGCATTTAGTTTAGGATTGCATGATCTCAACATCTTATGGTTGCAAGTTTCTCTACTGTGATTCATGGCAAGGTTTCAAGGCTCTCAGAGAAGTTATGGCAAAGATGACATTGATAAAAGAGCTTGAAAAAAACATCTTTTTCAATGCTCTGAAGTTTTGATCCATAGTTCTTTTTGATACAGCAACAAGATAATAGTGACAAGGCTATGCATGACATTGTCACATGCATATAATCTGCACCCTTATGGAGAAACTCTGGAAATTATTCTGGTTTTCAAGTCTGCTTGTTCTTTTACAACGGTGGTCTTTTTGCTTGCCTTGGAAGTTTCTCCTTCTATTTATTCCTTGACCAAAAAGAAATGAAAGAGTCCTCTTGTTTCACTGCCACCATTTCTTCAATAGCTACCTAGCTGCCAATTTCCACATGACAAACAATGAAGAGAGCTCTGTCTACCCACTACAAATAAAAAAGACAATACCTCAGGGTAAAAGAAGAACATGGCAAGATCATCTATATGTAGATTTCTCCAAGATGACAAGAGACAGTAAAGTACATTTTGAGTGTTTCCATGAGAAATCATAGAAAATTTCACCATTCAAAGGAAAAGTAGCAAATGATATTCAATAAAAGCGAGAAGCGGCTTAACCTAGAAGAATAGTGTTCTGAACTCCTAGTTAACTCCTAAATACTTCATAGACAGTAAAAAGTCACTTAGTTGTCATGTACCCATTATCCATGCCCATTCAAAGAATGAGGGGAGTTAGGTATGCCATTCGTCAAAAATCATCCCAAACTGGTGCTGAACTTAGAACCAAACTGAGAAAGCACTGTACCTAATCTCAGTGTAGGATTGCACATCACAACAAAGCCACAGTGTATTTTACCACAACCACCTCAACTGTCACACACAGCCTATATTTTGATATCACTTAGGAGCAGTCCCATATACCCGAACCTGCCTTTGGTTATCGGTAAGCAGGTACTGCATCTCCCATATCACAAAGAGAAGAAAATAAAGAGGTCAACTAAACTCCACAGAGAATCAGGCTTTCAGGCCCTTACTCTGCTTTTTATTCTCATACTAGAGCTACCTCCTTAAATTACATGCAACTGGTTGCCAATTTAGTGTACTCAGGTGAGCATATTTAGTGTCACACAATGAGCAGAATGGGAGGCACTTTTCCTGGATGTAATTGACTTGACAAGGTCAAAGTAGGGAAGTACCGGACCCAGCATCAGCAGGAAACAATTTTAGAACATTTTTTTTGTTCCAGAATTCTGGAAAGAAGGTGGAAAACATTGATGAATTTGGATTTTCTTAAATTAATGTAACTGTAGTAAACTAAAGTTGCTGATTCAATGCAATGTGACAGAAACCTATACAAATAGATTTTTCTTGAATTCACTGCACTGTCTGTATGTTTATCTGTTGAGAAAGATGTAGGGAGGATTGGTGTTTCTAATGATGAATTACCTCCAAGAACCCCATACCCTGTAATCACTTATCTTACACAGATTCTTTTTCTGTAGCAATCTAAAATGCTAATAGGTGGTTTTGGTCAGGCATATGAGCAAAATGATAAACAAGAGCTTGGGAGGTTGAATACTAGACAAAAGAAAATGATATTTTGTCTGAAAGAGCTGTGACAACATCAAGTACTATGACCTTTTAAAATGGAAAAAAAAAAACTTGATCTAGTCGGCATCATTAGTCCTTTTCAAGCGCTGCATAATATGAGTGCTACTGCACATTCTCTTTACTTATTATAAATGGAAGAGTCTGAACATAATCCCCTACCTTTTGGAAAAATCTCATCCCTTAGAGAGGAAAAAAGAGAAGGCTTCCCAGCCCTATATGACTCACTGAAGCAGTCTGGTAATTTGGCCTAAGATGGTCTCTTTTCTCAGCTGCAGTGTAAACATTATGTTCTTGCTATGTACTGATGAGGCAGAGGAACTGAAACACTCAGAGCATGGTGGGAAAAAGCAGCTTTACATAAATGTTAGTGCCTGCATCGATTTACACTGGGTGAATAAATGCTGCAGTAGATATGTCCTCTTGCGTGTTGATGTCTATTTGCATGTCTCACCTTCATGGCTGAGAAACTAAACGCTGAGATGTTGGGAAACTTGCTGGAAAGAAAGACTGACTGTTACTCAAATCTGCATTAAGCACGAGCCTAGAACACGCACCCAGGCCGCAGGAAGTCATTTATCTTTACAAGATTTTCAGTGTCTAAACCCAAGATGTCTAGGAACATGCGGGATAGATGACCGCGGCTTCAGCGCACGCCACTGCGTAGCAGCAACCCATCCCCTAGCAACTTTTGTTTCCATGGCAAAAGCTGTCCTGTTTACGTTAAGCTTTACTATTCCCCACCGATCCACAGAGATGTAACCGGACTGGCAAGCAGGCAGGTAAAAAAGATGAGCACGACCCATGAAAAATTACCCGATAACGTTTTCCAGCTCCTTTGGATTACTTCCCACTGAAGGGTTGGTTGCATTTTAAAAGCCGTAAGGGACGAGGAGGGCAGAGCAAATTCGGGGATGCCACTTCTGCACCCCACACAACTGCCGCGGTGACGGGCAGGAGCAGACCCCGGCTCCGGGGGGGGGGTCCTGAGAGAACACCCCTCTCTCCTCTCTCCTGTCCTCTCCGCAGTCGCACCCCACGGCCCCGCGGATGCCCTTCCCTGCTCAATTTCACCGCGCTGATGGGGAGGCAGAGCCCTGCGGGGAGCAAGCATCGCAACGCGCACCCGGTGGCACCAGGCACAGTCCCCCCCCCACGACAGCCCCGGCCCTCGGGGCCGCTCGCTGAGGGACCCCGGCCGGCCGCGGGCTCGGAGGAAAGGCTCGGCGGGGCTCTCGGTGCCCTCCGCGGCCAGCCCCGCTCCGCGCCCCCCGCCCGGTGGAGCCCCATGTCCCCGCTGGGTTTACCTGTCCTCCCGCCGCGGCGGCGCTAGCTGCGGCTCGCCCGGCCCGGCCCCGTCCCCATCCCGCTCGGCGCCGCCCCGCACGGCCCCAGCGCGCAGCGCCCGCCGCGCCCTGCCTCGGCGCTGCAACGCCGCCCACGGCCGGGACGGACCCGGCTGGGCTGGGCCCGCAGGGACAAGGGACCGAAGGCGGCCGCCCACTGAGCACGGAGCCCCTTGGGGCCCTGCCCGGCCTCAGCCGGGTGGCGGTGGGCAAGACGTGGATGTCCTGGGTCTGCCCCGATAACGAGAGGTTGTGGGGTCAGCAGGAGGGGCTGCAAGGCAGGGAGTTTGGGGGAATAGGTAACGGAGCGAGGGAAGAGTTGGAAGGCATGACGAGACGCTAAGGTGTATCCCGCAGAGGCAACGTGCGATTCCCCTGGAAAATAAATACAATAAAAATAAATACGTGGAAAGAACGCTAAAGAGTCATTTTAATATCCCACACTGAAATACATACAAAAAAAAAAATAAATAGAGTGTCACTGCATGCAGGAAATACAGAAGTGCATTAAAGCAAAATGAGGTAGTAATAATGGAAGGAAAAATAATTGTTTTACTATTATTATTTTTAATGTTTGAATCACTATGGTGTCTGAAGAAAATAAAATTAATGGTAGTTTAATTAATAACAATGTCCAAGCTCCTTTAAAACAAACTGCTTTTGATGACAAAAACAAACAAAAAACCAATGTTGAACAATTGCAAACTAGGAATCTTAAGAATGGCTATGAAAAGTGGAAGTAAGGGAGTACATTCAGAGGAAAAAATGCTCATTTATGTGGGTTCCATCCTCTTCTTCCAAAGCTGACGTGCCCTTTTCAGTTCATGAGCAATGACAAACATGGTTTTCCTAACCTGAGCACAGCTACTTCCAGAGCAGTATCGTAATCAGTGAGTAGTATTAGCATGCCCTAGCCCAAGGCAATTAACAAGGCAATAAACTAACAATTATTTGTGAAAAAAATCCAGAAAATACAGTGAAGCCATAAATGAACAAGTAACAGGACAGAATAGCAGAACAGATTTTCTGTTTATTTGTACTGTAAGGACAGCTAACACCTGTTTTTACAGGTAGTATCACTGTTAGGATTGAATGCTGCTTTAAGCCAAATCAAGTGGATGTATTCTATCGAAAATGTAATTAATCGACACGAGCTGTCCTCTACTTACAAACATAGCTTTTGATTATTTACATAGTGACAAGGGAGATAATTACAAGATGAAATACATGTGTTAACTGGTACAATTTTGTTTTCTTACACAGAAGGAATATGCTCAGCAAACTATGACAAATTAGCATTGTAGCAATAAGAACATTTGCAGTAAAGCTAAAAATGAGCCGTTAACTCCAAACTAACAACCTTTAAGATTCACCATTGTTAATCTCAGAAGTTGCTTGTAGTGCACATCTGGATGCAGCCACGTTTGGCTGGGAGGGGAAGGTGGCTTTTAGGCATACAACCGTGGCTGTGTTGTGTCAATAAAGGACAATATTATTTGCTATTGATGGACTTTGAGTTCCCTCCTGCCTGTGCTTAGCACCAGCAGTGAATAGCTAGTGGCAGCTGTTGAAGTTGCTAGGTTCACTGCTCCCATTACTGTTCTCAAGGACAAAGCACACACAGCTGAGCTGGAAGATGGCTGTGTTATAGCTGGACACCACCTGAAAACTAATAAATGAAGGAGGGAAAGGGGCGAAGGTATGTCTGCAGAAGGGTTTGGAGGAAGATGTTCGTTAGGAAGGGCATAAACTCAATCTGAGATTGGAACTGAGGTTTAAGTATAAATTAACATGGTTACGAGAGATGTTGAACAGAGTGGTATAAACGTCCCATTTAACCAAGAAGTTAGTAACATTAATGTAAAGATTTTTTTTTTAGAATACTAGCACATGTAAGTCATACCTATGACTCATAATGCGAGCTGCTGTTATAGGAAAGAATTTCCAAATCTAAATTTTTCCTCAATTTGCAGCTTTCACAAAACTTAGGCTATGTTTATACTGAAGGTTTTAGCTGGGAGTGACGTGGAGAGCGAGCTTAATGTCTCTGTCTCTCAAATTGTAGAACTTATTAACTTGATTTCTTTCACTTTTGGAGAAGGAAGCTTTCTGTAGCTTCCAGTGGTTGTGCTAAAGGTACGTGATGGACAATAGTGAACATTCAGAGGAAAGAGTCCTGTACTGTCAAGAGCTTCTGGAGGTGTTGGTTGCCATAGAATTTACAGGCTTCTCCCTTGCTAAGAGGTGAAGTGATCATGACAGCCAGCTTGCTGAACACAGCTTAGTTAACTTCTGGGAGCCTGTGCTGAATAGGAGGAATTACAGCTTCTGGGAAACATGCGTTTCTTTTGTAGCAAAATACTGCAATTGGTATGAGGGTCATGTTCACTGAGTAGCAGATGTCTGTCCATATTTGCTTAGCAGCCTTGGCAGCCTTCCAGAGACTGTTCTTCAGTTTCATGTGCTGCAGAAAACCTTGGCCTGAATAATTTTGCAATAGTGGCATTATTGGCACATTTGCCTTTCTTTTCCTAGTGTCTGGCTCACTTTCACCTGGAGAACAAGGTCCTGTAATGCTTCCACTTTCTGGAAAAACTTCAGTTGACCTGGGAAGTTTAAAATAAATTTTTGTTTTGTTTGCTTGTTTCTTTTATTTGTCTCTGTGCAAAATGATGTGATGTTACTTAAAAAATAAAAAAACAGAGATCCAGAATAGAGGCCAAATTCCACATAGCTGTTTAGGGAAGGATACCTCCAGGTGCTTATGGGGAATCCAGAGTTTCAAGTCCTGGCCATATCCACCCTCAATTGGTCTCCATGTTTGGCTGCAACATGAGTCTATGTGTGTGGAATTGCTTGACACCTCTCTTCCTCTCAGATGGCATTCAGTAACAGATCGTGGTAGCTTTATGAGACTTGTCCATGCAGAGCCACAAAGAGGAGCTCAGGTATATAAAGATGATCCCACCCTTCTTCTCTGTAAAGAAACAGCAGGAGAGAGGTGGGAGAGCTTTTGCCACTGCAGAAGTTGCTGATGGGGGCCATGTGGATCAAGAGCTAATAGCTGTTGTTCTGCCCTTCTGGCTTTGCATCTCTGCAAGAGGCTGTTGCTGCTGTTTAGATGGTACCTCTAAGTGGACAGAAATACTGGGGAAGAACCTGGCAAAAAAGGTAGAGGTCATTTCAGGTCTGTAATGCTTCTTTCTGCAGCCTCTCTAGCAGTTCAAAATAATGAGAAAAGGGTATGAGGAGAAAGGTGCCAATTTTGCATCCCTTTCTCTCCCATGTGAAATTAAGAGCAGATGTTGCTCTTATGATGTCCTGCATCCACATTATTTTCTGATAGCAAAAGGACAAACCTGGAGGACAAATTTGCACAAGTGCAAACTGAACATGCAGAGCTACCTTAGGAGACATGAATACCTCTATGAACACGTTGTGTTCTTGCCTGCCTTTCTCCTGCCTGAAAAGGGATTGGTGTCCTCTTCCAACTACTTTTGGACCAATGTCTGGTGAGACAGGCTAGTTCTGTGGGGGGTAGCCATTGCCATTCACCCTGCATACTGACTTGAATCCAGGACCCAGAGCAGCTGTCATGTTCTTTCTGTTTGGTAGTAATATGAAACTACCATTCTGATGGCCTGTGTTGATATCTGGAAGGGCTCTTCAGAGGGTTTCCATAGGCCTGCACTACGTTCAACTCCAGCAAGTGATATCTTCTTGTTGTTCCTTTTAAATATTTTTAAAACTTATGATGTGGAAGGTAATTTACAAATTGAAGGCATTTTTTTCCCCCAGATTCTAGACATATTAGTGCCAGCTGCTCCATTCCTGTTTTATCTGAGGTAATTTGGCTATTGATATTGCATAAAAATCTGTGCTTAATTTCTTGCCCTTCAAATATTGCTGTATTTTCCAGAGCTTTCTTGAAAATGCTCTATCTGGCAAAAATATTCTGCCATTATCTTTTTATATGAGTTTGTCCTTGTTCCCTGAGCTGGTAACAGAAGGGGCTTTCTTGAGAATCCACACCATTTGCCGAGGTGATCGGCTCCGGGGCAGACGCGTTCTGCAGCGGAGCGGGGGATCGGACAGGCAGGGCTCATTTTTCCAGCACCGAGCCCACTTGAGGGAGCCGCCAGGGCCCGGCAGCCCTCGTGAGGGAGGCGAACGAGACGAGAACGAGGCGGAGGCAGAGCCAGCAGCGCCCCCTCCCCGGCTGGTCAAAAGCTGCCCCTAGGGAGCAGGCAGGGCGAGCAGGCAGGGCAGAGCACTCCCCCCCGCCCATATGAACACCTCCTCTAACGGCGGTCTGCCGCTAGCTCAGCTGCAATGTTGCACACCAGGCACAGTGCTCTCTGTAGGAAGTCTGTACACAGCCAGACCGACTGCCCACTCCAAACTGCGGCAGTTCAGGTCTCCGGGTGCAGGGAGTGCCTGAGCCTGTTGCTACCACCTGCGAGGGGCAGAGAGACTGTGTGTGTGAGGTGCGAGCAGGTGGACGACCTGGTCCGCCTGGTGGCAGAACTCGAGGAGGCGGTCGAGAGGTTGAGGGATATCAGGGAGTGTTTTTTGACCATGGGGCGCTTTACTTGTCACCTGGCCTTATGGCCACAGATGGGTCCCTATCTCTAAGGGGAAAATGGATCCTGGGCCAGGAGCTGTTGAGGCTCATTGAGAGGGCTCTAAACTAGGTGAGAAGGGGGACGGAGCTGAAACAAGGCTTGTTGGAGGTGTGCCAGGGGTAACAATGGCAAGGCTGGGAGAGAAGGCAATGGCCCAACTGAAGTGCATCTACACTAATGCACGCAGCATGGCTAACAAACAGGAGGAGCTGTAAGACATCGTGCGGCAGGCAGGCTATGACTTGGTTGCCATCACAGAAACGTGGTGGGACCACTCTAATGACTGGAGTGCTGCAATGTCTGGCGATAGGTTCTTCAGAAGGGACAGGCAGCACAGAAGGGGTGGTGGTGTGGCTCTCTATATCAGAAAGAGTTCTGATGTCATGGAACTTGAGGCTGGGAATGATAAGGTTGAGTCCCTATGGGTTAGGTTAAGTGGGAAGGCAAACAAGGGAAGCATCCTGGTGGGGGTCTGTTATAGACTGCTGAACCAGGATGAGGAGACTGATGAGGAGTTCTACAGGCAGCTACAAAAGTTGTGAAATTGTCAGTGCTTGTTCTTGTGGGGGACTTCAACTTCCCAGATATATCCTGGAATCACAACATAGCCCAGAGAAAGCAGTCTAGGAGGTTTCTGGAGAGCGTGGAAGATAGCTTCCTGATGCAGCTGGTTAGTGAGCCTACCAGGGGAGGTGCCCCACTAGACCTTCTCTTCACAAGCAGAGAAGGACTGGTGGGAGATGTAGTGGTTGGAAACTGTCTTGGGCAGAGTGACCATGAAATGCTAGAGTTCTCCATTCTTGGAGAAGCCAGGAAGGGGACCAGTAAAACCGCTGTCTTGGACTTCCAGGGGGGCGACTTTGAACTGTTAAGGACACTGGTTGATAGAGTCCCTTGGGAGGTGATTCTGAAGGGCAGAGGAGTCCAGGAAGGCTGGGTGCTCTTCAAGAAGGAAATCTTAATGGCGCAGGAGCAGTCCGACCCCATGTGCCCAAAAACGAGCCGGCGTGGAAGAAGACTGGCCTGGCTGAACAGAGAATAGTGGCTTGAGCTTAGGAGAAAAACGAGGGTTTACAATCTTTGGAAAAGAGGGTGGACCACTTGGGAGCACTATGCAGATGTTGCGAGGCAGTGCAGGGACAAAATTAGAAAGGCCAAAGCTCATCTGGAGCTCAGTCTGGCTACTGCTGTTAAAGACAACCAAAAATGTTTTTACAAATACATCAACACAAAACGGAGGACTAAGGAGAATCTCCATCCTTTACTGGATGCGGGGGGGAACTTAGTTACAAAAGATGAGGAAAAGGCGGAGGTGCTTAATGCCTTCTTTGCCTCAGTCTTTAGCAGCAAAACCAGTTTTTCTCTGGATACCCAGTACCCTGAACTGGTGGAAGGGGATGGGGAGCAGAATGTGGCCCTCACTATCCATGAGGAAATACTTGGTGACCTGCTATGGCACTTGGATGTACGCAAGTTGATGGAGTCAGATGGGATCCAGCTGAGGATACTGAGAGAACTGGTGGAGGAGTAGCCAAGCCACTTACCATCATTTATCAGCAGTCCTGGCCATTGGAGGAGGTCCCAGTCAACTGGCGGCTAGCAAACGTTACACCCATCTACAAGAAGGGCCGGAGGGTAGACCTGGGGAACTATAGGCCTGTCAATTTGACCTCAGTGCCAGGGAAACTCATGGAACAGATTATCTTGAGTGTCATCACGTGGCACTTACAGGGCAACCAGGTGATCAGGCCCAGTCAGCATGGGTTTATGAAAGGCAGGTCCTGCTTGACGAACCTGATCTCCTTCTATGACAAAGTGACACACTTGGTGGATGAGGGAAAGGCTGTGGATGTGGTCTACCTTGACTTCAGCAAGGCTTTTGACACCATTTCCCACAGCATTCTCCTCAAGAAACTGTCTGCTCATGTCTTGGACTGGTGTATGCTTTGTTGGGTTAGAAACTGGCTGGATAGCCGGGCCCAAAGAGTCGTGGCGAATGGAGTCAAATCCAGCTGGAGGCCAGTCACTAGTGGCGTTCCCCAGGGCTCGGTACTGGGGCCAGTCCTCTTATTATCGATGATCTGGATGAGGGGATCGAGTGCACCCTCAGTAAGTTTGCAGATGACACCAAGTTAGGTGTGTGTGTTGATCTGCTCGAGGCTCTGCAGGAGGATCTGGATAGGCTGGACCGATGGGCTGAGGTCAACTGTATGAAGTTCAACAAGGCCAAGTGCCATGTCCTGCACCTGGGGCACAATAACCCCAAGCAGAGCTACAGGCTGGGAGAGGAGTGGTTGGAAAGCTGCCTGGCGGAGAAGGACCTGGGAGTATTGGTGAATAGTCGGCTGAATATGAGCTAGCAGTGTGCTCAGGTGGCCAAGAAGGCCAATGGCATCCTGGCTTGCATAAGAAGCAGTGTGGCCTAGGGAAGTGATTGTCCCCCTGTACTTGGCTCTGGTGAGGCCGCACCTCGAATACTGTGTTCAGTTTTCGGCCCCTCGCTACAAGAAGGACATCTAGGTACTCAGAAGAGTCCAGAAAAGGGCGACAAAGCTGGTGAGGGGTCTGGAGAACAAGTCTTACGAGAAATGGCTGGGGGAGCTGGGTTTGTTCAGCCTGGAGAAAATGAGGCTTGGGGCAACCTTATCACTCTTTATAAGTACATTAAAGGAGGCTGTAGCGAGGTGGGGGTTGGTCTATTCTCCCACATGCCTGGTGACAGAACGAAGGGGAACGGGCTAAAGTTGCGCCAGGGGTGTTTTAGGTTGGATATTAGGAAGAACTTCTTTACTGAGAGGGTTGTGAGGCATTGGAATGGGCTGCCCAGGGAAGTGATGGAGTCACCATCCCTGGAAGTCTTTAAAAGACGTTTAGATGTTGAACTTAGCGATATGGTTTAGTGGAGGACTTGTTAGTGTTAGGTTAGAGGTTGGACTCAATGATCTTGAGGTCTCTTCCAACCTAGACAATTATGTGATTCTGTGATTTATCTAGGTGCTTTTTTTTTCTTTTTTTTTTTTTTTTCTTCTCCTGTCTCTCTATTTTACCCTGAAAATATATGGAATAGAAATTGTTAGTTCTCTTTCATTCTTGTTGTTCCTGGTGATTTTGAATATATTGATACCAGGCAATAGTTTGGAGCTGACTAATCCAAAATATGAGTAGACAAGTGATTAAAGACTTGAAAATAACAGAGTTTGTATGATGGAGTGAACATTTGCCTGTGAGGGCAAAGAGGGATAACAGGACTTAGGAGTATCTCAGTGACCAACTTTACTCAAAAACTTCTTCCATTCATGATGTTTGTGTTTTTCAGCAGTTCAGCATGAAATCTACTTGCTCTTTGACCTGGTTGTTTCCAAATAATCTTTGCAGATGCAGTGTGTTGAGGGGGTTTAGAGGCAAAAAGCCTCTAAATTTAGTTCCAAGCAAATGTCAAAAGTGCCATTTTCCAGAAGTGTCAAGTGTTTGACAGCAAAAGTATGCAGCAGTGAGCATTTTATTTGCAGCAGCTAGTACTACCACCAGTAGTTACAAGAGTAACTCTTGCATGTCTGTCCTTTCTGTTTGCATATGTGAGGTTTCTAATGATGCTCAGCATGTCATACTCTGCATTCTTTTGTGTTTTGGTGCCCACATGGAAATGGCAGTGTCTGAAAACTTTACCTCTACTACAAGTGTTGAGAGTCATGAGGGTAACGTTACTAACCACTGTCAAAATGTCTTGGAGTCTTAGTATTGTATCTGTCTGATTGCTATTCCAGAAGTCATTATGCTGTTTCCTATCAGCCTTTGATAAAAAGAATGACATTTATAATGCAGTCATTATAAGTTGATAATGTAATTACTCTTTGGTTGGTCTCTCATATAACTTTATGCATAATCTGAATGTTAATGCAGCAGAGTGAAGGCAATACACAGTCAATGTTAGTGGAGTTTTAAAAGGCATATTGTTATTATAAGGCCAAAGATGGGACGGATAGCACTGCAATATTGTTATTGTCCTTGTATACTGACAGTCACTGTGAGTAACTGTTAATCAGATGGGATTTGCACTGTATGAAAGATGCACACACTGCCGTGCAAAGGTACCTTATCATTCAAGTAACTGTTTATTGTCTAAACCAGTGTAATCACCATAGCTGTAATACCACCACATCAAGTAGTCACTGTATTAAGTGCCAATTATTAGTCTGTCATTGTCTATTAGTCTATATATCTTCAGAAGACACCGATAGATTTTAACAATGAAGGTCTCTCTCCAAACTGTTGTTTCTCTGAAAGAGTGAGGAGGAACAGATTAACAGTCTCAACTCTTGTAACCAGCTATATTATTACTTGAAAGAGAACACATCAAATTGCAGCCCAAAGGCAGTGCCTATGCTGTTACAAGACTCTCTGGAACTTTTGACCTCTATTTATAAGAAAAAGCCCCAAACCATTGGCTGAGGAGAGCACGCACTGATTATTTGCATGATTTATAGACATTTTGACAAAATAAACATGTCAAATGTGTCCAAGGTGTTTGAACAAAGACACGAGGGAAATGTTATTTTCTTTTTAGTCAGCTCAGTAAGAATTTTGTTTTGCCTTTGACTCCGGTGAATTTTGGAGAGCATGGCACCAGTGGGATTACAGGCAGGCACCATCAGGAGAGCAGAATGCAAGCTGTTATTTCTGGGCTAAAAAATAACTGACATTCGGTTGTGGCATTTTCTACCTTAATTAACTGATGATGCTCAAAAGCAAACAGGCAACAATCGCAAACAGCCAAGTTCCACTCTTGTAACCCGAGAGTGGAAGGAATAATGTGTGTTCTTTGATTTATAAAATAGCAAGGGTACAGTTTGAATATCGTCCTTTTGACATTACCTCCCAGTTGCCCACAGGACACTTAAGACACTGCTGCCTTTGCAAAGATGTCCCAAAGACAAATTGTATAATGTAAATCTTCTCCTTGTGCCTATAGAGTTTTAAAATCCTTTTGATTCTAAAACCGTATTTTACAGGGATTGTGGTGTTCTGCAATTGGTAGAGGTAACTGAATGTAGACCCTTTTCTAAAGTTGCTTTTTGCATTGCCACACATGCACAAAGTTTTTTGTTGCTCCCCAAAGATGAATTACGTGCACCTAATTAATAGTCTTTTCACTTAGCATAACAATCACAGATTCACAGAAAGGTTGAGGTTGGAAGGGACCTTTGGAGGTCATCTTGTTCAAGTCTTCTGCTCAAGCAGGGACACCTAAAGCAGGTTGCCCAGGACCATGTCCAGATGGCTTTTAAAGATCTTCAAGGAGGAAGACTCCACAGCCATTCTGGACAACCTGTGACGGTGCTCAGTTATTCTCACAGCAAAGATGTGTTTACTGATGTTCACATAGAACATTCTGTGTTCCAGTTTGTGTCCATTGCTTCTTGTCCTGGCACTAAGCACCACTGAAAACAGCAAGGCTCTCATCTTTGCACCTGCCCTTTAGGTTTTTGTACATTGATGAGAACCCCCCAGTTCTCCTCTTTAGGCTGAACAGCTCCAACTCTCTTAGCCTTTCCTTAAATGAGAGGTGGTCTGGTCCATCGTCTGGGTGGCCCTTATTACTTGTATATTTAAACGTGGTAGGAAAACTGTTGTGTGAAGACTTCATGAGAAAGCAGCATATGTGTTCCCTAACAAAATCTGTTTCACATTCTCCTCCCTGCTGTTCACTTGCTTGCTATTCATAGAATGGTTGGGGTTGAAAGACACCCTGAAGGATAATCTAGTTCCAACCCCCCTGCCATGGACAGAGACACCTCCCACTAGACCAGGTTGCTTAAAGCCCCATCCAACCTGGCCTTAAATACTTCCAGGGATGGGGCATCCACAAGTTCTCTGAGCAAGCTGCTCCAGTATCTCACCACCCTCATAGTAATGATTTTCTTCCTTATAACTAATTTAAATCTACCCTCTTTTAGTTAAAAGCCATTACCCTGTTACCAAAATATCTCAGATAAAACCCTTAATATCAATGTAATGGTAAGAAGCAGACATTCTTTTTTACAGTGTCGGATGCATGTGGGATCGTTCCACCAATCACGCATGTCAGTTGAGTGATGCAGGTAGGTTATATTAATGTTACTTGATACATATTCATTGTTTATTCTTGGAATTATTACACATATTCATTACTTTCCCCAAAAGTATTTACATAGGCTCCCCATCGTTGTGAATGTGCCACAATGGGCAAGGGTCTCCAAGGGTCTTTAAAAATCCCTGGGGGTCACAGTCAAGTGTTTGCTGCTCCTCCTTGTCCCGTTGAGGCGTGCACAATCTCATATTTCTTCTCAAGATTCTCCATTATGCTGTTTCAGCGGATAAGAATAAAGAGGCAGTCTGTTTCATGCAGGCAGTTCCATATATTCCCACTGCAAAGTTTCTGTTATCTTATGCGTAGGCAGGTGCTTTAAAGTTAAGCAAGCATCGCACAATTGTTCAGCTTTGAGCTCAAATATTTACAGTTATGATGAAGAGTCCGTTAGTGGTAACAACCCCTTGTCCTGTCCCTACACTCCCTGACAAAGTCTCTCTCCACCTTTCCTGTAGGCCCCCTTTAGACACTGGAAGGTGGCAATAAGGTCTCCCCAGAGCCTTCTCTTCTCCAGGCTGAACAACCCCAACTCCCTTGGCCTGTATTCACAGGACAGGAGCTCCAGCCCATTGATCATATTCATAGCCCACCTCTGGACTTGCTCCAACAGGTCTGTGTCCTTCTTAGGCTGCAGGCCCCAGGGCTGAATGCAGCACTCCAGATGGTGTCTCACAAGAGCAAAGCAGAGGGGGAGAGTCACCTCCCTTGACCTGCTGGCCACACTTCTTTTGATACAGCCCAGGATACGTTTGGCTTTCCGGGCTGCAAGTGTGCATTGACAGCTCATGTTGAGTTTCTCATCTACCAACATCCCCAGGTCCTTTTCTTCAGGGCTGCTCTCAATCCATTCTCCACCCAGCCTGTATTTGTGCTTGGGATTGCCCCAGCCCAAGTGCAGGACCTTGGTCTTGGCCTTGTTGAACCTGATGAGGTTTGCACAGGCCTACCTGCCAAGCCTGTCCAGGTCCCTCTTGATGGCATCCCTTCTCTCCAGCGTGTTGCCCTCAACACACAACTTGGTTTCATCAGCAAACTTGCTGAGGGTGCATTAAATCTCACTGTCCATATCACCAACAAAGCTGTGAAATAATGCCAGTCCCAATACTGACCCCTGAAGAACACCACTCGTTACTGATCTTTACTGATCTCCACATGGACATTGAGCTGTTGACCACAATTCTTTGAGTGTGACCATCCAGCTAATTCCTTACCCACCAAGTTGTCCAACTGTCAAATCCATGTATCTCCAATTTGGAGCTATTGAATGCCATTATATTCCAGCAACCCACAGGACTGAAAGAAGAGTAATTCCTCTGAAGTCAGAGATCAGTTAAGAGTACTGGGCAGCCCCGTGGCCCTGTATCCACGTGTTTCTGATGGTGGCCAAGAGCAACCAAAAGAAAAAAAAAAAAAGAATACTCCCCAAATGAAACAAAACCTCTCATCCAGTGCCAGTTCAAAATAAATGTTTATGATTTGTCAACCAAACCAATCATCACTTTGTTTCTCCAGGTCTAGCAGTGGTAATTACTTTCTTGGTTCCTTATTCTAATGGTTAAATGGCTTTTCTTTTGTAGTGGTACATCTTGGTCATTATCTGTTTAATGACATTGAACTAGACTATGGCTTTTGTAGGGTAGGATTTTTAGTTGATTTGTAACAGCTTCACTGCTATAATCAACACTGGATATTGTAGTATAGGCAATCTCTGATAGCTAATGACTGTAATCAAAGAGAAAATAAGGTGTTGTGATAAAGGAGTTCAAAGCTAATGCAAGTGCTAATGCAGACTGAAATAAGGAACATTATTCTAACTGTAAGGTTAAGTAATTGTTTTAACAATGAGGCTAGGATTATACTAGATTCTTCTTCATTCTAATTCTTTACCAAGATTGGCTATCTTTTTGGAAGGTACCTCAATCCAGGAAATAATAGGATTAAGACTATAACAGAAATTTTATAGCTTGAGTTATGCAGAAGATATCAGGAGACTTGTGTGCTTTTCAGGATTGTCTTAAAAGAGAGTAATATGTCTGTCTTATTATTGATTCGGCAATGGGATAGCCCTTTTGAAGTTCATGAGAAAATTGTCTATGATTTCAATAGAGTTCATATTTTACCACTGGCTCAGCAGTAGGTATCGCCTCAGTTTAAGTGTATTTGTGGAATATAATCTGAGTTTCTTTCAGTCTCAAACTTAATTGCATGAGTGGGGTTGATCAAAGTGCTTTGCTAAGATATTTGACTTCCTTCATGGCTGTGGCAATAATGGCATTCAAGTGGAATAAATCTTGTAGCACTCTGGAGTCTCAGATTTCTTCAGGCCTGATGCCAGGGGCAGCACTTTCAAATGCCTCTAGTACCTGCTAAGTACCTGAGTCAGGTTACCATGTCTAGAATTACTACACACAGATGAAGTACTGCAAGGAGTTCTTCTAGGCTTTCTTTGGCAAAGAGGTTAGCTACTTTCTTCAGACATTTTATGTTATTCAGAGTTTTTTTTTTTATATATTATTATTTAATTAAGCTCATGCTAAATAATGAATTAGCATTTCAAAATAAGGCTATTCAATTTCTTCATGATAAATCACAAAGGAGGAATTGGCTCAACAGAGAAGCCAATTAAAACCTGCTGCTGCTGCATTGGCTTAAGGGCCTCCTGAATGCACGATTAACACTGTTGTGACCTTTGACTTCCAATTAATAGGTATTTAATCTATTACCCTAATTAAACACATTTTCAGGAGTACATTATGAGGTTCAGACCTGGTACCTGAACTATAAAGGGAAGAAAAACTTCTGTTCTGGTAAGGTCAGTATAAAGGTTGTAGAGCTGCAGAGTGATGAGTGTGAAATAATGCTAATAGTAAATCTTTCCATTCTTCTGCCCTACTCTATCCCCCTCCTCCTTTGGAGTGCGTTATAGTTAGTAAGCCTCAGCTTAAATTACATACTGCAAAATATAAGTACAGTTAGTTTTAAAAATAAGCTTTGTCCCTGGGAGAGCCACCTGATCTAGTTTGCATTGGAAGGAAGAAAGTTCATTCACTAGTTGTGCGTCAGCTATAATTTCATGTGCTTTTATATTAGGTGCATGCACTTGACAATGGTATCCCTTGAGAGATAATGCTTGCATTGTAAGCTGACGATTATATACATATGCTCGTAACTATGAATAAAAAATGCTTCGGAAGTGCCAGAGGAGAGAACCAGGTCTTGCCAGCATCTTTAATGATTACTGCTGTCTCCGTCTGCTGCTGCTCAGTTTTCCCCTCTTGAGAGTCAGTTTGTTTTGACTCTTGTTCCCCTTGTATATTAACTAAATTCATGCTGTCCTCATCTTGATATAAATATAAATAGGCCAGCAAGGAACTCACTGTTATGTGTGTCAGTTTGCTTTAGTAATGCATAAGCGTTCTTCTATTATGCTTTTTTTTTTTTTTTTTTCTTTGCGATCTTGATCTTAGAAGTTATAAAGTAAATTAGGAAAATCTCTACTGGGATCTATTAGTACCAAGACTTGTTTTTGCTATCAGATGTTTAATTGGACCAGATATTTTATAAGCTCCAGATGTCTTCATTCTCTAGAACATACTATCCTTTGGTTTGCATCTCTTTACCTGACAAGGCTTAAATGAAGTGGGTGCTGATGACTGAAAAAAGAGCACGTTGTTCTTGAATTTTGGTCTGATGATTGTTTTGATTGCTTTGTTTATGAAGGTCATTTTTTTGAGGTAGTGGTTCCTTGTACCCACTGTTGTTTCTTCTTGGAATATCCAGAGCCCTAGGAGGCACTGAGGTAACCTAATGTAGTTTCCAAGAAGGAACAGACCTTACCAACAACATATTCATATCTCACAGTAGACAATTAGCTCAATGAGTAACTCTGGATAACGTACTCAGAGCACTTAGGAGTACAAAATGGAGAAAAAAAAATGCAGTCAAGTGGTCTTGTTTTTTGCCTGTTAGGTATCTTGGCACATGTTTTCCAAAAACCCATTCCATCCTTCTGCATTGCAATCATTTGGCATGTAAGTATGTTCAACGTCTGATATATTTTGAGTGAGTGGCTGGAAATGAATAGAGAGGTGATGATGGCTAAAGTGGGCTTGACATTTGTTGAAGAATTCCAGACCCATGGATTTAGAGACCTGAATCAACCTATAATTTGCTAAATTATCTGGTTGTTTGCCTTTTAATACTGTAGTGATTTCTCATTGCGTATTAGCAACTGTACATTTTTATGGAAAGTTACAAACTATATCCTTAAGGAATAAGAAACAATATCTGATATTGAAGGCTCAAGTACTTTAGAAACAGACAAAAATTTCCATAGACTTTCCAGACAATGAGTTTTAAGGAATGGAATATATCTGACAGCTTCATCAAGATTATCTGAGGTGGTGGTTATTGTAGATGGCATGATTTATGCTCAACATTATATAGGCTTACTCTGTTCCTAAAATCATGTACTCTTCTGCTTAGTACATGAATATTACAAAAAAAAAAAAAAAAAGTAAACTACACTTCTATTCAAACCTGTTGCTGTATTCTAGTGAGGCACAGTAGTTTAGAAAGTATTTAGAGTGCTCTTGGAAATGAGTTTCATCTTATGACTTATACAATTTTTCTGGTACTGATGTTCAAAAAGCATTTCTACAATCATTGCTTTAGGGTCTGGAAGTTATGAGAGAAAAAGGAATCTTGATCCCAGAATCTTTGTTGTTAGCTCTTATAATGATCATAATATTTTATTTTTTTTTTAATGGACATTTTATCAGGAAGGACTCCAAAAGTACTTATTTACATCCTGTTCCTCCATGGACTAAATTGATACAGCTCTGCTTGAAGTTGATAGAACTGTGATGAATTTTCTCTTCTTGAACTATGTCCATAAAACCAGAAATTCTCTGACAAGTAATTTGTACTGCAATGCTTTTCATCTTACACAGAGGCTGGTGTTTTAAGGTGACTGGATTTTATGAATACTGCTGAAGCATAAGGTGGCAACCTAGGGACAAGCTGTTTGACTGTTATGGGACTGTTATGTTTCACAACACTGAAATATAACCAACAATTAGAATAGGCCTGTAGTATAATAAATTTTTCTGCACTCGTTGATACTGAGCAGCGTATGTAATATTAAGTATTGCATGTCTGCAGTGCCTTTCCAAGACATGTTTGCTAGGGAAAGCTCAAAATGATCCAGAGGAGATGCTTTTAGTAGAGACCCATCTAAATCTGGTTAGAGTCTAACAATATAATAAGGCAGATAGCTGCCTATTTGGTCACTGTTTGTCCATGTTCCAACCGGGCACTGCACGTCAACCATGTCAGAAAGTTGGCCGAATAACTCTTGGGAGGTCATCTCCTCAAGTGGTTAATTGGTACCACCAGGTACTTTCCTGGATGGTGCTGATTCCAAGAAAAATACTCTGACACCACCAGGTACTATATTGTCACTTACCATTTTGGCAGTGAGCTGGTGGTGAAAGTGGAAAGCCGTTTGCCATCACTAAGTGTGTACTCTCCAACTGATCTAGGTGGAGAGCTAGGACTTCCCATTTGGACTTCAGTCCCACATACTACAGGATTTCCAGTCCTGGAAGAGCCCTTCCCCTCACCATCTTATCATGGTGGTTGTGTCCTGTAACCTCCTTTTTATTCTCCACAGTATTATGCCTCTCTTCTGATGCAAAGAACCCTCTTCCTCCTACTCTTTGTGGAAAGAAAAATGCCTTTGCCAGGTACTGTGGAGCTGGACTGTAGCCCTGTGGAGCTGGACTGAAGCCTGTTTCTTCAGCCTTCTGTGGGAATGTAGAGGAGTTGTAGTACTGGTATACTGCCCAATGCTAACAGATGCTCAGTTGAAAATTTCTCAAATATTTTGTATCAGGCAAAATACTGTTTTCTCTTGCTCATTGCTGGAATAGTTCAGGGATCTTTAAAGAATGGCTGATAATAGGCAGTGCTGTCTGGCTGACTGGGCTCATCACAAGCAATATATTGCTGTGATCTGCATGACGGAAAATTCCTGATCATATTTTCTTCTTGCTGTGTTCTCTTGCATAAGGAGCTATATTTGGAATCTGCCTTTCTTATCTGCTGACTCATCTGTGTCAAAAATAAAACGAATTTTTTTTTTTTTTTTTTTTTTTAAATCAAGGAGGAAACAGTTATCATTCTTACACTATGTGGAATTTATTGAAAATTGAATCAATTGTCTCTGTAACTCAGTACTTCTATAAAGTACATGTATATCAGTAAATAAAACAGGCCAGGTCCTTCACTGTAGTCTTGGGGGTGATTTGGCTATGATGACTTCATTCATAGGGCTGCATGACTGTTTGTTCCCAGTTCCTCCACCATCCATGCTGCATATAAGAAACATGCTTTGTCCTGTGTACTTGCCTGTAACTGTGTCCTGACATTGTCTGGCACAGTGCTAGGTGGCATGGACCAAAACCGCGTCAGGCAGTGTGCCAACAAGCAGTGTCATGAGATAGCCACAATGCAGATATGAGCACTAGTTTGCTAGTGTAGACATGGTGGCAAGGGACAGTAACAAAATTCCGTCATCCCTGGAGGTATTATAAAGATGTGCTTAGAGATATGGTTTAGTGGTAGACTTAGCAATGCTAAATTAATGGTTGGACATGATGATCTTAAAGGTCTTTTCTAACCTAAATGATTCTATGATTCTGAAGATTCTGCCTGAATCCTGGAAGTATTGAGGCTCTAAATTATCTGGCCCAGGATGCTGTGAAGTTATAATTACATTAAAAGCTAACTGGATTACTACAGAGAGTTCTTGTATTAGACATTAACAGATTTTGTTCTCAGGTGGTAAGGTTACACCTCAGCATTTCTCACTGCTTTCCTCTGTCTTTGGTCTCTTTTCTTGGATTCAGCCCTCTTGAATTTTCAGTGCTGTGGACAAATACATTTATAAGCAATACTCATTTATAAATCTTAATGACATAGTGAATTTTGGATTCTTTTGAAAATATGTATGCTCTTAACTTTTTCTGCCCTGGACACACAAGGATAGTATGTATGTGTTCTGGACTCTCCTATTCATGTTTTGCTGTGTTTGGACATGACTGCAGATCTCACCTAGGCTGACATGGGAGGTCTTTTTTTCAATTGGTTCAATAGATATCTGATAGCTAAGTTTTGTGGTGCTCATATATCAGGAGAAATGTGTAGTCATGGTCACACAGAATCTAGTTTCAGAGCTGTGTAGCAGATGCCTATGAACCTCAGTAAAAATACAATGGCTGAAACTGAGCTTAATCACTTAATCAGGATTAAGACTGACTTCAGTACATCTGTGTGAATTGCATTCACATCTTGGGACTGCACTGGGGCATCTGCCCTTGAATAACTCTTTAATGTTTTTACAATAGTATAATGCTAGATGGTGTTTTTATTATTTATTTATTTAGTTAGTTAGTTTTTTAAAGGCAGGGCTAAGGCAAATTACTTCAAATTGGTATGTGTTCATTCTAGGATGTTTAAAGAGTGCGCCAAGCAGGTCTGGTACCATTAGTAGCTACTTCTTAAGGGCTGTTACAGGATGGGTGTCACCTCAGAACAGGGAAAGGATAAATGTGAGGCATGATTTTTAAAGTTACTGAAGAAAACTGGAGGGAAAGTAGAAATAGAGGACCTGGAAGAGAGCTAAAGGTGACTACAGACTCAACAAATCATCAATATGATACTTTTGCAGATACTATTCTGGTTTCTAAACAGGACAGATGTATATAAGATAATGTTCCTCCTGCAACAGTGGGGAATTGCTGAATTCTTGTATTTAGTTTTGAAACTTCCCAGAAAGGGTGTCAGAACTAGTAAAACTAAGCTTTGAGAAATATGCCCTTTAAAGGAAGTATGAAGGAGGAATTGTGTTCTGTTTCTTTTTTGTTTGTTTGCTTGTTTTTAAAGTAGCGACTGAAGTCAGTAAATAAGATTTCAAGAGTGCTATGGAAATGGGATTACCAGATGCCCACTAATGCTGCATAGAACAAGACATACTGTGCAGCAAGAAGAGTTTATTCTTGATAACAAAGACTCTTTCCTCATTGTGAAGTCAGCTGTACAGTTAAATATAGGTGTTCTTAAAATTACCATTCCAAAGAAGCTCCTTAAGATAAACCACCTCTGTCAGGTTTTATTCTATAATTAGTCCTGTCCTATATTTCATACGACTAACTCCCACAGGAGCCAATGGGAGAAAAGTGTGCTTGAAAATCCCCTACGTTACACATCGAGGTGCTGATCTGTGAAAGCCCCTACATGATAGTGGGATTTAAATCCTTAAAATACCCTTGAGAAATGTGAGTATGAGTCCTTCCAAGGTTTTAAAATGATGACTGAAGAGATGTGAATTTGAGCATAAATTGTTCCTATATTTTCTAAAAATGGGATTCATATGGTGTTGAATCTCTCTCTCAAGGTGCTCTAGCCCCTTGAGGTGTGTCTCCTCAGACACTCTCCTTCCTGTGATATGGTTGACTGAACATGTCTGATATGTCAGCTTATGCTAGTATGTTGGACTGAAAACTGCAGATAAGCTATGGCATGTATAATGGTGGACATCCATTGATTCTTGCACTTACAAAGTGCCTTCTGGAAGTGTTTTCTCATGTGCTTTTTGGAGTGGATGTTAGCAGATCTGGAAAGGGCACTGCAACTGATGATCAAACTGTTGTTTTTGGAAATTCCCAAAAGAACAGTTCAGTTGGAAGGGACCTACAAAGAGTGAGTCCAAATGTCCAACCACTTCAGGGCTAACCAAAAGTTAAGGCATATTATTCAGGACATTGTTCAAATACTTCTTGAACACCATATGGCATAGGACATCAACCACCTTGCTAGGAAAAGCCTGTTCCAGGGTTTGACTACCTGCACAGTAAATACATTTTTCCTAATGTCCAGTCTGAACCTCCTCTGGCACAGCTTTGTGCCATTCCCATGCATTCCGTAACTGGTTACCAGGGAGAAGAGTCCAGCACCTCCCTCTCCACTTCCCCTCCTCAGGAAGGTGTAGAGAGCAGTGATGCCGCATCTCAGCCTCCTTTTCTCCAGAGTACCCAAGTGTCCTCAGCCTCTCCTCATAGGACATGCCTTCCAGTCCTGTCACCAGCTTTGTTACCTTCCTCTGGATGCTTTCCAGTACCTTAACAACCTCTTTTGTTTTTTAGAGCCCAGAGCTGCACGAAGTATTCAAAGTGAGGCTGCAGCAGTGCTAAATATAGTGGAAGAATCATCTCTTTTGACCATCTGGATGTGCTGTGTTTAATTAACCCAAAATATATTTTGCTCTGTTCACTGCCAGGGAGCACTGCTGGCTGATGTTGAGCCTACTGTTGATGAGCACCCCTGATCCCTTTCTGCTGAGCTGCTCTGTAGCCATTCACCTCCCAGTCTGTACCTGTGTCTGGCATTTTGACCCAGGTGCAGACTCTGGCATTTTTTCTTGTTAAACTTTATGCCATTGCTGATGCCCAGTGTTCCAATCAATCTGTCTGCCTCCGTAAGGCCACCTATTCCTCAAGAGAGTCAACAGCACCTCCCAGTTTAGTATCATCAGAAACATTCTAAGGATGCATTCCCCTCCTGCATCCAGATAAACCACATGCAGTTTGCTAGGAGGTCAGCCTGTTCTGATGGTTAGTAAGCTTTTAGAAACATTGTTCCTGCAGTGATGTCTTTTCCCGTCTCAGTTTTCTTGAGTAGATTGATACTCAAGCATGTTAATACTTAAAATTTTGATATAGTGACTTTTGCTTCTTTTTTCCCACCCTTCCATTGCCTCATTAACAACTATACTCAACATCATGATTGTCCTCCTAGTACCACATACTCTGCATTTCAGTACATGTCTTGTGATTTTGTTAGGGCAAAGAGTAGCTGTGTTTGCTTAACACCCTATCCTAATGCAGCGTTTTTATCTCTGTTGCTCTCATCAAGTTCAGTGAGTGCTGCTCAGTTCCTTTTTGTTAAAGGTAATAACGGGCTTTCTTTATTCTGGATGCAACTTGCTCAGCAGTTCTATATAGCAGTTTGTCAACCATTCCTGCCACTCTGCATCAGAATATTATGTATTTCCAGTACAGAATGAATAGTTTCCAGTTCTGCAAACAGCTTGATGAGAGGAAAGGACTTGGGAGGAATCTTAAGTTAGCAAGGAGGCTCCTCTCCCTTCTCTGCCCTCTCTTCTTCACACACATGATAAAGTTTGAACTCAATTCCTTCCTTGTACTGATTTCTTACAAGTAAATATTCAGTTTGGGAGTAGGATTGATTTGAAGCTCAGAAGCCTCTAGTGTAAGAAATGAAGTTGCACGGAGCTTCACTGTGTAACAAGTCAGGTGTTTGGTGCCCACTGGACCTGGAGAATGCTGGATGATGACCTGATACCACTCCATGACATTTTGCACGCTGAGTGCAAAAAAAAAAGTTGTGCCTCATTTTGGTCCTTACCTGTGAGACATCTAGAACAATGTAAGTGAAATTTGGAATCAGGCCTTGAGCAAATCCACTGGCAGAAGGCTGCCTTTCAATGGTCCCTTCCAAAGCTATGCTTGCTTAACTGCTTTATATGCAATAAGCAACTGGATTTCCATTTTTCCAGTAGGTGACAGAGGAATGACAGGAATTAAAATCCATAGAAGTGGATATAAAACTATGCCTTTATTTAAATCTAAAGATTGGTAGCAGAATCTGGCAGTGCTTTGCTCTGACTGCTGTGATGACAACTTTAAGAGATTAACTTTAAAAGAGAAGTGGGAACCTAGTTTTCCTCAGCAAAGGAAGTGAAAGGCACTGCCTTTGTGGGTGTTCTACAACTAAACTGCATTTGGAATAAGAGAGACCAAAAATAAAGTGATGGATGTTGTGATGATAGTAAATGCTACAAATACTTCAGGTCAGAATGCTGTTCCAAAGGCCATGGAAATAGTAGACAGAACTTAGTCCGAACTGCTTTGTGTCTAGGTGTAAGCTTTCTCTCTCATACAATGATGCTGCCACTCTGTAGCATAAGCCATGGTATCTTCTTCCCTGGCAGTTTGCAACACTGTTCAACTCAATTGTAAGAAGTGTGCATGCCATCCATCAAAGTCATTCATGCTGGTGGTTTCTTTCACGATTCATCTGTCTTACATGTACCTGAGTCAGGCTCAGCCCCTGACTGTTTCTATCAAAGGTGCTTTTAATGGCAGAAAAAGGAAAGGAGTTAACTTGGAATTTTGTATTTCAAAAGTCAAATGGGCAGGTGCTCCTGCTGCATTCACTGGAATGAAAATTAAGAGGGTAACCATAATTAATTATTCATGTGATAGCTGCTCCCTAATTTCAATGTTAAGTAGGCAGATTTCTAAAGTTAGTAAACAAACATGCAACCTAAAGTTGTGGAAAGGGCTGCAAACTCTTGCAGGCTACGCACACATATAACTTGAAATTTAGTTTGTTTGCATAAACTAATGCTTAGCATTTTTTACTATCTGGACTTTGATTCTGTGTAGGTTCTGTGTTTGTCTTTATATTTATTTGTTTTAGGAGTTGTGTTCTCAGCTGCTTTTGAGAGGGAATATCAGGAAGGAATCTCCCATAATCACAGTCTCATTCCAAGCATGCCTGTGGTGGTTTCACCCTGATGGGCAGCTGAACTCCACCAAAACTGTTCTCTCACTCCCCCCTCCTCAAAGGAAGAGGGTGAGAAAATACAATAAAAAAGGGCTCAAGGGTAGGGATAAGGGCAGGTAGATTGCTCACCAGTTACCGTCATGGGCAAACCAGACTCAGCATAAGGGAGATTAATAAAATTCATTGCCTATTACTAACAGACTAGAGCAGTGAGAAACTAAAAGCAAACTAAAAACACCTTCCCCCCACATCCACCTGTCCACCTGTTCCTGTGGGGGCTTTCCTTGGCTACAGTGTGGAGATCTGGTATACACCATGGCCTGCAGGGGCACAGCCTGCTCCACCAGGGGCCTCTCCACAGGCCGCAGGGGAACTTCTGCTGTGTGCCTGGAGCACCTCCTGCTCTCCTTCACTGACCTTGGTGTTTGTGGGATTGTTTCTCATTACATTTTCTCATTCTTCTCTCCCAGCTGCTGTTGCACAGCAGTATTTTCCTTTCTATCTCACAGAAATGCAACCAGCATCACTGGCTGGCTCAGCTTTGGCTGGCAGAAGGACCCTTTTGGAGTTAACAGGAGCTGGCTCTTATCTCACATGGGGCAGCTGCTGGACAACTCACAAAAGGAGTCCACCCCTGCAACCCCCACACTATCGAAACCTTGCCACACAAATCCAATACAGTACTGTTTTTAGAGAAACCCAGAGAGACAGGTACTTTTTATATACATATTTTGGGAATATTTAAATCATTAGGCTAACTTTAAATTCCATTGCTAGTTTTGAGAAATATAATAATGAAGCCTTCTCCCTCAAGTACTACAATGGCAGTCTCAATTTCCCTTTATTGCTAGTTTCTGTTCTTGGGAATGGTAACATACAGAATTAATTTCTGTCTTGATGTTCTTGCTTTGTTACTTAGTGAAAATCTTTCTCATCTGCCTGGATAGGTTTTGTTCCTCAAAATCCTAAGAGATAAGTTTCTTAGAAAAGCATGAAAGTGAGATTTTAATTATATCCTTTAAATTGTACTTGGGTATTAACCCCCTTTTAACTCCAAAAAAATAAATAAATAATAAAATTCTTTGAGTCTTTAGGCTACATCAGGAAAATTGCTGCAGTAACATCAAGCTTTGTGAAAAGGTTCAGATTCATTACACAGATCATAATTATTGAAGTGCTAGAAGCTACAGATATACTACTTTTTGCAGTTCACTCGATGTTACTGGTTCTCCAACTATTTCTGGGATGATGAGTTAGTAAATTATTGGAACTGCTAAGAACAACTGGGAGCTGATTTTGGTAAAAGTAGTAAAACACCATGCTATATTTATAAAACTGCTCAAGCCATTTTTTTTTCCAGTCTCTTTATTGATTAATGTGAATAGTGACAGGATAATAGAGACGCTGTATAAAAGTATTTGCTGTCTTGTTTCAGTAATATAAATGCAATCTAAGGGTCAAAGAAAAAGAGATAAAATTTATTCCAAGGCAAAACATCTCTGCCACTCTTTTGAAATGAAGAATCCACTTAGCAAGCAGCTTAGATTTGTATATCATGCTGTCCATTGGACTATCATTAGTAAAATTCATATACCTGATATAAAAAAACAAACAAACAACAACAACAAAAATTCTTGGTTAAGCATGGAGGGCAGTACAACCCTGTATAAGGATGCTCTGAAGGGAAGGTGTTGGCTTAGGAGTGTGTGAGCATGTGTGTGGATGTTATACTGCTGTGGTAAGAAGTTTAAATTCATATCTTGGGTTATACAGAAGACATTCCATTTTAATGACATAAAAATACGTTTTGGAAGCCAAAGATAAAGCATCATAACTATCAGTGGTGTTATCAGTTATGATAATCAACTTCTTGTTTCGTTAAGCAATTCCGTATACAGAAATAAGAAAATACTGCCATTAGCAAATCTCCATTGTAGAAAGTTTTGTTCAAGGTTTGGCGCATCCACAGGCTTATAGCTTGGAAATTGACAGGAATTTGAAAAGGAGAGAATGTACACAGGTGATCAAGCATTCCAATAGTGGAAAACATTTTGATTAAAAATATCATCTGAAGGCAAGGGTTATTAAGCGATGATCTAGGATGAATCTGTTTGTTAAATAGGGGCTGTGAATCTTTGTGCTCTGGGGCACGTAAGCTATGTTATGTTGATTGAAGGGGAGAAAAAATGTAATTAGTTGAATATCACATGACAGCCAGGTATGGATTTTTTTGCACCTTTCTCTAGAGTGCATATAGGACTTGATTTCCACATGGGTCTAGATGGACTACTTATGTGCTGCACACTGAGATTTTCTCTGTACTTTTGTGGAACCACTTAACAGCATGAATATTTGTCTTGTACATCTTCCATTCTAAATGTAGTTTGGCTGATTTCCAAATAAGCCTGGATCTGCTACTCATTCTGATTCATCACTGTAGATTTAATCATTTGACATTCTCAGTAAAGAGACTCTTCGGGAGGCAATCAGTGCTTATCTTAAAAGAAGTCACTACAGGATTCCAGGCTATTATAATTAATTTTGGGGGACTTGATTTTGCCACTCCCCATTAAAATCTTACAATAAAATTTATTAAAAAAAAAAACAAACAACAAAATACACAACACCACACAAACCAACCCAATCATTCCCCACCAAACCCAAAATCCATCCCCCCAAATGCTGAGAAATATTTTAAATATTGTCTGCATCTTCAAAAATTTCCAATTAAAAATTTTTAATATTTCTTTCATCAGGAAGCCGACAGTGTGTTGTACATCTTTACTATATCCTTGATAGGGATATTCCCCATGATATCCTTGTCTGTAAACTGGAGAGATGTGGATTTTATGAATGGACCACTTGGTGGGTAAGGAATTAGCTGGATGGTCACACTCAAAGAATTGTGGTCAACAGCTCAATGTCCGTGTGGAGATCAGTAAAGATCAGTAACGAGTGGTGTTCTTCAGGGGTCAGTATTGGGACTGGCATTATTTCACAGCTTTGTTGGTGATATGGACAGTGAGATTTAGTGCACCCTCAGCAAGTTTGCTGATGAAACCAAGTTGTGTGTTGAGGGCAACACACTGGAGAGAAGGGATGCCATCAAGAGGGACCTGGACAGGCTTGACAGGTAGGCCTGTGCAAACCTCATCAGGTTCAACAAGGCCAAGACCAAGGTCCTGCACTTGGGCTGGGGCAATCCCAAGCACAAATACAGGCTGGGTGGAGAATGGATTGAGAGCAGCCCTGAAGAAAAGGACCTGGGGATGTTGGTAGATGAGAAACTCAACATGAGCTGTCAATGCACACTTGCAGCCCGGAAAGCCAAACATATCCTGGGCTGTATCAAAAGAAGTGTGGCCAGCAGGTCAAGGGAGGTGACTCTCCCCCTCTGCTTTGCTCTTGTGAGACACCATCTGGAGTGCTGCATTCAGCCCTGGGGCCTGCAGCCTAAGAAGGACACAGACCTGTTGGAGCAAGTCCAGAGGTGGGCTATGAATATGATCAATGGGCTGGAGCTCCCGTCCTGTGAAGACAGGCTGAGGGAGTTGGGGTTGTTCAGCCTGGAGAAGAGAAGGCTCTGGGGAGACCTTATTGCCACCTTCCAGTGTCTAAAGGGGGCCTACAGGAAAGAGGGTAGATTTCAATTAGATATAAGGAAGAAATCTTTACTCAAAGGGTGGTGAGGCACTGGAACAGGTTCCCCAGGGAATTTGTGGATGCCGCCTCCCTGGAGGTGTTCAAGGCCAGGCTGGATGGGGCTTTGAGCAAATAAGGTGTCTCTGCACATGATAGGAGGGTTGGAATTAGGTGATCTTTAAGGTCTCTTCTAACTCAAAGTGTTCTGTGATTCTATGCTTTACCACAAGTGCATCTTTGACAGCATGGTGACAGATTATATTATTTGATGGCTAATGTGAAGCTGTCTTTTTAGTTGACTTTATGTTCCTAGTAGCTGTGAACACGTCAATAAGGTGCATCCATACACTGTAGATGCATGTTATGTAAAAAGGCCAAACAGGAGGTTTACCATTTGCACAAATTGCTCTGGCTACCACAATGTGTCAAGCATGTGCAAAAGAATAAGTGTCGTTATGCTTTTTGCTTCTGTGTCGTATCTTATTATATTTGTGATAAATGTTGGCAGGTTTCCATGGTTAGGGAGCTGTTCATGGCCACTGTCTAGCCAGCTGCTATTTCTATGGATGTTACCATGGGCACTGATGGACAAAAATTCATATTGAACAGAAAACAGTCATGGAAAAAAGGCAGGAGGCAGAAAAGGAGAGACTGAGGTAATTGTGTTAGGGTTCAGGATGGTCTTGTAACTGAGGAATAGTTATGGAGCTGTATCATCATATGATACAGAAATATTCAGCATATATACTGCAACTATGAATGGTGGTAGGAAACAATAAGGCTCCCATCCTAAGAGCAATCCTACGGCTGTCGTCTTATTAATTTAGGAGCTGTGACTCTTAAGCTCAGTAAAATAAATGTCATTTTCCCTAGACCATACAGTGTGTGTGTGTGTCTAATTTGCTCCTTTAGGAAGCATTTTTTTTATATACATAATCATATTTGTGTGCAGTATGGAACATGTCATCTCAGAAACACTACAACACCTAGGCAACTTTACTGATCTGACCAGTTTTCTTCACTGAGAAGAGGACAGCACACTTGAATAATTATAAAAAGGTAGCATCAAACTGTTTTTTTGTTCTTTTGATCCAGGTTCTGATGTGCAATGTTGATTCCCTGCTACAACTTAGATACCACGTATTTGGGGTATATAAGGTGTAGAAACCTTATGGCCATGGATCTTGGCCACTCCATTATGCAAAGGTGATCATCTGCTGGCTGAACATTTTGAGAAGATCCAGGCCACTGACTAGTATTTCTGATGTGCTCATTTTCAAGGGTAGAAGCTCATGGTAGTTCTCATTCTAAACCACCCCTGTGTTTTTGTAGCCAGCATCTTGTCTTTCATTCTGCCTTTGGTTTTTCCACTTTTACATTCCTGTCTTCACCATTTCCTGACTTAAAAGCTGACTGCTTTTTCATGACATGCCAAACCTACTGTTAATTTCCTTCCTGAACATCTTTGTTTTGAGCTGAGTTCTTGCGAAGAGTACAAGCTATTCAGAAGAGAACATTGGAAGCACCTCCTAAAGTGAAGCTCTCACTTGAATATAAGGAAAAGCTAAGAAGAGAAGTACAGGAACTGCCTACTGGGGGGATTTTTAAAAGTACATGTGTGCGGGAGAGAGGTGGCAGATGACAATTCTTCATCCTCATGCATTTTAATTCTTCAACCACCTTCCTTCTTTTTGCTACTGAGCAACCTAAATGGTGTCCTGACTTGTCTTCCTTCTGGGCAGCTTACACGTGTGTGAGAAAAGAGACCTTTATAGGCTACTGTTGTCTGTTACGCCTACTAGAGCCATTGTCTCATGTCTTTCAATGAGTGGCAGTTGGCCTACTGCAAAATGCTTGATAAAAAAAGTTTGCGGAAAAATGATTCCCAGTTGTCTAAAATGTAATCCCATAAGTTCCAGAGTTTTTCAAGCTTTTTCTGAATATGTCAAAAGTATTTCCCTAGATTATCAGTGTTTCTCCTTCTCTAGAAAAGGAAACAGAAATGTGACAGTAACAAAACTAATTGTAGGTCTCTTTGAATCTCAAGAAAAAAAGTATATTTTTACATTTATTCAGTATTTCCCATCTTTAAACTAAATCTTTATCGTGCCACACAAACTCCTTCCTCCTCTTCTCTGATCTCCTCCCTAAATTAAACTTTTTTTTTCATGAGGTTAGTCTTAGATCTGTTCATTATGTCACTTATGCCTTACCTGATTCTTTGTGGTACTTTATCTTCTGTGAAAATCTCTGTAAGATGCAATCGCATTTTATAACGATGTTTTACATCTGTCTTACACTTGTGTAACTTCAACAAGCCCCAAGGCAATGGTGAATAGGTTTCAGTAGCTTTAATAATGATACAGTGCTTCTGCTTTAAGTCGTATTGTTTTAATCTGAAAGTTTAAAGTTTTAATTTTAAGATGTTTCAGAACATTTCCCACACCTTTCAATGTAGCATCTTTCTGTTTTTTGTTGTTATTGTTGTTCTTTTTTCCCCTCATAAATCTTGATGAGAAATAGTTGTTACATACTGTCCTTTTTATTAAAATTTCTGATAACAGGAAATATTCAGGGTGGACAAGTGCAGTGCTTTCCTGATTAAGTCAATTGAGCCAGTACTACTTTTCTTTCCACAGCTTTTTCTTGAGTTTATTTTGAGAAAAATATTTGGGTAGAAAAAAAAAGAGAAAAAAGACTTGTTCTAGCTGTTAACTTTATAGTAGAATTTTACTAGACTGAAGGAGAGCATTACCCACAACATCATTCATGGTTACTTTTCTTGTCTGGGTTTTGCGAGAAATAATAATAAGATTTAGTGCCCCCTTTCTTATGTTGAACATATAAAAATACTTCTGACTGCCCTTTGGGGAAAGAAAGGCCTGTTTTGCTACATTTCAGTATGAAGGAAGTTGGGGAAAGTGAAAATTTTGCCTTTAGAAGTGTGAAATGTCACTGTAAAAAGCTTTATAATCTCTGGTGTAAGATGGGGCAGCTGTTCTCAAGACTATTTTCAGGAGAACTGGAGACTTCTCATGTGACATGTTTCTTTTGTTTTGCTGAGTTTTACTTCACCTTTTCTTGCTTTATTTCTTCTTGTTTTCCTGTTAGGTATGTTCATCACCTCTTGTATGACCTTGAGGTCAAGATGCAGTCCTCATTAATCAGAAACGTGTAGAAAGAGAAAAGAGCCTAGGCATGTCTGACTCTATGTGCAAGAGTGAAGAAGTGACACTTTTATGATTCCTTTTCAGACCAAGACGCTTTTATATCTGCAGCTCAGGAAGGGCTGGGGGCACTAAATCTTTACATTCACACTGGGAACCTAGAAGATGGAGGCTGGAGGCTCAGTGCCCTGTGTGTGCAAATTCACTGAGTGTTCACAATCCATCATTCCCTACCATACTCACTCAAACCAGCTTCTTTATCCTGTGGTAAAGGCTATGGAAAGGGTGTATGATGGGGCAAGAAAATAAAAGAAATGGAAGGGAGGTAAAACACTGTAGCTGATAGCAAATTCATATGAAGTGGAAAGAATTAGAGCTTGCATTGGTTAGGTCACTTAGGACCACAGCAAAGAGAGGAAAACTCCCCCAGGGAGAGCAGCAAGAGAAGAGAGTCAGGCTACCTGATGCTGTTTAGCTTCTTGTTGGTTCTCTGAATACCTTTCAATTTTCTAAGGAAAAGCAGAACTTCTAAAAAATACTCCTAGAATAGGAGACTGACTTCTGTGCACAAGATGAAGGGAAGCATCCAACAGCTGGATGGAAGCTCGGGGTAATTGCAGTCAGATATGTCACCTGTCTGTGAAGAACATAAGGTGGTTCCCACTGTGGCTGCCAGATCAGGAAAGAAGGTTGATAACAGCAGGTGTCTGCAATGCCTTTTGTCCTGAAGGGTTGGGTAAGGCAGAGAGTAGTATGCTCATTGCAGATGGGTCCTTTGGTTGTGGGACCCATACAATTCCTCTGTTTTCTCTACGTTTTAGACTACAGAACTAGCTGTACCACCTTTTTCACTCTTTAGTCCATGGAAGCACTCAACAGAGATATTTCACAGTTGATCTATGGTGTATGAAGCAGTCACAACCTCTTGGGACTTGAGCCTTGGAAGTCTAAGAATCCTTCTGCTCAGCCCCACCACTTTTTGCAGTTCACCTCTTTTCTGTTTTAAGGTTGGATGTAAGTCTTGGTGATTTACACCTTATGGAAAATGATAACAGTAAACATATATTATACTGTAAGTATAATACATATATTATACTGTAAGTTATATCAGTTTTCTAAAGAAGTAGGCTGCATGAGGAGGGGCTGCACTGTCTCTCCTCCAGCTCCCACAAGCGCATTTTCCTCTTTGGCAAGGTGAGGCAACTCAGAAGGAATGGATGGACTTGCTAGGATAACTTAGGAGGTGAGAAGTTTTATTGTGTAAGCATATTTACTTCCCATACAGGTTTCAAAAACCTCTTTTGACAGTAAGGCCCTTTGACATGAGGAAAAAGAAAAATGAAATAAGCTTCTTGAAGGTTGTGATCTGAAGCTAATTTAGCTTCTGTTTGGCTGGTCACAGTGAGCAAGTGAGGTGTGCCATCCCCCTGGTGTCTTTCTCCCCACTTAGCCAGGTACATAACAATTCTGATATGTCCCTCCCTGTCACATGTGGGAATAGTGGGAACCTGTGTTTCACCCTGTTTGCTGCATGTTGGGCAGTGTCCCACAAAGCAGTTGTCCAGTCTGTACAAAGGTTCTAATTCTTGATTTCCCTACCCAGGGAAACAGCTTTAAAGTAGTGTTTTTTTTTTTTGTTTTTTTTTTTGTTTTTTTTTTTTTTTTACATTTTCATTTATTTACTTATTTAAATGAGGCTTAAAATGTGACAAGAAGAGGTAGGACTCACCCAAGAAGTATATTCTGGAACTGTCTCATTAGGGGCTTTAATTTTTTATATGTTTTTTCCTGGTTTGTTGCTATGAAGAATAAACGTGTTGGAATGTTATTGAATCTTTGCATTGTATCTGGGCAATGAAATGACTTTTGGTATCATAATTGCAGTAATAGTTGATTAGAGATCTGTATTATGTGTGATTCCTCTTTTTCCTGTTTGGATTTATGATGGCCATAGTTGTTTTACCCAGCAATGAAATGTGGTCTGCCTCTGGGTCTGTGTTTTCATCACATTCAACAAAGTGAACTGTACCTATAAAAGGTGCCATCTGTGTGTCTAGAAGGGATGGTAAATGTGTAGAGATTTCATCTCAGTAGTGGAAGTATAAGCAAACACACTCTCTTTTTTTACTGAATCTGTAAGAGTGGTGCCATATGTTGCCCATTTTCTGAGTTAATTAGAGCATAATAGTGTTTCCTGGCTAATGAGGCAAACACTTTCCCTTAGGTTCATATGTGGAAAGCTTTCCATCAGGACATTTTTTTTTTGTTACGCTGCAGCAATAGCACATGACCAGTACAAGAAGCTGCATTAAGATCAACAATTATGCAGGGTGATAAACAGACCTAATCAAGCACTGGAAGCTTTATAAACCCCAAACCAATTGGTGGTGCATCACTGTTACTGGAATGGGATTTTTTCATGGATCTTTATGTGGATCTGTAGTTTTTGTGTCCAGGATATTACAAACACAGGTGCTCCTCAGAACAATCCTGATGCAAGTGAGTTAAAAGTTTGCAGAAGAACTCACTTCCTTTCCTACCTGCTTCTCAAGTACTCTTGAGCTCCTTGGGAAGGGGCCCTTTCTTCTCACTCCATAGTCTGAGGTCAACTGCAGTGACCAGAGCTGGCATCTAAATTGTGATTGATTAATACAGTCCAGTTTGCAAAGGCCACACCACAGAAACTCTGTCTCATATCACAGTTAAGGGAGGCAGTGAGATGTTTTGTGTTCTTACTGGGAGGGCCTGTGGTTTTTCTTTTTCTTTTGTTTACTACTTCCCAGCCTCTCCTTCAGTTCTGCCCAGGACAATAGTTTTGGGAAAATCATTTTTCTTTCCTTTTCCATTAAATCATCAATATTTTCTTTGTAAGATCACCTAGTAAAATATTTTGATTGTGCCTGTATTGTTCTACTTGGGGCACACTCTAGTGCTTTCTGTGCTGTGAGCCAGAAGAAGTGCTAATAGCTTCCAATCCCACAACATACTGTTTTGTGAGAATCATCTGTACCACTGTTAATAATTTCTACATCTCAGGATGTCTTTTACTATCTTCCTGGCCCTTCTAGTGCAAAGCATGCCTAGAGCTATGAAGACATGGAACTTGCAAAACAGAATATAAATACTGAAGGATTTATTTTTTGAGGCAGGTTTCCAATACATCATTATTTATTTTGATTAGTTTGCATTATTATATACTCTCTGTAGCATGCCTCTTTCTTAGTCCTGGCACAGTATATGCCCAAGAAAAGTCTGGCAAAGTTTACCTATTGAAGCAAAGGTTTTGGAGCCCTCATAGAAGAGGACTCACTGCTCTGTGGTAAACAGAAATGCAGGAGTGCCTGCAGAGTTAACAAATGTTAGCAAAAAAGGAAGCAGTGTCTGCAAACCCAGTTCGTGGTGCCATGAGCCTGGCCTAAAAATAAATGACTGTAGTGAATGCAAACCCCTCAGCGAACACGTATGGTGGCCATGTTTCCCTGGAGCTGTGTCTGCACAGTGCTGTGAGTGCTGTATGGTCACCTTGGGAAGGTCACTCTGCCTGAGCATGGTGTGCTGCTGTGGCTGTGTTGTCCTGAGTAAGCTTTATACGTGAGTTGTCTAAGCATTAGGTGACTGCTTGAGTTTTGGTAATGGAAGATGAATATTATCTCTCTGCACATACAAAGCTTATCTTGGTGCCAAATAATTGCAGTTACAGGCTCTTGGTCCTGTGACTTTAGACCAACCTTAATCTTGCTGATTTAACTCTGTATTTTGTTCAATGCTGGTAGTTTTCCTGGCTTCATGGTCTACTTGTATGCATTATCCACTTCTGCCATGAGAAATAGAAGGCAGCTTCCAAAGAGGTCTTGTCCTTCCCTGCACCCCTCAGTCACAATGAGCAGAAGACTTATAAACCAGTGAAAAATACAGTTAACTGGGGAAGATTTATAGGCTTGTTAGTGGGAATGTTTCTTAATTTAAAATGTCATTGTATTCCCTGAATGGAGACATTACTTCTTGTTGAAGCCTTAATTGGAGTGGAATAATTTTCAATGCTGGGACTACTAATAAAAAAATCCTTCAGTCTTGACCATGAAGAGAGCCAGTTAGACCTCACAAGCTGTAAAAGTGTCAGGAACACAGTTTTTTAGCTTTTCTCCTGAGGCCAAAGAAGAGACTGAAAACTGAACAGCAGCAATGGGAAGGTAGTTTTCTTCCAGTGTTTTGCCTAAAGCCAACTTGGAAATGTTTTTTTTTTTTTTTTTTTTTTTCTTTTTTTTTCTTTCCCCTCTCTCTCTCTTTTTTTTTTTTTTTCCATTCACTTAAACATTAATGATAACATTTTCATACTAAAATTGCTTCAAATCTGTATATAGTTATAGATTGCAATGTTAATGCCCACAGTACATAAAACTGAGATCTCTCTAGAAATGAAATTGTGTGCTTGTATGTAGAATAATCACTAGAGTTATTAATTTTCTTTGTTTTGAAATATCACGAAGTGCCAATGTTTGCAACTAGGCAATGCCAATGGAAGTACTCTATAGGTGATTTTAATTTCCTGTATTTTTTTTGGATGGTATAACAGAATCTTGTCCAATATTTCTTCTAATGAGCTCACAAAATCCCTTCCTCCTATTTTATATATTTCCTTGTTCCTATTTATTGTATTAGGAAAGAGCAACATTTTCCATGCATAAAATGTAGGATTCTGGAGTAGCTTCTAGAAAAAAGAAGTAATTATTCTCTGTTATGTGGAGATTTGTACCTGTAGACATGATGCAAAAACATCTCAGGTCTTCTTGATGCTTTATAATGGGATAATGCATAAGAAGTACTTAGGCAGCCAGCAATGATGTTGTACAGAGCAGCCCTCCTGATAGAAAACATTAGGTTATTATACACAGTTTGCTCATGAGCAGTGGGACTCTTGCTGGTGAAGAGCTTCCTGGTGGCCATGTTCAGGTTCTTTAGGCTCCAGACACCAGTAGAGGTTAAAACAGCTCACCAATGTTCCCAGTATCATGAAAATGGAAACCTAGAAGCAATCCCTCCTAATGCATTGATGAGGGGAGAACAGTAGATGTTGTCTACCCGGACTTCGTTAAGGCCTTTGATATTGTCCTCCAGAAGATCCTCATTGAGAAGCTGTTGATGTAGGGGTTGGATGAATAGGCACTGAAGTGTATCAAAGGCTGACTAAATGGATGGGACAAGACTGTGCTGATCAGTGGTGCGAAGTCTACTTGGAAGCCAATAATGAACAGAGTACTCCAGGGGTCAATAGTGGGTCCAGTCCTCTGTCTTTGTTAATGATCTGGGTGATGAGGTAAGGTACACCTTCAGCAAGTTTTCAGATGACACAAAGCTGAGGGGGGAGTGGTGGATACAGTAGAAAGTCATGCTGCCATCTAGAAGGACCTTGGAAGACTGGAGAAATGAACTGAAAAAAAACCTTGTGAAATCAAACCTCTCCTATGAGGAGAAGCTGAGAGAATTGGGACTGTTCAACCTGGAAAAGAGAAGGCTCGGAGGATCTTATCAATGTCTATAAATACCTGAAGGGAGGGTGCAAAGAGGACAGAGCCATGTTCTTGTCAGTGGTGCCCAGTGCCAGGACAAGAAACAATGGGAACAAACTGAAACACACAGATTCCACCTGAACATTGGCAAATACTTCTTTGCTGTATGGATAAATGAGCACTGATGCACATTGCCCAGAGAGGTTGTAGTCTCCATCCTTGGAGGTCTTCAAAAACTACCTGGACATTGTCCTGGGCAACTTGCTCTAGGTGTCCTTCCTTGAGCAGGGAGTTGGACTAGATGAACTCCAGAGGTCTCTTCCAACCTCAGCCATTCTGTGATACCACCAGATGTGCAGCCTTGTGAGTCTGGTTCCTCAAATGATATATGAGAACACTGCTAATGACAATCCTTTTTTTTTTTTTTTTTTTCAGGAGGTGGTTAAGTACATTCAGATGGCCTTGGGAAAAAGAGATGGTCAGGTAGGTTCCACTTAGGTGGAATGTTTTCCTCCCCTCCTTTCAACCTTGTTGTTTTTTAACTAATACTTTTTTTAGAAAGCCTTTTTTTTTTTTTTTTTTTTTTTTTTTTTTTTTTTTAGCACCTTATGAGCTCTGTCACTGAATTGCCTCTATAAATGGCTCTCTGATGAGATTGAGCAGCCATAGCGAATTGCGTTTCACTTTCCTTCCAGTGGAAATGAATTCTTGTTAAGTGGCTTGAACTTCCTAATATGTGCACTAACTCGCTACCTGGCACAGATGGACAGTAGCATATATAATTACTGCTATGTAATACTAATTAAGCAGTAAGACATGACTTTAGAAACCTCTGTGTGCACAAGAATGTCAGGTGGTGTAAGATTTTTAGTCAAGTGTCGTAAGCCAAAAAATTCACTTCCTCAGCCTTCCTGTCACTTGAAGTGCCAGGCAGGGCTAAACGTGCTCCAGTCTTGGCAGCAGCCACCTGCCAAGACTGGGGGGCCACAGGCCCAAAGGAACTGGGGTGGGAAAGGGGCCATGAGGGATGCAAGGAGGATCTTGGTTTGGAGCAGGGCAGGGGGTGGTGGTGGTGTGAGATTTCCATGGCAACGAGGTGTCTGAGCACGGGTCAGCTGTGACTACAGTGCAGAAATAACTCCTCAAGCCTTCTGTAAATAAATGTGCCTAGAGCTTGATCCTTCGCTCTGGTTCAGACTTGTGTGGTTGCTTTTGATATATATGACTCATGCTGTGAACATACAGCTTGTGGAAAAGGACAAAATAATTCACAGTTCCTTGATACTTTCCTGTATTTTAGGAAATAGGTCTTTTTTTTTTCTTTTTCTTTTTTTTTTTTTCTTTTTTTTTCTTTTTCTTTTTTTCTTTTTTTTTTTTTTTTTTTCTTTTTAAATGAGCTGAAGTAATCTGATACAATGCATATGAAGGACTCTATCATAAAACAGTTACATGCTATAAAAGCTTGGAAGTCATTTTGCGTCAGATATTACCTGAAGAGCTTTAATATGACTTTTTGTAGTAGACAGGAATATTTAGGATTCCCCAGATAACAAATGTTTTTGATACAAACATAGGCTCCTGAAAGTATAATAATTTATAATATCTAAATTTGGTTTATGAGGTCTGCCATGGCAGTTATGAAAAATCTTCCATCAGTTAGGGTTTATAAAAGCAAAGGTGGAAGCATCTTAAATGTGTTTAACATAAAAATTATAAATTTTGGAGAGCATTCTCAAAATCAAATGCTATTTTGCATTATATGTGATGCTTTTAAAAGGCCCACATCCACTGCTTTGGAATTAGAAGGTCTCTTTTTGTGTGAGCTAATTTATGTTTGGAAATAAAACTAGGACAATCTCTACAAAGTGATGCTGACAGTCAAGCCAGTTGGTGTGCATAAAACTGGATATCTGGCAAAAAAAATCAGAGGGAAGAAAATTAAAAAATCCTATCTAGTTCTTTTTTTCTATTCTAAGACTTTGGTAGCTGTTAACTAACTTGTGGCACCATTCTTTTCATGTCAAACAATTTTATTTGCTAAGCTTTTCTGTGTCCTAAGTAGTATGTATTAGCCTCATCCCTTTGGTTTCCCTGGCAACCGAAGCAATCAGTTCAATGACAGTTTCAATGCCAGGGAAAAGCATCAGCTTCTACAGTTGTGGACAGAAGTACAAAAAACAGGTAGGCTGAAATCTGTTTGCAGAGCAGCTTTCTTTTTTCTCTGGTCCATTCTGTTTTATTATGTCCAAGACAAATGATTAAGAACAAATCTCTTCATACTGTGCTGTGCTTGTGCATTAGTGATCCTTAATGCTGACTTTGAAGAATCCTTAGATTCACTTACCCTAGCTGTGAGGAACTTTAATTCTTTTCCAATACAAAGGGACAATGTGCATTTTGAGTTTTCTGTCACTCTCAGCTTCCTGAAGAAGGAATTCAGAAAGCCAATAAAAATGGTTAATGTCCATACTGCATAATGTCCATACTGTCCATCCTGCAGTCTCTGAAGGAAGATGATTTGGCTAGGAGATATATACATGTGTTTCTTTCACGTGTCTCTTATAAATAAATATATACGCACACACATTTATATATATATTATTTATTATTTTTTTTTCAGGGGCTTCTTTAGAGTCCTACTGAAGCTTCAGGTCAACTTCATAAGTCCATATCTGCCTGCGGATAGGCTTACTTCTCTTAATTTGCACAGTATTGTCAGTACCAAAACACTATCAAGGAGGGTAGTAGTGGTATGGGGGCGAGTTATTTGTAAAGCATTAAGTTCTTTACAGGAAAATGCCTAATCGCTTAACATATATATGTATTTTTAATATAACAACTAGATGTACTCTGCAGCAGCCACCTTATAAGCTGTATTTTTTTCACTCATGAAAGCATGACTGTGTCAAACACTGTCACTGAAGCATAGTTGGAACACCTGTTTTGAAGCTCATGTTCCTTTAGATCCTTGGAAAAAAAATGAATCAAAGGCCTTATCTAAAGCCTCTTGAAGTGAGCGCAGAAAGTCCCCCAGGTTCCTGTGGGCACTGACCCAGAGAACAAAAATTCAGAAAACTATAAATACAGTGTATGCTTTACTTAGTTGTGGAGACTGAAGTTGCAGAACTCAAACAGTGTCTGTATTACCTCTACCAGTCTCTAAGCCTGTGAGCATTGCAACCATGAATAAGATTTCTTGCAGGCTTCTGAGTTCAGCATTGGAAAAAATTGGGTTGACAAGTCAGGCTTGCTCACTGTCATGAGTGCTGGTTATAGTATTTACTCCTCTGAAATAACAGAAGACTGAATGAATCACAGGCTTTTTTGGGACTCTGCTTTCCCCTGGATGCTTCATGATTCAGTTCCTACATTTGCCATGAAGGAGTTGTGAAAGAAGCTCAGACTGATGACCAAGAACCTTTATATTGCAACGGAACTGAGGCCTGGATCTTATTTTAAATGTACCATACAGATACCCTAGCTGCCAGTACAATTTGATGGGTGCTCCTAACAAATAGCTAGCCATGAGTTAAAATACCTTTAAATAAAGACTGCAGAAATATAACTTGCAAACAAAATCATCGTGATCTATTGTTTTTCATGCTATTAAAGATATTCTTCATGAATCAGGCAATCAAAATACTTATGGATTCTGATAATATTAAGGACAAACCACCACATCATGGGTTTTCTGTTACTTTTGGACACCTAGTGGATCCAAGCAATAATGAAATTAAAGGATCTTTATAGCAAGATATCTGAGACTTTCAGAAATGGCTACGTGAACAGGCATGAGAAGTTCAAGTATGATGGTCCCACCTCTAAAATACTTTTGGAAAATGAGAGAAATGTTCTGTTTGAGAATTTTATGTGAGCTCTCTTCCGTTTTCATTATTAATGCTTAAAATTTTCTTCATTGTAGTACCTATGTATAATCTTTAATTTGATTTCACCTTGTAAATGTTATATAAGTGATGGTGATGCAAAATTAAGACATATTCATCAAATTGGTGATATCAAGTGATTTTTATTTTCCATTTTCAAGTAGATTCCCCACAAGAAAATGAAAATAGAATGGTTTTATTAGACCACTGAAGTGATATCAAGTGTGCAAGGAGCAGAAGAATTGGGGGAATATTACTTAATCTCACATGTGAAGTCTTCACCTCATCAATTAATTTGCAAGACTAGTTATATTTGCTTTAGATAGAGTGCTGTGTGAAAACATCATATACCTGAGAAATACCTACAGCCTCAAGAGATGTAACTGGACTCTCAGAAACAGAGAACTATTGATACAAGTTTTGATGTCTTGTTCCACTCTACTAACCTTCTCAAGCTTCTACCAACCAGCCCCTCTGGAACGATGTAAAATCTCAAACACAGTGTGGCACTCCCTGTTTCAACCACGTCACTACAGATTTTGTTAACACAACACCATCCTAAATGCTCTGAGCAGTCATCCTTATCATGAAAGGCTCTGTTAACTATCCTGTGAAATGAGCTTGTTGGAAGCAAACAGTCTGGAACAGGGAAAGAGTGAGCTGCCTACCACTGGTCTTCCTTTGACAATGCATTCAGATTGCATTCTAGTCTGGCAAGAAATATACAGCTTGTTTGACTAAAAGCATTCACAGACACCATTTTTAACAAAGAGCTTTGTTGGGATAGAGATGCCATTAGCATCCTGCAAACAGTTCCCTTGTAAGGCAACTCCTATGCTGATCTCTAAAACATTTTTAAAATGGGGGAGGGGAGCAGTGGCAGAAGAAAAAAACTTTTTTTTTAGGAAGTTAGTACCTGAAAAAAATGAAGCTACTGCATCTGTTGAGAACAACCTTAAATGTGCTCTGCTAGAATAAGCTGTCCCCAGCTACACATGGACAAATTTTGGTGGTAAGTAACCATACAGACAGCCTGAGAACACAGTGCTCCAGCTCAGACTGTGTCTGGGTTCATTCATGCTTGTGAACATCAGAGATATAGTTTGAAGAGTAACTTCTGAATGAAAAGAGGTATTTTCCAACAGAGCTTTCTAATAGTCCTTTCAGAAATAAATAGAATGTCTGATGGTTCTGAGTGAGACACTGTGTGTTTTAGATGATATGATGATTTTTTTAACCTTTGTTTTCTATTACAAAGTATTATCAGTATTAAAATATTTTGTCCAGAAACACACGAGAAATGTCTAGAACACTGTTTAATCTCCCTCCCCTCCCCAGGAATCCTGTATTTGTTGTGGTTGTAAAGACTGACGACTGGACAGGCTGATTCACATAAATGTTTTTAGATTAGTGGTAAGAAACTTGCTTATTGTTGGTTCTTGGCTTTTCCTGCAGAAGCCAAGATGTTTCTACTCGGAAACATTTTGTGAGGATAATACACAATTATACAAGCAAGAATTGTTAGATACTCATTAGCAACTGCCTTTCATAGTGTTTAATTTGTTCTCTAACCTCAAGTCTATATAAAAGCATTTCTCAAGAGCATTAAACCTTGTAAGCAATTGCATAAATGCATCATTTGAATAATGACGTCTGCCATTTGTTTATGCATGACTGTACATCTGTAGCAACTGAAAGGCAAAGGTGTCTCCCGAGGTTATCTGACAGTGCACTGCAATGAGCATGTATGAACATGATGAACTGATTGTGCATTTCCAGTTTGTACCAGATCCAATGCCAGAGTATGACGAATGAAGGCTTTTTTTTTTTTTTGGTCATGCTCTTACAGACAACTTTATTAGGTTTTATAGAAATGGTATAAAATTCATCCAAAAAGCTCTGATTCCATTGTGCCACAAGTTTGAGTTACAAAGGACTTCCACCCAGTTCTTATATGTAGTAGTCTGTTTGTGCATTTTATATCAAATTTATAGCCAGGAAAGCAACACAAGGAAGAATACAAAACAGTATCTACTATAGGGAATGGCACTCCCTTGATTCAGAGAGTGAACAAACTATCATGTTGGACAAAATGGTGTATGTCAATGAGAATCTTTCTCCACATCAAAGTTAAGTATAATAGGACTGATCTCTTTTAAAGTCCTTTAATATCTTTAATATCTACTTTAATATCTACTCATGAAAGAAATAAGATAATGCATAAACTGCTATAAAACTTTGGAGTGAAATCATGACTCAAAATATAGGTGTTTCATTTACCTCATGGATGCTTTCTGAGTACCTATGTTTTGTTGAGGCATAACATTCTTTAAAGGAATAGGTGTGATAAATCATTAACTACAAAAATAAATTTTACTGTTCTGAACTTGTTTTTCCATTAGTTCAAACACCTAGTAAACACAAAATGTATTCATGAACAAATGAGTTCTTGGAAATGTTCATGTTGCATCCAAGAGGCTTGAACTTTATTTCAGAAAGGGCCTGCAAATTGCATCTCCCCAGGCTAAAAAGAAAAGAGACCTTTTATGACTTTTTCTGTGATGCAAAAAATGTTGTTAAATCTTCTTAAAGAACATTTTTACTCAATCTCAGAAGAAACAGATCTTGATCTCTCAGTATGGCATAGCTTTTCTAAAAGCATAGGAGGATTGAAATAGAATGATTTTGTCTCAGCACACTGAAATTGGAATTCAAAGTATTATGCACTCACAAATGAGTGATATTGAAAGAGAGTCATCGTGTTTTCATCAGAAGTCTTGGCTGACCTAAGCCCTTATTTCTTTACAGGCGGTAGGAATGCAGTCCGCTCTTAATGTTCATCCTGTAGATTGTTGTGTCTGCTGTGTAAGCTAGGTGTGCATGTACAGCTGAATAGATTTTTAACAAGCACAGCTGCACAGGAATGTAGGTAGACTATCTGGGAGTAACGAATCTTGTCAGTTAGAGCTATTAGGGGAAAAAAATCAAATGGAACATTTTTCTAATAAGCCTTTCATCAGGGCTTTTATAAAGCCATAGTAAACAAGTTAAGTGTGACATATAAAATCACAGCTGATGTCAGATTGTTTGTATAGGATCCCCTAACAAATGCAAACCTGAAATGCCTGTGGATGCTTTAAAAACTAACAAATCCTCCTCAAAGTGTTGCTGCTATGTAGAGTTACATTCTCTCTACAGTAATATTTAAACCTATTGCACTTAAGTAGTGTGGCAAATAGAGACATCCAAGTAGATTTTTCTAATTGCCTGGATAGGATGTGTGATATTAGGAATTCAGATATTCAAAGGAAGAACAGTACTTGGTGGGAGTGACACTGCCTGTGGGATAGGTAGCAAAAGAGAAATCTTCTGTGGCTATAATTTTCAGGGCTAATTAAAGGTTAATTCATGCTAAGATAGATGACAGTTTATTCTTGGATCTTAAAGCTGCACAATTTCTGACTTAGGTCTGAGAGTGCCCCCCCACCCCCCCACCTTTTTTTTTTTTTTTTTTTTTTTTTTTTTTTGTGGTGTTGCTGATCCTGGTTATGCTAAAACAATTCCTAATCCATTTTCTAGGCAGGATTTGATTTACAAGTTAGATTTGGAAGATATGTAAGTTCTGATCATCTGAATGAGATTGATTCCTTTAGCTTAATGCAGACCTACCGCATGTTACCAGCCTGTATTTCAGTAGTTTAATATATGACAGTTAGGATCCACTACCTCTGATGAAGCAGACAGAATATTGCTTCAACTGATCTCTATTTGAACAGAACTTTAATCATCCAATGCCTTATAAAATTTCACAGTACATTGGAAAGGTTTTTTTTTGTTTGTTTGTTTAGATTGCATGTTATTAGCTAGTGAAATGTTCATTTCTCTTTGCTGCTTACCACTGACAATACTTTAAGACTTTAAGCTAGGAAACTGTTTCAGTTATTTTTGGGAGCATTTTAGGTTCTTTATACAGGAAGACATAAAATTGCTAGATTCATTATAGCATATCTTTTCCTATCAGAAATACTGGATAGTATCCAGAAAACAGGATATTTCTGCCAGCACACATTTTGAACTAAGAAACTGTCAGGACACAGGAAAAGAGTGGAAGATGATACCTAATTTTTAAAAACGCAAGACTGTCCCCTAGGCACTAGTGATATCTTCACGATTCATATTTTTTTCTTCAGCATTTAAGCTTCCCTTTCCCTTCTCTACTTCCATGTTTTCTGAACATGCTACTTTCATCAGGAATCTGTCACATACAAGTAGCTTTTTTTAACGTGTTTGTACTGCTCAGATTTCCAAAAGTGATTAATTTTATTGTCCAGACTCCCAGCTCTTTCCCTGGTCTCAGAGGACTTGGATGTTTTAGTTAGTTAGTTAGTTTTTTATTTCATTAAGCACTATGTTCAGATGACTCAGGGAATTAAGAGAATCTTGCAACATTGCTCAATAAAAAAGGAGCTGGATGTTCTACTTCATTTTGAATAATTAATTAGCAGTAATTTTATGAGGACTAGTTTCCATAAACAGACTTCAGGATTTTCATATCTGTCTTTTAGGGTGGTATCTTTTAAAGCATATCTAGTGCTCTAATGTCTATCAGCTGTACCCAGGTGTTCTTTCTTTAGTTCCAGCCCAGTCTACAAGCTTTATTGCATTAAAGTGTAATCAATTCTGATTGCTAGCTCTATAGAATTAATAAGATATAGCCATGCCCATTCTGATGGCTATAACATCGAAAATGTTCTTTCGATGGAACAGGTTAATCTGTTTCCTCTCAAATGGAAAATGTCTAACATTTCTAAACAATTTTTCCTTGTGAGGGAATTTTTTCACAGTTTTCACCTTTATGAGTTCTTGGGGGAGTGGTGTGGAATCTGTTGGGCTTGGATACAGTATTCTGTTGTTGTTGTTTTAAGTTTGCCATGGAAACTGTTAATTGTTCAAACAAAATTTCATGGAAGAAGTTCAGATACAGTATGTTGTTTCCTGACTTTTTTTTTTTTTTTTTTTTCTTGTTTAGCTCTAATTATTAAATATGAATGGGAAATGAGGAAAATGGTTTACTGGAGTCTGTGAACTGCTTTTTAGAGGTTGTTCTCTGTGCATGGGGTTTCCAGTGCCCTGTTCAGAGGGGACTGGTTTCTTTGTTGTTTATTTCAATAGGCATTAGGTCAGCTCCAGAGTTTATACTGGTCTCAGGGCAATTCCTACTGAAATTAATAATGTTAGTTGGTAGAGAGCTGGTGTTCCCTTCCTGTTCCACAGCTTTCTTCTGGTCTGAAGAGAGGTTGAGAGCAACCCAGCCTCTCCTGTGTGGATGGGGAACCATTCCAATGCCATGCTCAAAGGGCAGTAGAAAGGGGTAATTGGACACCAGGAAAATCCAAATTCTGTAGGAGAACTAGACATGATAGTGCAAGATCATCTTAGGTACCTAATTTTTATTGTATTAGGAATAATCCATTTGTTAGTCCTCCACCTATTATCAGCTCTTATATGTAGTGTTCTGAGAAGATCACAAGCTGAAAAATTGGCCGCGGAACTGAAGAGCAGGTGCAGGTGTGTTTTTTGTTTTGTTTTGACAGTGTCAGTTTTATACTCCTAATTCCTGATTAGAAGTGTGCATTCCCAGAATAATATTATAAACTGCAAATTATGGGACAAGTAGACAACTGTTCTTCTGGTAGCAACCCTCCTCAGGACAAGTTACAATATGTGTATGAATAGTATTATTTTCCTGCAGACAGTCCCATAACCTGACTGTAGTAGTCTGTAGATCTGAAATTGTCAGATCTAGTGTCCTTTTAGGCTGGTTATACATAGAAGTGTGCTAGTAGAGTGCTATTAACTTCTCATAAGACTGAATCAGTAAAAATCTGTTTTGCACATAAAACTTCTACTGCTACCCAAATAAGAGCATCTATTTGGGCTAGTTTGTCCCAGTTTCTTGATAAATTATTTCTATCCCTGTGTGTACTCTATTTCTTGTCATAAAAGCCTTGTGTTTAGAGAAGACATGAAATACAAAGTAACTCAATTTTGTTCTAATGACAGTCACGAGGTGTGACAAGGTGTGCTTATGTCTTATGGCCTAGGACCTGCTAGTAATGTTGTAATTTCCTCTTCCCTCCAAAAAGATGCAAGTGAGATTTGTTAACTCTTATGTACAGTATGGGGACTAGAGTCCCTCTTCAATATAAGTAGCAGAGTTATGATACAATTTACCTCATAAAATGAGAAAGGAACTCCATTTTAGCTACGTAGTGCCATGATCTGCAATTTTAGCACATCCCGGCAAGCGTCCCAGGAGCACTACTATTGACTTCACCTCTTGCATGGGGAACTTGCCTGTCTTGTTGGAACAATTGTGTTTCCTTACCTCACCTGCATAATATATGCAGAAAAAGTTGTGAATTGATCTGTGTTGAACTAGTAGAAGAACTTTTTCATGAAAAAGTGGAAGAAAAAAATGAAAGCACCTCATGTTTTCCTTAATTTGTTTGTTTTCTCACTGTCTCTGTCTGAGTGGAATAAAGGCTCTAGCTGCAGGAAGAATTGGGGATTTTTAGTCATGTTATACCAGCTGAGCTCATGATGCTGTTTTAATAGTCTATCTGAGATGATTTAGCCAGCTCAGACTGTGTAAAATCATCAATTATTTATTTCTAAGTTTTGTGCAGTGCCAGTCTATGGAGATCATTAAGTCTGGATGAAAAATTACCGTGGAAAGGTGGTGCTTTGGCTCTCTTGCAACATCATTAAAAATATTCAAGTAGAGATTGTAAACAAAGATGTTTCCCCTAGAGCAATTGCAATCTGAACATTTAAGGGACGATTCCTCATTTCATATTCTGTGCTTATTCTCTCCCTCTCAAGCTTACCTAGCCAAACTGCCATGCTTCCTGTTGCAGTTGAAAAGAGCTAAGTTCATACTAATCTAAAATTGTGTCTTGGTTTCCTTAATGATTCTTCCCTACTGTTGCACAAAATCATGTTACTTGGCTATGACTCACTGGATTTCTGTTCACATGTCATTTTGCAATTAGAAACAAAATAAGATCAAAGGGAGCTCTCTTTCTTCCATCCTCTGTTCTAGATACTAATATGATCTTCATTTTAAAAGAGGGAGTGATTTGTGGGATTTTTTATTTTTAGTTCTGATAGTGATTTTTCTGTTACAGCCATGATATGTTTGAGGCAACATATCTAGAGGTACTACCCATTACTACCTATTTGATGCAGTTAGCAAAAAACAGTACTCATTTTCTGGGTACAAGAGGTCCTTCCACAAAGTCCACAAAATCTTGCATTTTTATTTTTTATTTTTTTTGGTACCTTCGCAACTTAACATCCAAAGAGGATCTTGTGATCTCACTAACCTTCCAGGGACAACAAATTGGTTATAGTAGCTGCAGAGTTTACTTTTGACAAGAAAAATGATGCAAACCTGGTTCCTCTAAGGGGGATTCATATATGTAGAAAGTGTATAATAATTGTCTTTATGTTCTTTGTCTGTAGTTCTTTTTCTGGATATTTTAACTTTTAACAGAAAATCTCTCATGCAAAATAGGGAAAGTTTAATCTCATTCAGATAAAATTAAGAGCCATAAGTGTTCAACTGTTCAAATGACTATACCAAGTCTGTATCAGACTATTACAGCTAGGTCTTCATAAGTATATTCTCGTGTCTGCCATAGGATTGTATTTTTGGATTATTTCTTGTTTTTAGTCTGCCATCTATCAATTAGATTTTTATTATGGTAGGTAAAAATGCAGGAGAACATGAAAATGATTCTTACTGAGTTTCAGGAAGTCTGTAAAGCTAAACTTCAGTTTTATTATCCTGTGCAAGGATTATCCTAGGACCAGATTAATATATATATATATCTCAAAATCTGAGAACTGCCTATTTTTGTACTGCATCCAAGATGGACACTTGTTACTTGTTACACTGGTAACTCAGACATTAGACAGTCTTTTCTTAATTTTGGAACTAAACTCAGTTCCCATTACATAGCATTAAAATGATACTTTGCATATGCTGCCTGTGGGTGTTTGTAGAAAAGAAGCTGTCTAGAGGATTTTATAGTACCCTGAGACTTGGAGGTGTCTAAATAGTGGTTTGTGACTGATGGATTTCAAGTATGACGATATCTGAACTGTAAATCGCTCAAAGGCAATAGCATTACCCATTTCACATTTACTCTACTCCTGAAGGGAGAAGGCTTCACTCTTTCCAAGAACTTCATAACACCAGTCAGGCTCTGCTACGGAAGTTGCTCTGTATTGTGCTTGGTGAGTGAAGGTTGTAAGGGATTTCTGCCTTACCTCTGTGTTTTGACATGAGGTGCTTGACTTTCCAAATTTAATGTTGACTCAGTGCTGGGAGGCTTTTTCACATAGAATAAATCTCCCAGTTTCCTCCCCAGTCCTCTTTAATTTATGCAGGTGAACTGAAAGCAATTCACATTTGGGAGAAGCTGAAAAACTGTCATCAAAACTGATGTTCCCCAAACAAAGAGAATTACTTGGGAAAATTAGGACAAATTGTTAATGAGAACAAGAAGAGCTATTTAATTTCAAAGTATGTGATTTTCCTCCAAGCCCATGCAGTGACAAAAGCTCATCAAAATGTGCATAATCAAATACTTCCAATGAATCATCAAATGCAATGTAATGTTGTCACAAAAAAATTGTTCATGGAACACTCACTGAAAACATTCTGCCTGCTGACTTCCACTGCTAGGCATATATTTAGACAGAAACATGAAGTGGAGTTGTGGGAAATGGAATTCCACCTAGTGGGAAATTAGCTTTCCCTCTTTTAAATCCACTAAATTGTATCTGGCTACCATAAAGAAGGCTCTGCTGTTGAAGAGACTGATTCTTTCACTCTGCATCACTGACCATCCAGAAAGGTTGGAGCAAAATCCCAGATTGGGATCTTAATCAGATTTCACTGTAGGGACAAGTTGACTTTTAAAACTTTTGCACTGATATAAGCTTGATGTCTCATGCTTATGATACAGACAAGTAAGTTGTCGCTGAAAAGCCATACGAAGATCACTTATTGGCAAACCATATAGTAAAGCATTACTACACTGATTTGTAAAGAACTATCTGTTGTTACTTGCAATAACACCCATAAAAACACGTTTAAGATCAGCCAGTATTCTTTCTGTGGTATTTTACAATGTGTGCAGTTTCTGGCACTCACCAGTTAAGCCACCTTTTGCTTGATTATTACTCAGACTCACTGTATTGCACAATTTCTGATTTTGCTTTTACAAGAAGCACAAAACCCCAATCATTTCTTTTTCTCTGCAGGTGCTTTACTCTAACAATGCTGACTGTTCCCACTCCAGAGTCTTTCCAGCCTATTGCTACAGAGCACCTCTGTGGAGGCAGCTGCTTTGTGCTTGTGCACTCAGGTGCTCTCACTCCCTTTCATTTCATCAGTTCATGGGTGTTTTTTGCATGGCTGTGACAGGGCAGCTTGCTCCATTAATGAGCTGTTTGTTAGCCCTGCTTAGAAGCTCAGTGTTCATTTTCTATCTGGAGAGAAGAGCAGTGAAGCTGTCTCTTCAGGGGGATAAGATGACTGGTAGAGATGATAGGGTCTCCTAGAGATCCCAAGAGGGAGGGCTGATAAGGTACCAGTCAGTATGTTAGTGGACCAAGCAATAAGGAGGGTGGCTTTGAAGGCTGACTTGTCTTGGGAGTCATTTGCACTGCTGGTGTTTGTATGAGTATGCAATATGTAACCTAGCCAGAAGACTAAATTGAATGAGCACTGAGGAAAAAGCCAGAAGGGAGGAAATGTGATGATGACCAGTTGGGCCAGTATATGCAAAAATTACATTTCACATGGCTTTGCTACTCAAATTCCTCATCTTGTTTTCTTTGGCCTTCTGTATTCCTGCATTACAAGCACAAAACACTTGGCTGTGCTTTCCAATGTTGTCAAGCCTTTCACAGCACTACATATTTAAAGGATGTAGTTCCATCAGTGAGTGCTGTGGTATGACACTAAAGCAAAGTTGTGAAAGGAGAATAAGAAGCAGCCTAAGGACTTTTTTTTTCATTCTTATCCACCTACAGCTGCTTTGTACCTTTGTACCTAAATAATAGTACCAACAATGAGGATATTTCTACCTGAATCCCATGCATTTTTTTGGGAAGGATGGACTGAAAATGAAAATTAGTTCACTAGAATAGTGTTTTTATTTTTATTTTTATTTTTTTTTAATTTCTATTTATTTGTATATTAGGAATTTTGCATCATCATTGCTTTTCTAAGTTTTTCTCAGTCAACAAGAGATACCTCATTCAGAGGGCTGGTGAAGATAAGTTGCACCTTTATAAATTGGTAACATTTAAAAATGTAAAAGAACACCTATGTGGTCAAAGAAACTAAAAATGACTCCCAAGTCTTTCTGAAATCTGGACCATGTGGATTAATTTTAAAAACCTGTTTTAAGCCATGCCTGGGTAAAATGGTTGTGCCACCAAAGAGTGGCCAGACCTCCCCAAATGTGTGCCCCCTCTGTCCTCCGGCTTGCCTGAGCCTTCCTGTCTGAGTGTACTGGTGGTGGATGTGTCAGAGGAACTGGGCAGCCTGGAGCCCTGGAGTGGTTGTGTTTTATCTTCTCTGTGTTGCCTTTTGCTTCAGCTGCTTCAGTGTTTTGAAAGGTCAGGTTTAATGAGCTGTAAGGGGAGGAGATTCAGACAAATCTCAAGAATCTGTTTTAATTCATTGAAGTGCTGAAGGTAGGTGAAAAGCCTTTTTCTTCCCTCAAGCCCAGGGTAAGCATTATTTTATTGTATTACATTGCCTTTAAAACATAGCATATGTAAATGCCTTTCAGCTGTATACGAAGGAAAATGGTTAACAAGTATTGCATCTTTCCACCAACTTGAAATGAGTATTAGGCTTTAAATTAAAATATACTTTTCCTTCATTTAAAGTGTATATCAAAACAAACAAAAACCCAGGCACAAAACAGTCAATTTCCCATTATAATCATCTTGGGAATTATCTGCTTTCCTGAGGCTTACAAGCTCAAAGTGAAATACATTCAATTATGCTAAGTATTTTATTTTATTTTATTTTATTTTATTTTATTTTATTTTATTTTATTTTATTTTATTTTATTTTATTTTATTTTATTTTATTTTATTTTATTTTATTTTATTTTATTTTATTTTATTTTATTTTATTTTATTCATGTAATGTTCAAAAGTACATTAACTGCCCTCACAAAATCCTAATAGGAAAACAAACTTTCACCTTTCACTTTCTTTCTCCTTCACCACACTCGATTATTTCTTTTTGCATATTTCTTTGGAGCGCTGAGATTTTTTTGGCCTTAGTAGACCAAATCCATAGAGAAGTGAGAAAAACTATTCCGTGTCTCTATATAGAATTATTCTCATCTTCTTCCCTTTCCCTCCTCCCCTAGATTGACTTCTGTTGTTCCAGACAGTGCTTTTATCTCTCTTGTACAGTTTAAATGGAAATAATTGTTTCTAGACCTGTGCCTCCAAACACTGTTCCTAGGGCCATTTTTTTTTCTTTTAGTTGTTTGGGGAGATAGCATAGTACATCTTCACTTCTGGTGCTGATGGTCAAAGCTGAAGATGCTTCCTGCAGCCTGAATGTCACCTTCATTTGTTTTTCCTCTGCTTACTTGTTTTTATTTTTATTTTTATTTTTATTTTTATTTTTATTTTTATTTTTATTTTTATTTTTATTTTTATTTTTATTTTTATTTATTTTCCCCTTACTGCTATTGCTTTTTCAACCTACTGGCCTTTTTTGGTACTGCTTCAGTCAACAATTTCTAATAACCTGTGTGAGCCTGCCTTTTCTGCTCTTTCACATACTTAGTATTCTGTAGCTTAAACAGAAAGCTGCAAACCTCTATCTTAATGTACTTAAGAGCTTCAAAATTAGTGTAAAATATTTAGAAATCTAAAAAAAAAATGAAGGATGTAGAGAATGGAGCTGTATGATATGTTGAAATCAGCATGTGCATGCTGGCAAGTTGCTGTTTTTCGTCTCTGACCAGTTGTGGCCTTCTAAGGGGTTATAACTAATATAAATACTCTTGCTACTCATTCTGCATGACTGTATTACTCTGTTTATTTTGTGTGCTCTGCTTGTAAGAGGCTAAAATGTGTGAACACAGAAATTCACAGAATCACAGAATCACAGAATTTTCTAGGTTGGAAGAGACCTCAAGGTCATCGAGTCCAACCTCCAACCTAACACTAAGAAATTGTGTTAAAGTTTCAGGTTATGTTGTTTGTTGTTTATGATAATGACTGATGCTTTAGAGGAACTAAATACAGCCTCTTTAAAAAAAATATATATTTATTTAATTTCAGAAGTTAATTTATTCCCCCAATATTATGCACATTTCAACTCTTGGTTTCTTTTTTTTTAATATTTTTTTTCTCCTCTGCTTTTTCTATGAAATGGAGTTTTATGCATTCCTACTAGTTATAATCTAATCCTTCTAATAATCTAATAATCTAAATAATCTAATCCTTCTTTGAAATCTTCTAGCTCTTGACCTCAGTGATGTTTTCATAGCCAAATTGCACAACCACTTCCCATTTTGAACAGATCAGAGGTACAGAATTGTTATATTTCAGCAAGCTATGCCAAGTACTTGCCTAAATCCCATGAGCTACTATGCCAGTTTTTTAATGCTTCATGTCTCTGTCAATATTTAGTAAGCCATATTCATTTTTATCCCTTTCTCTCTCTTTCTCTCTCTCTTTCTCTCTTTCTTTCATACAAATGTGTAGTTTTCAAGTGTTTCCATGCTCTGAAGGGAAATTTTGTTGGAACAACTTCAGTTGCAAGGGTTAAGCAATGTGTTTCTAGCTGATTGCCAAGCTATGCATAAGAAGTTGCACTTATCTTTAGCCTTTAGCTTACTATGTCGACTTGCAACATTTCAATCTGTCTATACGCAGGTAACACAAGCACTTTTAATGTCTATTATTTTGGAAGAAGAGCTGGTATCTTGGTTATCTGAGAAATGTATGTATTATAGTAGTCTCATAGATCTGACTTTTCCTCAAGGAAAAATTAGTACACAAAAATAGGTGGGTTCCCAACTGATATCTCTGGGGTTGAATCCTAACAAATAATGCTGAATTGAATGTATTTGAGTTTGCAAAGTGACTCAGGCAGTCCATTCTCCAGCAGTCCTATGTAGACATGTAATTAAGAACATTAGAATTAAAAAGAAAAGAATTAAGATGCTGTGTAGAACTTTGGAGAGTTGCATTGGCTACTTTAGGAGTTGATAATATTTCAAAGGGAGATTCATTGAAGAAAGTATCCACAACAGTGTATTAACATGCAGCAAAAAAGTAGAAAGTGGAAAGAGAGAGGGAGGGACATGCCTCAGTTTTTATGTCTACTCGTAATTGCAGTAACCTTTGCTATGGCTATGTTCTTTGCTTCATAATAAAGAAGTATGCCAGAATTAAATGTAATATTTCCGTATTGACCATAGCAGGTCATAGCTACTGTTTTCAGGTAGAGTACTTGTAGGTACTTCCCCTCTTTGTATAGTTAAAAGAAAAGAGCAAAATTCACAATGGATATCTGTAAAGTTTCTTATCTATATTTATTTAAAGACTAGAAAACACTGTAATTTACTCTGAGGATTTCAGAACATTAATTTCAAGATACGGTTTTCAAATAAATGTTTACAGATAAATCATCTTTTTGTTTCATATTATGCCATTGGGGGTAAAAAGGTTGACTCTTAGTTTCTGTACTAGTGCCATCTGGCGACTGAATGTTGTTGTGGATCCCTTCTGCAGCTTGAAGTATTCGGGATGGCTTTGATTAATGACTCAAAATTTGAGGATCAGGAGAAATTCTTTATGAGGTCTCCTTGGATTATTTTCAGAGGGCTCAAACCTAAAATACACTTTTGATAAAAGCAATTCTATGACTTCTAAGAGAGAATATGTGTCTATTGAGATTTAATTTTAATGATGGAACAATTAGCTGAAGCACTGAACGACTACAGTTTATAATCTGTCAGAGCTGAAATAGGTAATTTTGACTGAGGCAACAATACCATTTTGGAATCAGTGGACATCACCTTCAATTTAAGCTTGTAACTGTCTGGCAGCTAAGTTAAAGAATGGACTCCTTGTTATATATTTGCAGTATGTTTTTTCTGTAGAAGACAACAACCTTCTTAGCCCATCAAACTACCTGAGTGAAGATGTGAACCTATGGTCATCTTTTCATAGGCTTCTTGGCTTTGCCTTAGCCACTGAGTTTGTAAGCTTTAATTTAGAAGCTAAAACTATGCAGAGAAAACAGATGTAGGTAATTCCTGACTAAGTTTTATTTGAAATGAACTCTCTTATCAATAAAGTTCATATTTTGGAAATTCTTAGTATTTAAAAACTATTTGCAGCACCAATGTATGGAAACTTGAGTCTAGAATGCTAAGCAGCTTTGTTTCAGTGCAACACTATGAAATTATTTACTGAAGGAGTTGCATTGTGAAAACCCTGGTTTTAACTGGGAATTAATTGACATTCAACATTATTTGAAAATACTCTTTAAGGTAATAAGTTTTCTTTTTTTTTTTATGTATATATTTCTGAAAAAAAAATACATCTATATATATTATTTAAAGAATACCATTCCTTAAACACCTGCTGGCCTAGTTTGGAAAAGACGTAGAAGTAAAAATGCTTGTAGGTGATCAGTGAACTTCCTCGCATTTCATGAAGACCCTTCAGAAATGTAGAAGAGCAAGCTTAAAAAGGCTACTGAAGGTCAGTGATTTAAAAGGCTAGAGAATCTGTCTTTCTACAACAAACACAGCTGGAGGCAAGATGCACAGAGCAAGGAGAGAAATTGCTGGAAGCAGAGTTTAGGAGCCAGTGCAGCCTTGTGAGAGACTGGGGTCCCATTGACTGTCTCCATATCCCTCTATGTCTTTCCCCAGAGAAGACAGAGCCAGGCTTGGCAAATGGCCAGTGCTGCTCAAACAACTGATCTCAGTATCTTTCCAGGTCAGCCATAGAGAGGCAAAGAGTGTGGAAGAGAAAGGGTCTTGCTCCTGTAGAGGTACCCACCCTTGACAGCCATATTCACCACACCCACCCTTTCCTGCTGGCAGCAACAGACACAGCTCCCACTCTTCATGCCACATACAATAGGCAGAAAGAGTCCTGGGGCCTGTTTTTTGTCCTTATTCTGCTTTTTTGCTTGGGCAATGACCCTGCGAGAAAAGCAGGCTGCTTCCAGGGCAGAGGAAATATTGTGGAAGGAAGCACGGTCAGAAGCACTGTCCTTAAGGCAAGTCAGCTTTAGGTAAACAAGTTTAATGAAGGGAAGAAAGACACACACAGACGCTCATGCTCCTGAGCCTTAATGACCTTTTCCACATTTGGACTGTAGAGGTTTAAAATTAATTTGCTTAAGTAAGTGCTAAGGTGTTAGGCAGAAGTTGGGCTGTTTGAATTCTAACCTTTGTGTCCAAGTCTGTTGTCTTCCAAATAATAGGAATTTCTTGTCTGATGGCTAAGATTTGGAGACAGTACTATGTCTGTCTCTATGATACTATGATACAACAGGTACTGGTACTATGATACACAGGTACCTGTGATATATATGATTTCTTGATGCCTTAATTGCCAATGCTATACGTGTTCCTTCTCTGTCTTATTTGGCATGGGCTGCCTCTCATGTTTCATGTAGTATTTTGACCCAAAACTCATTTAAAGCAAAGAGGCTTTTATTAGATGAAGTCATAGGTAGGTTTCAATAAAATGTATAACTGGATAAAATCCTCTAGAGGTACTGAATCTCTTTGCCTTTATGGCTGGATAACCAGATCTGTAAGTTAGGAAGTCTACAGGCAAATAAGAAGTTTCAGCTTAAATTCAGAAACAAGTTGCTTGAAAAAGCCCTACTTTGTCAGTGTGAAAAGTACAGTTTTATGATGATTAACTCTTAGATCTACTTGAGAGCAATTTTAAGAGGCAGAATGTGGGCAGGTACCAATTACCTGTCACAATTAGTGTGCATCTTATTGTACATATTTAAGAAATTAATGACAGTGGGTGGTTAGAACTGTCTCATTACTACTAATTAATATGATAAGTCTTTAGTAGGCCATTGGCAAAATAAGAATACCAATTAAATGTGATGTCAATAGAGAGTCATTAATTATAAGAGAACAGATATACATGAAGTCCAGTAACAATAGTGGGAAACAATCTGTGCTTTTTTTCAGAGACATTTCAATGCATTTCCTACTTGAAAAGCAAGTGTATATTTTATCTTAAATATTTATTAAATGGAAATCATGCCTAAGAAGTGCATTCAGCTGTTCTTGAATGCTAGAATATGAAGTTTTCTGGCTGCTTGATAACTTCCTAATCCTGCTTTCCGTTTTTGTACCTTTTTAATGTTTTCAACAGTAGTATGTGAATATATGGTGTGCCTGTACATGTTAAGAAGGTTTAGTTAATATAAATTCAGGGTGATGTTTCTCAAAGTATCTTGATTTTTGACCTCTTTCTATTATTCGTCTCTTCCTCCTTTTCTATACTATTCAGAGTGGAAGGAACAATCCCGTTCCTTCACATGGACTTCTGGGGAAGTATGTCTACAGATTTTTTAACAAAGTCCAAATATGACTAAATTACTATGGAGATATAAAAGCTGAGAATGAATCCAAGAGTGTCAGGAAAAAAATATCTTGAGTGATCTGTCAGTGTTGGATCTGTGATTAGCCTTGAAAAATTAAAAATTAAAATCAGGTCAAACTGAAATCTAATTTTTTATATTTCCTTTCCTAAGCTGTAGTTAAAATGAAGCAATATGTTTAGTTAAAAGTGAGTTACTTTAAAGCAAATTCACAATTATTAATCCATACGTTTTAATTGGAAAGACTAGGATTCAAGACCTTCTTTGCTTCATTCAAATGTGGGATTTGTATCCAGGTTTCCTACTTTGCAATCATTGCCAGGCATATGATTGTTTAGGTCAGTCTGGTCCTTTGAGAAACAGTAACTGAATATTCATTGGATACAAAGACTATGCCACATGTCCTAACCTGCATGCCACTCACAACACAGCCGCTCAGGACGGAAGGAACCTCTGGGGGTTTGGAGCTCAGCTCCCTGCTCAAAGCAGGGCCAGCCATGGGATCAGATCTGACTTTATCCATTGAGTCATGAAAACCTTCAAGGGTGGAGACTGCACAACATCTCTGAGCATCCTATTTCACTTTGTGACTGTTTCCATGGGGAAAAGGTTTATTGTTATATCCAGTCTGAATTGCTTGAATCAATTTGTATCCACTGCCTCTTGTCCTCCCACAGCTCAGTACAGAAGAAAGAGCCTGGCTCCATCTTCTTGATAAGCTGCTCAGAGATATTGACAGGCTGCTCTCAGGTCACCTTGAGGCTATCTCTTTCAGGCTGAACATGCCCTGGTCTCTCAGCCTACACTCACAGAGCCAGTGCTTCAGTCCCTGAACATCCTGTTTGCCATGTGCTGAACTTGTTCCAGTTTGTCAGTGTCATTTTTTTCCTTTTTTTTTTTTTTTTTTCTTTTCTGTTCATGTCTATGCGCAGTTACTAAGTGGAGCAGATTCAGCAGATATCTCTAAAGGCTTAAGCATTTTCAATGAGAGTTGCTCTTCAGAGCCATAGAGTTTTCAGAAGGGTTTTCAACTTCTTGTCTCTGGTGCAGTGTCTCACTGCTGGATGGAGACTTAATGATTTTGTAATGAAACTCGAGTCACTTTGGAAGCTTTTATGTGATGAACTTTTCCTTTCTTTCTCTCTTTCCCTCTCCTTCTCCTTTCCCTCTTTCAAAACAAGGCCAAACCTATTAGCTCAGTATGTCATAGGACATTAATGTTGCCAAGAATAAAATTTATGGTAACTTTTCCAAACAAGCAAACAAAAAATTGGCTGATCTATAGGGCATTTTGCTTTACTGCTCTCTTTACTACAACCTTCTGCTCTACTGTTCTCTAGGATGGAGACTTTGACATAAAATGTGAGTTTTCAGCTCTTTCTGAGTTTTACTTTGTCTAAATTATGGAAGTTAAGCTTCCTTTGCAAGTATGGAGTCTTCAAAGAAACAAAGAAAAAATCATTCAGAAAGTCCAAAATTGAACCTAAAAGATGAAACTAATCTTCAGCTCTGTTGTTGCAGGACTGGAAGCAAGAGCTGTGTTTCTACTGGGGAAAATGGAAAATGTCTCCTTTCTAATTATCTATTTTTTCCCCCAAAAGTCATGATTTCTTCAACTTCAATTTTGCTATAACATTCATAACGTTAATCATTTTTTCAAGGTGAGAGTGTGCACTGGAAAAAGGAAGGGTTTGCAGGTATTGCAAAGGAACCAGAGGAAACCACAGTCAGCCTAGCCTGAGCCAGGTACCAGCACCAGGAGGAAGCATAGCCAGTAGATTGAGGCCAGTAGATTGAGGAAGTGATTTTCCCACTCCATTCAGCACTTTTTAGACCAAATCTAGTGTTCCGTTTTCCTAATTCACCGCAAATATAAAATGTTGATAAGCTGGAGCAAGTTCAGCAGAGGGACTCCAAGAGGTGCTGGGGCACTTGTCCTGTGAGTAAAGGCCAAAGTGCCTGTTCAGCACAGAAAAGAGACCTAGCAGCAGCTTGCCAGTAGTTGTGCAGAGCTTATCAAGAGGATGGAGCCAGACACTTCTGTAGTGAGTCATGGGAGGGCAAGAGACAGGAGGCATAAATTGACTAGAGAACTCCTAAGCACTCTTCCAATCTTAATTTTACTGTGATCCTGTTTCTGTGATCATAATGAGCTTCTCCCCATCTCCCAAGGGCCCATCCTTGACCTACTATTAACTTTTGACTGTGTATTTTGTGCTGGTGTACAAAAGGTGATGGTGGCTCTCAGTCTAATAACTATCACTTTGGATGGAAAGTAGAGAAATACTGAGGCAGAAGCAGAAGGGGGAATTATGAAATTACAGGGAAAAGACATGTCAACTCTGCAGGATTTTTGAAGGTGTATAAAGTAGTTGAAAACTGTCCAACAGGTGAAATGAAATGTTTCTTTCTGAGAAATTTGTACTGCTATAGAACCCCCTCAGTCTCTGAGCATTATTACATGCAATTCTAATACTTGAGACTGCACTATTAATATATTGCTGGATGCAAATATTATGACATTAGAGAAATAAGTGAAAAAATGCAAATAATGTTTCCTGATGGAGGGAGAGAGAAGAGGTTACCTGCAAAGCTGTGTTCCTGCTGGCCTTCCTGATTTTATGAGGATGTTATTTTGTGTAACAAGGAGAATTTTTTTATTTTTATTTTTTTTTTTTATCATTTCATTTACCTTCACAAGCATTTAATTTGGCTTGGTAGCAGAGTAACAACCTCTTGCCTCAGGTTACTTACTGCACATGATTTTGAATGATGTTGCACAAGTTTTGATGTCTATGGTATTAATGAAGTTTCTACTGTGAGGGCAGGCACATCTTCACAGATGCTTTTTAATATTTTATTAATTAGCAAGTGGGACAAAAGCCATACTTTCCAGGGGTTCAGTGAACAAAAATAAACATTCGTTTTCTGTGTTAAATTACAGCTAAGCCATTATTATTGGAAGCAGCCTCAGCAGCGTTCTCCCAAAACTTTGCAAAATTGTTGCTTTACTGTTGTGACCCCAACTACAACCCTCAATCTGTCAGCTTTTAAGTGATCAAGTGTTACACTACTTTACATTCTGCTGTTCTGTACTGACTTCAGTCTGATGGCTTCAAGTATTCCCCAGAACATGTAAAATGCTACTTGTAAAAGGACTGCTGCCCTTCTAGATATATGTAGCAAAAGACATCATGACAAGATATGATTAATTTAGGGCATCTGTTGCACAGATTAGAGAAGATAGATCTTTTCTTATTCCCGTGACTGAAAGACCTTCAGTCTGGCAGAGGCTTTGAATGTAGTCCAAGTAAATGCATTGAGGTGGAAAACTGACATAGCAACTGTAACTTTTCTGAACACTAGGGAACTTCAGATTAGCCTTTGAGGATGGATAGATATATATACATATGTGTGTGTGTATATATATATATATATATATATATATATATATATATGAGTGTATATTGTGCCCTGAGATAGAGACTCCTGGTTGGAAATTCAGTGTAAACAAAAACAATCATTGCCATTAACTAAGTGTTTCAGTAGTCTCTCATTTGATCTTAAAATTATATAGAGAGTTTTTAACTTAAGCTCAAAAGTTTTTTTTTGTTGTTGTTGTTTTTTTTTTCTCCACAGCTTTTATATCTCTGAACTGTCATGCCATATAGGAGCAATCTGCTCTATATCATTTCACTGGATGGATTTATACAATACTTACCTTATGTCACGAATATACAATGGTAACTCTTCCCAGTGTTCCTCTTTTCATCCTTCGTCCTTTCCCTTCTCTAAGCTCAATGCACTTTCAATACTACTAGTCACTTAAGGGGACAACAATACACTTGTGAAAGGAGTTTTCTGTCTCAAGATTGTCAAACGCAGTCTTGATGCCAATATAAGATGTTTCAGGGGAGTATTTTGGACTGGCAGCATAATTAATGTTTTATTGAATAATGTCTAATGGATCACAGCAAATACCCAGTTTGGCATATATGATTTTTCAATGTTCTAGTTAGTGATAGACTAATGATATAAAGCTGCAAAGAGCATTTTGACACGCTCTATATTTACACTGCTCTGTAACCTCCTAGTCTCATTCTATTTACCGTGCAAACACGCTTTCTTTCAGCAATTTCCAATACTTGATTTGAACACACCTTTCTCCCTAGAAAGGTAACATTTCCACTCCCATTTCTCATTGCTTAAATGTCAAAGGCAGTTTGATACTTGAATATGACTTGGGAGTTTTGACTTACAGGATGATGTAGTAGAATTTTTCACATGCATTTTTCCAGAACAATGAGCACAATACTTTTAATAAAGTTTTTGTACTAAAACTTAAAATATTAATATAAATACAGGTTGTATTAATTCACTACTTTATAGAATGTTTCGGGAGTAAATGTCTGCATGGCCCTGATGAGATGCACTGACTAGTGGTGCTAAGGGAGATGGCAGATGTGATTGCAAGGCCAATATCTATAATCTTTGCAGGAAGCGTTTCGTCACTGTGTGAGTAACGGAGTACTGGCACAGGTTGCCTGGTGAGATTGTGAAGTCTCCATCCTTGAAGATCTTCAAGAATTGTCAGGACGTGGTCCTAGGCAACCTGCTTTCAGTGGCCCTGCATGAGCCATTCATTTGGTGTTGAACCAAATGAACTCCAGAAGTCCTTTCCAAACTTAACCATTCAGTGACTGTGTGATTATAATAGATTGACATTGTGACCTTTGTTTTGAGTCACAATAAATGGGAATGGGTAAACTGAGACACAAATGTGATTTGACTAAGCTCTAGTCTCAGGACAGGGAACAGAACTGTAGTTTTTTGAGTCCTAAATCAGTGCTGTGTGCATGAGTTCCTCTACCTATGAAAATAAACAACAGTAGGTGAAAAGCTTAAAATTGTCATCTTTGAGATACTTCATGGCTTTGTAATTCATTAACAAAAAAAAAAAAAAAAGAAAAAAAAAAAGAAAAAAAAAACAAACCAGGGCTTTGAGCTCTGGCAGCAGGACAAACCTCACTTCTTTTCAAATTATCAATTTTCAAATTATTTTATTTTATTTTATTTTATTTTATTTTATTTTATTTTATTTTATTTTATTTTATTTTATTTTATTATTTTATTTTGTTTTATTTTTTTCAAAATAAAAATATTAGCATGCTTTGGCTGCTACTCTAGGGGTGCTTTTAAATGCTTCCGTCCTTTTAGATCAACTGCATGTGTTGAGTTATAACAATGAGGTATAAGCAATAGTATCTGAAATGCTGAGGTCATAACCATGGGTTTCAGATACCTGTAGATGGGAAGGGTCTGCCTCTGTGCTGTAGGCAAATCATTTGCAGAAAGCACTACAATGGCTTGCTGAATGTAATGGTGAAATTATAAGGGGAAGGTTTTCAATATTACCAGGACACGTGGAGTATGAAACATGTGCTGGCTGCTTCTTGGCTTGTGTCTTTCTAGACCATAGTATATTGATTTTTTTAGCTCTTTTTTAAACTTCCCTTTGGGAGCAGAATGCGAAATGCAGTTATAGAGACCTACAAATTATCTGGGCTTGTATTAGCTTATTATCAAGGGGAAGAGGGTAGTTGCTCTCAGACTTCAAATACCAGACTGACTTAGGAAAGTGGAAGTGTGAAAGTGACGATTAAGTCAGAATGGAAGCTGTTTCCCTGAATTTGAAAGGATACATGCAAAACCAGTCTTTTACCAGTCTAAATGTACCAATCACACTTGTAGGGTGGCTATCTGGTTTGTATGTACCTTTCCCGTGTCAGAAAAGCTTTTACTAAAGCACAAATAGAGAGAGGGTAGATAGGTGATAGTTGAACTTGTACTCTTACATTTTTTGGGGGGACCTTTAGCATTATAGAGCTCGTTGAAACCATCAGGATGTATTTTCTGGAGAAGAAGTGGGGGGGCACTTTTAAGAATATGGTTTCTTATCTGGAAAGCTGAACATGTGGGATACATGCCTGGATAGATACATGCCTGGATACATGCCTGGATAGATTAGAGGACATACTTTATAATGCTGGTGGAGAAGTGAGAGGAGCATGCCATTGCTTAGTTATATTACAGAGTAGGAACACCTCTTCTTTCCTGCCCCTGGAGACAGAAGGGGGTCAGCTCCTCATGGCAGCTGTCAAACTTCGGATCTTGGACAGTGATGATGAGGCATCTGGTTTTGAAGCTGGTGTTCCTAGAGGAAAGAAACAAAACAAAACAAACAACAACAAACAACAAAAAAATCAAGAAATCAACCAAACAAGAAAACTGTTTGCATATTGATATTCTTCGTAACTCCATCCCAACTCACTGCATGATGTTCAGATTTGAAACATTTTGTGTGTGTTTTTCTTCTTCTGTGTAGTTTTAGTAGATTCTCAGGATGGAGTAATAGAGTAGTTACTTTAAGTAGAATTGTACTTAGATGTTTTCTACTCAGAGTGGAAGGTCTGCCTGTTGTATGAATGCTATTACTGCTGGTAAAGAGGCTATTTCATGCTATATGAAAACTATCAGGACAATATCAGTGCCACCAAATTACTCTAGGAAATTCTGCACTTATCACTCTGCTCCATATGGGCGTGTAAGTTACATCTCCCTGCATTTTCCCTGGCTTTCAGCTTTCACTTTATCTATTGGAGCTGCAAAGACTGTGGACTCAGCAGTGGTAGGGGCTGGTGACTCCTTCCCATTGGCTGGAACACCAGGATTTTCCCCTCACAGCTTTAGAAAATAAAACAACATATGTGTGTGTGTGTATATAGTCTACACTCATGATTTCTAGTGCTGGCAGACCCACTGATAGCTTTTAACGCTTGAACCCATGTCAGACCATCTGTGTGCACAACCTCCGTGTCTGTTGAGAGCCCCTCCTAGACGGATCCTTTTTTCTAAGCTGCCTTCATTGGAAGTAAGGAGTTTAAGCATCAGTTAAGTGACTTTAAAGTCATTTTTTCTAGCACTAAAGATTTTCCAACATTAACTAATTAAATACTTGCTTCTGTCTACTGTTCAACCAATGAATTATTTCTCTAATATTTGCTTACATAAATCTTTTTACTGTTTTGTTGCATGAAATTTAAAGATGATTTTTGATCATTCCTGTGGTCTGCATTACTTTCTCCTCTTTCAGAAGGCTTTTCTCTGGCTGTAGGCTGAGTTCTCACAAGTTGCTACTGTTCAGTCTAACTGAAGCTTTCAGTGTTTTGATACTTAAAAAAGGCAAGCATCTAGCTAACTCCTCCAGAGATGCATCATGGTTTCCGTCTCATAATACAATCCAGAAGGTTTTAATCTATTTAGCTACAGCACTGATGGCCAGCAAAAGATATCTCTGGTGTGCCTTTGATTTTCAATTGTTGCTTCCCTGTGTCATGTTACTACTCCTGCTGAATTGCAGTGCTGAGACTGAATGTTTTTGACCCTTGCATCCTATTCATTTATAATTGTATGAAGCTGCTTATGTACAATACACAAGTGGAAAAAAAAAACAACACACACAAATCTTGGACTTGTCTGCAACACGTTTGTCCTTAAATAAATGATATAAAGGTAGTCTTCCAGGCCGTAATAAAAGGATTTTCTGTAGATACACATCACACCTGTCCAGTCTGTGCCTGACCCTTCAGCCATTGAGGGCTGGGGGAACCTCACAGACATGGCGTGCTGTGACATGGGGCTTTGACAGGTGGGTCTGATGTGGTTTCTTCACTTGCTTTGTGCTTGCCCAATGGGTCAAATAAGGGTGGTTGTGAGGCAGCCTGCTGCTCTATACTTAGTTCTGGGGATGTTATCAGAAACTGTGACTAAGTCTTTGAAGGGAGACCATGAGATTTTTTTCTTCTTCCCTTGTATGTAATATGATCTCTTTATCTTGTGACCCTTCTAGTTTTGGCAGCTTTTTCTTCTCTATAATGAAGGTCTCCCGATTTTTTTTTTTTTATTATTATTTTTTATTTCTCCTCCCTTCAGCAACCATAAATAAATATATAAATAGATAGATCCTGAAAAAATAAAAAGTTGAAAAGTTGTTGGTTAATATTATCTTCTAATGGAGACTTATTAAATGGTCTAAAGTGGTATAGTGTTTTACTTAATTTTTACAACTAATTGAATTAATTTCCATATCTACAGATAAACATATAACTTCTGGGAAAAAAAAAAATATCCCTACTGTTCTGTCTTTTATAAGTGTGATTTCTTCTAAATATGTGTCCTCTTGCTGCTGCCACTTTTCTTTGGTTGATTAAGTGATATCATTAAGTGAGAGTAAATATGGGTTATTTACCTGAATGTTAGCAATGAAAAATCAGTTTCTGAACAGTTTTAGGATAGCTAGTGAGTTTGATTGCAGAGAGGTTTGTGCTGTTACTGGCTAAGACTTGAAAGCTAAAAGTGCCTCAACTTTAGCTTGCACATGTATTGCTAGCCAGGAATTGCTGGATAATTCATGTCACAAATAAACTGAATCTGCTATAGCTCATTTTTGGCAGAGCTGTATGCCAAGTATTGAAATAAAATTGAAGGGTAAGCTAAAAGGCAGCTAATATACTGCATAATATTAGCTAGTTAGTGTTATCAGATCCTTCTGTTTCTATTTGTGGTTTGTTCTTTTGGCAGCTCTTTTAAACTCACCCTACTTGTAATGTTCTGTGAAGGGTAAAAGCTCCTATATGCTGGGCTCAACACTGCTTGGCAATTACGCACTGAGTAACTCTTGTAAAAGGACCCCAGGTTAAAAGAAAGTACTTAAACATTATTCATTTACTTGAGTATTTTCCAAAATAAAAATGCTCATCATCCTCCTCTGAACTGAGAATATAGTCTTTGGCTTGTGTATGAGCAATTGGTACTTCATCAGCGCGCTACTTCTGAGTGGTGTGTTGGATGCACATGGTGTGTTCCACAGGCTGGAGGAACACGCTGCCTGGTGACTGTCTATTGGCAATTCACTAAGGCAAAATTCATTTCAGCAGTGACTGAATTGCTCAACTGGTCCTGCTGAGTTGGAGGGGAAGAGGCAGAGGTGTTACATGTATATGCTGACAACACTGAATTGCAAACTGTGTATAACATTTTATTTGATTCACACAGGTGCTGAATCCAATGCTTGACAACATTAAAATGCTCTACTACTGAAAGGCAGCTGATCTTAAGACAGCTGCAAAAATTGGCCAAATTAACATTTTCTTAAGGAGTAAGACTTGCAAGCATGGACAGGTTGATTAGGAATACATAGGAATGCATTAAAATCGATGGCACTTAACAGATGTGCTGTATTTTTCATTGTGTATCCTAGGTCTTGGTGGCTTACTGACAAGACAGAGAACTACTAGAGTCAGTGTGTCATTGCCAGCTGTTTTTAGGAAATCTTAGCAAATATATACATACATTCAAATCTATCTATATCATCTGCATCTGTTGCTGCCTGCTTTTCATCATGGTCTAAGAAAAGTAAAATGAGATCTGGGAATAGGGCAAAGTAGCTTCAGTCTTTTAATCAGTGCAGATTATTCACACATATTTCTTTCTCCTTTTAATATTGTCATCAATAAGTACTACAGTTGGCTTGACTCTCCTAGCTTTACTTTGTGCATAGTGTTTCTAGACTGCAAATAATTAACAGGCAAAGAACACATTCTATACACACACACAATTAACCTTTGTCTGGGGTTAATTAAAACTGGTGACAGAAGTGGTACATAGTATAGAATTACATTATACTATTTAGAGTAGTAATAGCTTTGACTTCTATTCCCATAAGAGGGCAGCAATTATTATACCTTTGTGTAAATGGTAACGATTCTTACCTGAGTACTTATAAAAATGGAACAGTAGAAATTGCAATAGTTGTGTGCTTAAATTTTTTTTTTAACCTTATAATGTTTGGGCAAGATAACAGGAGAGTTCTCATTGAGTGGGTTGCTACCTCTAGTATGGCACCCACAGACACTCTATTCCTTCCCATAAGCAGGATTTCTTGCACAATATGCCTAGTATGCCTGATACATTCAGATGTACCAAAGGAAAAAATGATTAGTTGGTAATCTTGGAAAAAATAAGCTATTATTAAAAACAAAACAAAAAAACACTTAAACAAACAAAACAACAACAACAACAAAAACAGTGAAATGACTGATTGAAGGTAGACAGAAACAGGATCTGCCTGCAGAATAGAAATTAGAGAGCAGATAACCTTTCCAAATGGAATTATGTTCCATGGTCTGGTATATAGCATCCAAGTTAGATGGATTTTTATTTTATTTTATTTTTTTCAAACTCCTTTGTAAGTTATCTGGCAAAACATTTCCCAAATACCTAAAGAGGCATGACAGAAGATAATGACTTTGACAGTAGGAGCTCAGTATAGACCAAAAAGCATGGAAGATCAGAGTTGGAAGGGATTGTGTATCAGCAGAACTAGTTGATATTTTGATGTTGGTCTTTTTGTTTATGATGCATATGTACATGCTTAAAAAATTAAAAGGCAGCATTCAGGAGGAGGCTTGTTTGGCTTACCTTCCTGTGAAGGACATCGGTGTATACTAAACTGTGTCTTGAAGTACTACAGTCTCCTGATGGCTTTCATTGAGGACTCTGTGTCCTTGAGCAATCCAAAACACAGCTTTCTATTATTTGAAGTATTACAGAAAACTGTTTAAAACGTACTGCTATACCCAGAAAATGTTGATCTACCAGGGCATGTAGTCCTTTATTGGATCTGTATTTGAAAGCAGTTTAAAGCATTTCTATTTACTAAGGATATCTAGAACATGCTTCATTTTTAAAAGCATCTGTTCCTGTAGCAGGAATTCCACTATATACTGTCTATGTAATTCTTTATTTGAAAGGTGTAAAGCTCACAAGTGCTACCATGGCACAAAAGTCACAGTCTTTCCTTTGTTTGTTAGTAGTGTGCTCTTTCCTCAGGTGGTTCTGCTTCAAGTGGATCTGCTTTCTCATGGCTGCCTTCCACATCTGTGTTCCAAAAAGCTGTTTCAGTCATGTACTATGGCTAGAACACAGCAGGCAATCTATGACGCCCAAGTTTTCATGATTAAATGTTATCAGATCAGTAGAAATGCATGGTGAGGGTGGGAACTAAATTTTCAATTGTTTGTTATTTACCAGGTTTTGAAAAATGTTTAAAATCCATGTGCTATTCCACTGGGGACCCAACTACTCTGGAGGCCAAAGCTGAAAAACCATCTACTTGAATTGGTGCCTAAATCTGAGAGAAGCAGTTTTGTTCTCATGCCTCGCTTGAACTTCTTGCTACTTTCCTTTCTTGTAATTCCATTTTTCCTTATATTTTGCTGCTATTATTCTACAGTTATCCCTTCTATACTTTTCTGCTGTGTTATGTCTCTTCCTTACTCAGCCACCTTTAGTATTAGGGAGAAACTATGTGTTGTTTGAGTGTATTTGAGCACAGGAGCACTGTTTCATATCAAATTCCATACAGTGATATGCATCTGCAGAGCCTGCATTAACTGGCTTATGCAAGAGTTCTGTCTTTCTAAGTACCATTCACCATGGACTTGGCTCCCAGCTTCTGTTGCCAACGATTCCGCTTTCAGTGCCAGTGTTATTGCTGGTGGCACTTGTCCATTAATTTGTGGTGAAATGAAAATTTAATTAACCTTTCATTTGCTTTAAAAAAATTGCCACAATCCACCTTCACTGTAGTAGTGTGGAGTTCCTTAATCATGGTGAGAGATGATGACATGCACATGCTAATGGAGCCAATGAAGTAACTGTGGCAACACAGAATCACATAATGATGGAATATCCTGACTTGGAAGAGACCTACAAGCTTCATCTTCCTTTCTCTCTCTCTCTCTCTCTTTTTTTTTTTTTTTTTTTTTTTTTTTTTTTGTAGCAGACATGGCATAAACTTGCTTTACTTTCCTCAACATGCCCAGATTTTGATGGATGGCAGTTCTGAGTTTTACATGCCTTTCTGTCCTGTGTTTCTCATGAAAATTCATACATTTCTCACGTATGAATTCTTTTTCATACGCACAGAAATGGATCTCTGGTCCTTCTTTAGCTTCAGCAGTATCTTCTGCTACCCAGCAAGTTCCTGTTGTCTGGTCAAGTGTTAATGTTGGATCTTTGAACTGATCTGCCTTCCAGATCAGGCTTTCCATTGGGGCACACTTAGCTTTTTTTCATCACTCTTCTTCACAATTTTGAGATAGTCTAGGAAGCTCTAGAACAGTGTGTTTCTGTTTTGTTCTTATCTTCCTCGTGTGTCTTCCAAAATTACTTCTTTTCAGGTAGCATGCAGTACTCCTCTAAATCCTATCATTCTGTTGCATAGTTTTGTCTCTTGTGTGAGTTAAAAAGCTATTGGGGAACAAAAATGAGCAAACACTTATGCAGCAGCTACTATCAGGAATGATGTTATCTGTCTTTTTTTTTTTTTTTTTCCTCCTTCTTGCTTTAGGCTACAACACTGTTCTCAGTCTGTTTTTGATGTTTTTTTTTTTTTCTACTTTCAGAGACCTTTAGCTACTTGTAAAGATTTTTCCTGCTCTGTTATTCTAATCAATCTATTTTCCTTGGCTATGCAGCAGGCATGTGCTTCGGAGTCTACTTCTTATAAATGAGATAGATGACATGTCATACACTGTCTCTTTTGACCTAGGAATGGAAGTTTTTCTTCCCTTCAGAAATAAAGGGAGGGTGGAGGGGATAGGAGACAAATGCTGAGCTTTCAGGTCTCACTTTGACGAAGAGCTGGGATGTTTGCCCACAGTCTGAATGCTTTTCTGGGTTCTGCAGGTAGCTATAACCTAACCCAAGTTTTGTGTTAGGTCTACTGTAGTAATTATTGCAGTGTTGATAATCCTTCCGTGTACTTTGTGGTTAGTGTAGATGATGGGAGAGGAGCATGGCATGCTCTCTGGGTAAGCTTCAGCTTGGCAAGAATCAGCTTCCTGTGGCTTCCATATTCTTCATATGTCCTTCAGTCCAGCATGGTGAAAGCAGCTTTTGGAGCACTTTCTCAAATCCAATCTTAATGGAACTAAAAAGATTACTGTTCATGTTGCTCTAACTAGGTGACATAAAATACATGGATCTTCCCTTTTCATGTGTCCTACTGGTATTATTTATTTTCTTTCCATATGGAGTGAAAACAGAGATCTGAAAAGCAATTAAATCCTTAAAAATGTGTCAGAAATGTCAATTTCTTTTCTCTGCTTCTCAGTTCATCTATATTTTCTCTTTAAATTGCTGGAATACACAAATCATTGTTCCTCTAGAACACTTCAGTGGCTGTATAAATTTGTGAACAAAGTTGAGAGAAATCCACTACACTACCTGTTTACTTGCAAATGTTCCATTAGAGGAGATGAGAAAAGCCCCAAATGATCTGATACATAAAAGCAAGTTGCTATTCCCATAGTTATGTTTCTAACCTCCATGATCAGAAATACATTTTTTTCCTACTTTTCTCAAGATTTTTTAATCACAGGATGGTTAAGGTTGGAAAGGACCTCTGTAGGTCTTCTGGTTCAACACCCCTGCTCAAGCAGGACCACCTACAGCAGGTTGCCCAGACCATGTCCAGATGGTTTTTGAAGAGCTCCAAGGATGTAGACTCCACAGCCTCTCCAGGCAACCTGTGCCAGCCCGTGCTCCATCACCACACAATGAAGAAGTGCTTCTTGATGTTTAGACAGAGCCTCGTGCTCCAATTTGTTCCCATTGCCTCTCACTCTGTCACTGGGCACCACTGAAAAGAGCATGGCTCTGTTCTCTTTGCACCCTCCCTTCAGCCATCTATACACATTGATAAGATCTCCTGAACCTTATCTTCTCCACGTTGAACAGTCCCAACTCTCTCCTGTGAAGAGAGGTGATCCAGTCCCTTCATCTTCTTGGTAGCCCTACTTTTAAATCTTTCCCATAGCTTCCTGTCTCTCTTGTACTGAGGAGACACCAGAACAGGACACAGTTCTCCAGGTGTGGCCTCAGCAATGCTGACTAAAGGGGAAGGATCACCAGACTTGACCTGCTGGCAATACTTTGCCTAATGCAGCCAAGAATACTGTTAGCCTTCTCAGGAGCAAGAACAAATTGCTGACGCAAGTTCAACTTGATGTGCGTCAGGACTCCTATTCTGCAGAGTTGTTTTCCAGTTGAGTGGCCTCGAGACTGTACTAGTACCTGGCATTGTTTCTGCCCAGGTGTAGGACTCTGCATGTCTTGTTGAACTTCATGAGATTTTTGTCAGTCTCTCGCTCCAGCCTGTCAAGGTCCCTCTGGATGGCTGCATGGTCTCTGGTGAGTCAGCCAGTCACCCCAGCTTCATGTCATCTGCGAGTTTACTGAGCATACAGCTAACCCATCATCCAGAGTGTTTGCTACAGCTCTTGTAAGGTTATTTTTAGCTAGAGAAGCACCTTCCCCATGTCCCACAATATTTTGCTCAGATGGATGAGACACACACTTTTTGCTTCTCTTCAAGCAGTTATTTTCACAGCAGTGGCTATGATGAGTTTTTTAGCTTCAAGCAGTTACACTCAAACCAAAGTAGAAGTCCATGCTAGACACCAGGTTGTGACTATTGCTGAAAAGAGTCTTACTACGATTTTGTTTCTTTTCACCCTATAAACATGTTCTCTCACACCTGCTGCCACTTCCCTGCCTCCTCAGAAGAAATGTCTGCTGTTGCTGCTAGTTAATGAGGACAAATTTTGAATCACATGCTGTTGTGTGGCACTGCACGTGCAGTGTGCCAACCCTGTTGATGACTAATGATTAGAGTTTGTTTTATTTTGTTAGACCTTATTATAGTTTTGTATAAGGTTGAGAGCATGCAGCAACTTGCTGATGCTGAAAAGGAGGCCTCAATTTTTCCAGGTATGAAATTTACTCTTATCCTTTCTGCAGCAGCTCTGATGCTCACTGGAAACTTGCTGAGCTATTTCATTTCACTGAAATAGCAGAAAAATACCCCTCTTTTCCTCTTCCTCCAAGGTCTCTTTTATTAAAACAATCTTTTTATTGGGAAGAGGGGAGAAGATGGGCAATTCTGTTTCACTGTATCTTTGGCACCTACAGAATGTGATTTTTTTTTTTTTTTTTAGAAGTTAAACACAATAGAAGAATGTATGTAGAGTAGCATAGCAAAGGAAAGCTTAGTTATTTATGTTATGAAGCCAATTTTCTAAGTTTTAAGGCACTTAAGGTAGGTTAATCTATTATTATTTTTTAAATGCATATGTATCATATCTCTTTATACATATGCAGAGATAAGATACTTGGTCACATATTATGTATTTTGTAGGCCTGGTCACATATTATGTATTTTGTAGGTCTTCTGTCTCATTCAGTGCGTGGGATAGACTAGACGAGAGAGCTATCCTGTACAGTGCCTGTATCCCAAAATGAAGGCTGTCACTGAGAACACACATACATAGTCTGTTTAGACCTCTCCCCTCATGTTGATTGCTTGCTGGCTAAGTCTGCTGGAAAAGCATGCTTACCTTTATCATGTCATTTACCAAACAAAAGCTGCTAAGGGCATTGTTTTTACTGACTGCTCATTACAACATACTATGCTTAATAGAGAGAAGAGTCCTTCTTAAAGGAAAAAATATTTTTCTTGTATTGTATAATAAACACCTCTAGAGAATTCTCAACTGTAAACCCAATACAAAACGTGTATGGTCAAAATGTATGTTATATTTGAACAGACTGAAGGTATATTCAGTGCAAGTGGGGACACATGGAAAATGTTACTCATTCTCCTTACTTCCATGTATCCTATGCATCAATAAATTAATTGTGTGTTGGAAATAATCAAAAACAGTCTTGACTGTCAAGTGATAAAGACATTTTACAGACATATTATATTACTTCTTCTCCTTAAGAGCATTCTGATATGAAATTGATACATGTAAATATTTCAAAATTAATGAGTCAGAGTTCAGATGCCTCTGCTGTTGTTTTTCATGTAATATTTCAACTTCAGCAATGAGTGAATCTATTAGTGGTGGTGTGGTGCGTTTCTGGCTTTGTTTTTCAGCTATTCTTTTTTTTTTTTTTTTGGCCTTTAGGTGTCTGCCTTCAGAAAATATGACACAATGCAATATTTCTGTTTTAGTTCCTTTCACCCTGCTCCCGTAGGCCCTTTTGCTGGCAGCTGGCAGTGACTGCATAACCCAGAGAGATCCCTTCACATCTGTCTGCCCCGGCTCTCTCCTCTGAGGGTCTGGTAATCCTCTATTTTCTGTGGATGTTTCTAGACCTGCATTAGGCTGTATGTTACATTGGTGCCTAGAGTAGCTGTTGGTTCTGCTGCGGTGGACCTTTAAAATTGAGGTTAAAAAGTCCCCTGGGTTGAGAAGACAGATGAGAGACAGGGCCTCACTTCCTTCCTAATTCTGAGTTGCTGGTGTTTCCCAGTCAACGCTGGGCTGCTGTTGGCCCTGTCCTTCCTATATGCCAGGCAGCAGAAGATGAAAAGGACTAGGACAGGCCTGGAGCTCCCACAAGCGCATCTGTGCTTTCCTCTCCCCAGCCTCCCAACAAAGTGCTGTCATTGTGCCTGGAACACCATCAATGCCACAATCTGCTGTTTTAATTGAGTCAGAAATGGCATGTAAAAAATCATCAGTTGCTAATTCAAAACCATGGGGAAGCACTGCAGGGTTTATTGCTTGCTTTTACTAAGCAGAAGCTCTTGGTGCCAGAGACTCCGTGGGCTCCTTGCCTGTCTCTTGCAATGCATCCATGGATGTTGCATGCTGCTATTAGAATTGGGCAGCAGGTGGTGAATTAAAGGATTAAGCTACCAAGAAGAAAAAGCTGTGTTTTATTTTTATTTATTTATTTATTTACTTACTTATTTTTTCTCCTACTGTTTCGTGGCTGGTAAGGAAAGAAGATGCAGCAGGTGCTACAGCCGCTACTGCTGCCTTGGGGGCTCTTGTCCTTCATATGTTACTGCCATTACTGTCTCTCTTATTGCCTTGTTCCTGCTGCTTGTACAGCAGAATCCTGTGCTTTGCTAGCAAATCATTGAACATATTTTTGGGGGTGGAGAGCTTACAGTGTTTTGGAGCTGACTGAAAAGCATGAAGGCTGGTAGTAGCCTTCTCCTCTTGTCTGTCTTTTACTGTTGTTGTTGTTGTTGTTTTCCCCCCCATATGTCTCCTCTGGCTGTTTTTATTGCCACTAGACTGTCTCACACTGTCACCAGCCAAATTTATGTTCTCCTAAGATCTATCCCTCCAGACAAAATAATGCAATTGGAAAAGGCTTCCTTATAATGTTGCTTTCCATCTGAAATAATTTTTGAATAACAGTATCAAAGCTGATGTTAATTAAATTAATTATTCTGATATTTTCACTCCCCTTTTAATGCATATTTCTGAAATGTTCTTCTGATGTCCTAAGCAGATGCATCCTCTCCTTATCTTCCTCCTTTCTGTTTAGGATGATGGTTACATTTCTGAATTCCTTCTTATCAGAGTATCTCCAGTCAAGTAGGCAGGCTTTTTTTTTTTTTTTTTTTTTTTTTAAACAGCTGTCCAATTATTTTAGCTGGTTGTAGCTATAATTGTATTCTGTGGTTACAGTTACAAGCAAGTGTAATTAGATTTCCAGTTTCACGGTATAAGTTCATCACCATAGAAATGAGGAAATACTTCCTATGTGTAGGATGTTGAGATGTTGATTAAAGGAGTGTTTTATTATATTTAAATGTGGTGATTCCTGTCCTGTTGTTATAGCTGGTGTGTGTATTTATCTTACTGAGTCAGATGCTGTGTGTGCTTATGGTGGCATATTCGCCAGCACTCCTCTGGAACTTCTTTAATTGCTAGTGATCATCTTTGACTGGGATTTTAGGCTTTGCATGAATTGATGTCTTTCTAACATCATCTTCCACAGGAAATTACCTCTGATTAGTAGTTGATTTAACTCCATGGAAATAAAAAATAAATATCTGGAGAGCTGGAGTAGAAGGGTGGAAAATGACAGGAACTGACATTTCCTTTGTACTGTGTAAGTATAACGTTCCCCTTGTGTGAAGGAAGTCTGGACTTGACAGCCTTGCAGGCCTCAAGAGCATAATGCAGAATTAAATCAAGCCCTCCAATAATCCACATTAGAGGTTCTGAGATTGCTCTGGTTTTGAATACCAAAACACCAGTGATATTCAGATGAAGGATTCATCCCTTTCTGTCTTTGAAAAGAACTCAAACCTACTTGGTCAAGATTTTAAAACAAAAAAGTAATAACTTTAAGTGATATTTACTTTTTCTCAAGATCCATTGTAATTGGCACAATCTTACAAAAGTTCTCAGTCTTTGCTTTGTTTCTAATACTCTGCTAAATTAAACTGAGACTAAGATGTCCCTCAAAATATCAAGGAAGCTTTTCTAGTCTTACTCTAATGAAAAGTGACAAAACATCTCTGAGCACTTTGACTTAAAAACAAGGAAGACAGGAAAGAGGTCCTGTATGGTTTATTGCAGGTTTGTATATGTTTTACTGATTGACATTTTCAGACCCTTATGATGGGGTAAAAGGAGCCCTGAGAAGGACAAGAATGAGTATATCTGATGAGATGAAATTCTATGATTTTTTTTCCATTGTTTTTACCAAAGTAATCATCCTCTGTGTGTTATGTGATGGCAAAATGAGGAACCTGAAGCACTTGTTGTTTGGGCTTCGAGCAGGGGATTGTGTAGGGTTTCCTCCTGTTGCAGTGATGTGTTTTCTCATCTACTTCCAGTATGAGTTTTTAGAGCTTTGTCATGATGATAGTGGTGAAGTTTGAACAGCAAATTGTGTGCATGAATGATTTGTAAAGTCCTAGAACATAACTGGCCATATTGTAAATTTCAGGAATACGTAGTGATTACTTGACATAAACATATGTCCAGACAAGAGTATCAATGAAGTTAAAAACCTTTTGGACCCAGATGTAATCTGTCACACCCAGAGAAAATAAAAAATAAAAAGGCATTATGATAGTCCCTCTGGATTTATGGCTATATACCTGGATGTGCCTCAGTATTTCTTTCTTTCTTTATAAAATAGTAGATGTCAAGGTGTAGGAAAGATGGCAAGAACCATACCTCCTGTCTTGCTCCATCATGCCCTGGGTGGCTTTTCTTTAGCAGGCTTCAGAGAGCGAGTGTGAACAGAAAGTGAACAAAAATTGGCATCTGATTAGCGAGGACATGGACAATAGGATTTTTTTTTTTTTTTTTTTTTTTTTTTTCCACCAGCCATGCTCTTCAGCTGATGAGTATGTATACACCTGTAGTCCTTAGCAGGTAAGTGAAAACATTGATCCTCAGCTTCCCTCCTGACATTTGCATTGCACAGGTTGTGAGATGCTGCTTGGATGGAGATCTATTACTACAGATACAAGCTGTGGAGAGGTGACCCTGAGAAAGCTCCTCCAGTGTGCAGAGTGCTATCCAGAGTGTGAAACCTTCTGCAGGAGGGAGTGAAGAACTGGCTTTTTTTTTTATCTTGGGCTGTTGTTATTGTGGTGTTTTTACCCAACTGGGCAGCTGAACTCTACCACAACTGCTCTCTCACTCCCCCTCCTCAAAGGAAAAGGAGAAGAAAACACGATGGAAAGGGCTCAAGGGTTGAGATGAGGATGGGGAGATCACTCAACAATTATTATCATGGGTAAAACAGACTGTACAGAGAGATTAACATAATTTATTACCTATCACTAGTGAGAAACTCAAAGCAAATTAAAAAATACCTCCCTCCCCATCCACTCAAGGATACTTCTGGGAAGTCTTTGTTGTAGTTAGCACAATATGTATATTCAGTTACAAATTATACATTTATATGCTACCTGGTAAAAATGATTAATGTATTGAACAGTAAAGTAAGACCTACAAACAAAATGTTGTTCATTCCTCTTTTTTTTTTTTTTTCCTGTATTTCTGTTTCTTTTCTTTTCTTTTCTTTTCTTTTCTTTTCTTTTCTTTTCTTTTCTTTTCTTTTCTTTTCTTTTCTTTTCTTTTCTTTTCTTTTCTTTTCTTTTCTTTTCTTTTCTTTTCTTTTCTTTTCTTTTCTTTTCTTTTCTTTTCTTTAATTTTTGCTGATTTTGCATTGAAAAGACAGAACAACAGGCATTCTTGTAACTGGGACAGCCAAGTAGTGAGATTACAGGCTGCTCAAGGTAGTTGCAGCATCATTTAATGTGCGTGGGAGATTCTGCCCTGAAAATGCAGAAGGACTTCCTCTCCATCTCCTCAGGAGGGATGCTGCCAACCCTGTACAAAGCACTGGGAATGCTCGCATCCCCAGATGTTCCCAGAGGATGGCTGCTGTGCTGTATATGGCTATCAAGATCCATGTCAGCCCTGCATGATCTGTTTTATTGTACAGAGGTATAGAGCTGTGGTGTATGAGCATGTGTTCTTTTGTTTTCTTTGGGTTTAGCAACTCCATCATGGTACATTTGCTCTGTGTCTGCTTTGTGGCATGTGGCTTTCACACCCATGCTTTTTAATCAGCATGCTGTAAAGGTAGCCTTGCTCTTGCAAGCCTGGAGAGGCAGCTTCATTTCTGTATGGACAGTGGGGCTTTCTCAGGCCTGTGTTTATGTATGATTTAGTATTCCAGCTTATGTCATCCCATGCTATCAGTAATATGAGAAACGGTGTTTGTGGGTGGCAGGTGTGAATATGTATCAGTCACATTTGCTGTCCCTAATAAGAGCAAAATCACGTTCTGTGGATTGATGTGCCTGTGCTTGGATGAAAGAGATTAGCATGCATTACTCTGTGAAGATGGTAGCAGCTGAGCATATATTATATACTATTTTACCAAAAAGGTGCTGCTTAAGCACTAAAACAATCACAAAAATCTCAGATTATCTTTTCTATTCACATTTTGCCCTTTCTTAGGATCTCCTTTCATGTTCACCCAGATTGGCATGAGAACTTCTTTCATTGCTGGTCTTCACAGCAAAGACTTAGCTGGAAGCCAGTTCCAGACATCCTGCTTCTAGGTGGAGAGGATCCCCTCTGGTATTTTGCTTAACCATGATGTTATAGTTCACGTTAGGATGTGTTCATACATCCTCCCTCAGTTGCGGCTCTTCCAGCTGAAGAAAACATCCACGTGTGCCTGCAGTGCTTGTCTGCATCCCCAGTTAAAGACAATCACTGTGAGGTTTATCACCAGCCATGTGTGTTGCTATTCCCTTCTTTACTTCTGCTGGGATGAAAATTCTTTATGACTAATCTTGCTCATCTGAACAGAAGCAAGTGAAATGGTTCTGGCATGGCAGGTATGAGGAGGAATGGCAAGCAGCATGACCTGGGGCAGTCCTTCCTGGTTAGTGGCAGGCTGTGTCGAGGACACCCTTGGCTTCCTGACAAGTCTTCTCACCTCCATTAGTGTCACACCTCCACACCAGTGTCACACCACCACTGGTGTCATTTCTGGCGTGGCCCCTGATACAGAGGGTCCTTGTCTTTAACTTCTCATTGGGATAAGTGGAGCAGTGCAATCACACTTGCATATTTTGAGAAGTGAGACATCCCAGCACAACATCAATATATATGAGCTCTTTCTAAAGGAGCTCCCAGTGTACAAGAAACATTAGCAATGCTACCATTAAAAGCTAAGCCCAAGTGAATTTATTCAGGATAATCCCACAGCTCCATTGCACCTCCATAGAGATCTGCTTTATTTTGATATTTTTACTACTTTGATACTATCAGCTTTTTTTTCTTTCTTTTTTTTTTTTTTTTTTTTTTTTTCTAAATATATGTATATTTTTCTTATGAGGTCATAATTTAATTTTACTTAACACCAATTTGTAATTGGCAAAGTGCTACTGATATTACTAACTGAAGTAAAAAAGATGCCTTCAACATAGCTGTGAAATTTTCAGAACAAAACTTGGAATTACCTTCTTTTCTAGGAAGCACAGAGCTCTGTAATATTTAAAGCAACATAAAAATAAACAAACAGAACCCTTAGGATGATACTTTCATTCAAAAGTTTCCAATGGACTGCAAAAAGGTTGCAATGGACTTGCAACAAGAGCAAGTTGATCCTCATGTTCTGAGACTAGTATTTATCCTCAAGGGGAGAAACGCTTGGTAAAACCTTAAAAAGTGTGTGAGCCTTGACAGACCAAGGAAAGAAGATCTGCCTATGATAAGTTCATGGGGAAAATGTTTTAACTGTAGCACCTGGGCAGGCTTGTTGCTTTTTTACACATTGTAGGAGAACTTTTGTTCTAATTTATTGGAAATAGAAAGAAAAAGGTCTTTTAGGATTGTCAGCTACAAACCTGTGACAAGGGGATATCTAGAAAAGTCATCTAAACATAGTGGTCTTGGGGAGGAATAAATAAAAGAACTGAACCACTGAAGGATGGCTACATAGCTTCTGTAGTAAATATTTGGTATTTAGTCCTGATTACACATATGATTCTTCCTAATGCTGTTTTATGCAAAAGCAATAAGCTAGAGTCAGCCCTATTTTAAATAAATTCAACTACAGAGGAAAAGTGAAACAAAGTTTTGTGTAATAGCTTTATCAAATGTAAATTAAATATTAAAATATTTAGCCATATCTTGTCGATAGGATTATCATAAGAAAAATAGATCCTAGAGAAGTAACATTTGATTGATACTACCCACTTACATTTTAATGTGCTAATATAACCATATTTAAGAGCACAATAAATTGTAAAGAATAGATCGTTTTTCAGTTTGTTGGTGGTTCTGAAAAAAAAAAAAAACAAACACAGAAAAAGCATTTCAAAAACGAACATTTTAATCTTACTGATTTTTTTTTCCAGGTCAATCAATGCTTCTGAGCTTGCATGAATTCATAGATTTTTGTTTCCTTCTGTATACTTTAAAAAAAAAAAAAAAAAGGTAAGCTGTTTGATGTGAAGAAACACATTTTTGACTACTTTAATATTTTTGTACTTCTTTTGTACAGAGGATTGAATGACATGTTTGAGCTGTTCAAGTTGTTCTGTTAAAACATATTGTCTGCTCACTTGCTTCTGTGAAGGAAGAAAGTGAAGTCAAAGTGAAAGTGGTTTAGTGGTGCTTTGGAGCAAGCATTAAGTCCTCCTGTGACTGTGTATAAAACAGAGAAAACAACAACAAATGTTGTTAGTATTCCCTGTATGAAGACCACTAATAACTGCCATCTTAGAATACATGGAAAGAATCAAAGTGAGGTAAGAAGGAAAAATGAGACTGTGAGACTGCTGGGGGAAAAAAAAAAAAAAAAAAAGTGAAGGATATTAAGAAGGCCAGAGGAGAATCCTCTCACTACAGGAGAGGTCACTAACATGGTCCTATTTTGAGGTCCTCTCAATGCCTAGGAAGTTATGAGTTTGGGAATGTCTCTTGAAAAGATGTATGACATCAACCTTTCATCAGTGAATGAAACTACAATAATAATAATGTCTGTATGTGCAATAAATCGGCTTTTCAATATTTAAGTAGTATAAAAAAATGCTTAATTTTCCTGGCTTAAAAAAATACCTTTACTTTGTAGATACACTGATTTTTTGATGGACTGCCCAGGTTAACTGTTCCATAGCTAGGAATGCCATCTGTGTACTTGTGTCAAACGTACTTTAGAGCTAGAGAGGTACACAATGTAATGTCAGTAACATTTATTTACCAAAGTATCTGTAACCTTTTGAAAACAGACTTTCTGTAACTTGTAATACATAAAATGCATTCCTGTGTGGCATGGTGAGAAGGACATGATGACAGTTACTTTGTGTGACCTGCCTGCTTTGTTCATGATTGTACCACTTGTGCCTTATTAAGAGACAGTGATACATCTTGTTCCACATCACCCATTAATTAATTTTTTGGAGTGCTGCACTGTTACATGAGCCAGCATAAACACAAACAGCTGTTTGATTCTTCCATGGAACCTACTGTAGAAGCAAAAATAGTCATATTTAAACACAAGTTAGTAGAAGTCCTGTAAACAAAAAATGTGGAATTTGGTTGAAACTTACAGAACTCTTTCATCAGTCTTAATTTCACTTAATTCATTCATTTGGACAGATAGAAACTTCAACTGTACCTTTCATTGCATCCCTCCATGTCATTTCAGCTGTTCAAGGATTTCTGAGAAGAGTGGAAAGTCAGCTTCCAGAATGTTTGTCCAATAGAAGAGAAGAAATTGGTGCCTTTATGATGGTCCTATCCTGAAAGGGTGCTAATATTGCATCTGGAAACCTGCATATACCTTTATACACATTCACTTCTCTATATTATTTTAAAAAACATACATAAATTTATTTCTCTCTTTTAAAAATAAACCATTTTTTTTCCAACAATTTCAAATAGGAAGATTAGAAATATGTGTGTATTTCATAGTATATAATCACATTGTCAAATGGAAAGTAAAGAAAGTCTTAGGATATGCCAACATTCCCAATAATACGCAACTTCTTCAATGGACCCATGCTTTTAGAGGAAGCTGGGGCTGAGGTAGATGGGGGATCTTTTACTGATTCCAAGGCAATCATGTGCAACTGTTTTGGGAAAGGGGAAGAAGCCATCCCACTGACTTTCTTTCACTGTCCTTCCCTTAAACGTACTTGCAGTTACTTAATCACTGTTATGTATTGTTTTAAAACAATACATGTATGTAATTCCCATACTGAAGACTGTTTTTTCTCAGCTATGTTCTATGACATTTAATTTTAAAACAATTTGGGTATAATTATTACAGATGTTTAAAGTATATGCCTTGTAAAATTGAGAACAGATACAAGAAAATGAAGTTAAGTGCTGCTATTGCATTTTCCATTTGGTTGAAACTTTGCTGTGTGCATTACTCCTGTGGGAGCACACTAAATGGAGTGGAATTTTCATTTCATTTGTTTTGACAGACAGTTGGTTCCTTAGATACTTCTCAGTCTACAATACACTTTGTTTTACCAGTCAGAGCTACTGCATTGATAGGAATGGTGTATCTGTACCATTGAACTGTAATGAACTGTAGAATAGAAAAGTCATACTTGAGGTCAAAATCACCACTTATGAAATGATTCTTCTCTCAAAATCCATTGTCAATAACAAATCTTTTTTCTTCAGCACGATTTTAACCAAAGACTCAAATGACTTAATGACCTGAAGTTGAGGAATTCTACTGCCCATCTTCTGCATAGATGGCCTGAATTCCAAAGATGATTCTATCTACTAGGGTGAGCATTTGTCTGTCTTTGCCAGTCAGCTAATAGGAAAATCAACAAATTGTATGGTTGCTGATGTATTTTAAATTTCCATTTTTAAGTAAATGAGTATCCTGTTTCATTTGGAAGAAATGCTGATAGTTACATAATTTATTACTTTTATTCTTTTGAAGTGGTGCATATCCTTTATGAAATGATTTCCCACTCTAACTACCTTTATGTGCTGTAATAGCTCAGATGAAGAGCTATTGTATAGATGCTGTACCACTGTATGAACAGAGCACATTCTGAAGACAATATTATCATTCTGTACTAATGGAGAAGTTCTTAAAAATAAAATGGGAAACCTTTATGAAAGGTTATTTGTAACCATCCTTTTAACCGAACAGAGGAATTTTTCTTTTGTGGAATGGCTCCAAAGATCTTGTAAACGGAACTCATTTTGCATAAAATTTAAGCCTTTTAACCCAGTAGAACTTTATTGTCTTCAGTGGAGTTATCCGCATTTATATTGCAAAAATAGGGATGTCTTCAGAAATTTCTTTATTTTCTATAGGATGTGGTTAGTTCCTTCCTTGATAAACCTTTAAGGATTTCTCCTTGAGGTGTTGGGAGAGTTGGAGGTAGAGGACATTAGTAACTCTATTTCACACTCGTGGTATTAAGATATGATGCACTGGATGATATCAAAGAAATATGTTCTGCATATCTTCTCTGTCTCAGGAAAGGATAGCTCACTCTTGGCCAAACTGGGAAACTGACCTGTCAGATACCTGCTTGGGTCATAAATAAGAAAGAGCTGACAGGCCTGGGTAGGCAGATAAACTGGTCCTATTGATGGTGCTTTGGCTACCTTGAAATATAGATATTTTATTTCCAGTCTGTATACAGAGTCATTGGATGCAATGTGAAAATAATTTAGCTGATGCATCGTTGGCTTACTCACACATTAAACATATCATTAATGGTCTGAATTTAGTTTTTCATGACACAGAAAGGAAATCTGAGAATGTGCATGGGAAGTGAAAGACTGGCTCACCTTGACATATTGTATCAACCTGGCAAGACACTGCAGTACATTTTGTTGCAGTATGCTTTTCCCATACTGCAAGATGGTTCCCAGAACCAATGTAGGTTCTGATCAGTCTGACATCTTCGGTGTGAGCCATATTCCCATTCGTGGTGTCCTTGAGATGGGGAACCTTTGATGATGAAGTGAAAGCAGGTGTATTCAGGGAAGACAGCTGTGCTTTGGAAACTCCCAGAACAGTGGTATCTTGTTGCTTCATGTGGCACACAGAAGTAATAAGTGACTTCAGTTAACAAATGTTAAGCCTTCGGTTGAACTGAATGGCCTTTCATATAGTAGCGTGCCTTTGGAAAACAGCATTTACTGAGGAAAAACAAGTGGGACTGAAGGGAAGAAATGATCTGAAGGGCTGGTTGAATCTCAGTGGCTCCATGGTAGCACTGCTGAATTAAAAACACCTTGCAAAAGTGTCAATTCTTATTGCAGAAGGTAGTATTATTCTGGGTTGTGACAGAGATGGATGATGATGGTATGAATTCACTGACTACTGATGACTGATTCACTGACACTGATGTTGTGATCCACTGGATCTGGTACCTCCCTGCTGTCTGATTTTTAATCAGTTGAATGATGAAGATTTGACTTGATTGAAGTCAGTGAGTGTGAGAGAGCCTATGATGCAAAATCAAAATGCCTCTTTATCCCAGAAATACAGATAGGCTGTCAAGTGTGCAATGGTGGAGAAAATTTGTGCTAGGACCAGACAGAGAGAACAGGGAATGGGAATAGTGATTGAGCAGGAGGTCAAGGTAATAGCAACTGGAGGACAGTAACAGCAAGATATTAATATGAATATACAGAAGGAGGAGAAATGGGGCATTTCCTTGTGGAAGCCAGGCATTAATTTCTTCTCCCTGCTCTTCTTCTATCCTAATGTATTGGAAAGGATCCTTCATGAGCATTTCTTTACATTCTTCTGGCCATTAACAAACTGTGTGTGTGGTACACAGTGGGAACAGGGGAGAGAAAGAGATGTGCTTAAAATGACATTTATTTTGGGCCATTAGCACCAGCAAGTGAAGAAGCTAAAGGAAGAACAGATAGCAGAATTACTGGATCATGTGTTGCAATAACTATTGAAGATTGTGGGCATGTTTCTTTTGTGAATCTACAAATTAGCATGTTCTGCACTGAGAAATAACACTTGAAATGAAGGATGTTATTGAGCATTGAAGCATTGCTTAATATCGATTCCTTGGGCAAGATGACTTTTAAGAGGGACTTCTGAAGTCTGAACCCACACTCTTTCTACCATAAACATCTTCAAGTGCTCTATTGCAAAGATTAATCACAATGTGATAACATGCTGTGAATGCAAACCTTTGAAATCATTCAAAAATAAAACCTTTTGTTCTGATGCGAGAACCAAGAAAAAAGCTAACAAGAATAGTACAACATTTAGAAATCATGGCATAATGAAAATTATAAAGATGTGGGGTTTGTTAGCTTGATAGCTAACAGTTCCTTAGTTGTTTCTATTATAGTCTGTCCAACATACAAAGAAGTACATTAAGATGCAATGCTTAAACTTTTTCTCCACCTACAAGAGACTGGGGCAGGGAGAAATTAGCTTAGTTTTTATTTTGCTAATAGAAAATTGTACATTTTAATTTAGTTCTGATAGTAGGTAAAAATCTATCTGTTAATATAGTGAGACACTGGAAAAAGATACTTGGGGAGCGTCTGGAGGATGCTTCACTACAAAAAATTCAGGTGAGAAAGATTTTCTGTGGGAATAGGATGCATCCTGAGAGCAAGGGGTGTCTTGGGTGATGCATTAGGGCTTTTCCATTTCTCTGAGACTTTATTTGCTATTTTCTGTACTAGTTGAATCAGCTATGTTGTACTTGGAAGCTTTGGCTTTTACCTTCCATAACACTTTCTTGAAGGTGGAAAGAGCTGTGTAGGAAGTCTTTTTAAAAAAAGACATATGATTAAATGAATTCAAACCATAAAACCTGAATAACCAACCAGAGGTTCAAGTTCGAACTTCTCCATCTGAACTGCCATTTGGTAGTACACTACTACCAGGGCAAACCTTGTTTTCTGGTGATATTTTCCTCCCTAAGTCAAGTAAAAAAACAAGTTCTGCATTGTATTTTTTTTTTCCCTCCACCAAAATTCAGCTGAAATTTGGGTTGTTGTCTTCATTGCTAGGGCCTATCTCTGTAACTAACTAATTGGGTTATCTGATTTTTTTTCCCAGATGGTGAAAAAGAGGTAGATTGTATGCTTAAACTCATCCATTAAAAACTGAGTAAAAAGATGAGAGAGGACACTCTCTGAGCTCTCACGAAGAAGAGAAAGTAATGTGAAAAATGTCAGTTGACTGTTAATTTTAAAAGGTGAGTGCTTTGTGCATTCCCAGCAGCTAAAGCTTGATATTGAGTTGCATCTAATGTGCCTTTGGCAAGGTTTGCTTGCAAAGATTACCGCTTTGTATCAGGTGCTCAGCACTTACACAGAACTCTGGAGCATGAATTTGGGTGTCTGGGAGCAAATGTTGATATGTGTACTGCTAACAGCAGAAGAAGAGGTACAGAGGGGAATGAGGCAAGCAGATCCATATAAAACCTTCAGATAACTCAGCAGTGTTTGGATAAAAACTAAACAGGGAAATTTGCCAGCTCTCTAGAAGCAAAATAACATTTCAAAGAGACAGGCTATCTGCTGCTGGGTTACAGCCTGATGTGAGTAAATTGCAAGCTGAGATAAATATGCCTAGAACTAACAAAAAGAGATGTAAAACATGCACAAGGTATGATTAACCATAAGGCACAATTCATGCCAGTCCTAACTGTGTAAGCACCGTACCAGTGAGAGGAGCATGCTGCTTTTGCAGTCAGTCTGGTTAAGGGGAACAAAACATAAGCAAATGTTTGGTGGTATGGAGGCTATGTAGCCTCCATATATGTTAAAAACATAAGAGTTTCATATGAGGATAGCAATAAGGCAGTATTTATTCAGGAAAAGAAAAATAACTTTTGTCCGGAGTATTGATTATAACAGCAAGAGAAAGTAACTTATGCCTTGATTCAAAATGCCTGTGTCCTGACAGGTTGATCTTAAACATGTGAACATTTAGAGCAGCACACAGTGCTTGGTCTGTTAACATAAAATACAGTAATTTAAGGCAGTGAGTATCATTTAGCATAAGTATCTGGGAAAAGATTTTGACTGAAGTAAGGGTTTCCACAGGTTTGTTATCAAAAGCAAAGGGACTCATAAAACATCCTGCAGAAAAATAGGAGTCTCTTTGCTATGATCATACATACCTGAAAAAGATCATGGACCACTCTACTTTTCACTGCAGTCAAGGTAGAAGAAAAATCTGGAGTTCTGTCATTACAGAAAGGTGTTGGAAAAAAATTGGTGGAGCCAAAAAGGTGTCAACTGTATTTTTGAGGGAAGCTAAACAAATGTTCAGCCTGAAACACATTTTCACCCAGACAGGATGCAGGTAGACTGAATGACAGACATGTCCAGTTGCAGCGTTTGATCTGAACAAACAAGCCCTGAGATTCGTATCAGTACAAAAACAACCACCACGATCACCACCAAAAAAACAAAACCCAACAACAACAAAAAAAAAAGCAACAAAAACTAACCAACCAACCAACCTAACCTGTCAAGAGAACAGTGGTGGGAGCAGGTCTTGCACAGGTGCAGGAAGATAGTTTAATTCCATTGCTCTGGAAAAGCCTTTAGCTTACTACCCCTTTAAGTATCCAAATGTATATATCCATCATACATCCCAAATGTAAATATCCGTCAAACAAGAACTTCAGTTGCTAGCAATATTGAGATGAAATAATTTTCTTTTCTGGGAATACCAACAGATAATAGATGGCAGGTCAAATCCAAGGTGAGGATCAAATGCAATGGATTGCAAGTTGAAGTTAAAAGACTAGAAATCATATGACTTCAAGAAAATGGAGCAAGAATAAATGGAGGGGTACAGACTGCCAAGTTGTTTCTGAAAGCATTATGTACAAGTTCAAATGTTTGGCAAATAAATCTCTGTCTAGACAATCTGATTACTCTGTAACATTGTTTGTACAGAATGAAAGGAATCTGAAATAATGTAGATATAATGCCTTCTATTGGATATCAGTTTGTGTCTGCCAATCAAAGGGAAGGCTTGCTAGACTTCTTCTCACCCTATACTCACATACTTCAGTCTCTTCTCAGACCCACTTATTTTGAAGACAGCAGCTTGGGGATATTTTTTTTTTTTTTTTTTTTTTGTAGTGGATGCAGTAGTTAGAACTGAATAAAAACAAATGTGACAATTAGTGTGGGAGGATTGTATTAAATTACTTCTCCATTAATTTATGGCAAAATGGAGTATTTTAGTCTTTTAGCCATCCATAGACCTACAAATCTCAGGTTAGATATTATTTTTGGTGCAGTCACTTTTCTTTTGCTCACACTCCACGTTTTTAAAAGTACTGCCTGGGACAAACATTAAGAATTTAAACTTCTCTTTTACTAGGAGAATAGTATCTTGGCATTAGTGGGTAAAAAACACCTGGTTTTCAAAGGCTGAATGGATTTTCAGAGTTTTGAAGCCACTCCAGTATTAATATGGTAAACCATCAGTGAAGTAGCAATCACTTTATTTTATACAGGTGCAGATGAGATGCATATACTTGCTTCTCAGTGGCTGATATAGGGGTCTGTCAGCTCTGAGAGAACTAATTTTAAATTATCCAGGATGCCAGTGGCTGAATCCCTTGCCGTATTTATCATATGCTTTAAATGTCTGGCCTTTCACAAATTTCCTTCACTCTAGTTCAAGAGCTGAAACTGAAATAGCAGGATAAGTGAAATACAAATATATCTTGGCCTTTTCAGTACATATACATTTAGTGCTGGAAAACAAATGAGCAAACAAACAAATGATGAATGAATACTAATGAATCGGGACTGGTACAACTCTTTTGCTTAGTCACATGGCTGTCCTGAGTCAATTTAGCAGTCATGGGAGTATGTAGGTACTGTTGTAACCTGTCTTAATGATCTAATCCTGAAATAAGAATTGTCATATGTTGTCTCTCCTTTAAATACCAACCATTCATAAATGTGAGGCATATTTTTCTCACCTTATTGCCCACAAAATCCAGTGCTGGCTGAGATGATGTTCATATTTAGCGATATCTAGAGAACTGTTGTCTTTATCTTAGAAAAAAATTTGTAGCACAAGAGCATATTGCAAAAGGGTTAATTTTACTTACTAGGGCAGGATAGTGACTATTATTTTTTTTCAGTGTTCTGTGCTCTGTGTAGTACTACTTTGTATCTAGGGGAGCTATAGGCCATAAAGAATCTCTTGTGGTAATTTAACCACAACCAGTCAAGCTGTGAGTATACATTTTCTACTTTGCAACACCAGGTCCTGCTTTCTCTTCTGTAAAACGGTGTCACAAACATTAGAGATGCTGAATCTCTGGATGAGCCCTTCCACGGTCTCTGATGCAATGGATGAATTCTCTGGAAAGTAGGGATCTCTAAGGGCAGCCCTGTAGGAAACAAATTTAATTATAGGTGCCAAAATCTGGGGTTTTTTATTTTTTTCGAAAAAAGGTATGCAATTCAAGTTAAAAAGAGAAAACTTGAGTTTGTTCTGTCCCTATAATTGTAGCTAGGTATCAGGGCAATGCCTGTGTGCACAGCTGCGCTTAAGTTAGTAACACCCTGGGTGGTCCAGGAATTACCTGGACCTTGTCCTCTGTATAGATGACATAATGACTGTTTTGAGACCATGAATTGATTTGAAAGTCAAAGATTGATTGAACTCCTAGACATGTTCACAGCCAAATATTTGACTAGTATTTGGTGTGGGGAGTTTCCATGTGGAAACTTCAGACTGCCCTAAAGATTGACCCTATGCAGCTTTTCCTGTGCTTAGACAAGTTCTTTTGCTTAGGTACTATGTGTGATTAACATGCAGACTGGAGAAGCTGACTGTTCCAGGGACATCCAGGTGGTTCATGCTGCAAAACTGACCAAATTACACATATACATAGATAGATTATTGTAAATGATTAGTAGAAACTGTTGTGGAGTACAATCTTTTGTTTGTAGTTTAGTTGGTTGGAGGATGTTTTTTACAAAGTTTAAGATAACCAATAGCAATGGATCATGTGTGCACTGGAGAAGTCACATAGGAACATGAGCCAGCTGGGTAGAAGGAATCTGCAGAACAGCAGTTTGTAGTCCTCACCTGATCCAGTTGAGGACATCACTGCATGGACCCTTGCAACAGACTCCCATCATCAGCTGTACAGTGATCAACCAGTCCCTTTGACAGATTTAATTCCCCATGTGTAGGTAACTCTTTGTCAAGATCCTAGTAGTAAACTAAATGTTTATTTTATTTTTTATTTTATTCTTTATCACTTTTTTTTTTTTTTTAACAAGCACTCTGTGAATTTCTGAGCAACAGTTTATTTTTGAGTCTCCTTAAATTTCTCAACTTCAGATCAAAACCACAGATGTACAGTTTTTTTTTTTTTTTTTTTTTTTTTTTTTTTTTTTTTTTTTCCCTCATCTTTGTCTTGAAGTCTTGAAGGGTACTATTAGTTCAGGTTACAGAGTTACAGAGAGGTTGCTCTGAAATATCTTAACAGAGAAAATAACTTGCTTTTCCTAAGCTTCCAAGTAGTAGTGAACTATTTTAAACTCCAGGGACTAAGTAAATAAGTAGCAGTGTTGAACATCTGTAGATACAGACTCAGGCAAGAGAAGTACTCGCAACTAAATGGAGCCATAATTTTTGCTGCTTGTTAGTACAAATACATTAGTATTCAGATATACCTGTTGCTTAGGGAAAAGCATGCAAGATATGCATATACTTGGTGAACTGAGTTGTTGTTTGCCATTGAGAAGATAGATATGACTGATTAGAGATAAAAGTAGAATTCCCATATCTCCAATGAATTTTGAATCTATATTCTAAGTTATGGATTTTACTGATTTTAGAAAGCAGTCATATAGTGCAATAATATATATATATATTTCAATTACTATATTCATCCCTGCCCACTTCTAATATCTTGTATCTCTTCCTTGTATTCTCAGGGAATCACAAAAAGACAGACAAATAATTTTAACTAAAAGTATTGCATTGAAGTGGGTGCTGTTTTGTGTATGTTCTTATTTAAATCTGGTTTAAATCTGGTTTGTATCTGTCCCAGATAATGCCATTTAAAATTTTAGCTTCTAAACATTAATTATTTCTAATAGTTCTAAACATGACAGAATTAGTCATTACATTAGAGCTTGGCAAAGTTATGATAAGCAACAATGTAGGAAGTTAGTCATCCAAGTTTTAGATAATGAAAGTCTGGAGCACTTACAATCCCACACTGCTACTCTTCCAGTGAGATTCACTGTTCTTGCAGCAAAAAAAGGGACCTTTATGTTTTCTGCTTTTACTAACCTGATGTGAATTCATAGGGAAAGGAGGAGAGACTTTCGGAAAAGTCTTAGATAATGTTTTAATTTTTCAAAGCTATAAACTCCTCCAGCCTATAGTGTCTTCATCTAGAGTGGGCAAGGACTCTCTGTAGGAGCAGATGGTAAGTGCAAGGTTTGTCTGGAGACTGTAAAGCCTACTTCTTAGTCTTTCCTTCAAATAATCATTTATTGAGACACTTTCAGTACCATTCAGATAATAATACTCGTCTCCAAATTGTATACTTGTCCCATTCCATTAACCAGACTCTTGGTAATAAAGGCAATTGAAATAAATTGCAAACAGATTAAGGTATTTTTAGAATGTTTTTCTATGTGAAATGTTTGTAGACAGACTTACAGCATTCCTGTGCAGCAACTGTAAAACAGATGTGCAATAGAATGTAGAATGTGTAGGGATATTGTACCATTTTTTGTTTGTTTTTGTTTTTATACCATAACAAATCACTGCTTACGGTTTCAGCTTAACTACACACATAGTTCTATTAGGTAGTTTTTCTCCTTAATATGAAGAATCTAACTTTTGAATTTGGGAGAGACTGAATCAAAATATCACAAACCAAACAGCATTGTAGAGAATTTTCTGTAAGAAATGGATATGTTGTTTCATTTTTGAATTTGTTTGGTAGATGTGTTGTTAACAAAGGGACATGCTTGTTTTCAAACAGAAGAATTTTTTGAGAGGAAAATATTGCCATCACAGAAATAAAATATTTCACAAGAAATATTAGTGTTGTAGCTACATCAATGTTTGTAGCTATCCAAGACACACACACACACACACACACACGTAAAATCCTTTCTTATCTTTCAAAAATGTTATCTTACCAAAGAACACAGAAACACCAACAACATCTGTTCTTGGCATTCTTTCATTCTGAGGTTGGGATGAAAAACCTACTGCAAGCACTAACTTTTTCACTGGAAGGGGTTTCCTTTCTCTGACCAGTTCTGCTGAATGATGTATTGGTAGTATTACTCATTCTTCACACATTTTTCAGTCTTCAGACTAGGCAGGCACTGGCTCAAAGATGAACAAATTTGTCAAGCTATTTTTTCATATGGGATACATTACTTACCACTTTTCAAATGCAGGATTTTTGTTGATTTTTTTTTTTTTTTTTGTATAATTCCTCAGAGATTTGCATCCTGTAGTATAAAATTATCAGCATTCAGTAGAATTGTCTAACTGTATAAAAGGCAAGGACAAAGAAAGATAAATGCTGTAATTTTTGCATACAGTTACGCCTCTTCAAAAATCTTTTATATCCCTGTAAAATGGAATCTCAAAACTCTTCCTTTTTTTTTTTTTTTTTTTTTTAAGCTGTTTACAAATTGCATATAAATAGGAGGGCAAAAAGGACTTCAGCATGGAAAAAAGGGGATTGCTGGTTAGACCAAATGTCTGTCTAGGCCCCTAGGCCAGTGTCCTCTTTCCAGTAGGAATTAATGTTGGTTGCCATGAACCACACCAGTATATAATAATAACTCATTGGTGTATTCTCCCAGCCTTGACGTGGCTCAAGTTGCAGACTTATTTCTATTCTTTAGGTACTCTACTAGCTCTGCTCTGATATCTGGAGAAGAAATATATCTCCAAGCCCGCTAATGCTGTTTGCCATAGTCCACTGGGACCTGAAGCTCAATATTTCTTTTTCTTTCAGTTTAAGTTAATTTTTCTGCTAATCTGTTTTCAAGTATATTTGTTTTCTTTACTCCCTAAGAATTTGTCTTATAAATACTTTACTGTCCCCGGAGATGTGTTTTGTGTGAAATAGTGTGACTCGTTTTACACTTTTAGTATAGTCTTCCTTATTATATGATCTCAAATGTCTTTCTTACTGAGATACTCATTAGGAATAGGCAGTCAATGAGTATGAGATTGTGTGTATAAAAGTGAGAAACGTTGCGATTTGTCTTGGTATTTGAGAGAGGTCATGTAGGAAATAAGATGGAAGGCCTGAAGAGAATGAGTGAAACAAGACGCTTATTTCTCATGCTTACTCTTGAAGTTAATAAGGAGGATGGTCATGAGTGGGATAGCTCGGCAGTCTGATGAAGGCTCAGAGGAGAACTTTTAGGTGATTTGTGATAGATCATACTTTAAAACAAAGAATTCAAGATAAATGTGCCCTTAAATATAACCGTGGTTGTTGATGGATTCACAGTGTTCCCTTTATGGTACCATCTTAGATGCTGAAATGTGTATTGAGTCTCTAGTACGACTGTATGTTAACCTTATAATGCATTCACTTATTGTCTGCAGCCTGGGGCAAAACATTCCCCCAGACTTCATATTCATTATATTATACCAGTCCTAGTTATTTATTTATTCACATTAAAATCATTAATGTTTGCAAAGTGTTTGGAAGATGACAAATGCTGAGTGAAGTGCTATGAACTGAAAGCTGAGAGGCAAGAAGTGCTGTTGAAGGTGTGTATATGCTGAGCACTGGCTCAGGTGACAGGAATCCTACTTAACTGTCCAATAGTATGGCTTAGTGATGTCAGTATTAGTTTAATCATTAAATATCAAATTACCTTTCCATGTTTTTTAATCCTGTGATGTTGGGAGCCCAAACCTTTTTAAGTCCATCAGTGAAAGACTGATGCTGAACAATCTTTCAGAAAAGGGTAAGTTTGCTAACTCCTGAACTGTAAAGTTGGCAAGTCCAAACAATTGGTTATTTCAGAACATCCTGTTTCCCTAAAACAACCTCAGTCCTGCTGCTTTCAACACAATGTGCCATTATACCCCAAGAATTATAGAAGGCCTAAAGGGTGGCCGTAAGTCACATCTTATCTAGGATGAAATTTGTTGAAGATAGGGAAACATATTTCATACTCATAAACCTTAAGAACATTTACCTATCAGATTATGCTGAACCATCTGTTTTGGGGCTTTGTCTACAGATAAGATATTCCAGGGGAGGGGATGTGCATACTTTGTTGTTGCTGGTAACTTTATGTGGTTTGTTGGGTTTTGATGTCAGCTGGAAAGACTGGAATATGTGCTTTGAATATGTGCTTTGTGTTTTAGCTTTACATGTTGTCTAGCAAAACACATCGATTACCACATAAAGCTAAATTTTACATGGTAATCTGAATCTTCTAATTATATTGACTGTAGAGGCTGTTGCTGCCATGTATTCCCCATGCTTGTTTTCCATGTACCACCTCTCCCTCTGATTTGTCAGCTTGGTAGTTATACTTAGTCCTGCCTAACCCCCCTGCAATTCGTATAAACCAGGTTAGCAGAAACTTACAGTTTGAAACAGTCTCATAAACATGACTTACTTGACTGAAACAAGCAGCTCAAACAGATAATGTGAATGAAATAACCTTTTGTGCATGGGATTTGTAAATGTTGGCCCTAGGACAGCCAGTGGCAGCATAGACTTGCTCTTTTATGGTCCTTGCTCTAACAGGGGTCAGTGGAAGCATCTTCCTCTGTAGAAGCAGCCCTTGGTTGCTGTAGTACTTCACGAAGTGCAGACATGGAGGGGCAAGTTCTCCAGTAGGTCAAAAAGAGGAGCTTGACTTCAATACATTTCCTTCTTCTCCATGTCTGAAGCTGACTTCAGGTTTAATTTGGCACTAGTTCATTTCTTGCCCTCATCATGACTAATGTGTTTGAGGTTCCTTATTTTTCTTTCTTGATTCATTGTTTTTTCCCTCCCCTCCCCTCTCCTCCTCTCCCCTCCCCTTCCCTTTTCCATAAGTAAGAGAAGGTAAGATGAATCTATTCTTTGTTCCTTATTTACTTGCAACAGACAATGCATGCAAAAGTGGAAAAGTTTTTGATCTTTTGAATTAGAAACAGTTACTTTTTTTCTTCCTTGTTCACATTGATATCTACACCAAAAGTTTTGAAGGCAGTAATACAGCTGTTGAAATGTATCACCACGGTAGTGTTTTTTTTACTTACCTGATGCAACAGTTGCCTTTCCCTTATTACTTTTCAGAAAGGATTTTGGTAAATAACAATTATAAACTCATTAGTCTCATTATTCTAAATGGAGTAGATAAATAGATATTACTTCTGACACAGACGCATGTAGTAAATGACAGATAGATGAAACTTAGAAGAGGTTTTGGTTGAGATATTTCATAGTAATTGAGCTACTCAAGAAAATAATTTACTCATTCTTATTGATGGGAATTTGGAAGTTTCCATTCTACTAATCTATTATGTAATACACTTAGACATGTTGATTGTTAGAGTTTTGCTTTGAGTGTTTTGTCTAAGCATCTGTGATTACATTGTTGCAGTAATGAGCTTAATGACAATCATCAAAAGAGATGACCCTTTCTGGGCCAGACAGAGTGGTTTAACTGTCTGAGTCTTTTAACTCTTGCAAAATTGGCAGAAAGACACATGCAACTATCGGTAATAAAAAGGTTGTGCAAGAAATAGGGGAAAAATGGTTCTCTGTGGAATGTGAATTTGTCTTTTCTTGAACTTTGTGGAATTTAATGACTTTGAACAGGTACAAAGGAGATTCTGCTCATATTTTGATGATTATTCATCATTTTAAAACATACTGTGACAATACCTGTGAAAAGTGTGAAGTCCTGTTTATTCATAGAGTTAGATACACAGTAAATATGATAAAGGATTCTAGCCAGTGGAGACAGTTATTAACGTGGAGGGAAAACTTTTAGTGAGGATGACTTTAGGAGATGGGCAGTGGTAGATTTAACTGAGAAGGTTCTCATTAGTGTAGTCATGTGAATATAAATTCAGGAATAGAAAAGGAATATAACTTCCATTACCTCACATATTGTGGACATGCATTTGTAGGTCCTGTATAGAGATCTATTGACCTTGTCTCTAATGTTGAGTCTTTTGATTGATGAGTCAGTTGATTTAAAATTGAACTGTCTATATATAGGCTTTGCTCAGCTCTAACACTTAACCTTCCGAATGGAAATAGGTTTTCTTGAATTCACAAACAGACCTGGAGTTGGCTTCAGGTCTGTGAGTATGGCTTCAGAGAGCGATTAGTTCAACATACATGTACTTAAAAAGATTGCCATAAGTTAGTGGGATTTTGTTACTGAAAATGGTTTATTTTGGGGATGAAGAACATGAAACTGAGACCAAGTTCCGTATTTACACTGTGTCAAGTTCTCTGATCCATTAACTTTCTTTCATGAGTGCATACAGAGGTAGATGTTTTCCTTATGTTCTAGTTCCTGCACTGGATTTTGGTATGATATGAAAGGTGAAATCTTGACATATATAGGACTTGTGCAGCATCTTAGAAGTAGGAGGATTTTCTTTTTTGGTCTTTTATTTCAGGAAATCTACAAACCTGGTGTTTTGTCCCACAAGTTACAGTCTGAGAGACATCCAGCCAACTCCCAGCCAAACTCTATCCACTCACACTGGAGAATTTTATAGACAATCCCTAGGCAGCTCTTTTGCTTCCTGTGGTGAGGACTATTAGTGCAAGATTAAGGCTGTGTGATAGTTGATGATGTGTTGTGTCTGCAAAGTGACTGAAAAGTGGAAAGTGTAGATAGATTTTGTAAATTGGGGAAAATTGATTGTATCCAAACCAAAGGACTGGCTTTTTTTCCTGGTGGATTGTTGTGTCCTGAAGGACAGCAAGACTTCAGGTTTCTATTTTCCTTATAACACAATGTAACACTTGTGGACTCTACTAAGTGTTGGAGAGAACTTAAACAAGTAGATTGTATGATTCATAAATAAGTTGATAAAATAAGGAATTGTCCGGTAAGAAGTTTGAGTTTTGTGTGAGACAGATGGTGGTGGATACAGAAAGTTACAGTTTGTTCATGGGGCATGCTGGTGACGATGTGGTTCACCCATACCTCTGTTTTCTCTCTGTTATCTTCATTTAATGACTGATAGACAAAAACATGTTCTACAGAGTACAACAACCTCAGTGAATGTCTGACATAAACGTGCTGAAAATACCCATATTCCTAGTTTTGTTAGATAGAGACTGATATTTAATACCTGAAAATTGTCATGGCCAGTAAAAGCTGGAAACATTTCGTGACCCTGTAAAGGTGGGACACTGTATTATGTATCCATTTCCAGCCTCACTGTCTTGGGTGGATTCAGAAATATCAAAAAATGAATGCTAAATAAATAGGTAGAATAATGAGGGTTTTGAATATTCTACCTGCCCTGATGGCTTAGGCCCACTTACCTCTCTAGAGTATTTCAAGTTCTTAGCTTCTTAGATACATTTTAATCATAGATTTGTGGCTGATTTTCACAGCTCAGTGATTGCTTTAGAAAAGGCTAGTGGACATTTCTCCCCCACCCTGCAGTGAAACAGCTTGTACTGCCAGGTAATGCTGAGTTGTTGCAACATCCGGACTTTAGGTGAATGTTCCTATGAGGAAATCCAGTCCTGGAGACTGTACGTCTCTTGAACATGTATTCATGAAGTCAGAACTGTGTGCAATCTTGTCCTCTTGGGTGAAAAACTCATAAACTTGTGGATGGCTGCCAGCTTCAGCCATGTCAGGCACGGGTAACCCCTGTCTGGGTGACTGCTGGGGTCACCTGCACAGGTCTGTTGGGACCAGCTGTGATGGGGGTCCTCGTGGAGCCTGTGAGAAGAGCCATTAAGCCATTTAAGTGGACACAGGACAAGGAGCAGCGAGGAGGGTGGGTGACCTCCATGGGGAGATGAGCCAGGGGAGGATGAAAGTAGTGGGCTGACCTCAGGGTGCGCTGACCTTTGCAGCCAGCGCCCGTAAGTGAGTGTTTGAGATTCAGCCCCTCTGCACAGAGGGCAGGGTGGAAGCTGTGTGCCTATCTCCAGAAGCAGATACTGAGGTTTAAAACTCTAATGGCTGAATAACAGAGTCAAGTTCATGCTGTGCTAGGGATTTCTGATCCAGGAAATCCATAGTGAAGACAGCATAAAGTAAAGCAACAGGCACAATTTAGATGAGATTTAGAGCAGGCACAACTTAGCTGAGATTTATTAACACATACCGCTAAATGCATAGGCCTTTAAAAGCAAAAGGCCACAAACTCATGCTGATTTTTCTTAATTTGGTGGATAGGTTTTGCACTTTTTATTGTTGTTTGCTTGTTTGTTTTCCCTTTCTCTTTTTTCCTTTTTTTTTTTTTTGTTTGTTTTCTTTCTCATTTTCATTTTTCCCCTATTCCTATTCCCTGACCCTTTCCTTCCTTCCTTCCTTCCTTCCTTCCTTCCTTCCTTCCTTCCTTCCTTCCTTCCTTCCTTCCTTCCTTCCTTCCTTCCTTCCTAAAAAAATGATAACAATAAAAAAAAAAAGCCATGCCATTATGTGAAAAAGATTCCTTTACCATGGTATAAATAAACAACAAACTTTTCCTTAATTTTGACTGTTGCTGACCTTATCTGGATATACAAGCTTATTCAAGAGGATTATGTTTACTCTAGTCCTTCTCTCTTCAGAAACAGCAATGTTTGCTATGTAACTGCTAGTTTAAATGCAGTTTCTTGACCTGAAACATGTTTTTTGATCTTTTACAAGAATGATGAGAAGTTCCCTAGTGCCTTAATGGATTCAGGAAACTCAGATGAGTGACTTCAAACTGTCACTTAGATTTTGATCATTTGTTCCTGGGCAGATTACTGAATAACATTAAATGCTCTTGGCAAAAAAAAAAAATGAATCTGCCTTAATATAGAGGGAGACTAGATTTCTTGTGAGAAACTGAGAATTTCTGGGCAATGGGGAAAAACTTTAAACAAAAAATTTGGAAAACCAAGGAAAACAAAGAAAAACTTGACAAGGAAAAATTTTGCATTCAAATTAAAATGTTCTCAGACTTTCAGATTTCTGACCGCATTTTAAAATTAGCTATTTGTTTTAGCCATTTTTATACAGCTCTGTTTAGATGGCACACACATACACACAAAACAAAACAGGACTTTTCAAACGTGGAAGTTACAGAGAGTCCATTTACCTATGCATGAATTACATTCAGCTAATGAATTTGTGCTAAATAATGTGCTTTTCAGGATGCTTGGAGTCACCATATCCTTGATCTGAGAAAGCCGTGACTGACACTGAAGGGCAGGATGCCAGCAGCTCTTTAAAATCCAGCTTCCCGAGTTCCCTTTGCTGCCCCGTCTGCTCTAGGTTAGGAGGAAGGCCCTGATATTCGGGCCCCCACAACTCACAGTCCCGCTGGCATTGGGAATGCCACTGGATGGCAGCATTTTCCCGTACAACTCTGCAGAGGCAGGGGAGATGATCATTAAGGGAAAAAATGGTTAAAAAAAATGAGTGGGGAGGAAAGAAGAAACCATTTTGGAGGTTACCAGTTTGAAGACCAGCATGTATCTTCACTTCAGTGTAACTTATGCAAATCTTTGTAGTATTGCAGCTCGTAAATCCTTTGCAGGTAGGATATGTATATTGAAATGGGGAAATCAAAAGCAGGGTCTGACTTTTTTTTTTTTTTTTTTTTTTTTTTTTTTTCCATTGCTTTTCTGATTAGGGGATCTGTTCCAAAGTTGGGAGCAGTCTTGTGTCTTTAAGAAGATGTGCAGTGTTTGTGGGTTTTCTCCATTCTCTTTTTTCACCACTATAAGTACCACTATAACACATATTTTTTCAGTCCTTTTGGCACCTGCCTCAGAAAGCACCTAACAACTATTGACTTACTTGCCTTGAGATTTGCTTATGCACTCACATGCATAAACTTTAATGCAAGCAATATTACTCAGTTCCAACAGCTTATTGGGATTACTTTGTGGATGACATGTCGTCTTTTCCACTCTTGGCAAATACAAAGGACCTTTTTTTATTATTATTATTTTATTTTTTATTATTTTTATTTTTTATTATCTTTTTTATTATTATTATTATTTTCTCTGCATTTTGGAAACAAACACTTCCAACATTTTCAGTTTTCAGTGTTCCCTCAGATATATTGCAGGTATCAATCTTAGCAAAACATTGGCAAAAATAGGTTCTCATAAATTATGCAGTGTGATATTTCACTGAAGATTTATGGAGAAAAATATATGTAACCTACTGTTGTCAGTTAATGATTTGAACTGATTAGATAAGATGTATGTATTAGATAAGAACCAATTATATATATATAAATGCATAACTAAAAAACTATGGATTATCTATGCTGACCTAGACGGAGATTCAGGAGGAGTTAGCAAAGTCTTACGTTTTGGAGGTGTTACTTTTATCATTATTATTTTCTCTGCAGCTTTCTGTAGTTAGGAAAATGTAATTTAATTTGGTCTAGCCCAGCAGGGGTGGGAAGGGGGCAACATTCAGTCAGATCAGCTCTGCTGGCTGAAACATGAGGTGGAAATGGCTGTGAATAATCAGGGATATATATTTCAGAATGTGATCTTCTCTAGCTTAGACTTAAACTAACTTTTTAATGAGAGCAAAACTCTCTTGCTTCCCTTTAGAGTGCTGGAGCTTATGATCTGTTTTGGTATTACAGAAAAAAAAACAAAAACAAAACTTATAGTCTTTTAATTGTTGTTGTTTGTTTTTTTTTTGTTTGTTTGTTTGTTTTTGTTTTTTTTTTTTTTTTCTTATTTTGTCTCCCCTCTCTCACAGGCCTTACCATGGCCTTCTGACGCTTGAAAATATTTGCTGTTAGGCAATGTAGGTTGATTTGAAAAAGGTTAGTGGTTTAGAGCAACAGCGCTGTTTAGTTCTTCAAGGATTGGAGAGGGGAGATAAAATTTACCTCCTTGTAACTTTTTTTTTTTTTAATATTTTTTTCTCTCTTCCTACAAGCTAGATTTGCTTAATCACAAAGGCATGATACAACAAGTGTACACAGCTGATAGGTGTCTGCCTAACATTCACTCCTTCCTCTCAGAAATACTATTTCATGAACCCCTCCCCTGATTTTTAGGCGAGTTCTGCACATACTGCTGGTTTCCAGATTATACTATCATGTCTGGTGTGGAGAACATTGGTAGCATTATTGCTAAGCATTCAAGACTTTAAAATTACATGTCTCAAGCTCCTTTCATTCTTATCCTTTCATCCTCTGACATATGTTCGGTTTCATTTCTTTTTTTTCTCTCCTTTGCCTTCCCTCCAAAGATACTTATGTTGAACAGACCCAAAGTTGTTCCCCTCCTGAACTTAGCTGGGAATCACAAATAACAGAGAGGGCTGCAAGTGTCTGCAACAAGGTGCCTCTTAGTTGATCATTAGGCTGGAAAAATAATTGAGCAATGTAACGGTGCAGGTACTTGCTTTACAAAGAAGGAGTCTGCAATGCATTTTGGGTTTTTAAAGGTAAAGAGCAGCCCAGATTTTTTTTTTTTTAAATTTTTTTTTAATGTCACTTGCAAAAAAAGAAGCCTTTGAATGATGTGTCTGTTTTGTTGTTCAACAGCAATATAAAGAGCTGTGTGGCATTGTCAGTTGCCATCAATTCTTTAAGCACTGCTAGCCAAATAAATGCTATGTAGAAGGGTTCTTGTATGCCACCATAGGCACTGGCAATTGCAGGGTTTGACTTTCCTTCCTAGATATCAAGGAGCTGATTTCTGAGGAAAGAAAGAGGAAATCTGCCAAATCTTGGCCATTAATTTAGCTCACATCCTCAGCTGTTTTACTCTTAGAACATAGTGGGCTGGTAGAGTGAAAATTAATGGTGTTATGGCTGGTCCATTTATATAACTGTGGTTTGTGAAAACACCGAAGTAGCTGTAAGAAATGTAAAACTGTGAAGTTAAAAGCACCTGTTGTCTGTGTAGTGGAGGTCATTCTATGCAGGAAAAAAAGTAAAAATATATTAATGCATTTTTCTCTGTTTAAAAAGATTGCTGTTAGTATTTAGTAATCAAAATTAAAAACTAGCATACAGGAAAATTTTAAAGAAAATTAAATTATACCTTATATAGATGAATAGCTCGTCATTCCAATCAACGACAATACCTTATAAAGCAGGTAAACATGCACATGGTTGGTTAGACTCCTACCTCTCTCCTCCTCATTGCTTGCAATGCCATGCAGAGAAATTTTAAGCTTGAAAGCAAGCCACCTCCAGAAAAGCAAACAAACAAGCTTTGATTATAGTAACTTCAGATCTCTGAGATAGCTAATGCCTTCACCCTGAAAGAACAGTCAGAACATACAGTCAATACTGTCTAGACATTGTACATTAAGTGGAAGTGTGATATGATTAGCATTTTTGAAGTGGACTCCTCTGCTGTTTGAGTGACCTTCTTTCCACCCAGTTATTTAGACAGTGACCCTGGCATGTGAGGGATGGACATCATCAGATTGCTCAGTCTCATCAGACTGCTCTCTGCTTGTTAGGATTAGAATTGTCCTGCCTAGCATCATATTCATAGACAGCAACTAATGAATTCACCTTTAATTACTGGTTTATAGGTGTCTGGAGCAGGAGAAAACTGGGTTAACACCCAAAGCAAGTGAGAAGTCCTGAGTGGTCTGAGTACTCTCACTGGTAAAGCCTGGGCAGGGTTAGATTTATGGTGCTGGGCTCTGTATAATTGTGACCCTGGTTTATTAGCCAGGTAATCATGCACGTGATGAAATTCCCTGTTATAAGGCAGTGTGGGCTAACTCCCTTGCTTCTTCCAAATGAATTATCAACCAAGGTATGGGTATGAAGATATGTAGGCAAAGACTGCTAGCAGAGGTGTTGTAGGCTCTTTGAATGTTATGAATGGAGGGGACTGCTTCCTTTGCTTGTCTGTGGCACATGGACCTTTGCTAGATCACTTGCACTGATCTCTGTGTTTTGTTTTTCTTAATTGTGTGCAAGATGGAGGCAGAAGTAGCAAGTAACGGGAAAAATGTACCAAGTACTATCATGATTACACTGCTCACTTGACTTTGCTTTTTGCATGTACATGTTTATTTGTCTAAGCCTAAGCATATACACCTTATAAAGATTTCTAGACCAGAGATCCTATTTATTGGTCTTGGACATATCTCCACGCTTGTTTCAATAGATAGTTATACTAGCAGACTTCCTAACATAAAGACACCACAATCACAAGTTGCATCACTGTTAACAGAATCAAGACAAGAAATAGAAAGCCTGAACAGGAAGGCAATGTCACAGGGTTTACAACTTGCTTCCTCTCACCTCCACTGCCGTAAAATAAATGTTTTTTATGGGGTGTGACCTGTGACTTTGACCTAGCAAAGTAAATGACAATGGAGTGGGGAGAAGCTTTTCTCACGTCCCTGGTGTCCGGGCATACTTGTCTGCCAAGGACACTTGCTGCTTTTGCCTTGCAGCCACCTTGAGCCCAGCTCCACTGCCGGGCAGCTCCCAGAAACATTCACAGTGTGCAGGAAGGAGATGCTATAAAAGCAATGCCTTTTTTTTTTTTTTTTTTTTTTTTTTTCCTTTTTCTGTTCTTATTGCTAGGTGGTTCTCTCTTTGCATTTAGCATATGCTTTCTAGCCTTTTTGAAAGCATGAACTAGGAGTATAAGGGGTGAAGTGACAGCTGGCCTGTGCACTTGTGTGCAAAAGCAGAGGTCTATGCAGTTCCTTTACAGCACAGCTGTAGTCTGTGCCTGAGAATAAATCAGCAAACACCCAGATGTAGTAACAGGCACCAATTTTGTGACCGACTTGTAACCTGTTTGCAGCCTTGGCAAAACCCTGTAATGGTGATTTTTCCTAGCTGTCTTACTCCTCTTGTGAACTGTGAAGAGTGGGGGTTGGAACTTCCTGAAAAAAAAAATATATATATATATTTTTTGAGGGAACTGTGGCTGTGGCCAGGTTCTGGGAAGCAGCTACTAATGTAGGCTACTCCATGTACCACTGCCTTTGTGCAGAGATGTGGCAACCAGCTACCATGCAGTTCTCCAGAGGCTGTCTTAGCTTATATGATCTTTAAGCCTCATTTAGACTCATAAAGCTGCAATAGCTGTCGGTGACTAGTGAGAGATAAATTACATGTTTATCCAGTGCTGTCCTCTATAACAATTATGCTTTAACAGCAGGAGGAAAGGGAATAGTTAAAAGTAGGTTTAATCCAAAAAAGATGGTCAATTTCCTCTGATTACAGCATTTGCCAGTAGCTCTGGTCTTCCCTCAGCCTTCTTCCCTCCCTTCCTCACTTTCCCCTCACCCCATCCTTTGGCAAAGTTACCTTCACAGTCATGGCCTGCTCATGGCAAGGATTAATGGGTTATTGGAATCTGTGCACCTTACGGGAGTGAGGCATATATTCTTACGAGTTTCACTGCAATGCACCACAGTATATCATTTCATTAAACTGCACATGCCATGGTTATTTGCTGTTATTCCCCAGACCTCTATATGCAGTTTTAATAGTCTCAAATGCCAATAAAATAAAATAAATAAAATAAAATAAAATGATGTCAATATACATGCAGAGGGTCAAGAGAGACTATATGCTGCCTGCAACAACGAATTTATTGTCTCATTTATGTGTGAGTGGGGGAAGGGAGCAGTTTCTTCACTGTATTTTAATTAACTGTGTTTCACTGCATGGTAGTAAAGATAATAACCACAACATTAGTGCAACTACTATGCTATCAAATGCTTGTCACAGCCTAATATGCTCCAACAATATAGCTTCACAATAGAAACATGCACAACAAAAGAGCAGCTTGTTTTATTAATTTACTAAGGCTCCGTGGTTTTGGAAGGCCAGTATGTATTTCTGGGAGACTGATTAAAATAGAAAGAAGTATACATGGTAGAGAATAATGTTTTTACTGGTGTGGGATTCATTTAACAAAAGTGTTCCTTCAGGAAAACAGAACCAAGATGCTAATGTTATACCTCATTTATTGCCAGCATATTCAGTGACATTTCATAATGTACATCTGTCAGCCAGAGATATAAATGGATGAGGTGAACCATGCAATTTACCCTCAGGAAGTTCCATTAGAGCCCCCAAAGTATAATATTTATGAGGTCAGAATCAATTAATCAGATAGCTGTATTTGCTTTTCAGCTCAGCATGCTCTTCTACACCAAGCTGTTGCATTGAGAAAGACTTTCCTATATGGTGAGAGGAGTCAGTTTGTGTGTATTGCATGAACTCTGTTTTCTAAATGCATTGCTATTCTCACAGAGCTTATACTCAGTAAAAATACAACCTATAAGTTAAGGGAGTGCAAAATAAAACTCTATCAAAATATACTGCAGAGTAGAATACTTCCATATCACTTCCTTATTGCTACAGCCTAGCCTCATGGAAATCTGTTGAAAATGAGAAAACAACATGGGAGAAAATGGTGCACCTCAACCAAAGATAATTCCAGTAACTGGAAAATATTGTAGGGAAGGGAGGAAAAAATAGTTAATTTTAAAAAGTTGAAGGTTACTGATGAAATAAAATGGCCACAACTTAAGAAGAAAATCCATAGTACGTTTTGAAATGCTAGCAAAATGATTTTCCTTTGCAAACATGTCCTGGATGCTTGGTACTTTAGTTCTCTTGTGCTCTGTTTGATTTATTGGATGGTTGTGTATTTGAGAGCACATGGGGTATATTTTTTAATTTTTGTTTTAAATTGGGGTTGTTTCCTGGTATATTTTCAGCCTGACAGACCACTTCTCATCCTCTGACCACAGGTGGAGAAGAAGGTTCTTGATTTGGCCATGCAGTTTAGTGTCCTCAGGCTGGGCTCCTGGGAAGGGACAGGTCATGGTGTTTGAGATGTATGCTTTTGGTTCTTAAGTAGTGGAGACTGTTGCTTGTGATGGGATTTTCAAAATCTTAACTGTAATTTAGATTTTGGAAGGTTTCATTCTGCATACCAAATGAATATTTATCATACTGCAATGTCTTTTTTTTTTTTTAATTTTTTTTTTCTATTTAGACAACAGATGCAGAAGATTTTTGTTGTGAAATCTGTGTCAGTATGATTGTACTGTCATAACTGATGCCAAGATGTGATCCAGCCTTTCTTAGTTTCTTTGAAAAGGAGTTAAGATGGTTCAAAAATTACCTGTTGTCTAATAACATGATATTTCTCTTCTGATAAAATTTCTTGAAGATGACAGAAAGAGCAGAAGGTGTGTATCTGAAATTAGTGATAGAATATTCCTAGCAAAGCATTAGCTAGGAAAAAATATCAGAACAATGTTTTACTCAAAGTCTTCACCTCTTTGCATAAAATTCTTAACTAGTGTATTTTGTATATAGAACTTCATATTTCATTACCAGGAGATGAACCTTTCACACTTCTTCAGACTTGTTCTTTTGCTCTTGATTTTTTTTCCCAAATCAAAATTTGTCCGAAAATACAAAAATACAAAAAAAAAAAAAAAATACATCTCAAACCAATACATCTCAGGAAGGGAGTTTCAGAACAATGATCCTGTTTACTGAACACATATGCACAATCCTCCCCATGTATCACTTAGCCCTATGTTTGTACATCCTCACTTCAGAAATGATGACTCAACACATGTTGGAAAGACATGTTGGTAGACAGACTAGGAGAATCTAGGAGTATCTAGGAGTAAAGGAGAAAAATAACACAACCATCAATCAGAACAAAGAGGGGTAAAAAGGAAAATAGTTAGGTTGTAGCTTCAATTGTGTATTCCCATGCAAGGCGCCCTGACTTGTCACAGTGTTAGCAGTTGACTTCACTGGTCTTGCTGCAGCTGATGGCTACGTGGCCAGTTTCACCACACCTCACCATATGCTTGCTGGACAATGATGAAGCAAGAAAAAAAAAGTGTAGACTTACAACAGATTTTGTAGATAATTGTGGGAGAAAGTTATCAGCTGTAGAAGAGACCGGTGGTCTAATTTACCAGGGATATAGAAAAGTGAGTTCAAGTACTTGTTTTATAAAAGTCAGTGCCAACGACTTGAATGCTGCTTCTTACATTCCCAAGTAAACATCCCAAACATCCCCTAGAGAATTTTTCCTTTCTTTTTGTGGTATTGTTTTGCTCCTGTGCATCAGAATCAAATGACAAAACCCTGAAGGAGAAATCTGCCTGCCCATGTGGCAGCAAAAAGCAGAACTAGGTGTTAAGGCATTCTCCACTGCAGAAAACATGACTCTCTTTATCAGACAGCTAGCTTATCAGCAAATGCAGCATTTTCTGAAACACTGTGTTCAGTCTTATTTGTGTATGTGTATTCTCATTACCTAGTTGTATCAAGACACCATGAACATCAGTGAATTTCTGTCTCTTTGCTTTGGCTTTATATTTGGACTAGTTAATATTATTGATAGGGTGTCATTGACCAGCTGAATTCACGATATTTTACTGCTTTGCGATTCAACTACTGAAGCCTTGTAAACAGAAGGTAAGCACTTTTCGAACAAGAGTGAATACCCTTGTTTGCATATGAATAAGTATTTGTCCAACCTTGTTCCCTCCATCTATGCAAATACAAACTCATACATGTGAATGGATGTGGAAAAATGAACAAACAATCAAACAAAACATAATAAAAATGAGGAGCTGAATTTATGGAATGGTTTATTTTCCACTATTTGTCCTGCTGTCTTCTCTTCTGCTAGATGAGGGCTTAAAAAATTGCCCACAGCAAATGGTAGAGCATTTTTGGAATAAGGCTTTATGACATGAACAGCAAGAAGAAAGTAAATTGTTCAGCTGCATGGAGGAAATGCTGTGTAGTTGGTTTTCAGCCAAGACTCCAAGTCTCTCATTGTAAGGCAACTTGGACAACAAAAATCACTGATTTTAGAAGACAGTGAGGAAGTAATTGCTTTCTTGTCAACAGTATTATTAGAGGGTATGTTATGCTAGTAGGTAAGGCAAGTTACTCTCTGCCATTGTCTTGAAATAAGTGGGGTACATTTCTTATCTGTACAGGTAATGTATCTCTGCAAACAACTAGGACTGTCTCATCCACCTGTCCACTGGTGCACCCCTTGCTATATACTACCCTGCACCATGTATCTGGGAACTGCCTGGTATACTGCAAGCTGGCCAGTACTCAGTCTGTAGGGTCCTTGATAGCATTTTTATTTTTTTTTGATAAAATGTTTTGATAACTGTTCTTCCAAAGTTGAACAAAAGAATTTTAATTAAGAATTAGCAAAGGATTAAGAGACACTACAGATAACTACATCTGATACTTGCACAATACCTTGTGGCAAGATCTGAAACAAGTGAGGTAAGGTGTTGCCTCTTGATTTATTGCAAGTTCCTTCATCTCCCAGTGGACCACTTCCTGGAGGCTCTTCTTGAGTGATTTATATGTGCTCACCTAAATTCTATGCACATTAGTTCTGGAAGCATTTCCTTTTTCTTATCTAGGTCTGCCTTTTAGGAGTCTACTTTTGAAATTTTATTTGTTTTAACTTTTCATATTAGCATGTACAGCAAATAATTACTAAGACACCACCATGGAATTCCATCCAGTAAATGAAGACAATGCTTTCTTCGTTTAGATCTATTCCCCTTTACAATATCATAATCCCCAGTTTTCAGTTGCTACACTCTGAATGAATATCACATCTCCTTTATTCTTGTATCCCATGACCTCTTTTAACATTCTGAGATACTGGTTAGCTTTGCATTATAGCAAAGGCTGACACAGACACCTTCTCAAATGTCCTTCAAAATTCCCTTTGCATACTGCAAGTAGTTCTTGGTGGCTCCTGCAGAGCTGTATCTTTAATATTGGCTTATAAATAGCAAAGAAGACAGGCAAAAATAAAACCTCTGTAAAAGAGGAGGAAGATAGGAAAATCTGATTGTGGCACATTCTAGAAAAGTTAAATGGTTATATTTAACTGGATTGAGAAAATTTATAAACTTTGTGTTAAAGAAAATCTTAACAAGACTTTGGAAGTTAGGTCTTCATTTAGTTGGAAGTTAGGAGAATCAATCTATGAGTATCTAGGAGTAAAGGAGAAAAATAACACAACCATCAATCAAAACCATCACAACCATCAACAAAATGAATTTAGTTAAAAGGTGGAAGAACAATTTTTTTATTTATTTTTTTTTGTCCTCATCATGGCGAGCAGTGTTAGAAAGTTTGTGAAGGTAAGAAAAGAAAGAAGAAAACAATTAAGTAATTTGAAATGAACATATTTTTGGCCATCTGGGAGAAGGGATGATATCACAGAAAAAAGGATCTGAAGATTGAAAATCAAATAATACATGACAGTAAGCTGAAAGAGGAGTCAGGGATTTGTTAAGAACAATCAAGCAAAAACAGGGTAACTAGCTACAACATGCTGAGGAGGATGCTGAACAAAAATGATATTATTTAAAGGTTCTTTTAAATGAAAGCAAGAAAAAGAAACTTCCTACATCTAAGGCACAGTACAGGGAAAAGTAGAGAGCAGTACAGGGAAAATACTAAAATGCATAAATATCCCAAGGTAATTATCTCTGACAATTTTGATAGAAGGGTACTTTATCTGACTGTTCAGAAATTGAAGGCATTAATACTGTCAGGGAGGACACTAACTCAATCGGAAAGTTACTGAGGGTGTTCTAGAGACCGTAGGAAAAAAAATAAAAAAAGAAGAACATATGTTCTGTCCAACATGATGAACGAGGGAGAAGGTACCCATGGGTCTAACATTATGTCTTCTTCTCTGTAGAGAAGAAGAAAGCCAGCAGAAAGCCATCCATTTCAGCGACTCTACAAGAGAGAAGTGAGACTGCAGAAAATTGGAATGCAAGATTCAGAAAACAGACTTCGTATAAGATTAAGATTGTGCTGAGAACTGGTAGAAGGTAGTTGGGGAACAGTACTGCACTAGCACAGAAATGTGGCTTTTGTGTTGGAGCTAATGCATAACTGATATAGAGTAAGCTGAGTCTACATACACAGTCTGCAAAGGACTGTAGGAATAAATGTACTTATCTGAAATAATCCAGAAAGCCAAATACAGGGGAAGTTCTATGAAAGTTGTGCAGAAAGTCTCTATCTGTTTTCAGCAAAACACATACATCTTAGTGAAGTCTGTCAAAAATATACTGTAATGGTACTAGCATGTGATATTATTAAAATGAAATAAGTGTGTCCCCCTTGTACTGATTTATTTAAATTAGGATGTAAATAGAACTATGCAGTTTCTATATATGGAGGTAAATTCAGATTATCCTGTAGTTTGTATTTATTTCATGTGCTCTAAAAATTTAGTAAGAGAATGTCCTCATCCAAATTAGCTTAATGCTCTGTGTGATAGTTTCATGAATGAAAAAATCTATCCTTTAACCACTATTAACTTAAGAATAGACTGCATATGAGATTTTTGTTTGTCAGGACTCAGAGCAGGGTCAGGGACAATGACCCGATTTATTACTGCTCTTCTAGTTGGAGATAATTGGAAAGATCTTCCTAGTAGTGAAATGAAGGATTTTATAAAGACAGCTTAAAGCCCATCAAAAAGTGCCATTATTTGATAGCTAGCTGAATGCATTTATATCCTGTAAATAAAAGTGTTGGTTAAGCAATCAGCTAGGTTTTCCAAGTACTGTTATCACCAACCACTTTTCCTATAAATTAAGCTGTTTTCAATGAAAATTCTTATTCCAAGATTGTCTCTTCTTTTGCTTTTTGATGTTTATAGTAGCAGAAACTCCACTGAAATCTATAGAGTCACTGTATTTAATCTGATAAAGCTAGGAGAATAGAATTGGGCTTGGTCTTTTGATGTGTGTAATCACCTGGGTCCTGAACAAATTCTGTTGTTGTGTAATACATCACGATTTGTCCAGGCAGATAAAATGGGGGAAGAAAGATATAATAGATCTAATTTTTCCAATCCACATATCCAAATGCAGAGTAGCCTTGCTGGACTGGGTTTGTATATCAGAGATGTAGTTGAGTGATCCAGAGGGCTGGTACACTTCCTCTTTTGCCCAGTATTTTAAAAGAGAAGTTTATATGAGTGCAATGATGCCTTAATAAAAGAAATGGTTAATTATTTGTGACAAAAGGGTGGGGGGAAGCTTCACTGAAAGTTTTTTACTTTTTTTTTTTTTTTTTTTAAAGTACCTGTTTGAGTTCTGCTGCAACAGTAAGCACATGATATATGTATAACTAAGCACTTGATATATGCATAACTTTCCTGATTGAATATTGCAGCCAATAATTATTTACTGTGAATGGCTACCAAACTTTTTTTATTGTAATGTAAAATAATTTGCAAACTAAAGATCTCTTGAGACTTGCCATATACTATTCACTACCTTGATTCGTTCGGAAGTGATTGTCTGCCTGTACTTGGCTCTGGTGAGGCCACACCTCGAGTACTGTGTTCAGTTTTGGGCCCCTCGCTACAAAAAGGACATCGAGGTGCTCGAAAGAGTCCAGAGAAGGGCGATGAAGCTGGTTGGTCTGGAGAACAAGTCCGAGGAGCGGCTGAGGGAGCTGGATTTGTTCAGCCTGGAGAAAAGGAGGCTTGGGGCATCCTTATCACTCTTTATAAGTACATTAAAGGAGGCTGTAGCGAGGTGGGGGTTGGTCTATTCTCCCACGTGCCTGGTGACAGAACGAAGGGGAACGGGCTAAAGTTGCACCAGGGGAGTTTTAGGTTGGATCTTAGGAAGAACTTCTTTACCGAAAGGGTTGTGAGGCATTGGAATGGGCTGCCCAGGGAAGTGGTGGAGTCACCATCCCTGGAGGTCTTTAAAAGACGTTTAGATGTTGAACTTAGTGATATGGTTTAGTGGAGGACTTGTTAGTGTTAGGTCAGAGGTTGGACTCAATGATCTTGAGGTCTCTTCCAACCTAGACAATTCTGTGATTCTGTGATTCTAGGTGCCTGTGTTCTTTGCTTGGTGAAATTTCTTTTACATTTTACTGTATTTTTAATTTCTTTCTAAATAAACCTAACATGTCTTGTACCAGCTACTTCCCCTTAAAATTAACTTATAATGTATACTTCTATATGTTTTTTATATGTATCTATTCCTTTCACAAATAGAAATATTTCCTTTGGATTTGTAGTAAAAGTGTTTTATAATACTGTACTAATAGTTAGATTTTTGAGTAGATAAGCTTGAATTTATTAAGTCTCTAGGTGTGAATTTTGCCAAGCTGAATCTCAAAAGGTAGATTTAAATTGTTTAGAGATCACTGCTACATCTTTAAGATGAGATGTAAGGTTTGTAGTCCTAGTTTCCAGACTATGAATGGGACCTGTTTTTCTCTCCTTTTACTTATGCTGGTGTATACCTTACATACAGTGATGGCTCCCCTGACCTTTAAAGTAAACATATACAGAACAAAGAGGGGTTTGGAAAGTATGAAACCAGTAGGATCAGACCCTTGGTGATTTGCTTTTTGTGCCACCTCCAAGCCTGGGAGGCTCCACCTATGTCTCAAGCTCTGGAGCCTGTGATGCTGCAGTATCCTCCAATTAAACTGAAAGTAGGTAGAAGTGGGAACAGGTTCTCTTGTGGGTGATCCAGTGGTACCCATATCACAAGCTAATGCAAATAACTTTGTCATCTCCATACTTTGCCAGAGCAGCACATTGCGTGATGAGTGGGGTAACACAGAAGCCAGAAGGCAACAGTGCTAGGAAGCATTTCCTGCAAGTGTTTTAATCTGGGCTGTGTGCTGCAGCCCAGTGAGAAGAGTGAATTGCCAGCTGGTATGCATCTCACCATTTTGTCCTCCTTACCTGTCTGACAAGAAGTCTTTGCAGGTCCTTGCTTTTCTGATAGGCTCCTTTGATTTGTTTTAGCCCATTTCAGGGAGTGAGATGTGTACAGAGGGGTGCATATATGTGAACTGGGTCTTAGTGAATTGTATCATAGGGGCATGCGTGTGCAGTGCCTTTGCCTCTTGCATAGCAGCTTGTTTCTGAATCAAAATGCTAGGGCCTTGCTTGTTAATGTATCTTTTTTTTTTTGACACCTAGGTACAATCATTTGCAAATATCAACATTACAATAGTTATTTGGAGTCTAGTTTCATAAGCTTTGTCTGTAGAAATCTTTCCCACTGAAATTCTCTGTGATTTTAAGAGAAAAGATATCTCTAATGGCACCATGTCCCAGGGAGTTCTGGGGATTTGTTTTGGGCAGGCAAGGAGGGAAACATTTCTGTTCAGACTTCAGTCTTGCTGCTCCTGCTAAAATGTAGATAAAACCTTGTGTGAAGTCTGAGGCGTGACACCTGGTACAGTGGATTATAGAGCAAACAGGCCAATCTTTTTTCATGCAGGGATTATCCCTGCTGCTGCTGCTGCTGCTATAGAAACAGCTTTTAAATTCATGGTCAAGAGCTGCAGACCCTTAGAAAAGTTTGTGCTGGGGTAGGCCAAGCAGCTGCTTCTCCCCACATCCCATGGCAGCTGGGGCTGGCTGCTGTCACCAGTATTTCAGTAATGCTTCAGGCTGATTACAAAATGACACATCTCTCACTTGCTACCCTCCTGTTTCCTGGCCATTGGGGTTAGAATAGAAGAGACCAGACCAGAATGGAACGGAACAGAACAGTTGGAAGAGACCTCCAAAGATCATTTGGTCCAACTGACTGACCAATTCAGGGCTAACCAAAAGTTAAAGCATATTAATGAGGGCATTGTCCAAGCACCTCTTGAACAGTGTATGATATGGGGCATCAACCACCTCGCTAGGAAGCCTGTTTCAGGGTTTGACCACCCACACAGTAAAGAAATTTTTCCCAATGTCCACTCTAAATCTTCTACTGGTACAGCTTTTTGCCACTCCCACATGTCTTATCACTGGTGACCAGAAAGAAGAGATCAGCACCTTCCTCTCCATTTCTCCTCCTCAGGAAGGTGTCGAGAGTAATGAGGTCATCGCTCAGCCTCCTTTTCTTCAGACCAGTCAGCCCAGATGTCCTCAGCCTCTCCTCCCAGGACATGCCTTCCAGACATTTTAACAGCTTTATCACCCTCCTTTGGATGCTTTCAGGGACTTTAACATCCTTTTTATTTTGTGGAGCCCAGAAATGCACACAATATTCAAGGTGAGGCTGCACCAATGCTAAATGCATTAAAGGAGAATCACCTCCTTTGATTGGCTGGCTATACCATGTTTAATGCACCCCAAAATGCAGTTTGCCCCTTGTCTGTCAGGGCACACTGTTGGCTTTGTTGAGCTGATTGTCCATAGAGCCCCCAGATCCCTTTCTACAGGGCTGTTCTCTAGCCATTCACCTCCCAGTCTGTACCTGTGTCTGACATTACTCCATCCCAGGTGCAGAACCTTGGGGTCAAATTTACCTTTGTTGAATTTCATGCCACAGCTGATGGCCCAGCGCACCAATCTATCTAGATACCTCTGCAAGTCCTCTTGTCCCTCCAGGGAGTCAACAACAACCAGTTTAGTGTCATTGGCAAACTTGTTGAAGATGCATTTCACTCCTGCATCCAGACCACTGATAAAAATGTTGAACAGAACTGGCCCTGAAGCTGAGCCCTGAAGAACATTGCTAGTAACCATCCACCAGCCAGATGCAGCTCCATTCACTATGATTCTTTGAGCACTACCATTCAGCTTGTTCGCCACACAGCGTAGTATGAATCTGTCTATCTCACAGTCAGACAATTTGTCCAGAAGGATGTGTGAGGGCCAGAATCAAAGGCCACAGGAGGAAAAAAATAAAAAAAAAATAAAAAATTGCATCCACCACCTTCCCTTCATCAACCAAATGGGTGACTTTATCATAGAAGGAGATCAAGGAGGCAGGACTTTACCTTAAAGAACCCATGTTGACTATGCCAGATAATAACTTTGTTCTTTACATGCCTTTCAATATCTCCCAGGACAATCTCCACAACTTTTCCAGGGACCAAGGTTAGACTGACAGGACTGTCAGTTTCCTGTGTCTTCTCTCATGCCCTTTTTGTAGATGGGTATTACGTTGGCGAGCTTCCAGTGAGCAGGGACCTCCCTGTTACTGCTCCCCCAGTCCTGGTCTTCCACCTCTGAGTTCCAGTCAGACCAAGATCTGTTGTTACTCTTAAATACTGGGGGGAAAAAATATCTGTCTTTTTCTAAATTGGGTTGAATTGGACTGGTTCTAAGATGCACAGAAGGAAAGTCCTATAAACCTGTTGAATGTTCGTTAAGCCTTTCTGTGGTTATTTGAGGAATCGTAATGTTTAAAGTATATGTTGCAAGTTGCACAAGTGGTCTTCAGCCATTCAGACTCGTAGACATGAAGGCTTGTTTGTGCAATTGCTAAACCAAAGGTTCCTGGCTCTTGTTTGCATTGCAGTACAATTTGCTGTAACGCAAGCAAGATATTAATCACCAACAAAGCAGAGTTGACGTGTTTCAGGTACTCACCTAGTCCATCCCTTGCTAACCAGTTCATAAAACTCTCCAGTGATGGGGATTCCATATGTTAGAAAGGAGTTTATCATCAGGTCCTTCCAGTTTTACCTTCTGTCTTTTGGCATACCTATGAAATTTTCCATGTTAGTATTTCTTGCAAATGTTGATTTTTTTTTTTTCAGTCTCTTGCAGGGGCATCTGATCTGTTTATGATCAAAGTAGAACAAACCCTAGCATCCATCTTTTATACAGTGGGAGCAACTCTGTGTACATACTGTACAGAGATCAAGATTAGAGAACTCCATCTCTAAAGGGGAGAAAAAGGAAAAAAACAGAATAAAGTAACCTCACATTTCTTTTTAATTGCCTTGAAATGCAGTGCCAGAAATGATAATAGTGGTCTCAGTGTACATAGTTGCCTTGAAAAAATAAGAAAAATGAAAATGTGTTATTTCTAATTCTTACTGTACCATTGGAGTTGGATGATGAGTATTTCAAAGTGTACTCTGTCAAAGCTTTTCTCACAAGCAATGATATTTGCTGTGAATCTTTTAAACTTCAAATGATAGAAGTTTTTAGTAAATTAAATAATTTCAAAGAAATAGACTTTCAGTACAGATGTTTGTTGTTTTTTTTCGCTGCCTTATTTCCCTTGAATCTTATAATTGCATCTCTCTTCAGTACCTGCAGCACATTAATAATCTTCCTTTGCTTTCATCACACTGCAGTAGCTTTTTTTTTTTTTTTTTTTTTTTTCTCCTAATCCTTTTGGTTTTCTTTACTTAAATCAGGAATGGAAGCTTCAGTAACAAGGTAATATAGTAAGTGATAATAATATATAATGATGTATTCATTCTCCTTTTTCCCCACCTTTCACCCCCAGTACTATAATGAATATTAATGTCTGACATTCACATGAGAGCAAATGTAATCAAAGAGCACATGCATACAAAAAAAAAGAAGGGACTTTATATTTTGCTGAGTTTTCACATTGCTGAAATGGTACATGCTGGGCTCTGTGTATATACTTAAGGAATGAGACTGGAGCCTGTAGATTTAAAGACTGCAAGGTGATGCCCATAGTCTTTACAGTCTGACCTTCCATGTCACTGAGACTAAACTGACATTCTTGCACTTGCCCTGAGAAGGTGGTTACTGGGAGCATATGTTGTGTTTTTTGGAGCATTCTTTTCTTGATTCCCATCCTGGAGAGGCCAGCTGTACTCACCACCAGTGCATTTCCAGAATGCAAACCAGGTCAAACACTGGAACAAACCAGGAACAAACACTGCAGTAGGAGAGGTAAACACCAGCTAAGGTCAGGTTGGTTTTGGTGCCAGAATAATTTTCAAATCTGTCTATCACAGAAAGAGGTGAAGTACCCTTCATCTCAGAGGGAATGCAGATTCTGCTGGGGCTCCAGACAACTCCTGGGACCCAGGCAGGTCCCAGTCTTCTCCACTGCTTTTGTTTCATTTGTCCTTTCAGTCCCTTTTGCAAGTTCTCTGATTATTCCATTGAGTGGGTTGATTTTCCCAGGCATTTCATTATTTCTCAGATAGGGATGGCCCCTACTTGGAGCAACAAGAAAACAAGAACTGCCCCTGCTCCTTCCTTTTCCTTCTCCACTTTTTTTTTTTTTTTTTTTTTTTTTTGTGATAGGAGGAGGCAGACCTCAGCTCTTTATTTTTGCAGCAGTCACAAAATTTACATTTTACCTGCGTTGATGAAAAGTAGTGAACAAATGCTGGCAAAAACTGTATTCCATATTTGCACCCCAGTTCGTGGCTGAAAATGACAAACGGCAGTTTAGAGAGGTGGAAACTAAGGGGAAATCCTTTTTCTCCCCCTGTAAACTTTACATTTGTATAAAAGGGTATTGAGGACTGAAATGTGTTGAAGCCAGCTGAGGCACCTGCTCAGAAAACTGCTAACCCTTTGAGAGGTATATCTTGCTGTACTCCAGGATGTTCTTTGCAGGTTTAGCGAGAGCTATTCACTTGTAGGAGGAAAGAAAGAAGAAAAGTCTTCTTCCTAGACACAATCCCAGCAATACTATTTATAAATATTGATTACTGCTATTGTACTTATTCCTGTGGTACCTAGAAGCATTCAAACCCCACTGAAATCAGTGTAAAAGATGCTAATGATTTGAATTGGAATTAAACTGGACTTTGCGCACACTGATCTCACCTAGCTGATAATGCACATGATTTAGGTACCCAGCATTTGTCTTGGGTATATAAAATTATGGTCATGTGGAACATTTTCAGTTCTGAAGCTTCAGTAGAGAGTGGAGTTGATTTGTAAATAGCAGAATATTATAACCATGACTTCACAATTCTCTGATGGCGTTTTGTAAGAAATTTGTGACCAACATGGAATTTACTTATTCCGTTTTTCTGTTTGACTGCAGTATTCTGTGCCTGAATGGGTTGCACACATTTGCTTGGACAGGTATATATGTTTTAACCTGTAGATACATTCAGCTTGTTTTACAGGGACAGCATCCTGGGAGGTTAAAATTAACTGTTAGTGTAAATTATATTTGACATTTTTGAGTGGATTTTAAGAACATTTTATTTTATTTTATTTTATTTTATTTTATTTTATTTTATTTTATTTTATTTTATTTTATTTTATTTTATTTTATTTTATTTTATTTTATTTTATTTTTGCTTAAGATATGGGGTGTATATCATGTTGTCAAAGAGTGACTCGGAAGACCATGTGTTATCTATGAGTTCATTTTTTGACTCTTTTGAAAGTGGACTCTTGTCCACAGATTAAGTACTGATTTAAAAAGCTTGTTTCTACAATGAAAATATATCCCTTAAGAAGTAATGTGAGGGGAGAGAATAAGAAACAAAGGTCATTGGTCTTTTAAGACAGGTGAAGTAAAAGAGATGTCTCCTGTGACACAGTGTAGATGAAATAATTGTGTGGATTTTTCAACATTAAATAATGAATGATATGGTCTCAGTCTCTCATGTGGCAATTTTTTATTATTATTTTTTTTTCCCTTACTGTGTCTGGGCTCAAAGACTTCAGTTTTCAAGGCTGTGAACTGGAATGTTTTGGGAACACTAAACACTAAATGAAATTGAAATTCAAACATAACCTAAGAAAAAAATAAATGTTAAAATTTCAAAAGATGAATAAACACATTTGATCAGATTGTCCTGTGCTGCTGAGTGATTACATCTTCCTGCATTCAGAAATCCAGTCAGAGATACATGTCATTTGACTGACCACTGCACATATAGAGAACCACAACCTGTCAGTCATCAGTGCTGTGTTCAGAAGTGTGTCATGGTTTGTACCTTCGGGGCTGCAGATAGGAAAAAGCAAGTGGGTATGATGGCCACCATCTACAGGCAGCAGTCCACAGTATTCTAGCAAAGCGCTTTGAAAATCTGATGATGCGTTGTTTGTAAATGCAGCCTTTTGTTCTCTCAGATTTAAAGACATGTTTGGGCAAATAAAACATCTAATTTGAGTGATCTAATTGCTGCCTCTAAAATGCTCTTTGCACATTACACTCTTTAATTATTTCAGTCTAGTAGTTGTCTAGCAATGTGTCAATCTATTATATCTATGAGAATTAAGGGAAAAAGGGACTTCATTTAGGTATCTTTCAACAGTTGTATGAAGCTATAAATAGATTACCAATGTTTGTCTATTTTAACATTTTTCATAACTGTCACAACAGCAAAAAATAAATAAATGAAAAATCAGAGGAATTATTCTGTAAAGTTTTATGGTTCTTGATGGCAGTAACATGTAGTCTGAGAGAGCAGTTCATAAAATAGGTGGTAACAAAATAGAGAAAAAGCATAGTCTCTTCATTACTTCAAAACATCTCTAAACATGAAAGGAAATCTTGTGTGAGCATAAAGGGAAGAATATATAAATTAACCTCATTGTGCACTTTGCTCTACTTCCTTCAGATTGTGAGAAGACAACTTTTATTAAATTTATATATAGCCCCCTGTAACTCAAAACTCTCAGTAACCCTGCTGTAGCAATACAGATTCTGTACAAGGTACTTTAAAAATAATACAAAAAGCTTGCTGTCTTTTCAGGACATCACACCCGTATATGTGTGTAATTTGTTGTTCTCTAGGTAAGGAGAAGAAACTCTAAGAAAAGAGCTGGAATGGGAATAGAGTCACCATGTAAAGCTGTGTATCTGTCTTTTTAAATCAAAGACTACTTAACCATGTGGGGAAAAATAGAGACCATTGCCATGGTATTTTTCTTTTGTCAAATTCTCAGTTGGTTATGAACTTTGGATGTTCATTTATTACTTCGAGCCTTTCCAATATCAGCTGTTTACACTCATGGGAACACAGGGCATAATGCAATGTCTTAGAGCCTGCTAGGTTTAACGAGAGGAGGAATACTGATTCTTTAGATAATGCTTTTTTGAATAATACAATGTCACATAGGCCATGCAACTACAAAGCTTGACATGCTTGGAGTGGCCCATTGCTGTCTTCTATTTAATGATATCACCACCCTGGTAGATATGGAGAGAACCAAAAGGAAATGTTTCTTTCTTTACACTAAGTTGTACCTTGAAGTCTCCCATATGTTTTGGGGATCTGTACAACTGCATTCTGCTGCTGCTTGGTAACTTTGGGTAGGAAATTACAAATTCTGAAGGAACAATGTTATAAATATTTTTAAGAGTGCTGTGCGGCATGTGCTTTATTTTCAAAGATCTGCATGTTTAATGGAAAGGTCTGACCTTTCTCTAGGTTCTCAATTCTTGTCTCCTTTCCTCCTTTCCCTTCCAAAACCTCATTTGTTCACAGCTGAAGCTTTAGTCTATACTATAAGTCATATTCTGTGTTTGTTTCTGAGGGATCTTTCCTGTGTTGTAAGACAAGAAGTAGCAAAACTATATGCACACTGAAGTGTATTCCCTGAAACATTTCTAAAATGTTTATGCCAATGGCAAAGATTTTGTTTGACATTTTAACACACTGGAGTTGAATGCAAGAGCTGCAGGCAACTATCACACATGCTGCTGACATTCAGTTGCCTGCACTGGTTGGAGGAGGAAAAAACTCCCACTGTACTTGGTCTCTGCTCTTAAGTTGCCAAACTTGAAGCTCCTGTCTTGGTTAGACACTGCTGTTAAACTCAGACTGCTTCTTCTTTACATCACTTGGACTGCATCTTAAGTAGCAATCACAGAGACACTCCTTAAGTCCATGCCAGGCTGCAGGGCACCTGTTCATCATGCTGTAGGTGAGATGTACTCTTGCTTTCTGCACAAGAAAATTTGGGAGGGTGAAGCCTGGAGAAAGGGCATGGGATTTTTGTCCAGATCTGTCTGGAAGATGGAGAGATAGGTGCTTGTTTAAAAACAAATAGAATAACAACAACAACAAAACCAAAAAGAAACAGGTTGGCCTTCAGTGAACAAAGTAATCTAGGATAACTTCAAAGCACCCAACCACCTTGGCAACAGTAGCTACAGTGTAACTGAAGTCTGCCTTAACTCTTGCTGCCCATCTATCAATCCTTTCTGCATACATGTAAGTCCTTTCTATATTGTCCCATGCATAAGTCATCTCTTATCCTGTTTCTAGGGGGTACTTTTGCTTTGAGTTGGCTGACCTGTCCATGGGAATGGACTAACGCTCGAGTCAGTGAGCTTACCAGCTACTAATGTGACTTCTCCACATCATATATGACCCATGTTCTCTGAGATATACATATATATTTGACAGTTTTGGAAGGCATTGGATCTAAAAGTAAAACATTTGCCAAGCAAGTTGTCTCTTCACCTCACCTCTAATTAATTTTTGAAATCTGCAAAGTTTTTAAATTAGTAGTAGCATCACAATTTCTTGCATATTTCTCAGTTAAAAATAATTTTAAAAAATGTTCATATTCAAAACATACCTACTACACGCTAATGAATCTGTACATCTTATGATTCATTTTAATCAATAATTCATTTTAATAATTTACTACTATTACTTTTATTTGAGAGGAAAAACTCAACTTTTTTTTTTTTTTTTTTTTTTTTTTTTGTCTTTAAAGTTGCTGGAAATCTTTCTTCTCTGAGAGTGGGAGGCATCATTTTTAGAGATTGCTTGAGATTTCTAGAAAATTGAAGCAAGCAGATAGTAGCAGAAACTTATGAAAAATAACACACTTCTAGAGAATATCCTGACGTCTTGCAACATGACCTACTTCTAAGTCATTTTGTGTGTCTGGGACATAGTTTTGAAGTGACAGAATTGAATCCTGCAAGTGAGAAATGTCCATCATCTCTCTAATGAATAGGAAAATGAGAAAGGAACATTTTCCACCCAGCCCATTCTGGGGGAGGTTTCAAGGCACCATAGAGTGATTTGGGTTGAAAGGGCCTTAAAGATCATCTAATTCCAACCCCCCTGCCATGGGCAGGGACACCTCTCACCAGATCAGGCTGCTCAGGGGCTTATCCAACCAGACCTTGAACACCTCCAGGGATGGGGCATCCACAGCTGCTCTGGGCAACTTGTGCCAGGGCCTCACCACCCTCATAGTAATGAATTTCCTCCTAACATCTAATTTAAATCTCCCTTCTTTTAGTTTAAAAACATTCCTACTTGTTCTGTTATTGTCTGACCAAGCAAAAAGTTGTTCTCCATGTTTTTATAAGTCCCCCTTAAGTACTGAAAAGCTGCAATAAGATTACCCTGTAACCTTCTCTTCGTCAGGCTGAACAGTCCCACCTTTCTCAGCCTTTCTTCATAGGAGAGATGCTCCAGCCCCTTGATCATCTTTGTGACCCTTCTCTGGACCTGTTCTTCACATCTTCACATCCTTCTTCTGCTTGAAGCCCTAGACCATGATGCAGCACTCCAGGTGGAGCCTCACAAGGGCAGAGTAGAGGGGGACAATCACCTCCCTTGACCTGCTGACCTCTCCTCTGTTGACGCAGCCTAGGATGTAGGTGGCCTTCTGAGTTTTGCTGGTCATTCAACCCAAGAGAAGCCTGCCTGTTCCCAGACTGTATATGTGGTTTCTTTTGGAATTGCTGTAGTATTTGGTAATATTGCTTCTCTAATTGTTGTCTTGACTTTCAGTTAATAAAATGAGAGAAGAAGATGATTTTGAATGAGAGCCAAGGTCACCTGTATTCCCTGGTGGCTGAGATTGGTTTTGATGCAGCTGGTTTGGATCACAGCTGGTCTACAAAATAGAGCTGAGGAAGGGATTCAACCTTGCTATATTTAGCCATCCGCAGATTAGCTGAGTCTGGTGTTTCTATGTTAAGTTCAGAAACAGACATGCAGTTATAGTCTTGTGCTAAGATAAGAGAAATGAATCACCTTTTAGCATGCCAACTTGATGTACAGTCAGCCTTGACAAGTGATACCAGGTGTTTAGCTTCTAATGAATTTAGTTATGCAGAATGATTCCTGCCTTTAGAGATACTTGTGAAGAAGGCTGCGTCTGTAGAAGTACATAGCAAAGTCAGCTGGACAGTTTCATTTGATTTTCTTTTATTCTACTTGCAACTGCTTGCATTTGGGGGGAACAGGAACAGCATTGAAAAATACAAGTAAATATTGGCATATGTTCGCCATCAGGTGACTTAAATGTGTGCCCCTCTGCCCCACATCTCTTACGGCTTGGTACATAAACAGAAAGAGCAGAGTAGTAGGTCTAAAAGTTAACAATTAGCCAATTATAAATGCTTGGCTGATGAGTGATGGTTGGTGTTTCACCAGTCTGATGACCTTCTTGTGGCAGTGGTGGAGCAGGTGTTTTGAGCCAGTATTAATATCTAATAGAACCTTTAAATAAACTCATCTATCACAGGTATTAATGTTTGGGCAGCAGTTGCCCAGCTGTGCTTAGATTGTGACTTGCACCACCTTGCACAGACAAGGCCAGAAAAAAGTTTCCCTGTGGCTGTTAATACGCTACTGGAGGTGAAAAGACATCTTTTGACAAAGTGAAGGTGGGAGGTGAGGTAAATATGCTGTATTAGCTAATATAAATTCATGCTGTGCAAATATCCCTGTGGGCTCCAAAGCAGAACTGGTGTTTGAGGAGGATTCCAGGTGGTCTCTTGGTGATGGAGGATGAGAGGGATGATCATCTGACCAGGTATGAAGGGTTTAGCAGATCAAATGCTTTGCTTCTGTCAAACAACCCCCCAAAAAAGGGCCTTTAATTAACAGACTGCTTAATGAAGAAGCACAGAGAACAGAAATGTCAGCATTGAACCTCTGCGCCCATCCCCCCTCCCCCGCACCCCTCCCGTGAGAGGTTTTGAATCTTTGTGTGTACTTGCTTTATCTTTGCAGAACAGACACAGTACTTTCATAGGAAAAACTCTGGAGATGAAAACTGACTACATGAAAATATCATCTAACAAGCATGGTTTTTAAAATGGAATTTTAACAGAATATTGCTCAAGCAGGCCATGAATAGTAAGCAGACATATAATGCAAAAGGAGACCATCTTAAATGAAATGGGTTTCATTAGTCAACCTTTAAACACACTAGTTATGGATAAACTTAAATTATATGTAGCATTTATAAGCTTGTTTTTCTACTGGTCCTTCTAGCTTTTTCTGCTACGGATTCATACTTAATGTAAAGTTTTCAGAATCACTCTAGATTTAGATGCATACACTTTTTTGAAAGGTTGGGATGATAGATAATCTTTTAATTTAAATTATGTATGTTCACGTACAAAAATATGTATGTTTACATACTACTATGTTTAGTAGTATGTCTTGTTGGAATTAAAAACTAAATATAAAAATCAAATGATCATAGAAGCTGCTATAAGTGGCATCAAAGTGAATAAACCTGGGTCTTCAATCGCATGTGAATTCATTTAAATAGTCTGCATCTCAGTGATCCTACTGTTTGCACTTCCAGTATGTTTTTGTTTTTGCTTTTTACTTTTTTAATATTTATGAGTATTTTTTATTTACTTATTTATTTTTATGAAATACAGTCTGATGGAGGCCTTAAATTATGTTTGCTACAGTTCCCATCTCTCTGAGAAAATGATGATAGATCTGTATCTTCCGAAGGTGCTCAGTAGATGAATGAACTGGAATGTATGATCTGTACAGAAGCCAGACAGATAGCACATAATTGGATACACGTTGTATCATGGTATATAGCAACAGACATGTGGACTTCTGGATGGCAATGTCCATATACAGCAACCTCTACTGTAAGTGTATCTGTAGTAACTGCAAGAGCAAATTTCGCCTGTGTTGCACTAATTTTCCAAACCATTGCCTATGTCTTTTTTTTTTTTTTTTTTTTTTTTTTTTTTTTTTTGTGTGTGTGTGTGTGTTGTTCCACAGACCCTGCACAGTCAATTTTTGGAAGTCCAAAATATTGGACTTCCATATATGTCCAACCTGGTACATATTGCTAGGTATGTGTAAAGGGTGAAAATCAGGGGAAGGAAGAGAATCATTACACTACGTTACAGATATATACATGTTTGTATCATAGACAGAGCACTGACTGTAAAAAGACAAAGGTACTTAGACATTTCTGATGATGAAACGTCATCAGAAGTTTCCCTGCACTTAAGATTTAAGGGAAATCTGAAAGTGCACTTCAGACTTATTCATCAGCAGTCCTCCCATATATTAATTTGTCCATTTTTCTTCTGGTTGGGTTTTCTGTTTCTAGATTTATTTATCTACTTCTCAAATCTGAATATTAGTTTTATCTTTTTCTCACTTATATATTAACAAGAAAGGAGTAGGTCTAGATCTCCAAAACAAATCCAACCTGGAAGTCTTCCAGTCAGATCAGAGTCAGCAAAGGTGTTCCCAGAATTCAAACTTATATTTAGCTTCAGATGCCAAAAACATCTTCAGAACAAAACTCCCAAGAGTTCAAAACATATGCCAATACATTTGCACTAATTTGAATAGCAAGCCATATTTCTGTACTTGGGCTGAGAGTCTTAAACCAATACTGTGGCTTGGGGATTATTGTTAGTTGAAGAAAAAATATTATCTACTGTTATGTAGGCTGGTGAGAATTTTTAAATCTAGAGGAAAAACCTTAGTAGAAATAGCAGAAAGGAACAAAAGAGGGGGAGGTGGGGCTTCAGGAAAAAGTCACATCATCCTGCCCATATATTCTGTTGACTTCTTAAGGTTGTCATACTCTCCCTGCTCTGCTGCTCACTCATACCCATATGGGTGAGATGCTCAGGTGGAACCTAACTGAAACTCTCAGTTTTGATTTACTGCTTTCTTCAGATGCCTGACAGTTAGGCTGCCTTTTCCTGAAGGTACCCATGTGTGACTCTAAGTTCTGTGGACTTTGGCGAAGATCAGACCTGGACCTGCTGAAATAGGCTAGAAAGTGGAGGTCCTAATTCTTACTTTGTATTGGTGCAAGCAAAACCTAACTCCACTAAGATAGGAGAATTAAGCCTTTACTGAAACTGCAAATGAAATTAGAATAGGAGTTTAGTAATAATCTGTATAATGGATAATTCAAACTATGACAGTAGACATTAAAGGGTGAATTTTAATCATACGGTCCCCATAAAATAATATTTTTTATGATAAATGCTCAAAGAAACTACAATGAGCTAACAGTTGCATGTATGTCAGCTTAGATAACAAGATCTGTTACTGAAAGTGTAAACACTGTCTGTCTGTGAATACAATGCTGTTTGTATAATCGAAACTCCAGAGGGGACAAATTTGGTTTTAAGGAATTGGCAATGATATTGGCAATACATTCAACCCTTGATGTTCAAAAACTCCTGAAATTGGCCTAAAAATGGGACTTGACAAATAATCTTGGTACCCTTACACTTGCCTTCTGAGCCATTAGATTTGGATCAAATACTGTTTTCAGTTATATAATCCCAGGACTCTAGTCCTTGCAGTTTGAAAAATACCTGTTATTGTCTGCCTCACAATGCAACTGTAGGAGCTGGCAATAACCTAAAATTGACACTGAATCACTGAGTCACTAGAAAGATAGAATCCAATTTTATATTTATTCAAAAAAGCTGTTATTCAAACCAATAGGACATCGGTGAAGCAGATGATTAAAAAGGAAAAAAAAAAAAAATCCTTTGATAGCTGAAACTAAAACAGATGCCTAGAAACACAGATATAAGAGGAGTCTTGGTCAGCTTTCAGCTGCAGTCTCTCTCCTGCCTAATCCAGTAACTACTAATTCATTAGGATGACCCCTGAGAGGATTAGTCTGTATGAGCCTGTACAAAGGCCAGAAGTGGCTCTTGGTTTCATGTTGCTGCCAGTCAACAAAGGCGGAATGACTGCAACCAAGGCTGGTTTCCACGGCAGCCCTGGTGCCATCCTGGCATCAAATAGCTTGGGCTCATCTTTGTCCTTACAGAGGCTGCACAATGCAAGCATTACTCTAGGTTGAAAAACCTGATGCTTGGACCTCCATAGAATATGGCAGACTTGGTGGTTATGGGGCACCATAAAGTCTCCTCACTTGCTCCCTTTTCTTACACCCTAACTCTGCTGAGAACTGCTGTCTCCTGTCTCCTCTTGTCCCTCACTTTCCTTGCACGTTTGCCCTCTTCTTCGGTTCTTCTGCCCTTTTTTTTTTTTTTTTTAATTTAAATTTTAATTTATTTATTTTTTAAGATTTAATCCATCTAACATCTATCCTGGCTTTTGGAATCTTCTGATAAAAGGAAGGATTGCTTTCCAGCTAAAGCAGAAAGCAGCACATACAAACAGAACAACAGGCTGTATTAAACAGAAACCACTGCATGGGCACTGGGCAGGTGGCTGTGAAATGTGTGTGCATGCACATACCCACCATGTCACATGTGCTTTTTTCAATCATAAAATAATCTGGTCATATGTCCTGAGCCAGATCTTAAGCTCCCTGTACATGTAGCTAGATTTCTCATGATGTAATTCAAATTTAATCTAAATTCTTCACACTTTATCTCTTTACATGCCTGAAGCCACTGTGTTTCTCTCTTCTGTCTTTATGTGCCCATCTCCACAGTATCTGAGTCTCTCCCAGACTATTTCAGATTATCACCACATTTCTGATCAATACTTCTATTATTTTTACATGTCAGAAAGAGACCATTAAGGCTGATAAAGTGACACAAAGTCACAGCAAGGATATACTGCAGAGCAGCAACACTACAATTGTATCTGTACAAATGCAGCAGTGCTCCTTGGCTTTAGTGTAGGCTAGTCAACTGAAACAACTGCTACTCAATCTCCTTCAGACTATTGTTAGATTTTTAGTGCCCTAATGAGAGGCAGAAATATGGGCTGGCTACTGAGAGAGTTGGGAGTTAAATTTTAAAACCCAGATGGAGAAAGATGAAAGACGTACTTACATTTATTTATCAATGTCAGAAACTGGGCACAAGAGTGAGGAGGACTGAGTTTTTCTGAATGACACACAGGGACATGGTGGTTGTCTGTCAAGGGTTATCAATAAAATGAGAAGTTGAGTAAAGGGGACTGATAAACTGCGTTGTGTGGGTGTCATGAACAGCCAGCTTGGAGATGAGGAGCTAATAGATGTTGAGAGGGGAAAAATGGGCAAGGAGGAACTGGCAAACTGAAAAGAAATGTGAAAAATGCAGGTCTGGGAGAACAAAATAGGTTGATAGAATAAAGTTGTACAAGGTTGGACGTAAGGTCCCTACGTAGACATTAACAACCCTTCAAAAACTCAGTGTTCTCTGGGACATTAGGGAATTTTTTTTTCATCTGAAGTTGATAAGTAGCTGACTAATCTTTTTTGTTGTTGTTGTTTGACTGTTTGTTGTTTTCCTTCTGTTTTAGGACTAATAGTAGTGAAGCTCAAGAGGAAAATATTTTGATCAAGTGACCAGTCTATTAACTGCAATGCAAGTTTAAGCCTCATGAGGTAAGGCTGGCTTCATGCAGTTACAAAAATTCAGTGTGCTTAGAACCTTACACTGAGAGGTAGATGTCTGAAAAAATGTGTAACTTTTTTCTGTCTTCTGCAGCACTGTGTAAATTATGTATAGTAGCACAATGTTATTCCTGGCAAGATATTCCTGTCAAGATATTGCTCCTTGTAAATCATTGTAGAAGGTGAGAAACAGATGCTTTTGTTGCTAAGACAGGCTGCTCAGGTCCCACCGAAGAAAAAGTTGTTCTGAAACATCTTGACACATTTGGGAACTTTCAGATTGCTTTGTACTTTGTGTGGTAAAGGCATAGTATTTTGGGTATTGTGCACCCTTGCTTAAAATCATCAGCTTTCTCAATTCATCCTAATTGAAATCTGGTGATGGGGTCTGTGCTACAGCTGTGCTTTTGACATTGCTCTGGCAAGGGTTCCTGGCTCTGCTCACATTCCTTCCCTTCACTGTTGCCCTCTGGAGGAGGAGAAGGTGTTTGTAGAAACAAGCCCTCCTTCCCTTCCATCCATCCTTTACCTAGTCATCAGCATTGTAAAATCCATAAAGAAAATGTTGCCTGCTGATTTCAAACCTGTAATACTCTGAAGACCATCAGATCCTCATGATACAAGATGTTTAAGCTACAGCTGATTAACTCTGCTCCATTGATTTTTACATAGGATTTGGGGAGAGGCACAGGCTGCCCTACATATATGGGTTATATCCAGAGCAGTGAGAGTGATGGTACAGAACAGCAGTGGATGCTTTGATGACTTTTCTTAAATAATAATAAAAAATACATTTTAAGGAAACAAAGCAAATCCTGTAGGGCTCCATCAATGGTCTTATGGGGCTGGGTATACGCTGTCATAATTCTTCCCATGGCAGCTCTTTCCAGATCTTCCCTGGAGCTATTTTAGTAATTACCTGTTTTGGGTGCCTATGATATTCATAACACGAAAGCACATTCTTTTCACTACAAAAGAGCTTCTCCGCCTCCTGGTGGGCTGAAACTCAGGGCCCAAGTGTGCCAACCACTGTCACAAGGTTGGTCATTCAAGAACAATTGATTTCTAAATGTGCCTGAACTTTGGGTGACCTGAAATATAGCAGCAAGTATTACAAGCTGGGACATCTGGTGGACAATAAAACTTTTTTTTTTATTATTATTTATTTTTACATGAAGCAGCTGTACTTGAGCAGATGACCAGGGGCTGTGCAATCAAAGTGTGAATAGCTGAATTAGCAAATTGTATTAGTCTTCTTAGGCACTTATTTAAATGCTGCATGCTCCTTTTAAATTTTGCTTTATTAACATCTACCAAAAACACAGCAGTGTTGGCATTATGGTTATTAGTGACTTATTTGCTTCATTAAAATTTACAGCACGTTTTACATTCACCATCTGGGGCAGCTTCTCCCATGTTTATGGTTAAAACGTAACTTAAAGCCAGACCTAATAGTCTAAAATAAAATATTTTATAGATAAAACTCTTTTGTTGGGTGCCAGTTCCCTTTTTTTCTGTAGTGTCCTTGTGCATAAACAGTATGCCAATTTGCTTAGTCACTGTAGTACAACTTAGTGCTAGGATACAGACAAATATTTCTGCTTTCAATAAAAGACGTTGTTGTAAGGAAAGGTCAATTGTGCTATTACTTGGAAAACCACAGCTTATGGAGAATGGCAAGAGGGAATTAGAGGATCTTCAGACTAAAGGACCTTCTGGGTCACTGAGTCTAAACCCCTCCTATTGCAAGTAACTACCTTGGATAATCTTTTCAAAGGGATGGAGCAAGAATAAGCAGTGCAAGAGAAATGTGAACATGTTGAAAGGCAGCACATATGATCACAGCTCTGAACCCAAGCTGATGTGCAGCTGCAGTTTCCAAATTTGAGTTACCTTGCTGCTAACCACATCAGAGTGTGTGCAGAGTAGATCACATATGTCTTCACTTAACAGCATACACATAACTTTTAATTCTTCCTCCCTTTTCCTGCTTTTCTTTACTGGAGGATAGGAAACCCACTTTCTTTTTTCTTCAGTGGGAATTTGGAGAAATTTTGTGCTGAGAGGGCAGAGTGAAGGTAGGAGGAGAGGAGCATGCATTGTACTTGTACTGAGAACATGTGTCTTCCCCACCATTTGGAGTCTGAAAGAAAAGTCAATTCAAAACAGTATTTTTCTTGTTGTTGCCTATTGGAATGCTGAACATTGAAAATTCATTCACTATTTTTTTTCCCCTTTTTTTAATTCCCAAAGGAAACCTTCATTCCCCACAAGGCCAAATTAAAATATAAATACATAAAAAATACAAATTTTTTGAGTGTTAGACAGCTCTGTTAGTGTCCAGGTCTTCCTCAGGTCACTGCCTGAAAGTAGATCTGTGTGGGACATCCAGACAGACATGTTCATGTATCGCAGGATCTTACAGGCTTACATGTGCACTTGCAACTTCTCCCTTACCTCACTTGGATTTTAGGTATGTATCTCATATGATAGAGGAGTGGCAGTAACCTAGGTATAATTGGAAATCTTCCCTTTTATGTGTGTGATTTCATACTGATATCTCTTCATGACATATTTGCAGATCCTTGAGATTTCAGCATCATTTTAGAACTGCAGATAAATGAGTAGACATTAGAAAGGTCTACCCTCGATGCTTCATTTCTCCCTTGGCTTCAGCATGAAGTACATCCCACCTCTTCTCTTGTTTAAACTGGTTGATGTGACTGATGGATGTGTATTTTTTTTTTCCTTGTAGCTCAAAATCAAGTATTTTAAACTCATGGTTTACAGGGGAAGCTGACTATAGTTACTTCAGAAGGGAGAAAATTATGAATATGAAAAACTAATAATAACCTGATCAATTCCTTAAATTCTTCTCTTTGAAGCAGATTTCCTGCCTTGCCACCCTTGAAATTCACATACTGGTAAATTATGAATAAACAAGAAAGGAATGCATGGAACACATATAATATTAATTGTGCTGCCTAAATTCAAACAGGCAGTAATATGAAAACCTCCAGTCTTTCCACTCATTTTTAGGATATAAAGCTGAAATTGTGCTTGGCCATTTTTAAGTATAAAAATGAGGGGATAAATGTTTTATGATTCTTTAATCACAATCCTGTAGTACAGAAATAAGATACACACTGATATACACTGCTGTCACTGCTGTTCTAAACAGTATAATGCTTACCTGTTCTGCTTTATAATTTCCAAATTCCATCTTTGCATAAATTTTGAGGAGTAGGACAGGAGCAGGGGAGAGGTGAAGAGGAATGACTATACAGAAGAAAACCAAACTAGACCTGACCCTTTCTCCTCTAGATTTAGCATAAAATAGGAGGTTTCAAGTTCCTTCTGTGTCTTCCAGGGTTGTGATCTTGGACAAATCATTTTGCTGCTCTACCTTTCTCCTGTCTTCCTCTCCTTTGTGTATTTCATTTATTTGGATTTCAAATTCTCTGGTGAAGATATGCTACATTTGTTTTTTTCCAAAATTTTGTATGCATACAGAAGAAAATTTTGCCTTGTGTTAAAGGTGGACACTGGGTATACTGCTCCCCTGTTTTATATGCATAAAAAGAAAATACTAGCATCTTATTCCTGCCATGGTCTGTTGGCAGACTCCTTCAGCTATGTCTGTTTTATTCCTTTTGAAAGCCCTAATGTGTTTCTTTAATACCAGAATTTAAGAACTCCCTTCATCTGATATATTACCTTATTTTCTTAGCTGAATGTTCCAGAGCTGTTCTGCCATTAAACAAGTTAAGAAAGGAGTGATGAACTTCTACTGTATTCCCAATACTGAAGAGCCTTATAAGAAGATTTTTAATTTTTTTTAACAGAAGAAAACATGCCAACTCCTGGTGCTTAGAGAACCTTATTCTTTTGGAAGAACATACTTCTTTCAGCAATTTTTAATGACATTTAGAATTCAAACATAAAAGCACCAAGGCACAGAGGTCTTTGTGACTGTATAAAAGAAGATCTTGAGAGAAAGGTTTTCAGTTTTCAGAAGTTCAGAGGACTACAGAAAGCTGACTGGGGTAAAAGATGAAATTCTGGTTCAAGGCAAGCTAATGGGAATTCTGCAACAACATTTGCAACAAATCAACATCATTGTCTTTACGAGTCAGATTTTTTTCTAGAAACAATATTAGACATACTCACAGAATTAGTCATCTGGTGCTTGAAGAAAACATTTACCTATTAGAGTGTCTTTTTTCTCTGTCCTCTCCTCATTGTAAAACCTGCATGTCTATTTCTGCAGGACAGTGTTTTCTCAATGCTTTTAAAGAAAAATGTGAAGAGTTAAGACATACAAGTATCTTTTTTCCTCTTACGTTTCTGGGAGGATTACACAGTCTCTCCTGAGATCTCTAAAAGATTAAGAGAAGAAGGGCACTTTTAGCCAATATCTTTGCATGACAAATGGTTCCATAACTAATGGTGACCTGGAGACCAGTGCTACTTTTGACTTTTCCTCAACTGATAGATGCTTTTTTTTTTTTTTTTTTTTTTTTTTTCCCTTCTCTTCTACATTTAAGCTTTTGCTGTAGGGCATTTGAGATTGGACGGGGGAAAATAAATTGTGAGGTTCTTTGCCATTATTGTAAAATTAAATCTTGGAGATCTTTATGGGGTCTACCAGCAACTGTTAATGAGGCTTTATTAACCTTGGACAATATAGCATGAAATATTATGGTACAAATAAATGTAATGCCAGGGCCAAGCTGCCTAATAAATGGCATGATAGAGGAACCATATGCCTAGAGGGTTATGACATAGAACCTTTCCCGTCTAAGTCACTATTTTAAATTCACCGTGGGTTGGCAGTGACTGAAGGCCGTTATTATCTAGTGACTTTTAAATAGGCTATGTGAAATAAAATGGAGGTCTCAGTTCATTTCCTTAGGGAGAGAGGTCCATGTTCCATATGACAGTAATTGTCATCTAAGTTCAAGACTCAGCACAAGATCTGTGTTTTGAATGGACATGGTCACTGAATGGCTCTTTCACCTCACACTCTGTACCCTTGCTCAGGGCTTTAAAGTGCTGTGATGGGGTATTGTTAGAGTTAATACTGTGGGCTCTCATAGAGACTCATTCGCTTGATAAGCAAAAAGCTTTGTTTCAGACTATTACCTATAATACCCTCTAAGGACTTCTTTCCATACTCTGCTCAGATAAATTAATACTATATTTAATAGTACTCTTGGTACAAATAAATGAGAACTTGTGGAAACAGGTATAGCTATGGTGAATATAATGAAGAATTAGGTCCTTTGTAATTATTAAATTCAGTTATAAGGAATAATTATTTGTTATACAGTCTTGCTTGATAGTGAGGAAGAAGATAGGCAGTTTTAAGTCTATTTCCAATTTTTTAGTAGATTCTCATCATCTAGTCTAATTAAATGACATATTACTAGTTTTTAATAACCCAGGAAAATGAAATCACAATTGTATAAACCATTGACTAATGATTTCTTCAACAGTGCTCCCTACTCCCCACCCCTGCCCAGAGAATTAAATATATAAATCTACAAGAAAACTAATTTATTTTTTTTAAAAGGAAGCAAACAGTAAGGTAGATGGATGAAATATATACTCAGGCAAAAAAAAAGTGAAATTAAAATATATTTTTAAAAAAGTATCTCTCCAAGTACTGTGATTTCTTCTTTTCAAGTATGTCTGCCTTTGTAATTTTACTATTTTCAACTTCTTCCTTTCCTTTCCTTTCCTTTCCTTTCCTTTCCTTTCCTTTCCTTTCCTTTCCTTTCCTTTCCTTTCCTTTCCTTTCCTTTCCTTTCCTTTCCTTTCCTTTCCTTTCCTTTCCTTTCCTTTCCTTTCCTTTCCTTTCCTTTCCTTTCCTTTCCTTTCCTTTCCTTTCCTTTCCTTTCCTTTCCTTTCCTTTCCCCCAAGTAGTCTGTCAGCAAAAGGAAGAATAAGGAGGACTGGAATTTCTAATTTCTTCCTCTTGAAGCAAAGCAATCAGTAGCAGGTTGAAGATTTTAGTTTGGAAAAAAACAAAAACAAAAACAAACAAACAAACAACAAAACAAACAACAAAACAAACAAACAAAAAACAGATCTGAACTTTAATTCAGAATGTAGACTTAAAAGGTAGATTTAAAATTTTACCAGTTTTGCCTTTGGAGCCTTCTTTTTACTTGCTTACAATGAATAATATTTCATCTGAAATGTCATGCAGAAGGAACTTATAGATCATTTGTACCATTAAACCAAATCAAACAAAACAAAAAACTATTGAACAAAAACAAAACAAAAAAACACCACCAACACAACCACTACCACCAAAGAAAACATCAGCAACAAACCAAAAGAAAAAGGGAGAGTAGCAGGGGGGAGACAGAGAAACAGACGCTTTTTTATTTTTATTTATTTATTTATTTTTTAAACATTACTTCCATGGCATGATTTTTCCTGTGCTCTTGTTCTTCTGCAAGTCTTGGGTTATAATGTGTGAAGTGAGCCTAAAAGGCAGCAAGTCCTGTCTAGCTTCAGGGTCAGTTGCATTCTAGAGTGTGAATGCTGTCAGTCAATTTCAAAATAGGGCAGCAGAAAATTCCCAGATAAAAAATCAACCAACCAACCCCTTTAGATCAAAATGAAAATCCCTCCAAATCCTCCTAAATGTCTGGCCTTTCTTACTTGGATAGGACTTAAACTGATTTTTTGTTGCTTTCATTTTCAATCCTAGCCCCCACCACCCCTCTGAAATCAAGACTAAAGACCTGAACAGGACATATCAGCTGGGAATTAATTAGAGGAGTTCGGACTGGGAGATGACAGTCTCAATACTATTATGTTTCTGTGCCTCAGCTTTTACTTCTGTTTCTGCTATGAATATAATTAATACATTGCACCTACTCTTAATAGTGGCAGTAACTCTGGCACAGAGACATTATTGCTTCATGGCCCAAGGAGAACAATCATGCATTTCTGGGCACAGTGTCATCCATCACATAGATTGGTCTTGTCTCTGTGAAGGGGCATTATACAGTCAGTTAAGGCAGTAGTTATCATATGTCTTGTGGGAAAGTGATCATTTTCCAGAAATACATTAGATGCATGGGATTGTGTTTTTTTTTGTTGTTGTTGTTGGTTTTTTTAATTATTATTAATTTTTTTTTTCAGTGCTCCACCACTCTTTCTCTCCCCCAGCTTATTAACCAGTGTACCATTAAGTTATTCCCAGTTTCTACAGAGGCCACAGGGAATCTCTTTTTATGTCTCATAGGCTACATTTTCTTCTTCTGGGACACAGAAGACAGAATATTTGCTTCCTCATGTGGAGCGGCAGCAGCTGCAGAGCACCTGCCCAGCCACAGTACAGAGCAAAGTGGCAAGATCTGGAATAATAATAAAAGAGCAGTCTCTGGACTCCACTTCAATCTCCTTGGCAGTAAATTAGCCAATGGATTTTGAGCCCAATTCCCTGATTTGTCACTTACCAGGTGTGCAGAGAGTGTGTCACTGTAACCTGCCCTGATTTCCCCTGCTACAGCAGCAGTAAGACTCATGATAGAGATGTTCCTGTAAGGAAGCCCCAAAGCGAGGGACTGCTCACCAGGCTGGCACAGTTATGTAAGTGGTTTTGTGTCTGGTTTTGTTTGTTTGGTTGGTTTGTTTTGGTTTTGTAACTTTCAGGCAAAAAAAAAGTAAAAGTCTCCAGCCTAGGAAAGCTTAGTAATGACAACTAAGATCAGGAGCCACTGTTGCTGGTGCAAGGAGGCCTGGCAGAAGACTAGACATTTTCATTGGCAGAATGTAATTTTTTGAGGTAACTAACACAAATTCCTGCTGTACAAAGGGTGGATTGTTGGGATTGTTGGGCCAGAGAGACAGCAGGAGTTACTTTAGCTTTAAAGACTATGGTTAGTGTAGAAAGAGATGGGGTGTGGAGAAGTAATGGATGGGTACTCAGACAGCATGTATCTGCCATCAGTGGAGATAGCACATTAAGAAGAGAAATGGAAGAAACTCTCTTCCATCAGCTTGATCTCCATCTGTCCCCCTTCTCTACTGCTCCCAGTGTGTAAATGCTCAAAGACAGAGCAGGAGTACCTTGCAACCAGGGATTTTTCTGTCTGAAAGATGGTACAGTTGTGGACAAGCACCTTCTACCCAGAGATCCTCACAGCCTGGGTATGTATTATGGTGACAGGATATGCACATGCATGCACAAGTAAAAGCAGTGGCTGTGTTTCTGTCCCACCTTAATATAGAGAACATTGCTAACTGACGGTCTTAAATGTGAGTTCAGAAATTGTTAGAATTACAGCATTTGCATGCAAAATTGTGAGAACATCATGGACAGATGGCTATTTAACTGCCAAGATACACTGGTGATAAGTGCAATACATGTGTCTAGACAGAAGTTGATAGGCAAACTGAGATTATGACACAGGCAAACTGAGATATTACTTCTCCCAGCCTCAAATAGGGGCTCAACCTTAAAATACTTTCCAGTGTATTTCTTCTGTGCCCTTGAGCCAATAACTAGCCCTGAAAATACCTAGCATTTTTAGTAGAAATATATGATCCACAGATTTAAAAAAAAAAAAAGTCTTCTCTTGTTTCTCTTGCTGAACAACTGAATCATTTTTATTCTCTTAGAAATCTCTTAGAGATTTATTCTTCTGTAGCTCTTGAAATAACTAGAAAGTAGGAACAGCCATTGAATTCTCTTATATACTAAGGTAATGTTATACTATTCTGTTCATTATTTCTGGCATTTTCTAGTAGAGTCACACAAAAATATGGCCTTTGCTGCTCATCAGAGCAGCACTGATCAACATCTAGCATACACATGCTGCATATGCTATTTCTGATAACAGCAGAGAAATTCTCTTGAAACAACACAGTACAGCACCAACTTGTGTTACTATTGCTTTCAGTTAATTGGAACATACAAAACCTGAATTTTAATTTTGAGCTGCATTTTTTTCTTCTTTCTCAAACTCAAGGCATGATGAAGAACCCCAAGATGGTGTTTTGAAGGCTAATAGATAAGAAACCAAAGTTGCTCCTCCACGTTTCTCTGAACTAGAAATAACCTGTGGTTTCCAAAGGTTCATAAGCATCTGCCATGCTTATAAATGTACAAACCATGGAGATGACAGTTCCCCAGATAAACCAAATTTAGGATTCAGATGCCCTCAGAGACTTTTACTTACCAGCCTCTAGAAGGTATTATGTTTGACCAAAGCAAAGAAGTGTTTATTTTTGTCTGTGTTTATTCCCTTCACCACACACATGTAAGCCAGGATAAAAACTCATCACATTGTTCTGATATTTAAAAGAGTATGTAAAATGTTTGCATTTCTAATTCTTTTTTTTTTTTTTTTTTTTTTTTAATTTATTGTTTTTCTCATGATGATCTATATTTAGGCTTAGTAGTCAAAGTTTCTTTATATATTTTACATTGTCTATTCTCTGAATGATCTTAAACACTACTGGGACTAAGGTAACCTGGAAAATTGATTTTGAGATGAAAGGGAAAATATGAACTGTAAATCAGTCTTCTATGATCTCTGGTCAAAACAGAGTCTTGCTGAGTGACTTTAAATAACTGGGCAAGGCAGGAACCTTGAGAAATAAGCTTTCAGAGATAGTCCATCTGCAATGTCTCTTCTACTTCATTAATAATTTTTCTAGAGTATTTGCTTGAGTGTTTTTCCTGACATAATCACACAATTGCTTTCAGCCTCTTATTAGGCCTGGTTCAAAACAGATTGCCAAAAAATGGCTAAATAATTACCTTTCACATCCAGCAAAGTTTGGTTGAAAATATGTGTTTGTGTTTTAGCATAGCCCAGGAAAGCTCAAGAGTTGTTCTCAGCTGAAGCACAGTATTTCAGAGGTCTTGTCAGGACTGCTCAGTTTGATGAATGTCATTGCAACCAGGTTTTTATAGGGGCTACTTCAGGACCATATCCAAGTACTCGCATGTTAGGATTGCTTCTATAGTACTAATGACCTGAAATTGCCTCCTCTGTTATCAAGCCAGGTTTTTACTTTGGATGAAAATATCTAAATCACAAATCACCATTAATTTAAATTGGAATGACCATAAAGGTAGTTGCCACTTCCTATTCCTAAATTATAATCCTCCTTGGTATTATTCTGTTTATAATGCAGGAGTGAGACTCCCAGATTTTGGTGCATTGACAGGTGTTTAACATATGCACACTGAATTTCTAACTCTTTCCTCTTCAGATTGTGTTGTGCAGGAAGGGCATATCTGCACCAGAATTTGTTGAATCAAATACACTCAGTCTGCTTAATTATCTATTAAATGGAAAACACACTGCCTTTTGTAAGCTGGCTCTTCTGTTCCATTTTTGTTTAAATCAAGCATCAATTTAGATTAATGAAATTATCAGGCACACTGCACATTCTACAGACTCACAGGTCACTGTGAAAACTTTTCAGATTCCAAATATACGTAATATTAATGCACTGCAGTGGTAACATTACTTATCAGTATGTATAGTATGACTATATGATTGCTATAAAATCAAACTTATTTTGAAGAGTTTGAACATAATGTATTCAGTTAAACTTTTTATCTCCTTGGTACTGATGGTAAATTAAGCAGATACCCATTTGGGCATTCTTTGTGCAGATAGATCAATTTATTGCAATTTGTAAGAAGGTGTAGTCATTAGTTAACAAGATTTTAAAATCACGTTACTGTTTTATTGTTCAGCTCTTCACCTTGGAAGGACAGGTTTTGTACTAAATGAGAATGGAAGTACTGCATCAGTTCTGATTAAACAGTACCTGCACACGAGACAAAAATGTCAGGCAGAACATTTTCAACGTAGCAAGAAGAGAGCTGTTAGAAAACCTACAGATTAAATACAGGTAGAAACATAGCCAGCAATATGGAATGTTCCTCTGAGCCCTACAGAGTCTGTGCTGCCACTGTAGAAAAGAATGGACCTCTGAGATTTCATTGTAATTTGGACATCTTTCCTCATCAACTGCTTCGCCAAAAGGGTGAATGTACAACTCCCTCTGCAGCCCGGAATCTTTACTTCTGGAAGCATTGGAATCTTCTTTTCTTTTTTTCTTCATTTCGTTAAGTGTCTCAAGCCAAAGATGGCTCTCCGCCTACTGCTTATTGGAGCCCTTCCCAGACCACCTCATGTTTTTCATAGAGGATTATATTTGTTAATTTGAAAAATACGTATAAAAATAACTTATGTTTCTCCCCTATCCCCTGTCTTCCTTTACCACATTGTATTCTATGGCCATCCATTGATTTTTAAGTGTCTGCATGCTAACTTAAATAGCACAGAGAGGATCCCCCTGTTTTTGCTTTGCTGTTGAAATGATAGGGTGTTTCTTTTTCCTCTGAGTACTTTCAGCTGAATTCCATTCCTTTAATTTGTGTTAGCTTTCTCTCATTTTTGAAGTTTGTTTTTATTTATTTATTTATTTATTTATTTTCCAGGAGAAGAGGGTCTCAGAAGGTGGAGGTCATAGAATTTGGGCATTTAGAATTTGGGACTTCAGTCCCTGGTTTAGTTGTACAGAGATCCAGGGAAGCAGCTTGTGGATGGAAAATGGAAAGTGGTACTTTGACTGCTCTGGTATGCAACCCACCATCAAGCAACCCACCGTATTCCTGAACTTGCATTTATATCAAAATTGTATTGAGTATATATTCTTGGATTGTAAAGTTTTGCCTGTGCAGGATAACAGAGGTATAAACTTAGAGTACATTAGATAAACCATATTACCGCTCTGCAACATCACATATTTAAAATAAAAAGGGCCTGATTTAATTTTTTGTAATTCATTTCTGCAGCAAATTAAACTAAAGCAAATTCAGGTCACATTTGTTCTGGTCTTTTAATATGGTTCAACTAATTCACTTGAAAGAATAATCCAGATGAATCTTCCCAAGTGTTCCATGTGGACAAATCATGATGCATGGCACCATGCTGTCAGGTTATCTTCCCTCAGGAGGTTGAACAATATAGTTATGATAATGAACAACAAGTGACTGCATATGGAAAAAAAAAAAAAAAAGAGTTAATCAACAAACAGCAGTAGGAGGATTGGTTGCAAAACAGAATCAGATGAGGCAGGAGAAGAGTTATGGGGTACGAACAACCATATTGCTGGGCAAATCTCCCATGCTGTGGCCTTTCTCACAACCTAGTTAGTCCTTCAAAACGACTCTTGACATGTGGCTCAGCTAAGAGAAAAAGCTGAGAAAGTAAGGATTTTGTGGCAGATGCTGGAATCGTTACTGTGATCAGAGAAATTTATTTGTGTGGGAAAAGTAAATAAAATTCAGAGGCTGATCCTGAGTCTCTTTATGGGGTTAGTATCGTGTTGGGGGAAGAAAATAATCTGCAGATTTTTTAACTGAGTGCTTCAGACATCTCTGCTTCCCTTCATCCTACCAGACTGGGGTGTGAAGAAAACCTCACCTTTTTTGAAACACATAAAAGTACTTTTTCGTGCTTCAGCTAAAGGTAATGAGAATAAATATCCAAAAATTGGATTAAATTTCATGTATTATATTTTGATGTTAATTATAAGAAGAAATGGAAAGTGCATATCTGCACTGAAGTTTTGGTTCAATTCTGATCTTGTCACTTTCCTAAAGTACTGTTTTACTAATGAGTACAATTTCTTCACATTTAGAGATGGTTAGCTCTGCTCTGGAGTGGGACCCAATTAAGCACAAATGGGCACTTTTAGAAGAGGTAGCTGCCATTTTGTGAGAAGCTACAAATATAGCCTATCAGAGAAGAATGATATTCAGAATGCTGTCTTTCTTATGTTTCTGCTAAGTTTTCCTCTAATCTTACAGTTGAGATACCCTAAAAGGAAAAGATGAATATTTACAGTAGTTTAGTATCAGAGAAACAGCAGGAGATATACTTGCAGTTAATCCTAGAGAGATGAACAATCAAGATATTTTGTCTTGTATGCTTTGTTTATTCTAAGTGAACCCTTTCACAGTAATCTGTATGATGGATGAAATAAAGGATTTTATTTATTTACTTATTTATGCTTCTGTGTAAGTAATGCACAAATTAGGTGTTTCTTTTTGAGCTTATTCTCTTCTCACAAAGGACAAACAATATAGGATTAGAAGGGTTGTCAAACCTGTCTGCATCATTGTAAGCTGCCTGCTGGGGAGAGCCAGGAGTGTGGAAGATATATCTGATTGTGGTATATCTGATTTTGTTGTAGATCAACAGAAGGCCATTTCTTGCAGTAGAAGTCCAATTACCTAATCCTGTTTGCAGGATTGAAAGGGCTTTTAGGTTGCACAGGTTTTCTGTGTGAGTGTAAGTGTCTACTTCCTAACAACTCATGGCAATAAATGAAATGGAAGAGCAAGACTTAAGATGGCTTTTAAATACCATGTAGCTGTAGATACATCTTAGTAGCTGGATAATAAAGGAGTATGCTTTCCCTTGGAGCCGTATGTAACAATGTAAGAACACAAGACAAAGCTACCTCCATGTGTAATGCCAAAAATATCAGCTTAGAGTCCCCAGGACTCTATGACAACTACAAATAAATTCCTTCCCTTTGCATCTACTGTTTTCCTCTCCTTGTGCTCTGTGTGGATGGGTGCTTATACATACACAGAACAATGTGATGCTATTCTTTATAGTTAGGGCATATAAATCAAAGTTAATTGCCCTTCTTGAAGAAGGCAAATTATTTGCAGTAAAGAATTCACACAAAGAAGCAGTTATGCAGATCATCCTCTGTAACTTAAACAGCCAAAAGAGCAAGACAGAAATGAAATAATGTATGGAGGAGATAGAATGTCCCCTTCTTTGATGTTAACACATTTTTCTTTTTCAAAACAAAAGGAATTTATGCAGAGGAAAAAAACTCAAGAACTAGGCTAACACTATTAACCACATTCCCACCCTCTGCTTTTTACATGTCTATTTGTTTATTTATTTATTTCATGCAAAAAATATCATTTTTCTCTCCTTTCCATCAGAGTAAATAGTTGCATGTTTTTTCTTTTTTTACAGCCTGGTTATGGTGAATTGAAACAGTCTTAATAAGAGTGGCAGCCAAAACAAAAAGCATTTACAAAGGATAATTATTGCTTAGGTTATGAATATCAACTTTCTATTGACATGTAAAAATTGCATCTTACAGAGATATTATAAGCATTGTCATTTACAATGAAGTATGACAGAACAGACTGTACTTTCAGCTGCCTGTAGAATCAAATCATATGAGCCATTCATTCTTTAGAGAGAAACATGAAATAGTAAGTTCGAAGGGTGTAGATTTCTATTCAGAATTAGTGTTATTCCCCTTCCTGATGTGTATTGCAACACTAGCTTGGCGAACTAGAATATAGGAACCAGAAGTGGGAAATGTAAAGTTCTCTGGGTGCTGTAAGAACTTAAAATTCCCCATGCAATGTTTATCTCTCAGCCTTACTTCATTAACAATATCTCTGCTAGGTAAGTGGGTTGGAAACTTCTGGAATACTTCCTCCAACAAGAGATTGAGATCTTAGATCTGAAATAACATTTCTATTTTGAATCACAGCAGCAGTGGCAACCTCAAAGTCCTAAGGAATCAAGAGAATAAAGTTGCATACATAGCCTTTTGCTTCAGTCAGAAATAATGAAAATATAATTCATATACTACATTTTGTACAGATGGCATTCTGATATTCCTTTTGTATCAAAAGTAGAAAAACAATACATTTCTCCTGACCTAGGTTACAGAAGACCATTTGTTACTGTTTACGTAAATACTAAACTTATTGCATCTATATAGGTGTTCATTAAGACTGTTATTAAGAAAGAAATGCTGAATGTTGTCATCTGTAGCAATTATACATAAAGTTTGTCATAATATTTATTACCTATCTTTGTCTAAGGCATCATTCTCTGTGTGTTGTGGTCCATAAGGCATTATATCATTGACTATGATGTCAATAAAAAATCTCGCAGAAAATGTATAGGCTTGTATATGACCACAAGTTAAAGTAATAATTGAACATTCAAAGCAGGGCCTAATTTTGATTTGAAATGAGAAGCAAGATGACAGTATTTATTAAAATGGTCTGTGTTTTCCTTTCTGAAAACTTATATGATATTTCAAATGAAAGTTAAGAAATACTGGGTTTAGTCGACTTGTATTATTTACTTGTATTTACTTCCCCTATTACAGCATATTTTAGCATTTCACAGTCTTAAAATTTAATCTGAAAGGTGAGGAAGTGACCTTTGGAAATGAGAATCTGATGCACAGTAAAGAAGGATTGTTTACTTGCTACCACATAAATCTTCAACAGAAAGCAATGAAGCCAGGTCTCTAGTCCAGTTCTCCATCTACTAGACATTTGCTCTGTATCATTTTTTTTCTCTGTATCATCACATTTGACCAAGTGACGTGCTTGTTGGATGAGGGAAAGGCTGTGGATGTGGTCTACTTTGACTTCAGCAAGGCTTTTGACACCGTTTCCCACAGCATTCTCCTCAAGAAACTGGGTGCTTGTGGCTTGGACTGGCGTACAATTCGTTGGGTTAGAAACTGGCTGGATAGCCGGGCCCAGAGAGTCGTGGTGAATGGAGTCAAATCCAGTTGGAGGCCGGTTACTAGTGGCATTCCCCAGGGCTTGGTGCTGGGGCCGGTCCTCTTTAATATCTTCATCGATGATCTGGATGAGGAGATCGAGTGCACCCTCAGTAAGTTTGCAGATGACACCAAGTTAGGTGTGTGTGTCGATCTGCTTGAGGGTAGGAAGGCTCTGCAGGAGGATCTGCATAGGCTGCACTGATGGGCTGAGGTCAACTGCATGAAGTTCAACAAGGCCAAGTGCCGGGTCCTTCACCTGGGACGCAATAACCCCAAGCAGAGCTACAGACTGGGAGAGGAATGGTTGGAGAGCTGCCAGGCAGAGAAGGACCTGGGAGTATTGGTTGATAGTCGGCTGAATATGAGCCAGCAGTGTGCTCAGGTGGCCAAGAAGGCCAACAGCATCCTGGCTTGCATAAGAAGCAGTGTGGCCAGCAGGTCTAGGGAAGTGATTGTCCCCTGTACTCAGCTCTGGTGAGGCCACACCTCGAGTACTGTGTTCAGTTTTGGGCCCCTTGCTGCAAGAAGGACATCGAGGTGCTCGAAAGAGTCCAGAGAAAGGCAACAGAGCTGGTGAGGGGTCTGGATAACAAGTCCTACGAGGAGCGGCTGAGGGAGCTGGGCTTGTTCAGCCTGGAGAAGAGGAGGCTCAGGGGCGACCTTATTGCTCTCTACAGATACCTTAAAGGAGGCTGTACTGAGGTGGGGGTTGGCCTGTTCTCCCACATGCCTGGTGACAGGACGAGGTGGAATGGGCTTAAGTTGAGCCAGGGGAGTTTTAGGTTAGATGTTAGGAAGAACTTCTTTACCGAAAGGGTTGTAAGACATTGGAACAGGCTGCCCAGGGAAGTGGTGGAGTCACTATCCCTGGAGGTCTTTAAAAGACGTTTAGATGTTGAACTTAGTGATATGGTTTAATGGAGGACTTGTTAGTGTTAGGTCAGAGGTTGGACTCAATGATCTTTAGGTCTCTTCCAACCTAGAAATTCTGTGATTCTGTGATTTAGGAGAAGAGAAAGTTGGTCTGGCATTTGGCTATCTTCTGTTTATGTGGAAGACCCAAATTTAATGTAGTCAAGCTTTACATACATCCTAATTCCTTAAAGAAGAGAGACTATGGGGATGGATGAAGTGCTCCTTTACCTCATCAAGGACTAGCATAGATGCTCTACAAGTCTATACAGAAAGTATACTGAAACATGGTAAGCTTCTGCCATCTCCCAGTACATCTCTTCTTAACACTTACTGTAAAAATGATGTGCTCTTCAGAGATTTTATTTCTATTTCCTGGCCCACTTTAGTCCTGAACGTGAATACAGAAGTAAATAAGAAAGATGAAAGTCTCTTCTTGCTCTTCAATCTTGACATCAAAAGACTAGAAGCTACTTCTTGAGCTTCTCTCAACAGGATGGAGTTCAAAGGGCAGCAGTACACTTAACATTAAAGGAAACAGGCCGTTGGATTGTTGATCACACTTTCAGGTGACAAGCACTTTCATCTGACATTTATTTTGATGATGGTTTCATGGCTGGCTTTTTGAAACCTTGCAGACCTGGAAAAGGATATGTAGAAGTTTGTGTCTTATTTATTTATTTATTTTCCAGAAGCACTGGTCTTTTTATCCATTATTCAGAGCTCAATCCTGCCAGCCTTTGGGCAGCTTTGGGGTCTTTAGATGTCCAAAGGACAGAAAACAAAACAAAAAAAAAACAAACAAACAAAAACCAACACAAGAATTTAAGAATATTCTTGCTGTCTGTGTTTGTGGTCCTGACTTTTAGGTTTTGGATATTTTTCTTAGTTAGGATGTATCTTTGCCATCTCAATAATATTTCCGCTTAACAGCTATCTGTAAAAATTTTACCTCCGACAACTGGGGGACTCCAACTAAGTCTGTGTGCAAAATTGAGCAAGACTATTCTCCCTGCAGTGGGCATGTGCCATGGGAGGCACTCATATCCTGAGGGTGGAGGATACTGGGATCATAGAATCACAGCATATCTAAGGGGAAGGGACCCTTCAGGATCATTGAGTCCAACTCCTGGGTCCCCAAAGGACCATCTCTCCCCCCAAAAAATCAGATCATGTGTTTGATAGCATTGTCCAAACACTTCTTGAACTCTAAAAGGCTCAGTGCCATGACCACTTACTTCCCCGGGGAGCCTGCTCCAGTGTCTGATCACCCTTTTGGTGAAAAACCTTCTCCTTATTTATACTCAGCCTGAACCTCCCCTGTTGCAGCTTCATGCCATTCCCTTGGGTCCTGTCGCCGGTCACCAAACAGAAGACTTTAGTGCTTGCCCCTCTGCTTCCTCCTCATAAGGAAGTTGTAGACTGTGATGAGGTCTCCCCTCAGTCTCCTTTTCTCCAAGCTGGACAATCCAAATGGCCTCATATGTTTTCCCCTCCAGATTCTTTACCATCTTTGTTGCCCTCCTTTGGACACTCTCTAATGGTTTTATATCTTATACTGTGGTGCCCAAAACTTCACACAGTGCTCGAAGAGAGACCGCACCACCACAGAGTAGAGGGGGACAATTACTTCCCTTGACCAGTCAGCAGTGCCATTCTTGATACACCCAAAGACCTCCTGGCCACCAAGGCACACTGCTGGCTCATGTTCAGCTTGCTGTTGATCGAAACCCCCAGATCACTTTCTGAGGAGCTGCTATCCAGCATCTTGTCCTCAAGTCTGGATGTATAACCAGGGTTGCCCCTTCACAGGTGCAGAAACTGGCACTTACTCTTGTTACACTTCATACTGTTGGTGATTGCCCAGCTCTCTAATTTGTCCAGATCTCTCTGCAAGGCCTTACTACCCTCAACGGAGTCAACAGCTCCACCCAATTAGTTATTGTCCACAAACTTTCTCAAAAAATCTTCCAAGTCCTTCATCCGAATTGTTTATGGAAACATTGAAAGAGGACTGGTCCTAAAATGGAGCCCTGGGGAACCCCGCTAGTGTCAGGTTTCCAGCCTGATGTAACCTCATTTACAAGAGCCCTCTGGCCTGACCTATCAGCCAATTTTTCACCCTTTTTATTATTCTTTTATTTAATTGTATTTTATCCAGAGATCCCCAAGATAGGCTGTTTCTTTCTTGGTGTAGTATTTTATCATGATGTGAGGACTGGCCTGGGAGATCAACAGAGTAATTTTTTTTTTTTTTTTTTTTTATCTGAACTCTGTTTGATGGATTAAATGTTTAAATGTTCTTCTAATATGTTTGAGTGGATCCAAAAGCTGTGATCTCAATGCTATAAGGGGTGGCAAATGTTTTATTGTATTCTGTATGTCACACTCATGTATTTCATACTTTCTCTACTTTATTAACCATAATTTCAAAGTTTGCCATTTTAGCCGTGGAACAAAGAGGATCTGCTTTATTTCCTGGATAATTTATTTCTCTTTTCCTCTTCATCACATGTATTCTTCTGTAAATATGGCCTTTTACCTTTGCCTTCTACCTGTCAGAAGTCTTTAGGGAACAATCACTGATCTGTGAAGTTCTTGCAGTAAATATATCTCCTCCAGTTTGTATCTCCATTAAAACTTTTTAACCGATATATGCTAGGCTGTGTCAGTGACACATTTTGCTTTCTTTAGGATGTTTACTGTCTTTGTATTCTTTAGATTATGTTGGAAGAAAAAAAATCAATTTCTTTCTAATGAAACAGCATGTTATAGGAAATTGTTTTTGATATAATTGTGTTGTTTTTTTCTTAGCACAATTTATCACTGAGGGAATAGATGGTTACTGAGTTGCTGAAAGTCTTAAGCATGTGAATAACAACATAAATTACCTGCTTGATAAACATCAGTGAGACAAGACGATTAGAGGGAGTAAAAGTGTCTGCTTTGATAAATTAAGGTTGAACAATTTCAGAAAAGAATTGGTTGTCTAATTCTGTTCCCACCTGCATGTATAAATCTAGAGTGCATCAGTAACATCAGTGGTATGAATCTACATTTCCAATGCACACTAAGAATGCCAATGGTCACTGCAGGATTAAGTACAGCAGCAATTGAACCCATGGGAGATGTCCTGTCTATCACTCTGTAATTTTGGTATTCGATTTGTTGACATTAGAAATTTTGAAGTTCTGAACACAGATTTTTCCTACTAAGCCTGGTATTTTTGAAGGTAGAAGAAATTAAGTCAAGTCAAAGGAAATATTTCAATACTAGAAATAATGCTTTTGAATTACCGTATGATCTCCCCTGTTACTCTTTAACTGTAGGTTGACAGATTTTTTCTAGTTGAAAAGTGTTATGCTGGAGTTTTTGGAGAACATGTAAATATTAACATGATTAAAGCACTGAAAATTTGAGTAGCAAATTTCAATTCTTTATGTTGGGAAGGTTTTAACTATGAGAACTTTTTCTCCATGTTGGTTAAAAGAATGTAAGAATTGGTTAAAAGAATTGCTGTACATACAAAAATCAATGCAAATTAAAATTAAAGCTTCCATTATAAGAAGATCAAATACTTTATTCAGTAGGTGTAACACTCTTTTTCTCCTCTTTCAATTGTTAGTTAAGAAGATGTTCACCGCTCTCTTCCCACATATTTTCTGTACATTATCCGATATAAAAAGTATCTCATACACTTTGTGTTAGGGGGCGCTATTATCCTGGCCTCCCAAATGACTTTCCTTTCTGGTAAGGTACTTACTGTGGCCATGTTGTACCCATAATCTATCCTCTTTGCTTTTTCCAAGCCGCGTGAAATGGCCAGAACACAACATGGAAATGGCCCTAAGAACCCAGAAATAGAACTTTGAAAGTAATTGTAAATAATGGAAATGCAATTCTTGAAGTTTAGGGTTGGACTTAAAGAAAATTCAGATCCAAAAAAGATTGGGGCACTTGTGCTGTCTGTCAGTTTGGATCATGAGACCTGCCTACATTCTACTACATCAACCTTATTAAACAGACAGTTCAGCTCACAGGTGATATAGAGCTTCAACAGCTCTGTCTGTGGGTGCACTTTAGATGATTCAGGACCTGCTGCCATGGAGTGACTTGGTACCTGGGGAGGTACACAAGCCAGCTCTGAAAGTTCTAGCCTAGCTACCTGATACAATCCAGTGTGTTTATCCTGTGATTTTTTTCTTCCAGAAAGCTGCAGGGAGCTTCTCCTAGTACTTGACACTTTATTATAAACCTACTCAAGTATGATTGTGCAGCTAATGGTCTGTTTTAAGCAGGAGTTGAGCTTGATATGAGCGTCAAAGTGCAGGTATTAGATCTTGTGTGGAGGAACTGGTGGCACAACCCAGATGTGTTGGTGAAAAAGACACTCTTCAAAACAAATCCCAAGATCCCATTATAGTATATTTTTTCCTATCCTCTCTGACTAGCTCATAGTTCTTGCCCATATTCCCAATCATGAAATTTAACTTGCTATTACATAGTCCCATTCCCAAGGTCTATGGTGAAGCAGTAATTATGCTGAATTCTCTTTATGGTGGTGGTTAAAATGAAAAGGAATATAAATGCAAATTACTTAAGCAGCTTGATCAAAGCTGAAATATGCTTTAAAATAATTTTAAACTTCTCATGACATGTAAATTGAATACCTTTCACTTGGATTTTTTGTTCCTTCTTTGATTCCTTTTTCAGTGTTGAACATTAAACTTAATTAAGTTTTGTGCTTATGTTCAACACTGAAAAAGAAATCAATAATAAAAAAAAATCAAATCCTAAATTAAACTACATCTCCAGTAAATTATGAAAATGCAGAAATATTGAATTACTCACAACCTGTTGCATATGGACCTACCTTCTGATTGCAGTCAAGTTTGTTGTATTTTATTTTATGGAAGAAGGGCAGTTTTGACAGAGAGATAATTATACTTCTAGGAAGTCATTGGAATATATCAAAATGTGCAACATGGAAAAACGTTGCCCTGAAAGTTGTTAACCTTGGTGTTTTACAATGAGAATGAATGGGTGAATTAATATTTTTCTTTATCCCAAAACTGTATTGAGAGAGGAAATCAATATATTAAAGTTTACACCTTACACATTTATTTGTGAGTCAACAATAGCCTTAGATTTGTAATAATCCATCTTAATCCATAAAGCTTAATCCATAGCCTACTTAGAACTTCATTGTTTTGGGTGGTCTTTGGATGGGGCACTTTGTTACTTTCTTTTTTATGCATTACTTCTGTCAAAGGAATTGAGTTCTTTGGAGCAATCTTAAGAGCCTTTCTTAAGAGCTTTCTCAAGAGACTTAACTTGACTTAGCCTCTCCTGCTCAGTGCTGCTTTCAACCAGTTTTGTCTGACTGAATAGTAATGAAGATTTATTTTTATTATTATTTTTTTAATATTTATTTTAACTTATACTTTAAAAATCATGTCTCTAAAACACACTAGGCACTTTGAATCTGGAGTCACAAGGCAGATAGCAACAGGAAGTATAAGTAAATCAAAATATTAATTTTGCTGTATCATATTAGCTCTACTGCCCAGCATCCTTCCCCCTTTGATTCATTTTTGAGAAATTACTTCAAACCAAAACTTTGCAATAATGAAACAAAAACTTGAAAGTTTAGCTTCTGTTGCTTACATGGAAATGTCAAATACTCTCATTGCATTGTAGTCTTGCATAGAAAACACGCCTGTGAATAAAATATGAGAGATGTTTTTTTGAAACAAAGGCCATCTCAAACTGAGCAAAGTAGATTACTTTCAAATCTGCATCAAATGTTCCCGAGAGGAGAAAATTAGATGCTGAGGAGCAGCATGTGCAAAATTTTGCTCATGTCATGTAGATCTCTGCTTTCTCTAATAGCTCATTTGCTGTTTTGGGAAAAATATAAGAAGAAATGGGCTTTAACACAGCAAATGAGTTTCTTCTCTTCCAGGGCTCACTGTAGTGTAGCACTTTGTGTGATTTGAACTGGTCACTTTTTGAACAACCTGTTTGTAGCTTATTGAAAAGGTGTTTCAAAGCTGGTTTCCTCCTGCTCTACACTCTTTTATATTGTACTGGGTCTGGCTGGAATGTTAACTTTCCCAGCAGCAGCCCATACAGTGCCGTACTCTGTACTTGTAGCTGGAACAGCAGTGTTATCACACCAGTGTTGTGTCTACTGCTGAGCAGCAGTGGCACAGCATTGGTCCTTTCTCTAACCCTCCTAGGGGGTGGGCAAAAAGTGAGGAGAGAAACATCACTAGGGCAGCTGACCTAAACCAATCAAAGGGATATTCCATACCATGTGATGTCACACTCAGCAATAAAAGGTGGAAACAGGAAGAAGAGGGGAGGGGTGGGCTCTCGTTGGGAAACATTGGTCCTCCTCTCGAACACCGGCTGCATGCGTTGAGGCCTTGTTTCAAGGACGTGGTCAATCATCACTCATTTGTGGGAAGTAGAGAGTAATTTCTTTCCTCTGCACTTCCATATAGCCTTCATTTATTTTGTTTGTTTGTTTTCCTCCCTTCTTTTTATTTTTCCTTTCCCCCTCCCTTTTCCCCTTTCCCTTTGTATTTCCCCTTAGTTAAATTGTTTAGTTCATGGTAGTCTTTATTTAATTATTATAATTATTTCCCTTTAATTAAATTATCCTTATCTCAACCCGTGAGTTGTTCTTTGCTTTACTTCTCCCCCTCCTCATCTAAAGGAGGGGGAGTGAGAGAGCGGCTGTGGGGTTTAGCTGCCCAGCACGGTAAAACCACCACATATATATATATAAATAAATATATATATATACGTTTATGTGTATGTATATTTACTGCCATTTCAGATGCTAACGTCATTGTTACTTTCAGTCTCCCTGCAGAAACATATACCTGAATCTCAAGAAGTTTGGGTCTAGGGAAGTGGAAAGGTGACATTACAATGGCATGCCTCCTACCAACACTATAAAACAGGACAAAGATCAGACAAAGATCACTGTGGTGGGAAGATGATAGAGGGAAACACTGTTTTCCAAATGGCTTCAAAGCTAATTGCCTCAAGCCAGAGCCAGTTCACTCAAAATCTGCTTTGAAAATAGTGGAGCTTCTTGAACAAGGGAGGCAAAGAGGGCTTCCTACTGTATATTCAAAACATCCATAAATGTAAGCTTTGGTAGAAATTAACAGGAAGGTTGTTATAAGTAGACGTTTTGTTTCTACAAGATTTGTATCCAGGCATTTGGCTACTGTAAACCAGTGTAGTTCTATTGGAATTAATGTTTTCAGTGGAGTTATGCTGATTAACAGCAGCTGTAGATCTGACTCAACATAGCCTTTCAAAGAAACAGTGATCTAGCTAAGTATTTAACTTTCCATTACTAAGTATCCACATTAAAGGGATAGAGTTACCATGAGTTACCAGATGGTAGTTACCATAAAAATTGTAACTCTACCATAAAAATCACATCCTGGAAAAAAGTTAACAGGAAATATCTCTCCATGAGCCATTTCTTTCTGCCTTTTGGGCAGAATTTTTGGGCAGAAATTTTGCTACATGTACCCCAACGCTCTTCCAAAGAAGAAAAGTGCCCCACAGATCTATCATTTTTATCACATAGGAAAAACAACCAAGCAAACAAAATCTAGTCTTCCCCTTTTCTCAGAAAATGTACACACAATAAGCCCTCCCTAGGTTGAGCTTCCTTAAAAAAAGACTGTTGGTCAAAAAGATTTAAGACAATTTTGAAAAGTTTTCCTTTAACTGACAGACTTTTCAGACAACAGACTGTTTAATGTACAATCTAGATGTTGTGAAGGTCTTTTTATCAGAATTTGAAAAGATGGTTTCTTCAAAGCTGATAAACACAATACTGCTTTGCAATCAAGTAGTTTTTTGGACCAGATCCAAATCCTTCTTTAATTTCAGTAATGAAAGAATAATTACTTTTATATATTTATTTAATTTATTTATTTTTAACCCAGTGGACTGTCTTCAGCTTGTAAATTTTCTCAAGCAAAATGAGCTTCAGTGTTATAAAAGAGCATGGAAAAGATGGGCAAATGTAGAGCAATATCCTCCTACCAGAAAATCTGTGGGTGGAAGACAGAACATGAGGAGCTATGGGAAATTTACTTTCCAGGTTTCTGATTCTTATTCTCTTCACTGGAATGGCTTTTGGGCAAAAACTATAGGTTTCAAATTAGAACCTCAAATAAAAAGATCTATCCGGTGTTCAGGTATTTGAAACACAAATCCTCAAAACCCAGCTGCCTCAACAGTTGTCTTGGCACATGAAATTCATAAGTGTCTCTATTTTATGTTAGTTATTTTATTTGTATTAAAGTAAACCTTGGCCTATTGAAGTAAGCCTAGGGCTACTCCTGTTATGCCCATAAACGTGTTGACTAAATACCTCAATTTGGTGGGAGGGAGATATTTCTTTGTCTTTCTCATACTGATGGTTGTGGCATGTTGCTTCATTATGAGAACTATGCATTGCACCCCCCCCCCCCCAAGACAGAGAGGGAGGCCTACATTCTAGTTGTGCCTGACTAGTGTATATTCAGTAAACTAAAATTGCTCTTTTTGTGGAAGAAAAGATAAATATGAGTGGAAGAACAGTTTGTGGAGCCCAAGTGAGAGAAAGTGACTAAGCAGTGCAGAGGAACTACACTTAAACTTACTGTGCAGGAAGCCTGACCACTTATCCTTCACTGAAGTACAAGTTCCTAAAAGTTTATTGCTATGACATGAGCACCTTCAGGAGCACAGACAAGCCATACAGAATCACAGAATCACTGAATTTTCTAGGTTGGAAGAGACCTCAAGGTCATCGAGTCCAACCTCTAACCTAACGCTAACAGTCCCCACTAAACCATTTCCCTAAGCTCTACATCTAAACGTCTTTTGAAGACTTCCAGGGATGATGACTCCACCACTTCCCTGGGAAGCCTGTTCCAATGTCTAACAACCCTTTCGGTAAAGAAGTTCTTCCTAACATCTAACCTAAAACTCCCCTGGTGCAACTTAAGCCCATTTCCCCTCGTCCTGTCACCAGGCACGTGGGAGAACAGACCAACCCCCACCTCGCTACAGCCTCCTTTAAGGTACCTGTAGAGAGCAATAAGGTCGCCCCTGAGCCTCCTCTTCTCCAGGCTGAACAAGCCCAACTCCCTCAGCCGCTCCTCGTAGGACTTGTTATCCAGACCCCTCACCAGCTTCGTCGCCCTTCTCTGCACCCACTCAAGCACCTCCATGTCCTTCTTGTAGCGAGGGGCCCAAAACTGAACACAGTACTCGAGGTGCGGCCTCACCAGAGCTGAGTACAGGGGGACGATCACCTCCCTAGCCCTGCTGGTCACACTGTTCCTGATACAAGCCAGGATGCCATTGGCCTTCTTGGCCACCTGAGCACACTGCTGGCTCATATTCAGCCGACTATCCACCATCACTCCCAGGTCCTTCTCTGCCTGGCAGCTCTCCAACCATTCCTCTCCCAGCCTGTAGCTCTGCTTGGGGTTATTGCGCCCCAGGTGCAGGACCCGGCACTTGGCCTTGTTAAACTTCATGCAGTTGACCTCAGCCCATCGGTGCAGCCTATGCAGATCCTCCTGCAGAGCTTTCCTACCCTCAAGCAGATCGACACATGCGCATAGCTTGGTGTCATCTGCAAACTTACTGAGGGTGCACTCAATGCCCTCGTCCAGATCATCGATGAAGATATTAAAGAGGACCGGCCCCAGCACCGAGCCCTGGGGGACGCCACTAGTGACTGGCCTCCAACTGGACTTGACTCCATTCACCACGACTCTTTGGGCCCGGCTATCCAGCCAGTTTCTAACCCAACGAAGCGTGCGCCAGTCCAAGCCTAGGGCAGCCAGTTTCTTGAGGAGAATGCTGTGGGAGACGGTGTCAAAAGCCTTGCTGAAGTCAAAGTAGACCACATCCACAGCCTTTCCCTCATCCACCCAGCGCGTCACTTTGTCATAGAAGGAGATCAGGTTCGTCAAGCAGGACCTGCCTTTCATAAACCCATGCTGACTGGGCCTGATCGCCTGCTTGCCCTGCAAGTGCTGCGTGATGACTCTCAGGAGGATCTGCTCCATGAGCTTCCCTGGCACTGAGGTCAAACTGACAGGCCTGTAGTTTCCCGGGTCAGTCCTCCGGCCCTTCTTGTAGATGGGCGTCACATTTGCTAGCCGCCAGTCAACTGGGACCTCCCCCGATAGCCAGGACTGCTGATAAATGATGGATAGTGGCTTGGCCAGCTCCTCCACCAGTTCTCTCAGTACCATCGGGTGGATCCCATCCAGCCCCATCGACTTGTGCACATCTAAGTGCCGTAGCAGGTCACCAACCAGTTCTTCATGGATAGTGAGGGCCACATCCTGCTCCCCATCCCCTTCCACCAGCTCAGGGTACTGAGTATCCAGAGAACAACCGGTATTGCCGCTAAAGACTGAGGCAAAGAAGGCATTGAGCACCGCCGCCTTTTCTTCATCTCTTGTAACTAAGTTTCCCCCCGCATCCAGTAAAGGATGGAGATTCTCCTTAGTCCTCCTTTTTGTGTTGATGTATTTATAGAAACGTTTTTTGTTATCTTTAACGGCAGTAGCCAGATTAAGCTCCAGATGAGCTTTAGCCTTCCTAATTTTGTCCCTGCACAGCCTCGCTACATCCTTAAAGTCCTCCCTAGTGGCCTGCCCACTTTTCCAAAGCTTATAAACCCTCTTTTTTCTCCTAAGATCAAGCCACAATTCTCTGTTGAGCCAGGCCGGTCTTCTTCCCCGCCAGCTCATCTTTGGGCACTTGGGGACAGACCGTTCCTGCGCCATTAAGATTTCCCTCTTGAAGAGCGCCCAGCCTTCCTGGGCCCCTCTGCCCTTCAGAACCGCCTCCCAAGGGACTCCACCAACTAGTGTCCTGAGCAGCTCAAAGTCAGCCCTCCGAAAGTCCAATACAGCGGTTTTACTGGTCCCCTTCCTGGCCTCGCCAAGAATAGTGAACTCCACCATTGCGTAGTCACTCTGCCCAAGACAGCTCCCGACAATCACATCCTCCACCAGTCCTTCTCTGTTTGTGAAGAGAAGGTCTAGGGGGGCACCACCCCTGGTAGGTTCACTAACCAGCTGCATCAGGAAGCTATCTTCCACGCTCTCCAGAAACCTCCTAGACTGCTTTCTCTGGGCTGTGTTGTGCTTCCAGGATATGTCAGGGAAGTTGAAGTCCCCCACGAGTACAAGAGCTGACGATTTTGCAACTTCTGTCAGCTGCCTGTAGAATTCCTCATCCGTCTCCTCATCCTGGTTTGGCGGTCTATAGCAGACCCCGACCAGGACACTAGCCTTGTTGTCCCTGCCGATCCTAACCCAAAGGGACTCGACCTTGTCGTTCCCAGCCTCGAGTTCTACAACCTTGAAAGACTCTCTAATATAGAGAGCCACACCACCACCCCTTCTGTGCTGCCTGTCCCTTCTAAAGAGCTTATAGCCAGGCATTGCAGCACTCCAGTCATGAGACTGGTCCCACCACGTCTCCGTGATAGCAACCAAGTCGTAGCCTGCCTGCCGCACGATGGCTTCCAGCTCCTCCTGTTTGTTACCCATGCTGCGTGCATTGGTGTAGATGCACTTCGGCTGGGCCATTGCCTTATCCTTCGGCCTTGCCATCGTTCCCCCTGGCACAGCCCCAACAATCCTAGCTTCAGCCCCATCCCCCTTCCTACCTAGTTTAAAGCCCTCTCAATGAGCCCTGCCAGCTCCTGGCCCAGGATCCTTTTTCCCCTAAAAGATAGGGACCCGTCTGCGGCCATCAGGCCAGGTGCTGAGTAAAGTGCCCCATGATCAAAAAACCCAAGATTTCTGCGTTGGCACCAGCCCCGGAGCCACGTGTTTAACAGGTGGGCTTTCCGTGTCCTCTCTGAACCCCTCCCTGCCACCGTAGGGATGGATGAAAACACCACCTGCACTCCCGCTCCATCCACTAACCGACCCAGTCCCCTGAAGTCTCTTTTGATAGCCTTCAGGCTTCTCTCTTCGATGTTGTCACTGCCCACCTGGACTATCAAAAGGGGGTAATAGTCAGAGGGGCATACCACGTTGGGAAGCTTCCTGGCAACGTCCCTGACCCTGGCCCCAGGGAGACAGCAGACTTCCCTACGGGTAGGGTCAGGCTGACAAATAGGGCCCTCTGTTCCCCTAAGAATCGAGTCTCCAAAAGTTCATAAGCACAGAGCTCGTTAATATTTTCTGGAGTCCTTTCACCATGGTTTGGTCACTATCACTAATTTGTTATGATTGTGGGAACATTTCAAAAGCCTATGTATTTTATTTTGTCTGAGTGACTCCATGAGATCCTGGTTATTTTATACTACCTTAACTGTCACAAACAGAATCAGACACATATCAAATTATGTAAATGTAAATGTCAATAAAATAAATTATTCTGTTTTTGTAGAAGTTCTTCATCTGGACTGAATTTGATTGTAGATACTTGTCTCCATGCATAATGATCCAGAGCTAAAGGACAAAAGTGTTCTTGGAGCAAAGAAAACACATTCTGAATCTTTACTGTAAATTATACACTATACAAAATCAGTCCAAATTGTTCAAGCCCTTGGACAATTACAATGTTATTCTACCCACCATGCTGAGTACTGTGTAATTATCATGGTTAGCAGCATTTTGCTTGCTCTCAGCCCTGAAACGAGATGCAAACTTTACTGAACAAAAATAAATGCAGATGTGTGGCCTTATTTTGTTTTCTGACTCAGCAACTGAAAATACCCACAAAATATGAAGGATTTTTTTTTCTACTTATTCAGTTGATATAGCATTAACAAAAACACCACTATTGATCAAATATGCACTGTACTATACATAATGGATAGTGTGGTTACTTGGATGATTAAGGAATTTTCTAGGTTGCAGACCCAAGCTTCATTTGTTAAAAAAAAAAAAAAAAAAAGAAAAAAAAGAAAAAATCAGTGAAATTATTTCCAAAGCAGGAAGATCCACTTATTAATAACCTCTCCTCTCCTCTCCTCTCCTCTCCTCTCCTCTCCTCTCCTCTCCTCTCCTCTCCTCTCCTCTCCTCTCCTCTCCTCTCCTCTCCTCTCCTCTCCTCTCCTCTCCTCTCCTCTCCTCTCCTCTCCTCTCCTCTCCTCTCCTCTCCTCTCCTCTCCTCTCCTCTCCTCTCCTCTCATTACCCCTCCCCACCCCCCCCTTTTTTTTTTTTTTCATTAGAGGAACTTTCAAGTTTATGGTCTCACCCTTCTCCTAAGTCATTGATAGATTTGTTTGCACAGTTAATCATGCACGAAACACACTTCACCTGTAAGTCCATTTGTTTTGTAGAGTTTGTTTGCCAGTTCTCTTCATAGACATGATCTGTCTTCCTGACTAAAAGCTTTCCAAAAAAATTAACTTCCAAGAACTTGTTTAGCTTATGAACCCAACTTCTGAGCCTCAAAAACTTTGATGTAAGTGTTGAAAAGCTTTAATCTAAAAGCAAAACACTTCAAATTTTGGGTGCTTAAAAAACACCCAAAAACCTACCTTCTATTTGACATCAAAATTTGGAGCAAATGGCACAAGAAATCAGTAACTGAAGATTTCTTTGGCTTGACAAGTTAGAGAACATTAGTGTGATTTCAGCTGGCATCAAGCAATTTTTAGCAGAAGATAATATTCATATATTATTTATGGTTTTATGTACGTTCTGTCTAATAAAATTTAACTATATATATTACTCCCACAAACATGCAATCACAATGTTAAGGAACAGTTTATCATTCCACTTAGATGCCCTGTTTGTTATTATAAAATCTTTCTGTCCCCAGAGAGGGGTGATCTCTGAGATAGGAAATCATCAGTGACTTGGAGCTCAGATATTAATCTGAGAAGCAATATAGTTTGTGAGACAGCCCAGGTTAGCCAAACTATGCAGGTGTATCTGGATCTTTTTGAATGCATTACTGGCCGTGGTGCACTACCATATCTAGACTTGAAGAAAACTAAGGCACTGCTCACTGTACTTACAGTATTGTCAGAAGGATGGCAGCCAAAGGAAGTAGATAATCTTTACATTTTGCATTGTACAACACGTGTATTGAAGGAGTATGTGCAAATTCAATGTGTGCTCTGAAACTGCTTTGTAATATAGGCTGATCATCAGATACATAAAGATAAAAAGTGAAACTAGTGGTTCTCAGTATTTAGATTTCTGTGATACCTCTTGAAAGTGTTTTCTTCTGGTTAGTGCATTTAAAGCCTTGCATTTACTATAGTACAGATGAGCTTACCTTCTGTGTCAACTTGTCTATGTCTTTATATTTCAGTAGCTCCTGGCACCAGCTTCACAGTTGAATACTTTTATTATTAATATTTTTATTTTTATTTATTTATATTTTCCATTGGAGCCTTACTATTGGAGCTCAGACCAAGTTCTTAATTCCATGTCTTTTTAAAATTATATGTAAATTGGATTGGACCATTCAGTTGTGTAGCTTTGCTGTGTGAGTTGGATTAATCTCGGTAGCTCTTGCATGTGTCCAAGCTATCAAGAGTCAGTTTGGGCCTTACAGGTCACCTTTTTATCATGGTGTGATTAGAGAGGGTTAGGAGCTCTTTTGTAAATGTTTCATAAGCAAGCTTTGTGCATTTTGTAACTCCTAAACAACACAAATGCATTTACTATAAAGAGCCTTGAAATCTAAGGATACTTGTTGCTTAATTGCAGTTCTGAAAACCCAACTTTTCCTACCTTTGATAAATCCTTGTTCAAAGCCAATAAATAAAGCTCATTTTAATTCCATATTCTGTATTGTTCTATTCCTTTTTGCTTTTTTAATTTTAATTTTTATTTTTAACTCAGTTGGCATTTCCTTTTATGGTATCATTGTCTGTAACTGCCAAAAAGACTACATTACAAGGTGGTTTAGTCACTAATGAATTTTGTTTGAGTGAAATTTCAGTCTCAAAAAGAACAAATGTATTTTCCAGAGGGGAAAAAAATGTGTTAATTGGTACCGTAGTGATACATTCACTGTATCCTGTTTTCAACTTTGATTTGCTTAGAATGGAGCACTCTAACTTCTATTTATTTATTTATTTATTTAAATGGGCTAATGTTCCTCTGTGTATGTATATTTTAGAAAGAAATGGACTGAACACACACCACCACCACACACATTGAGTGGCTGTTGTATAGGATGTTTACTTCAGAGTGCTGCAATTAATCACACAGAAATGAAAAATTAACCTCTCAAGTGCATGCTAATAATGAACACTTTTCAGAGTTGGACAGAAAAAAAATATTGTCATTAGCAAGAAGCTTTATTGTGAGTATTTATAGGTGCTGTGAACAGAATCAGTCAAAAATGCCACAGTTTAATACCCATCAAACCCATTCAAACTAAGCAGAAAACCACTTTTTTTTTTTTCTTTTTTTTTTTTCTTTTCTGGGCAAGGGCCTTGAACTGTAACTTGGAAATAAGGCAATGCCATGGGCTTTTTGTGTGGGAAGCCAGCCCCATATAAAACCATGAGGGGATTAGATATGAGCCATCGCTCCTGTGAGGACCATAGAATAGACAAATTCAGGAGATAATGCTTGCAAAACATCTCCTGTTTGCTAGCTGGGGGTATTTTTTTATCTATGAGAGACAAGTGTCCTGGACTCACCGTCCTTTTTATATTCAGGGCTCAGATGCCAGACTCATTGTGGGTAGTGCTTCTCCCCCACTTTTGGCAAAATTTACTCATTTGGTGCAAAGAGGGAGAGATGGAGAATGTCTTGCACACACAGGGGAGATTTACCCTGGGCTCTTAGTACCTGCTGAGCACAACAACAGTCCACAGTTGCACCTTGTACTGCAGGGATAGTACACAACATCTTGGCTGAGCTTGGAGCACATGTCCACACATTTCCACATAGTAATGCTGCTGTGGAATATAAAATGTAGCAGAATGCCCTGACATGTAGGATATAAAATTGTACTCCCTGTTGCATATTTTGTTTTCGCTAGATGTGTAACCAGTTGGTTGCTCTCACTATGGATGGATGTGGAAAAGTCCTGTGCAAAGTTTAGCTGAGTCTAAACATCCATAACCGTGTAATCACAGAGGTGGGTGCAGAACTGACCACACTCCACAGATACAGAGCTTTTAATTTCTTCTGATTTGTCAGCTTTTTTCCAATTCCAAGTCAGAAATTGAAAATGGGGCAACTGGCATGTGTTTCTACTTTTCTGCCCAAAAAACACTTCTGGTATTAAGTGGGGTTCTGTTCACCAGGCTTCAGTGAAATCTGGCACTGATTTGCTGCCCCCAAAACTCACTGTTAGTGTTAGTTGCTTTATCCAGCTTTAACAACCTTGTCTAAACTCTGTCTTTTGAGATTTGCCCAGAATTTTGTACAAAGACTCTTGTGCTGCTGAACCAGCATGTTGTCTGAGCTAGCTATGTCTGAGCAAACTTACAGCATTCAGGACCAGAAATGTCAAACTGGTAAAGCTGTTTGTACTTTGGCAACAATAAAATTCACACAGCCAAGTTTTGAAGCCCTTTCCCCAGCTAGCAGGTTCCTTCTCAAGAAGTCTACCTGGAGTAAAATGAGCTCCTTGAGTAATATGGTTCTAAATCCTGAAATCTGATCAAAGTAATATATTTCTAAATCCTGAAATCTGATCTAAGCCACTCTGAAGGCTATCTACTTAAAAATAGATTTTGTACTGAAACATTGAAAAGCTGACCTTTGAACATCTGTTATTGCTAAGTAAATATTATTAATGAATAAGTAGTTCCTCAAAGACTTGTCAGTGCTTATGCCTTGTACTTTTATCAATCTTCTGTATATTTGTTTTTCTTTCCTTCTTGTAAAAAGGAAATGGTTCCCTTCCCTGAACTGTGGATAAGAGAAGAGCTCCGAGGAATCACATTAGTAAACTTGCACCTTGTATTGAATAAACAAGAACTTCTCTGTGGCCCACAGTTTTCCCCAGATTATTTTTTGTTTGCTTTCCACAGTACTATCTGGTGAATAGACATTACTGTTCCCCACTTCCCATCCCTCACAGCTCACTGCAGGCGACCAGTCAGTCTGATGGTGCCAAATTAATGACAGAAAACAGATTTTATTGTCCATGTCAGCTGTGAATGATGGGGATTTCTACTAATTCCCATGAAAGCTTGCTAATCTGCCAACTGAAATACTACATTTACAATCCAGACTGTCCACTAGGAGCAGATTTATTTTCCATATATGTATTTTAATTTATTATTTATTTTTTTTTTTAAGAAAAAAAAAAACACACACACACACAAAATCTTTTTATTGATTGTGTGTGGGTAGGTAGGGGAAGAGCCATTTTCCTAAATTCCTAAAATATCATTGAAATATCTTTACTCCTAGTGGAAATGTGAAAACTCTAGGTCATCTGTCAGCCTTCTTTTTCCTTCTTCCTTCCTTCCTTCCTTCCTTCCTTCCTTCCTTCCTTCCTTCCTTCCTTCCTTCCTTCCTTCCTTCCTTCCTTCCTTCCTTCCTTCCTTCCTTCCTTCTCTCCTGCTACCATCTATCTGTCTAATCTATCCATCCATCCATCCATCCATCCATCCATCTATATTCACCTGAACCTTGTTGGGAAGCAAAAATCTTGCACAACCTGTAACACAAAAATACAAAGATTACAAAAATACAAAGATTACAGTGGAGTTTGTTTTTTTTTTTTTTTTTTTTTTTTTTCTTTCACAGGAATGGTTGCAGCCAGTAAGATGTAATAGATTCAAACTTGAAGCAAACCTGTTCTTTCCGCTTCTCATGTGTGGAGAAACAGGTATGATACTTGAAGGAGCAGCTTTTGTGTATATACGCCCACATGACTTTATTAGCAGCAGACTATTCAGGCATGCCTTTTATAGACAGCTTTGGACAAAGAGACAGTTCTGGCAAAAAAGGCAAAGGAATCATGTTTTGTGGAAATCTGTTCCATAAGGAAAAAAATTAAATAAAACATGGTTGGTCATTAAGGAGCCTGGCAGATACTCCAGCCATGGACTGGACAAAGCTGCTCATTATTTTTTGTGCTTCACATAAATATCTAAGCAGCCTTGGGAAAATTAGAAGTACATGCTATTTAATCTGTTTGCTACTGTTTCTTTGTTTGTTTTGTTTGTTTGTTTGTTTTTCTGCCCTGTGGGCTGGAAAAATCTTTGTCTGACAAAGTCATTTGGGATGAGCACTGCAAGTTTTGTCTCCTGACCAGCTTACTGTGCCTTATTCAATGACTATTTGACCCTGAGTAATGGTCTTAAAGGTAGCATGCAACAAAATCAAACAAAAGCAAATAGATTCCCGTTGTCTCTTGGCATGGATATTGGTGCTGGAGGTACCAAGCTGCCTCCTTTATCTGTGATAGAAAACACTTTAAGCTACCCAGCCTGTTCCTGACATTCTCCTGTGCAGACCTCTGCCTCAAAGGCTGAGGAAGAGCCCGGCATTTTGGTTGCATTAGGATATGCTCTTGAGAGCACTCACAGTCACTATATGGCCCAGATTTCCCTTACGGAGGTTAAGGGAAATGTTTTGTTCTTTTATGTGCATCCATTTGTAGTATAGGAAGGTCAAGACTGTGAACGGGAATTGCCTGGAAGAGGAAGGTAGAAATCAGAGTGAAAGATGGCTGCTTGCAGTGAAAAATCAGAACAGGCAAGTGCTGGGTGTGGAGCAGGGGTGGAAGTCTGGATCCTGGAAAGAGCAGATGTTATGTTCAGCAGACGGCTTAAAAAGCCACCATCAGAATTAAAAATGTTCTTCTAACAAACCAAATCATTTCATCAGGTTAATATATGCAATAAATATATTTTCTATGTAATTAAGTCAAAGCACATCATTGATAAATTACTCTGTTAATGGCCAAAGCTTTTGTAGAATGCTTATGTATTTAACAAGTTAGAGATAATTACCTTATAGAGATATACATGTACAGATAATTAGATATTAATCATTTAAAGCATGAACTGTAATTTAGGAAGACTCTTAATTGTCATGTAACTTTGTAAGCTATCATTTTAACTGCCAATGACATTCACTTACATTTCTCATCACCTCACTTCATCTTTTTCTGTTAAATAAGTACAGGGGAAATAGTTCATAAAAAAATGCCAGACTATGATCCTTTTATTTTTAGGTTACGGCTTACTGATCCCAACCCAACTCAGCACTGAGTAAAATTTGTTGCTACAGAATAATACTGGCAGAAGAACAAATGGATCCCATCAATAAATTTAGGCTGATAATTAGAAGAAATTTTCTAACCATCTGGAATAACAATCAGAATACTGAGGGTTGTGTAACAGTCTTCAGATGAACAGTGGAATGAGACTGTTGAAATTTTTTGAAGATGAAGCTTGATAAACTTCTGTATGGGATTGTTTGGGATGATTGTCTGAATGACACAGAATCATACAGAATCACAGAATTTCTAGGTTCTGCAACAACAGGGGGCTGAAATAAAAAATAAAAAACAAAACAAAACAAAACATGATGTTGTATGCAGTCCTTTGTGCAATTTAAGGGAAAGTGATGTCAGTCCATAAGGATGAACATTTGTGTTATGGAATGAGAATGACTACTGCAGAGGCCAAGAACAGGATAGATATGGATCACTTCTCCTCACAAAGCAGAAATGAGTTGGTGCCCACTTCAGGCCTGCTTTATTGCATATAGGAAGAAATTTCCACTGACATCAGTACAAAGAGGAAACATTTCTTAACTGAGAATTGGCTTCTAATATCTTTGGAGATTATTTTATTGAGTTCATTCTAATACTTGTATTTTTGTCTCCTAGATGCGTATGACAACTGAATTAACATTACCAGAGCTGTCTGTGTTGTCATTTCAGCTAACACTGTAAGAAAATATGTATTATCTAAGATAATGGCCCCTAGAACTTTTTCCCAAAGTCAATACTTCTGTGTCAATGGAAGTTGTCAAAGACAGTTTTGATACAGAACTGTTAGGACAGGGATGCCTCATCTGCGCCTTCTGCTCTAAAGATTTATAAAACCAAAAAAAGATAAATACCATGTTCTGGACTGGTGACTGGAGGACTATACTGAATTTAGTGGAGTTGTGATAATCGACATTTGCTGGTGGTCCACCCATGCTTTTGCTGCATAAATCATCTCTCAAAATTAATTTAAAAAGCAGACATTAAAAATCATGGAGACTTGATCCACCAACAGCTGCTGACCATTGCACTGAATACAACTTTTGGCTCAGGAACTCTGTAAAATTTATATTTATATATAAATTATATATAATAATCTGTGAAATTTAGAGTACAGGTTGGCAATAAGATACTTAGCAGTCATGCTTATTGTAAAACTGAATCTTTTAATTATTTAACAAGCTTGATATTTGATTCAGATAATTTTTAGATCATTAAATGTGCTTAAAATATTGTGGCATTATTGGTAATATTAAAAATGTCATAGAAATGAAAGTTGTAAAATGTTACTGAATAATGCAGTCTCCTGACCTCTTGCTTATCATGGTCCATTACTTTTAATGGAGAACATCAAAAGATTGTAGTAGGTGAAATTGGTTTTGTTTCTTCTCCCTCTAACTGATGCTTGAGGCCCCTTAGGTAGTAGAAAATGGATTATGTAGTATTTGCTCATGCTCTAGGCTATTTACTTATGTTGCTTATTATGTGTTTATGTTTTCTCATGGTTTTTAGAACCCTGAATCTATGTTGCCTTTCCAAGTGAAATGGAATATTTAAAATAATCTGTTAATTTTAAGGGAATAGTTTTTTTAAAACAAAAGGTCTTCATATCAAGGGGAACCACAGTGTGAGATCGGGTGTTTTTCCTTACATGCAGCATAAACTTGGAAGGGCACAGCCTGAGAGCAATCATTTGTTTTCTCTGGGTTAATGGCTTTCAGCTGTATATCTGTCTGCTGGATAATGACTGAGCTGGTACATCAGCCAGTCTTTTCCACTGTAAAACATGTTCAGTTAATGACATTAACACATTCGAAGTTGGAATGAGCCTCCCCACTTGAGTTATTCAAGCATGATACACCCAACTAGAGTGAAATTAAATAAGAAGTTATGACAGAAGATGAGATTTCAAGGAAGATGATAGCATGTTCTGAATGTGCAGTATCAAAGGCACTTTATTTTTGACATCATTTGTGCTCATTGTTTAATCATTCCCATCCCAAGTAATTATTTTCTAATGGGAAAATTGGTTTTCAGATTTTCAATCCTACGGTTTTGATCTTTAGTGTATTTGTACTACTGAGATATGTCAAAAAATAATAAACAGTAGAAAGACTGGAGTACTCTTTGTAAAATTGCTGAAAGCAAAATTGAAAAAATACTTCAGCATCATGTAAAATTTGCATGTCCCTCTCTCACTCATGGGATTAAGTTATTTATGTCACAGAGACACTTCAAGAAAATGTTCTGGTGTTTCTGCAGCAGGGATCAGTGTCTGGACACGTGGATAAAAATAAATTTCTTCACTATACCACAACATATACTGTTTTGTTAAATTGCTTTTTTCAGTGAAAAGACTTGGAAAAATGCATTTTTAACAACTGGCAGTAACAAACAAAGAATTAGCCTCTAACAATACAAGGATTAATTTGAAGGCTTATTGGTTCACTTTGGTTTTGATTTTTAACATTATTGTTATAAGATTAAGTTCTCTGCCTCCGTGTGCCTTGCTGTTCATTGTTTCTAACTTGCATGGTGGAGGATGATTGTACGGTGACGCCTCAAAATGGTTATTACACATGTGATGGGTTTCCATTGACATGGTCTAGCTTTTGCTAGACTCCTTTGTTTTGTAGTCAAAGACTTTGGTCCACATCTGTCAGTCCCTGAGGTAGGCAGAGGTATTCCAGATAATGTATGCAATGACATTAAGCGTGCAAAAATAGGAGTGGGCATTCAAGAGGTCCCACGTGAAAGTTCATTAAATGCCCAGAACTTCATTCCAGAAATGACAAAAGCTATCAGTCTTCTGGATGCAGATTTTTTTTGATTTGGTGACAGTAATAATTCCACCCCTAACTCTTTGGTAATGTATTAGCATTAACTGTAATTTTTGCCTTTAAACAAGCTCTGCAGTACAGCATGATGGTTCCTACCCTGTAATTGTAGGATCCTCATTAATCAAAAAGAATATTATGACATTATGAGCTCACAAGAAAGACAATTCATGACTGACAGAATAAAGGCCTAAATTATGCTGCTTTGATGATTAGAGGTGCAAAATTACTTTTTTTTTTTTTTTTCCTTGTGAAAATAGGATTTAGCAGCTGTAAGAAAAAGCTCTGCACAATGAAAGCAGGGAGTGTTCAGAAGCAAACAACAATGGCTTTATCTATAAGAGACCTTTATTTAAAAAAAAAAAAAAAATAATCAAAGCTGTTTTGGTAGTGTTTTTTATTGATAAACCTGAATTTAATTCAGGATCCTGAAGGAGAAAAGTATATGTGAGATACACATTACTGTAGCAGTGTGTTTAGTAGTTTGCTGCTGTTACCCTTTAAAAGTGCAGAAATGCAAATATGGTTTTGGCCAGCTTCCAAAATGTGTTTTGACATATATAAAATGATTAATACTCAAACATATCTCATAAATTGAATGCAGTTATATATATTCTCCTTTGTTCATAAGGAGCCAGAGATTCTGGAAGATAAATGAAGGCGAGAATTAAAAATGATTGAGCCAAGTTTTTTCTACTACAGGTTTGTAGGCAAAACCATTGAGTTGCTAGATCAAACCTGAAGGCCATTTCTAAAAGCACTGGTTTAAGTGAACCCAGTCCAGTGTTGTCTGTGTGTAAGCACAAGTGACAAACTGGGAACTCTCTGGAAGACCCAACATTCCCAAGGGTGCAAGGACAGAAGGGGTGCTGAGTAGGCAGTGCATTCCCAGAGGAGACCCTTGTGTGACTGCTCAAGTTTCAATGTGCTGTGACTAACAGGGAAATTAATAAAAACGGTGTTTTCTCCCCGGGCATTCCTTCCTCCAGAACAGACTGTTTGCAGCACTTACAATCCAAGTAACGAATAACTTAAGTGTTTATGTCTCTGGGAGAGTCCCCAGAAATGCCTCCTGAGCTAGGATCCTGCGTGGGAGTTAAGTGACTATATTCAGGCACTCCTTTCTATCTGTAGGTATTCAAATATGTTTTTAAGGATAGCCCTGACTACTGAAACAGTCAGATTTCTTCTCTGTGTTAGAAATTTCTCCCCTCTCTTCTCTGAAAAAAAAAGAAAAAAAAAAAAAAGCCAGTTGAGGAAATGAGGAAAAAAATTCTCTCTGAACATTACCTCATTTACCATCTTTTCTCAAGACAAAATTTTTGGCAATTAGCCCCCAGGTTCATTGCTTTTCTTTACTTGACACTGGGATGTGTAGGGTGATCAAAATCAGTTGTTAAATGTAATTGAAGAAGAAAGTAATAATCTTTGTTAAAAAATTAATATTTAATATTAAAATTAAGGGCTGGAACAACTCACCTCTGAAGAGAGGTTCAGGGAGTTGGGGTTGTTCAGCCTGGAGAAGAAAAGGCTCCAGGGAGACCTTATTGCAGCCTTCCAGTACCTTAAGAGGGCCTATAGGAGAGTAGAGTAAGCAGTAGCACAGGGAGTGCAGTGATAGGACAAAGGGGACTGGCTTTAAACTAAAAAAGGGTATGTTTAGATGAGATATGCAGAAGAAATTCTTTACACAGAGGGTGGTGAGGCACTAGAACAGGTTGTCCAGAGAAGCTGTGGATGTCACATCCCTGCAGGTGTTCAAGGCCAGGTTGGATGGGGTTTTGAGCAACTTGGTCTACTGGGAGGTGTCTTTGCCCATGGCAGGGGGCTGGAACATTGTGATCTTTAAGGTCCCTTCCAACCCAAAGCATTCTATGATTTTATGATCTTAAATCCTGTCAAGTGTCTGTATAGATACCATTAAGAAATAACCTCAATATTTTATTTTTTATTTTTATTTTTAATGTATATATTTATATATATACATGGCATTTATTTATTTCTCAGATTCTTGTATCTGTTTCTTGTGTTGTTGCTGTCTTCAGGACTGGACCATGGGTAGTGATCTTATGTCTCAGCTATTTTTCTAGTTTAAACATTAGTTCCTTCTTTTGAGAGGACTTGAAAGTCCCATAGCATTCAGTCTGTGGGACTTCTGTGCTTATTCCAATGACCCCATACAGATAGCATTCAAACCAGATAGTCCCTATGGTACAAAAGTACATGAAATGGATAATTCCTTCTGAGAGGTTAAAAAGTGAAACTATATCTGCTCAAATCCCAGTCTCTGATCTTATTTATTTATTTATTTATTTATTTATTTATTTATTTATTTATTTATTTATTTTTGTTATATTGGACCTATCTCACCAGTATCCAAGTGAAAATTTTGTGACAGTTTGTCAGTGTTGTTTTCTCCAGTTCTTTTCTTTAGAGGCAACTGCCACATATGCTTGCACTTATCTAGGTGGCAGAGAAACATACGACACAAAGATGGCCATCTTGGTCCTCTTCACCTTGAAGAATCCCATGGCACAGTCCTTTAATTCAAGCTTTTACGCCTAATAATGGATCCAATGTAAAATAATAGGATTTATCAGAATACACAGATTGATCTCTGCCAGTGAGCTGCAATTGTCAAATTCTAATAGAAATGAAAAAACAAAGAACCTAAAGAAAAATAAAAACCCTCTGTAGAGTCTTGATGTGGCCAGAGAAGAATACTATCTACTTCAAACTGGGTAAACATATGAGAGGATCTCTTTCCCTAAATCTGCAAACTTGGAAATGTCAGTAACATAGCCCAAGTGGAGATATACAAAGATTGATGCAGTGTGTTTTTTTGTTTTGTTTTTGTTTTTGTTTTTTGTTTTCCCTCTGTTAGTGCATATTGGTCTTCTGTGATCTTTTTCCCTGGATTATGTGCTGCTCAGTAAAGTTTCCATTCAAGCTATACCAATACACTTTTATTTTATTTTATTTATTTATTATTTTTTAAGGATTGTATCATAATGTTTTAATAATATCGTTATACAATTTTATAAAAATATTGTGAAATGTAATGCTAATTTATTGAACGACATTGTGTAAAGTAAGTATAATAATAACCGTATGACTACAATAATAGTAGTTTTAAAAAAATACATAAAGACAGACCAACTGTTTTTACTATCAGCTGGACTAGTTTTCTTCTTCTAGATCTTATCAACTTCAAAGAGAAACTAATGAAAACCTCTGGAGATGTACTGGTTGCAGGGAAACCAGTAATTCCATTGTACATCACAGAATGAAATTTGTTTAACCTGTTTTAACTTCTGGCTGATTGGATGAGCCAGAAGGCTGATTGGATGGGTTGATGATTTCAATCTATGTATGTAGAACAGGTACTGTTCTGCATACTCCCCTTCCCCTTCCCCTTCCCCTTCCCCTTCCCCTTCCCCTTCCCCTTCCCCTTCCCCTTCCCCTTCCCCTTCCCCTTCCCCTTCCCCTTCCCCTTCCCCTTCCCCTTCCCCTTCCCCTTCCCCTTCCCCTTTCCCCTCCCCTTCCCCTTCCGTCTTCCCATTGCATTTTATTTTTTTTTCTCTTTTTTCTTTTTCTTTCTTTTGACTCCAATGAAGGCCAATATCTGGCAATGAAAACTGGACAGATGGCTCGAGCTTACCATCCTGTTCATCATACTACAGCAACAGAGAATTATTCAAACTCTGCTACTTTCAGCACTAAGATAGGCTCCTTTATTTTCATAATGGAACTAAAATAACTTGGCAGTCTGACTGAGTTAGTTCACAAACCTAGATTCTTCCAGTGTATATTTTATCTTTTCACTACATTGTTATGGACAAGATCTTCAGTTAAGGGGCAGAAACAGCACTGAATTTAACACAAAATACCGTAGTAAAGATCTTGCTTGTGGAGACCTGTCTTGGAAGTGCTCTGTGACAATCACAGCCTTTTAGCCACATAATTACTGCTCCAAAAGCTTCATCATTGCAATAAAAATGTATGTTGTCCCTCTATTGTAAATACATATTTTTTGCCATGGTAAATGTATCGTATGAAATTTCATTATGGAGATGACACTTCATTATGCAATAAAAGGTTTGCTAGTATCAAGTCTTGTTGAAATAGAAAATTGGGTTGCATTATCATATTATAATAACAATATTTGGGAATTTATATAAGAAACTCTTACAAGAGTGGCTGTTATTTGTAATTCATATGACATCAGCTCGAATGACCATTTAAATGATTGACCATAAATAATTTTAGCATTTTTTATTTGCCCCTTTCTCTTGCCTGAGTAGTATGCGTTCCAGAAATAAAGGATTTAATAGATCTATCCTTCTACTGCAGTTTTGAAAAGAAATAAGGTAAAATATTTTTCAACTTTTCAATAATTAGTGTTTACTTCTAGCTTGGCCATCTTAAAGCACATCACATTTACTGATGTAGTTATATCTAAAAAGTAAGATTTAAATCTAACTTCTCCCAAATAATCTTTCTTTCTTTCCTTCAGAGTGTACAGTGTTTTAAATTAGAGGGATTTTGTTATCTCCTATTCCCCATTTAGTTATTTAATTCCATTTGGGGACAATGATATGTAGAAAAAAATCTTAATGACATCTGAGTTTGGAGATAGTGATAAAAATATGGTCAGTTTGAAGTTCTGAAAATCATAAAATTGCCACCTCTAGTTTGTTTTGCACTCCTTGGAGCATTAAGCTGTTTAGCACAAATCTAATTTCCCACCAAACAGCTCAAGGCAGTTAGTGTTCAGTTTGGTTCCAGAGAATTAAGCACACTGTTATAAATTGTGATAGTCAGTGTGACTCTGTAGATAAACCCATTTTCCAATATGTGTATACCAAGCATGAAAAAATTAGAGGCTGTTGTTTTACAAGGGGGATTACTATGGAAATTAAGGAGAAATTAAAGGAACATTTATTTCAAGGCTAATTAATAACAATTAATAAGAGAGAAAGTATTTGTAAAGCTCAGTAAGTGAAGGATAAATTGAAAGAGTTCATGGGTGAAGAATATTCAATGTACAAACCCACATGAAGCATCAGTCTCACCATGGTTAAGTAAGAGACTAACTCTCTTAGTCTAAATCTCTCATGTCACAGTGATATGGATTGAGATGGATTTTCTAGGCCACCTAATCTGCCACTATCTTGAATCAGGAAAGAGGATGTGGTGGTTGCAACCACAGTGTATTAATCAGTGTATTAATCTGGACAAAAGAGGGCAGATGAGCTGAGAAACTCAGTTCTGCAACAGGTAGTATAAAAAAAAAGTATCAAACACTCTGAAATCTGTTTTAAAACATACACAGTGTATGGGGAGAAAGATAAGAATTTCAGTTTTTTAAATTCAGAGCTAGGAGGAGATCTGTATAGCAATTACCTGAAAATTGAAACAGAAGTTCTGTATCCACATTGCACACTCCGTGACTTTTATGGGAAAAAAAATAGTGAGGGCAATTTACTGTTATATAATAACAAATTAGTGTATGTATTACATAATACACAAAAAATGTGGCAATTACACCGGCATAGAAGGATTAATATTTTCAAAGCTACATTTCAGAAGGGCTCTTACGCCTACTGTTTATCATGAAAGTGCTTTTTACATTTCTGAATTCTCTGCCTGGCAAGAATAAGGAGAGGAAGTTTGGCTGCTGGACCCAAGAATTTCCAAAAGTCTAATAATTGTTTATGGCTAGGATTGCCTTTTAAAAGGTTACCTGTGGAATGTCTCTGGTAAGCTCTGGTGAAAAAAAAAAGTGTTAAGGCATTCTGTAACATACCTTCTTCCTTTGAATGACAGCTTGGTGTCTCTAGATTTGCTGCAGCTGTATTTTCTTTTTCCCCCCAAAAACGTGTGTTTCAGAGCAACGGGATCCAGGATAAGAGTATATGGCCTATCCAAGGGAGGAGAAGTATTCCTAACCTTGATAGATTTGGAGATTGCCCTATAGTATGCTGGTATCTGCCTCCATTGGCCTTGGGCTCAAGCAGTATCAGAGCTACACAGTGCTAGACATTGTAGGAGACAGTCTTCTGATGAACTAGAGGTCCTAAACCAGTAAGAATGGGTAAGACAGGAGAAGTGTCTTCCCTTGGTTGATACCACCTGTTCACTGTGCTGTGCTTATGGTTATGTAGTGAACCTTTGCATGCTGCTTTTGGCCTTCGGAGGTTTAAGATAATTTTCAGCACATCCTGTTTGGGTGAAATTCACTGGTATGCTGAAAGGCCACTTTAGACTCAGAGACCATCCAAGTCTCACTATTTGACTGCATAAGTAGGATGAGTGTATGTTGGATGCTTTGCTTTGCAGAAGGGGGAGTTTTGTAAATCCTGTGGATCAGGCTAAATTCTTTGAATGCATTATTGTTCCTTAATTGTTCTCTGAGTTGTTTCCTTCTCTATTCTCTTCTTCCTTAGCTAATGTGCCATGCTTAATGCAACTTTGTAGTGTTTATTAACCTTACCATGCAAAGTGTGTTAAATGGGAAGCTCAGTGAAGTTAGGTCTTTGAACTTTATTTCAATTTGTACACGAGTTTTCAATGGAAATTTCTAGATTTTGCATCAGAATTCAAGCGTTACAGAGAGGAGTTCAAAAGAAAGTCAAGATTTCAATGAGCACATAAAGCGAGAAGCTTAGGGTTCTTGTTTCTTAATGCTTTTCTCCTTGCTTTCTTGAAGAAGTTATTCTCATAGGTAGATACTTCATAGCAGAGAGTCTCTGTGTTGTACTGGAATATACAATGTCAAATGTTAAAGAAAATACACACAAATTCTATTTTGAATCCAACCGAGGACTTCATCTGAAATATTTACCTTACAGATTGTCATTGTTGGTATCTTTATTTTCCTAATCAGTCTTGCCCTTTAGTTGGAATAAAGAAACTGGGTGAAGGCTGAGTTTTCCTCTTTGCTAATGTATTATCCATGAATCTAGGGAAGTGGTGACTGTCACACTAAAAAGAAGCATTTTTATTTCCTTGGTGATATGTTTTCTAAGTTATTTTTGAAGATAATTATGTTTAAATGTCAGTGTATAATCCATTCCTCTAATGTACAGCAGCAATAAAACAAACAAGCAACAACAACAAAAAAGCATAGACAATTGTGCCACACTGTCTGTTCTCAGAATACGCTGCTTTATGGTCAGAATGGAACAGTCTAGTTTCTGCTTGTATCCCTGAACTTCTGTTCTTTTACCACTCAGGAACCTCTTCTCCCTTGAAACTTAATGAAATTTAGTAATGAAACTTAGGTGGTATTTATGCATTATTAACATCACCCCAATTATTGGGGTGAGCAGATTATCCTGTGTGCTGCACACCTTTAGAGTGAAGTGTTCAAAACTCTGTTTCCAATTTCTGAAAACTTAGCCAGTAAAAATAGGGCTTGGGATAGGAGGTGAAATTACCAGTAGGTGCATGGAATGGCAGCCAGACACAGAAGCTGAGGTGGGCAGACTAGCTTTGCACCAGGGAGGAACTGTGTGGGGGTGGGGGACAGGCATTTTTGGGGTGGAAGCCAGATAAAGCAAGACACAGTCAATGGAAAACATTTGAGTCTGAAGGGAATACTACTGCCTCCAGCATATCAGAAAAATAGATTAAGACTACACTTCAGCAGGGAAGTTATGATTTATAAATGCTAAAAATTGTTGTCCCCACTGTATATTTCAGAACAGGTTTTTCAAACTGGGTTTCCTGCTGGTAGTGCTAGGTGCTTAAGGGTAAACCACGTTTGCATTTTGCTATTTGCAATGAACAGCTTCAAAGACTTATCTTTATATGTCCAGTTACCTGACTGAATCATAGCTTTGTTTCTGCAAAGAACTGTGGGCATTTCTATGCCAGAGGACATTTCTTTTAAATGTTGTATTGTGGATGAAAGAACATAATATAAAAAGAGAGAGTTCAAAATATGGAGTCTATAGTCTCATAGTGTTGTAGTTAGAAGACAGACTTTGTATATTTCTTTCTGGAATGCGGAGGCCTGCTGAAGTGTACTTGTATGGGGTGGAAAGTGAGAAGAGGGAAGAGCGAGTATTTTGGGGCACTTGTATTCTCTAAATACACACAGCTCTCTGTCCAAAATACAATAATTGGGTTAGAACATGATCATCTCTTTGACCTTTCCATTCAAAAAATCAGGCATGACAGAACCACAATAATAAAGGCTTTTGGAAACTCTCTTGAATTGCAAGCTTTTGTTAGCCATACTTAGGTCTAAGTAGTTTAAACCTCCCCCAGGGACCACTGCTTTATTTCACATGATTAAGCAAGCTTTGTGCTTGCCTCCAAACCATTTTTATTTTTTTTATGAAGATATTATCAAGGAGAACTGTGTAATATACTGCATGTTTCTTTACAGTAGATAACATTAACAGGCCACAGTGCTAACAACTTCTCTTAACAGCCCCCTCCCCTATTGACTCTCTTTCTCTAGCAGGTATATTTATCATTTCTACCACTCTGACATTTCAAGCTCTGCTTCCCAGGACTGGTTTGTTTCTCTTCTCTCGGTAGATTAGTTTGCATTCTTCAGGATTAAAAAGGTTTAGAAAGCAATGGGGAGTTGGCAGGAAGAGCACGAGTTGTTTAGAAATGTCAAAAAGTGTCAAACCAACAGCCATGTGGGGGACAGCAGCACTTTTCAATCAGTCTGCACCAGAAATAGCATCCCTAAGAAAGGGCCTGAATGTGCCACAGAGATAGTAATAAAACTTTCTTGTATACTGAGCTGAGGAGGAAGAGAGATTTGCTCACTCCTTGAGGCAACCACGGCCCAATAAATCAATCAGCAGAGCTTAAAACATAATAAATAGCCAACTTTGCTAAAATAGCTCCATAGGGGTGTCTAGAGGGCAGGACAAATGCAGCAGAGTAAGATGATCCTTAGGGGCATGGTTCTTTCTTTTCCTTTGGTTTATTGCTTTCACTGTCCCACCTTTCTTTTTTTCCTCTGCTGCTTTAGGCTCTCCTCCTTTCAGAAAACATGCAAAGCTTGCATATGATGTTATAAACTCTAATACTTCCCTCCTATGGCAAAGATTAACAGCAGTACTATTGCTTCATGTGGCACAGCAAACAGCAACAGCATCTTGAGAAGCCTCAGAGTCAATCTCTTTGTACTTTGGCTTCAGGTGTAAATTCTTCACAGTAGTAAATTAAGTCCCTGGCTTCTTTTGTGTGATGTGTTGGTTAAATGTGGATGGAATAGCTTGTGGTCATGGATCCTGTCTGTGGCAGCACTGGAAATGAGGGCCAGGTCTGACTTGCCCTGTATTTTTAAACCCTGGTCACCTTCTCACAATGGTTTCTCTGTGTGACATTTAGCACTGCAGTTCCTCATCTCCTTGGCATCCTTGACTTGGCATTATAAAATAAGATAGGACTCATCTAACTTGTTGTGTATCTATCTTCTCTTTCAGCCTTAATATAACCTGGTGGGAAAGGGAGAGAAGGAAAGAATTTCAGTGAAGGAGCAGTGAGGTTCCCTAGAAAGCCAAACACGTCTGCTTTTCTTTTCCTACCAAGGCTTAACCAGATCCTTTCCTTTGCCAGACTTGATTCCTCACAACTTGTATGTAAATCATAGAATCTGAGCTGGAAGGGACCCACAAGGATCATTAAATCTGCACGGAACCACCCAAAGGAGAGCATTGTCCAAACACTTCTTGAACTCTGTCAGGCTTGGTGCCATGACTGCTTCCCTGGGGAGCCTGTTTCAGTGCCCAATCACTGTCTCAGTGAAGAACCTTTTCCTAATAGCCAGCCTGAACTTTCCCTGCTGCAGACTTATGCCATTTCTTTGGATCCTATCAGTGGTCACCAGAAAAATGAAATCAGCAAGGCCACTTTTTTCTGACTGTCTCATCTGCCTACTAAAACATTTACATCATTTACATACTCCAGCACTCCATTTGTTCACTTTTTACCTAGTGATAGGAAGGGTGATTCAACCCTCATATTGAAAACAAGTACCAAGTCTTGTTTGTATTTCATCTGTAATTTGGAGTCACTTTTTGGGGGGAATCTTGCAGAACAGCCTCAAATTTTTATTCTGAAAGCTGTCTCTGTTTCTTGTTTTTTAACAAAATCTCAACTTGGTCCAGGTTTTAGACGTTGTTTTATTCACCTCTGGGTGAGTGCCATCTGTACTTAGAATATAATTTTTGGCCTGTAAGTGTTTGCAAATAATTTGCTTCAATTGTTTAGCATCTGTAGTTTGTTATTTAGGGGCAGTGGTGATTTTTTACCTGTGTTGGATAGAATAGTGACTGTTGCTTGATTGGTTGATTTATGGGAAGCTGGAGTAATAGCCTGTACATTTTTGTTATATTGCCTTAAGAAAAAGCTGATAACTGCCTGTGAAAATGTCATGATTTGCAGACACTTTCCTTGGATTGAAGATAGTCAGCTAAACATAGTACTCACAGATATTTTTTCTACAAGGTCATAGCAACAGTGTCTTCAGTCGCCAACTTACATAATACAGTCCAAAGTCCTGCAAAGATCTACACATCTGTTTAATCTTGCCATTGAGTTCAAGTGTACTAGGCTAAGGGAATAAAACTAAATCTTTATAAGCTGTTGCAGGATCAGAGCACAAGAATGAATCCATGTATTTAAAAAAAAAAATGGCAGTGTATGAACACTTGTATTCCCAGAGCCTTGATGAGCCTGAGAATAAAGAAATGAAACAGAAAAAGATTTTTTTTCTTAGAAGACCCATCATCCCAGTGCAAAACAAAAAACATACCTCTCTAAAATAATAATTTCTGTGTAGTTCAGACCTACGAGCAATCAAGTCAGCCTGCGGGAATCCATAAAGCAAGGACTGAAGTAAAGACTAGTAAATTGCTTAATTTTGATCCAGGTCACAGACAGTCCTGTAAGAGTTGGCATTTTAAGTCTACAATAAATGGGAAACCACATTAAGAGCTTTCTTTTTCCATCACTTCTTGGATTTTTTAGCATACTAGATTTTATTGTATCATTGTGAGGTTTTCAACATGTGTAGCAAAATACACCAAACTTCTGCATCACAAGATAACTGTGGAGATAACTTCTTCCTGTGGAGGCACTGTTTTGATGTGCCAGTGGAGGGAGTGAAGAAGAATTCCCTAGCAAGCACTTCAGATGTCCATGCCTCTCACTTTCCTCTGGATCTTTAATCTGATAGCTTTAAATCTAATGCTCTTCCTAACTTAACACACGATGCTGCTCCTTGTTTCCTCCCTTTCCCTCATGTATATTATTCAGACTTCATGCAAACCCCTCCTTTCTTACCTTGTAGTGCAATGTGAGTCCAGTAGGTAGCTTGGAGAAATTGAGATGGGCCATGAGGAGATAGAGTAAATGACATAGCTTCAAAAGATGACAGTCTCCTTGTTGTGTGATACAACATGGAGCCTCTCAAAGAGTGATCTAAATCTTCAGGAACTGGCTATAGATGGGAAAGCAAGTTGCCTTGTGGGTGGGAATGCTTCCTTTCTCCCATGAAAATGTTTGGTAGAGAGAAGGTACATTTCAGGCTTTGTCAGGCTGCAGACTGTACTTCCAGGTGTTGATCTCTGCTGTGATGATTCATACTCAGTGCATAAATTATTGTGTTAATTATTTGATCACTAGTATAACCTGGACCAACAGCTTCATGTATAGCAATATGCATATATATTGTACATTCTTCTGAAGCGATAATGTTCAGGCATTGGTAGGTTACGTTACAGGCTTTCTAAACCATCCTAGAAATTGCTTTCCTACAGACTGTAATCTGTCTGTACTACAGCTCTCATGATGGGGATGAAGCAATACACCATGTGGGACAGCTGAGCTTTAGGGACAGCCTGCCTGCTTTCAGACTGGAGCAGTATTCCTACGCTCCTCGTGGCACCTAAGAAAGGCAAACACAAGGGTAAACTCCTCTCCCACGCCGCAGTCAGACCCAGACCAGGACTGGGAGCATCCTTGTCATTTCGTGCTGCGGCTCTGCAGGTGAGAGGCTCCGGGGGTGAGCCAGCGGCTTCCCCATACTGGCGGGCGTGGGTCTGTGTCCCGGGGCAGAGGCACCTCGCTAGATGGCAGCAACGGCCCAGTTTTATGAAGTAGCCTCTGGTCATCCTTCCCCTCCCCCAGATTGCTCCTGTCTACAGCAGCGAGGTTAAAAATAATAATAATAATAAAAAAAATCCTTCTGCTGTGCGTGTCTCGAACAGAAGAGCTGTGATAAGCTGCATGCTGCAGAGCTTCATCATATCTGTGTGCATTGACTGTATATACAAATGCATGTATTTATGCATGCGTGGCTACAAACAGAGATACATGTGTATATGCTTATGGCTACGTTTTTCTGATAATTAGGAAGCAGAAGGCTAATACCCCAAAATGACTCCCTCAGAGTCATAAGAAAGGGAGAGTGAGAGCTAGGACTGGCCCACGTTTTGCTAAAGCCACCCTTTCAGATGGCAGGCCTCCTCAATGCCCCTCTCCAGCATTAGACCTGGTAGTAGCGGGGTGACAGATTCCTTCATCAGCAGGTTTTGCATTGCAGCCCAGGAATGGCAAATCATCATCCCCCACAAATCATAACACTCTAGGAACCAGCCCTCCAGGGATCGGCTGCAGTGTCTGCTCTGGTGATGGCACTTTGTGGTAGGAACATGTAATAGAGTGAGATAACTGCTTATTTGGAAAATGCTTATTTGGAAAAAAAAAAAAAAAGAAATAAAAAAAAAAAAGAGAGAGAGAGAGAGAGACCCCCTCATCTCCCACATGCATCCAGTTTCCCAGTCTGGTTCACAGTGTGCCACAACCACAACCAATTTCTGCTGTCATAGGATGGTTCAGGTAGCTAATAAATATTGTGCCATGCATTTCATTAAGCCCAGAATTATACATCACATCAAAGTGAGAGAATGTCACATTTTCTGCCAGCTGGTAGCCATGTCCTCATTCCCACTGTGGCCAGTTGCATACGGTGATGCCTTAAACCTTCTGCAGCAGATAGTCAGGGTGAGAAACACAGAGGTTTACAAGAAAAATGTCCTTGGGTTTTCTTGGCAATGGGACTCATCCTCATGGAGCAGTGCAAGGGCTGAAGGGTGAGCTCATCAGGAAAGAAAAATAATTTATCTTAATGAACCATTGACCCTCTAATGCATTGTAGATAAAAAAAAACATATAACTTGGGACAGGGACTTTGAAAAATAACTTCAGCCATTGGGGTTGCATACATACTACTCGTGTGTCTGTAAGTCTACTGAGTTTGGATGACAGCAATATAATTTAAAAAAAAAATCTGCACTGACAATTGGAAATTAGACACTTTCAGTGATAATATTTGGTACTTGTGTTTTAAGCTATTTGAAGCCAAGAAGAAGAGATATAGGGCTAGGTCAGTGAACCATTTTTATTTTTTTTTATTTTCTTAGCTGTAACTTATCTCCACATTGTCTGTCCTGCTTGTTTGAAGGATGAGAGAAACAAGGGGCAATAGCCTGAGGAATACTGTTTGCAGCATGCAGCAGTCATATGGATGGCAACAAAAGGAGGAATTTTGGAAGCTTTTTATTGAAGTGTGGTCTCTTGGAGAACAAAAGGTCCCGTGGGACACTCACGCGGAGGTGTCCCTCATCTGGGTAAGGCTGAAGAAGCTGCACTGAGGAGCTGAGGTACCCCCTTGCTGCTCTCAGGCCACTGCCCATACTAACCTGCCTACTTAGATGCAATGCCCAGCAGCTGCTTCAGGCACTCATGTTTCCCTGGGATCCCTTAGAGCCCAAAGCAAATGATTTTGTATTTGGCTGGGACATATTCTTTTGGAAAAAAAAAAAAAAAAAAAAAAAAGAAAAGAAGCCCAAACTACTCCTGTCTTTCGATCTGGTAGCTACAGTAGGGAAACCACACTTTTATTTGGCTTTGTACAGACACAGAGAGTCATATATCCCTTTTTCATAATGTGAGTGTATTGTACATGTATATATGGCTTGCTTATATGAGTATGCGTGAGGAATTTTGGCAAACAAGTCTGAACTCAAATTCCTCTATTAGGCTGTTCAGATGAACGTGTTTTGTGGTCTCAGATGACTAGATGACAAGTGACAAGATGACAAGTGACGAGATACTCACTTGAATGGGTGCTTATTTAGAGGCCAGAGCTAAAGTTCAGTCTTTACTGTAAGCATAACTTGTAGTGAAACCGCAATGATACTATAGATAAAACAGTGCCTGGATTTCTCTCATTGCATTTTAGCTGAGGTGAAAAAGTTCAAGATACTGAAATGTAGATTTTAATTTTTGAAACATTAATTCCAAAATAGGTAAAGTTTGTGAGATGTTTCAATGTTTGTGCTAATGTGTGGTTTAGAAAAACTTTAATATTAGTTGTTGCTCTGTTAAAATTTCTCTTTGTGACAACATGGGGATTCCTATAGTCCTGGACTGTGTCTCTGTCACTTGTCCTTTGTGAGAAGGCACTGGTTAGTGTCTCAGTGGAATGACTTTCCATGTCTTGGCCCTTGATACTTTTACCATTCTTTGCAGGTTGGTGGGAAACACATCCCAGCTGCTAAGGTACTCCAAATTTGCCTTGGTTCCCAGGCATAAAAGGGATTTTTCTGTAACAGTGAGTTATTAAGATTTTGTTTATTTGTTTCTGTGCCTTATGTTTTCAGTGTTACTTGAAATCTTCCTCAAAAACTGAAATAGGGTTAAAAAATATAACTACAAGTGTGTCAAGTGCATCAAAGAAGTAGATTCCTGATTACAAAATTGGAAGCAAAGGTATGAGAAAACCATTAAGAGCAGGAAGACTCAGAGAATGCCTGACTTGAGTCTTCTTCTTCTGAAGACTCCTCTGGGGCATACCTCAGCTGCAGGAGGGCACCACAGCAATGCTGATCCCTACAGGGCTGCCTGTTAGAGCTACTCTGATCCAAATGTACTCACTCAGAATGCACAGATGGTACTAACTTGAAAACTAAAACCCAAGATTCCCTAGAATAAGGTTGCTCAGCTTTAGGAACTTGTTGGAGCTTCATTTTCTTTAACATGGCCTACTTTCCTCTTTCTCTGTGTTCTCCAGCCCCATGAAGGATTCTGCTCTAAGTATATGCCAAGTATTTTATTCTCTTGCATTCCTTAGGAGTGGAATAAAAGGCAATTTCAGAAAATATAAATGCTTCTCTGAATTCAAGTATACCTGTATTAAGTATCCAGGTGGATGCAGCTTGCCTTGTGATGTTCTGTCCTTTGTGAGACTGAGCTGCTAAAGGAAAATGCTCTGCCCTAGTCCCTGCCTGGGGCTGTCAGTTGGTTTTAAGTGCAGGAATGGTGTTCATTTCTCAGGGCAGGAGCGGAAGAGCTTTGGCCCAATGCCTGCTAACTTTGCAAAGATTAGACTCAGAGATGAACGTGGTGTTACAAGCTCAGCCATAGGCAGTTTGAAGGAAAAAAACAACACCACCAAAACAAACAACAACAACAACAACAAAACCCAAACCCAACCAACCAACCAAAAAACCAACCAACCAAAACAAAATAATACAATACAAAACAAAACAAACAAACCAAAAAAAAAAAAAAAAAAACAAAAAACAAAAAACAAACAGGAAGACCCCAAAGTTCCAGCATACAATCACACTTAAATACAAACAATCAAAATCAAGCATTAAAACAGAAGGGCAACATTCATTCATGAAGAACTGACTGGCTAAAAACAGCGAAATGAGGTGTGAATAAAAGATGTCTACAACAAAATAGTCCAACAAGTAAGGACAAATTTGATAGTCTTTAGGTCATGGAAAAAGGAGGAAAGACCATGGATATTTTCATGGCAGATGTCTCCTGTATATCTGTAATAAAGTAAGGAAATTTCTATCACACTGGTAGGATCAGATGGATAAGGATTTAACCTAGCAAAACTATCAACATCCAACTGTCAACAAAGATTTTTAACTACCACTCAGGGATGGGCTGCACCTGGACAATAGGAGTTGTCTAAAATGTTATTGGCCCACGTTGGGATAAACTTTTTGTAAGGATGGAGAACAAAGGAATTAATGGGGAGAGCTACCAAGTTTGATTTTGACAAGGAAGTCTTGCAGAGCACGTGAAGGAGAAAGACAACGATTAGGATAGGATACAATTCATGGTTAAAGAAAATCAATTTCAAGAAAGCAGACTTCAATAAGTTCAGGATTTTGATTTATGTTATATGTTGGGAAAATTATTTAATACTGGAAATTGTTAAATAAAGAGGTAACAGTGCTGAGGTCTGTGGTGTGTTCATTGCTGGGAGACTGAGTGCATTGCAAAGATGCATTAGGGGGCTAGTAATCCTGCACAGAGGCAGAGGTTGCCCACTTTTAGTATCTCCTATGTCTATTTTTAATGATATAATGATAAAGGGATGGTTATTGAGTTTAGTGGGTGAGTCACATCCCTGCTTATGCCTAATTGCCTATAATAGTATTCCATATTCTTACGTATGTAGCTAACTGCTTTGTAAAGCACTTGAATCATCAGATTACATGAAAAATGCCATTAGCATGCAAGTTGCTCCTTCATAATAAACAGCATTAAAAAAAAGGAAAGTTGCCAATGTGTTTTCTGATATCCCTGTTTTTTTTTTTTTTTTTTTTTTTTTTTTTTTTTTTTTCCATTGCACTCACCAACTGTTGTTTTTCAGATTGAATTTGACAAAAAGACATGTCATTATTAAAATATATATTTAAGTAAGGGATACATTCATATTAGAGCAATTGTAGAAAAAATGCATAGCATATTAAGAGAGCCCCATAAGAAGTGGCCTGGAATAGTGTGGAAATACCTGACAAATGTGAACCTGCCAACATGGAAGGACATTTTTAATGCATTATTTATAGATATTGCTTTACCACCACAAGCTATTGAAAGCAAGGTCACTCAGTGGACTTCTGGGCAATGGGTCAAGTTTTCAGAGGCAATATTGATAACAGCAGCTGACAGTTTCTTGGATACAGCTGGTATTTTTCTAAGCAGAAGCATTTTCTAACTTCTAATGAACAATGGAAATCTGTTTGCTGTGAAACTGCTCTTGTCTGTCTTGGTCACAACTCATTAACTGTGGTCAGTTCCAGGCTTGGTGTAACTGCCCTCCCTCTTCCCTGCATCTTTCTAGAAATCAGCCAAGTAAATACATCTAATGAATACAACAATGTACCCTAGGCATTTTATTTTATGATTATTATTATTTTTTTAAGTTCACAAGACCCCAGTTTTCCTCTTTTCTAGTTCTCTGAGAGTCATATTTTCTAATATTTTGAAGCCCCAAAGCTGAACACTTTCAGTGTGCTGGGATGAACAGTAACAAAATGTAAGCTGTGACTAAAGAAAATATAAACTGTGTCCATGATTCCCAGCACACTGATTTCTCAGATTGGTTTTAAATGTTTCCTCTCCTCTGTCGACCCTGTTCTCTCTATTGATTGTCATGACCTGTGCTTTTATTTTTTTTTCCTAATTGCTGTTTATTTATTTGTTTTACTGCTATTTAACATAACTTCTCAGGGGAAGATGGATAGAAAAGCCATATGATCTCTTTAGCTAGATTGCATTCTTGTGAGATGTGTGTTAGATTGCTAAATAATGTGTACTGTGAGATTTTTTCCTCCAAATGATTTTGTCTGACGAGATCTCCTGACCATGCAGAAGCTTTCCTCTCTCATTTGGAGGTTCTGATTTCTTTCTAACCTACTCCTGTTTCTTCAATGATCTGTTCTTAGTGCTTGGGTAGTATATCAGCTTACAGTCCAAAACAGATAATAAACTGCTGACGGAAGGCTTGATCAATAATTTATAAATCCACTTTTATTGGAATTCATTCCTTTTGTATGTTTCTCTTACCGTAACATTTTCTGTAGCATTAAACTAACCAGGTTTTTATGTTCATCTTGCATTGGATAACTCGCTTTCCTATTCCAAACAATCCGTCAGCTTTTGCTAATACAAATAATGATTTTCATAGAGAAAATAAGAGCAAAAAAAGTGACCTCTTTCAAGAAGAGGTTTAAAGCACAATGGTATTGTTAACTTCTGGATGACTGGACTGCATTATACACTCACCATCTAATTTTAAGAAAGAAAAAAATCTTGAGAATAAATTACCACTTACAGTATTTCTTTGAGAAGAGACTTTGGAAGGACTTCATTCAACGTAATAATCCCTAAGAGTAATCAGAGAGAGGTGAAAATTGATGGATTCTCTCTATACTTGCTTTAATCACTAGGGAAAAAAATACAAGATTATACAAAGGAAGCTGAAGTCTGGGCACTGCATCTGCCAGAGCTACTGGGTTTCCATTAGCTGCCAGACATTGTGACATATTTTGCTCCTAGTAATAATAGTGTAAATTATTCTTACTGAAATTGAGGGAGTTGCACTGAAATTAATCTGGCATAATCTAGTACAGACTTCCTCTCCTTCCTTTTCTGAAGCAATTTTGTGCACATAATGTATATACAATAATTAATCTAAACTAACATGAAATAGAGCATTTATGCTTGAAAGGATTTGAGATTAGAAGACTTTTAGTCCAATTTTTAGGATGATTTCTGTTTTTATGGCAAAACCACTTTAAAAAAATAAGCTAGGACAGCATAAGAAACAAAACAAAACAAAACAAAACAACAACAAGGAACTCTACCAATAGGACACAGAATCAGTTGATTTTTTGATAAAAGTATGCCACTTTTAATTTATTATTTGTATGTATATAAATATATTTATTTATATTATAATGCCACATTAATTTATTATTTTAATTGAATTATTTCCCTGTGTTGGTTAAAAGTAATCTTTGGTGCTCCCTGATGGTTCTAGGAGGCAAAAAATGCCATGTCTGTAGTCTGAAGGTAGTGGTGTATGTTGCATTACTCATCAATCACTGATTTAATATTGCTGCAGATGAGATCAATATTTGCCAGTTGTATACTGTGCTTTCTATTCCAATATTTACATTGGTTTTGATGGCTAGTGACTACATGTCTGCCTACATAAAGAGAGAGTTCTCTGTTTGCTAGGGTAGATAGGCTGACAAGAGCAAAACACTGATCAAGCTAGTTCCACTGGGCTTCATAGGGAATTTACCCATTCTGACTCCATTTGCTGTTCTCCCTCCAGAGCTGAGCTGGTCTGGAAGCAGCTCACTCATGCATGTGTGCCAGCCTGACACAGTGGAATTGGAAGTGATGATCCAGCAAGGGTGGGCAGGAGTTAACTTCAGGTCATCACTCTAGTCAATATGCAATCAGGCCCAACACAGGAGGATGGAGTGAGTATTAACCACCTGGTTAATTTGGGCTATGGAGATGGTGAAGGGTCTAGAGGGCAAGAGGTAAGAAGAGTGGCTGAGGTGTCTTGGTTTATTCAGCCCAGAGCAGGCTGAGGGGAGGCCTCATGGTGGTCTGCAGCTCCCTCACTGCAGGAGTAGAGAGGTAGGTACTGAGCTCTGCTCTCTGGTGACTGGTGATAGGACCTGAGGGAATGGCATGAGACTGGCACAGGGAAGGGTCAGGCTGGGTGTTAGCGAAAGGTTCTGCACCCAGAAGGTGGTCAGGCACTGGGACTGGCTCTCCAGGGCAGTGGTCATGGCACTGAGCCTGTTGGAGGTCAAGAGGCATTTGGACAATGCTCTCAGACACATGGTTTGATTTTGGTGTTGTCCCATGTGGAGAAATGAGTTGGACTCAACAATCCATACGGGTCTCTTCCTGCTCAGGATCTTCGGTGACTTTATAAATTGATATTTTAATAATTCCAGACAGAACTTTTCACCCCTGTGCTTTCTAGAGCTTTTACATGCTCAGAAACAACGTTTTAGCTTACGTACTTGAAAGAATATGAAGGGAAAAAATCTGAGGGGGGAATGAATAATGTCGGGGGACACTATGAACAACCCGTGATGTCTCATTCTCTGTCAGTTCTGAACATGGCAGCAAATTAAAATCATGGGAGGACAGCTGTTTAAATAGCCAAGAAGAAATGAGTAGTTGGCTAGTGTTGGCTGGGGCTGGCACCACAGCAGGACTGTCCCTGGGTCTGCCCCTGTCTGCAGCAGGCAGTGGGTGTTGCCTTCTAGGGCTGCCACATCAAACAGCTGCCAGCAGTGCCAAATGCACCAATGCAACAGAAAATCTTGGTTTATTTCACTAATTTGCTGAGTTCAGGGTTGTGTGCTAAAGAGCAAAATGTCAGGTCCAGGAACTGTTTAGCAAAATTTATTTTAAGTGACAGGTAATGATGAGTACCATCAAGCTGCTCACAGCTGCATCATCACCTGTTTCCTGCCAGCACTGACTCTACCTGCAGTCTCTGAGACAACACTGGCTTTCCCCACACACCCGTGTTGGGAGATTGCATCATCTGATACCAAGAGTAGTGCCTGCAGTATTTCTTTCCTACATTGCATAGAAATCAAGAATGTGCTAAATGGATGACACCTACTTTCCTCTTTCTGTAATGTGAACTAGTCATTTCCATTCTAAAAGTCTGAGGCTTGAAAGCTTATGGACAAAGAAAAAGTGAACATTATCAGCTGCTTGTTTATAACACCAGGCAGGAGCACATCCCTTTGCTTGCTGTTTAAATTAACCTTGCCCAATTTAATTCTTACTTTTAATTTTTCTCCAATGTTTGTATGAAGTTTGTATGAAGTGTTCCAATGTAATTTGGAAGACCTAGTGGTCAGTCAGGACTGTGTAGTGAATTTGCTAATTTTTAAGTATCAACTGTTCCTTCACTGTCTGCAAGGTGATGCTGTCTTCTTCTTGATCCTGCAAGAGAAACATGTCTCAGTTAACCACTGCAAGGGGAAAACAATCAGGATAATTTTCAGCTTGTCTAGTTTTAACTGATTTCATACAGTTTGCTGTGTATAATTACCTTTAATAATCACTTTAAACTAAGTCATATAAACAAATAACTACAAGTTCTCTGTACTAAGCCCTGAAATTTGGATGAATATATGCAAACTGGAACTATAAGGTTTATTTTCCTAACTGTCAGAAGTTGTGCTCAGCTGTATGTCACTGTGGGGAAGAAAAAATTAGCTTTAACTGCTTTTATGCCTCTCTCATTCCAGGGCCAGCTGGGAACAATGTTGGTCCCTGGATTTGTTGTAGTAACCTCTGAGATCTCATTTGTGCCATGTTACCTATAACTCACACGAGGCTGATGTCCTGGAGAAGGCTGTATTACCAAGGTGTAGACTTTCTCTGGTACTCTTCCTTCCCCTTGGTTATTGAGGGTAAGCAGAGGCTCTTGTGACAGAGGCTAAATTAAAGAGTTTATGTTACTAGGAGCCATGCATGTGCAAGGTGAGGTGTTCTTCAGCTGGGATAACTCTTTTGTGCTCTGGAGTGTAGCTCAGAGTCACTGAGATAGTGCAGGGAGGGCAAAGTTAACAATTTGCAGCACCATTGTGTGAATTAACTGAATACAAAGTTCTGCTGGTCCTGTGTGTTGCATGGGATCTTTGTGAGAAGTTCTAGCAGGAACTAGGCTTTGAAAGTATTTATTTTTATTTTATTTTTTTAATCTCCCGTCTACCATGTTTGTTCCATGGTACTTCAAATACTCTTGCCACATCAACATACTCCAGAGAAATGAAAATCATAAAAATTAGAAAAAGAAAGTGCCGTTAACTCTAGGCTGAATGTTGAATCAGAAAATTGTTGGTTTTTGTGTGTGTGTGTGTGTTTTTTTGTTTGTTTGTTTTTGTTGTTTTTTTGTGTGTATGTATGTGTGTCTAGATTTGAACATTGCATCACCGGACCACCTATAATTAAAGCACATGACTCATTACCATGCTAATGCAGATTTATTCTTGCTGTACCATACATTCTGGTGTGCTTTGTACTGTCTATATGCAAATATATTGAATTATGATATTTCCATCTATGCCCTCCAGAGATTATTCTGTGGGCTGATCCATTGTATTGTTAATGCATATTTTTTCATAACAAATCATTCTGCTTGAAGTTTATTTATTTTACTTAATATTTTCTTGTATCTATCTCAAGATCTTTTCCTCTCTTTGTGATCATTCTTGGACATTTTATCATGTATATTTGCTGTAACAGGAATGAGATCATTTGAGAGTGGATTTCCTATAATAACAGAGTAGAAATATATTTCCTATGCTTGTGGCAGAACAGCTAATGACCAATCAACCCATAAAATATGCTCTATTCACTACTCACATTCTACCCACTGAGTTTATTTTTTAAACTGTTGACACTTTTCCCATCAACCATGTTGCTCTTATAATTCTTATAAATCTTGGGGATCCTGAATGAAGACATGCCAGCTGCAAAAAAAAGTCAATACAAGATGAAGAGCTTGTCCCCTACTTCTGTGCAGGAGATCTTGCATATGAATTGTAAGGCAGGTGATGAGATCAGTCCAGAGGCCAGGGACTATACTCCGGTTAAAAGCAGCTGAAGCTTTGTGCTTTAATTATGACACTAAAAAATAAGTTTGTAAAGAGTGGAGGTTTGAACAGTGGCCAACATGATTGGCAGGACAGTTGTAAAATCAGGATTTTCTCAAAGTGAAAGTAAGTGGTCAATGTTGCATGTGACAAAGGAAGGGAGGTAATGAAGAATGTATAGCATGAATAGCTATGGCCAAAGCAACTTCAGAGACTGTAGCATTCTGGACAGATCTCAGCTGTGCAAGATCACATTTTTCAAGGACAGTGAGGGAGCTAGATGTGTGGAGTTTCACCTCTGCACCTGCATGGGAGGATCCTTACCTTACTAAGTGTAGAAAAAAATCCAGATGTAAGCACTGGTGCATAGACTGCATGATTGTTTCAAGGCTGAACAGGCTGTAATCAAAAGTGACACCCCACTGCATGTGCCTCCCACTTCCATTAGTTTTCATAGAACAGTGCTGCCGCAGGGTTGGGGTGCTGATCCAGTTCCAACCTCACCCAGGAAAATTGAGTTGCATTTTTTGGTGGCAGTTCCTGCTTCAGCTGGCTTAAAATGACTGAAACTATCAGCTTGGACTGCTCTCTGAAGGTGATACCCATGCTACCAGCCTGAGTGACAAGCAGAATAATGGTGTTGTCTACAGAGATTGAGAAACCAACTGGGGAAGGAGGCATCACAGCTCTGTTTTAACCACCGTGAACTTCAGCTGACAGCTAAACACCCATGAGGAGATGTCAGAGAGACAGGTCCAGATTTTTGCCTGTAAAGGAGGAGACAAGTCTGGAGAAAGGAGGCTTATGGGTCATCATGATAGAGAGAAGAGAGAAGTTTGGATTGGTGGATAAAATTACTTGCATTTTTTTTTCCTGCTTTTGTCACATTTTTTTCCAATACGTTACTTGATATATTTCTGTTAGATAAATGTTTCACACTAAGCATATTGCAGCAGACTGATCTTCATCAAGATCATGACGTGATGTCCTGTATCTGGAGAACTAAACTGTACTGGCCCCTCCTCAGAGTTTGGGGTATTGTAAATTCATGCTCCCTTTGCTCTTTTTCATGCTTCTATTCTGTGTTTTTATACTTGGGAACATTTCTTTTCTGAGAGTTTAGCTGATCATTTTCTGGGGTGATTTTTTTAATTTCTCCAGGGGCTTTGAATTATTGCTTACTATCCTTGCAGTGATATATGCAGTGCTTCTCATTGTGTGAGTAAAATGAGATTTGTATAACCTCATGATATGTATACCTCATAGTACAATCCTCATGAGGCGACCGCATAGGCTTAATGAACATAGACAATAGGATGCTCTTTTTCATTAATAATGACCACCCGAGTCTGTCAGATTATATAATATATTGTTTAGCTTGTCTGGCATTTTCTAATCTCTGATTCCTTCCCATATAGCTTGTGACACACTAAGCGTTTGTTTTCTATTCCCTTCATTGTAACCAATCTTAAAGGTTTTGTTTTAAAGATATAAGGAGTCAATGACATATTTAAAACCATGCTGTCAGTATTGTAGAGTAAATTAAAGGTCTTACAAGTAATTTAAAATGCAAAAACAGGACATGAGTTATACTGATAAGCATCACAGACCACTGCAAACATAGATTGTATACTATATTATAAAAGTTGGCCCTTTTTTTTTTTTTTTTTTTTTTTTTTTTATAAGTGGCTTAGCCATACTCTCAAAAACATAGTTAATAAAATGAGTAGCCATTATCATTGAATTAAAGTAATTTTACTGGTTGGTGACAAGTTATAACTATTTTTAAAATAAATATATGAATAAATGACACTATTTGTGGGTATACAATGAACAATCTAGTGGGATATTAATAAAATGCTATGCATTTGAAAGGGTATTTTGTAGTTTCATTAAAAAATTTCCATTATGAAATTTCCAACATCTTAAAAGAGTATGCAGAATAAAAATTGCCTTGACATTTTAGATTGATTTGATCATGTTTGAATATGTTACAAGCAAATTTAGGAATAGTGTACATGTTTTCAAACACTTCAATACAATATGAAAATTTCAAAATTATATCATGCAGTAGGTGAAAAATACTGAATAAATCATTCCAAATTTTCTCCCAAAAGTGGTCAATGGGGTAAACTGATATATTTTAATCCACCAAAATAAAATAGCTTTATTCTATGGAATAAAATCTTTTGAAGTGTTAGAGAATAAAATACTCCCTGGAATAAATAATGGAAGTAGATCTATTTTATTTAATACTCTGGAAGGCTGATTAGGAAATGCATGCATTGAAAGCCTTCTTCCTGGACAATCTATGGAAACACCAGGTTGACAGTAAGAGAACCCTTTCAGCTTCATTACAAAGTTTCCATTTTGATTAAGTCCATTTTCCTGTCAAGACTATTTTGCTAAGAGGAATTGTAAATAATGTTGCAAAAATTGATACCTGGATATTTGGTTAATTCTCTGCTATTTATTAATAGATGCTATTTATTAATCGCAAAATGATAAATCAGTACCCTTCCCCTTCCCATGGAATCACAGAATGATTTGAATTGGAAGGGTCCTTGAAGATTAGTTCCAACCCCCATCCCATGGGGTTGGAACCCCCTGTCCCACTGATACCTCCCAGTAGACCAGGTTGCTCAAAGCCCCTGTCAGCCTGGCCTTGAACAATTTGAGGATGGGGCATCCACAGCTTCTCTGGGCAACCTGTACCAGTGCCTTACCACTCAGAGTAAAGAATTTTTTTCCTTATAGCTGACCTAAATCTACCTTCTTATAGTTTAAAGCCATTACTCCTTGTCTTATCACCACTAAATCTAAAAGGACGGAGTTTGATTTGTGCTTTATTTCAACTGATAAAAAAAAGAATGTTCCAATTAGAACAGGACTGTTTTGTTATGTGGTGAAGTGGTTGTCGCAGTCACAGGAGTGCAGAGGCACATTTGGGAGAGGAGTGGGGGGTGGCTAGATCACTACTTGCCCCAGCCCTTGGGGCAGACTGAGGCAGCCTCCAAATATTAGGTATGCCCAGAGGTTCCCAGTGCACACTGCAGTGTAATGGTGCATGACCTGCAGCATCCAGTTACTGCCAGCTCCTCACGCCTGTGTATTTGGGTACCACACTGCTAAAATGCCCTAGGAGCATTCAGAAATTGGATCTCTGGGTGTATAACATTTTTGGCCAATGCAACTGAATCTGAGGCAAAAGGCAAGATGAGCAGGAGGCTGGAGCATAATAGTTTGCCTGCCCACTCCTGACCCTGCCTGGTGACAGCTCGGTTAATCTGTCCCTGTGTGTATTTTACAATCCAAATTACTAAGACTAAGTACTCCTATATTTGGAAGGATCCTCACCTCCTGCAGTGTATCTTATCAGGCATAGCAGAGAAGTGACTTTGTACCACCCTGTGTATATAAACGTAAATTTTATATGCAGAAAATGATGATAATACCTTAGAACTGACCTTGGGAATTGATTATTTTTATTTAGTTTTGTTCTGCTTTTTTCTTTCCCTCTCTTTAAAATTCCGTACAGGTTCTGAGAGACAAAGGCAGCTCTCTGCTTTTAATTACTTTAAGTATCTTGTAAGTAGCTGGAACAGCTTTTTATGCAACCTGATTTGAATATATTCCAGGCTGCAGATAGACACCTATTTTAAAGGCACAGCATGCTCATCGTGGCTTTCTGCCAATCAAACAGTTGTCACTTGCTAGACAGTCCTAAACAACTTCTGCTCCTTCCTCAATTTTCTGTCTGTCTGACTGATGGAAACTGCAAGGCTTCTCCCCTTCCCCCTCCCCTTTCTTTTCCCCTCAACCAATGTCACCACATGGCAGGAGGATTCAGCCACTGCTGCTAAGAACAAGGCACTATTTGTGCTGCTGGCCTGAGGGCTTGGCTCCTGAAACAGAGCAGAGCAGATTATCAATGTAATTCCCCAGGAATTCCCCCACTTTCCACAGGTCCTTGGGATGGATATGGAGGTGAAAAAGATTTAGTTAGTTTTATTTCGCTTTTTAAACTTTTGAAGCTCTCTAAACACTGACAAAAATGAAATTCAACTCTGTTTTTTTCTTAACTTTGGGCAGCCAGATTATGTATAAATTGTGTGAGTATTGTGGTCTGTCCCTATAACAATAACACTCGGAGACTGAAGCAAAGCTAACATGATAAGTGCAATATTTATTTTTCTGTTTTAGCTCCATGGCACAGTTACAGGTCAGTTTTGCTGCTGTATTTGGTCAGCAGTGAAGCATGCAATGTAGCTCAGCAGCCCTGCAGAAGACTCAGCTCAACCTCAACATCTTTAAATCCATCTGCTCCCTTACCTCTTGCTGAATTCCTTGCTTGCCTACTGGGCTATTGGCACCAAACATCTTGAAGAAAATCTCAGAAATGTTCTGTCTGGACTGGAGATATTCTAACTTCTCATTCCTGATATTGAGACTGTGACCTTTTTGGATCCTTTATGGCTTCACATACATTTCAAAGAAGTTTATTTTGCCAATGACTTTGTTTTAAGATGGTCAATTTGGCCACTGGCTACATGGGGCAAAAGCACATAGTGCTTTATTCATTATTATTTATGGTTCCTAGAAATTTTCCATTCAGGTTTTCAGGCAAACTTTGCACAGTCAGCCTTGCTAAACTTCTGACCCTGTGATGAAGAAATAAAATATTTTAATGCAAGAAAGTAGAACACAGAGCTCGTACCCTGAAACATTACTTCTAATGGTCAAGATTCTTAATTTTTTCCTTAATACTTTCTAATCATCTTTGTTATTGCTGTTGTTTTTGTTTGCCGAATTGTTTGTTTGTTTCACCCCATTTGGAAAATGAGGTAAATTTCCCCCTGGAAATGTAAGCTATTATTGATGATGTCTTCCATAAACAGCCATAGACTTTGCGTACAAGATACTTTTTTTTTTTGTCTCTTGATTCTTGCTTTGCTTGGATTAAGTGAAATGCAACACTCCTACTAACTAATACAGAGAAAAAGCAGGGAAAAGAAAGGTTTTCCTCCATGTCTCTTCTTTTTGCTGCACATTTTATTTCTGACTGAGCATTTTTGAACAGTTCAAACTTTTGAAAGAGATCGGTCATGCCATGAAGCTCTGTTTCTTGTTTACTATTGCCAGTTTTAGCTATTGCCTATGTCTTTTCCTAGGGTTTTCTTTGACGGATGCTATGGTTTTAAGTATCTCCAATGAAAACTGACTGACTGCCAACAACTCTTTTTACTTCTCTCTGTATATGCTGTCCTATGCCCTGAATTGAGTTTCTTTATACAATGGTTTCTGGGCAATTATAGAAATGAAGAATATGAAAATGTCCTTTGAGGTTGTTCTACACATTTCCTTGTCAATGTGGATATAGGATATTTTATAGTGTTACCTATATTTTCTGTATGATATCAACTATACTGTTTAGTATTTCCATTTCTTTAGTTTTTCTGTATCCCTTCCTCTAAGTCACAAACACTAAGATAGTGCACTTTTCAACCTTTTCCATTGGTCTACTACTGTTAGTAAAATACAAACCACCAATAAAAATCTACTGAACCTCTTTGACTTTTTCTCTTGTGAAGACACCCCATGATTTTTCCTTAGTCCATTCTATGACAGCATGTATCTGACTACAGAAATTCACTCTGTGCTTGATGTTTATGCAATTCAAAGATGTCTAAATAGCTATTTGTCTTTCCAGCTTTGTCAAATGTTTGTCCTCAGCTTTTTCAATTTTGTCTTTGCAAACCAAGTTTTCCAGGCCTTATGTCATTGTATATTGGGGTAGTCAGTCTTTTTACAGTCCTTTTTTTTTTTTTTTTCTCTCTCTCTCAGAAGTTACAGTCTGTCAGTGTTAGAGCTGATTGGGATTTTTTGAATAAAAAGCTGCTTCTTTTTTTGTCTTTCTTTTTCTTCCCCAACCCCCTTTTTTTTTTTTGTGTCTTTCTTTTTCTTTCTTTTTTTCTTTTTCTTTTTTTTTTTTCTTTTTCTTTATTCTTTTCCTTTTTTTTTTTTTTTTTTTTTTTTTTTTTTAAATTGAAAAATGATTTTTGTAAAATTGGAGTCAGTTCTCTTGGGGAAAGTATTTGCTTCCCTCTTCCCCCCAGCCAGACAGTAGCACCTCACCTGGCTGAAATGCTGTGTTGAAAGTCACACAACAGTTGAAGATCCTCAGAGGTATAACTTGGCCAAGGCTTCCTTCTTCAGATAAAGAAAAGCAATCTTTATGTATAGTGGCAGGTAAGGAAGAAAGGGACAAATGTCAAGCTAAGATGAATTTGAGTGGTATTGGTTGCCTTTCCCAAAGGCAGTGTTACAGAATAATTGTGATCCAGGCAGCTGTAGGTGTTCTGTAGTTTCAAACTCAGAAATGTTAACGGCTTCTCTCTGCGGCAGGTCAGCAGCAGGTTTATTCATTACTATTATTACTGATTTCCCAGAGAGATGTGCTTAATTAAGCTGGCTGCTACCATCCCATGAATTTTAAGGCAAACTGCTAATGTGGGCTGTTTATTCAATGCACAATAGAACACACTGCCAATACTGCCTATAATAATACAAAAATGTTGTTATGATTATTAAGAGTGTGTGCTAAAAGACTGAAGACATTTTGTCACTTGGCATCCGTAAGGTTTAAAATATGTTGGCTGGGGTTTAGCTTTAAAAAAATAATAGCCTTAAAAAAAAATAAAAAAAATGAATAATTGTTACTAGATTTTCTCACCACTCCTAGCAGAGCAACTGTGCAATTGTTTTAGCTGGCTCTAGCACCTGTCTCTAGGCACTCTGTTTTCTGTATTTCTCTGCTTTTGACTGTATAAAGTTGACTTATATATATTTACTGCAATACATGGTATGCTGGGGCAAATCAGAGGAAGAAGAAAGTTGTTGGATGGAAAATCAAAACCTTAGGATTAGCAATAACAAATTCTCAATTATACTGCACTGTGTTTCTTCAGAAATCCCTTTGGATACACAAGGCTTCTTGTGTGACCTCATTATCTGCTGGTTTGTAGAAATGTATTTCACCATTGCTCAGCCAACACTGATGTATTATTTATTATTCATCTGATACTAGAATAGGCTTTAAGCTGTGTAATGCTTTCTTTACCATTTCATTGTTTATTTGTTTTAATGAAAATCCATGAGCCAGAGTCTAAAGGCAGACCTGTTTGGCAGGAAAGACTTAACCCACCCTCTATCTTCCTGCCCTTCTCCTTCCCCATCCAAAAAAAAAAAAAAACAAACACATAACCACTTCATATTTTCAATGTGCTAATTTTTTAACTGGAAATTATTTAAATTACAGTATTATTTATTCTGCTTTTCCTGATATTCATGTAGAAAGATATTGGAGCACTTATCACTTTGCAAAAACAACCCTTTTTAACGTCTTGGTGGTAACACAAAACTAGGCATTATGAAAATTTTAGATTATCACTATATGGATTCATTTCAGAAAGTATATGTTTACAATCACCGCTAGAACTGTTAATGAATTATCAATTTTGAAACAAAGTATTATCTCTGAAAGCATTGCCTCTGAGCAGGGCTCAAAAAAGGAGCCAAATGACTATGATGTTCCTGTATGTATTTGGATCTATGAGAGCCAGTTTGAGCCTTAGAAAACAAAGCAGGGAATACCATAAAGTTAAAGCTCATTCTCTAACTCATTCTAGTGAGACCGAGAATAGCATTTTTTAGTCCCATTCTATATTCATCCAGTAAAAAAATGCAGGAAGAGTTGAACATTTAGACACCTATTTCCCCATGGTATACCTAAGGAAATCTAACCTATTACCTTCGTACAGGAAAAGAGAAGAAGCAACAGCTAAAAAAAGACCAGAATGGGAAGAAGATACTGGTACTCCAAAATATCAGAATGGGAAGAAGATTCTTCAGAAAGAAAGGTCCATAATTAATGAAGTATAGTGTGGTACAAAGCTAAAGCTTTGTATACCTTTGTATGATACCATAAAACAAACAACAAAAAAAAATACAATGCAATAAAAAAAACCAACAACTACAAAAACCAACACCACAAGACTGTAGCAGTTAAGCAGTTAAACTAAAGGAAGGAGAAAGGATCAGGCCACCCAAATGGCCCCTTTCTATGAACACAGTCCTTGAATCCATCTTTTGGTGCCAGCTGGGCCATAGTGTACCTCTCCACCCAGACCCAGGCAGAGCCAAGCAGGTTTCCTGCATAAAAGATCATGCACCATGAGCAGCAGCATAGCCAGATAAAATTGGACTCCTTTCCACCTGGGGCTTTCATGGAAAATGGCATGACCACTTTCGTTTTCCTGTTCTTGTGCAGTTTGACTGACTGGGCTCACAGTTGGGACCGACAAGATTATTTCTATGTAAGCAGCTGAAGTATCCAAGCTTGGCCTATATTCAGCTCCAATTGTTTAAAATCAAATATTGAGAGAAATCAGCAGGAGAATGGAAAAATCATGCTGTATAAGTTAGAACATGTTCCCCCTCTGTGAAGTTAAGGCTAATGATAATACGCTTGCACATTGGTGAAAACAATAGGGTTTATTTACAGTGCGTTAAGTTTCTGTTTTTGTAACGCTAAAGTGTATACAGGCGTGTAAGTGTGGTGAAGTTACATGAGCCAGGCCAGCCTGTTATAGGCATGAGAACTGTGCCAAAATGTTTCAATATGACAACTGGAAAATGTAAAGGACAAGATTGAACTTAGAGAGAAATAAACAATGGTGAAGCTGCACTGAATGTGTGCTCTGTGAAACAAAAGCAGCTTGTGTGTGGGAACTCCCATGTAAATATTCATATTAGGTCAAATTCCATGCACTTTGTTATAGCAAAAATAAATAAATAAATAAATATCCCATTAAGGATGTAAATGAAAGGTAATGAATGATAAATGAAAGGTAATAATAATGATAATTATTAATAAAGCATGATGAGGCTGACTACGTATTCTTAGGACAACCTTCTTTGAGTCTGTATTTCTGCTAGCCAGTAAACTGCCCAGAGAGGTTGTGGAGATCTTCAAAAGCCATCTGGACATGGTCCTGGGCAAACTGTTCTAGGTCCCTGCTTGAGCAGGGGAGTTGAGCCAGATGGCCTCCAGAGGTCCTGCCCTATCTCAACCATTCTGTAATTCTGTGATTTTGTGAAACTAGATCAGGGATTGTTCCCTGGCCCAGAGGCCAGAGCAGAGCATGACTTAATCCCAGGGAGCTAAACATTGTTTATTAAAATAGGCTTGCTGACTAGGGGGCACCTGTTGGGACTGATCCTGAACCCTTGAGCAACCACGAAGCATGGGTCTGGGTGACTGGTCTTGACGGTGTCCATGCTACCAGATTTGTAGTACGGACAACAGCACATAAGGGCTTGTGGTTCTGCTCTGGTCCCTTGCTTCTGGAGCTGTAGCTCCCATCTTCTGCCACCTGGCCAAAGGGAGAAGCTTCAGGGAATCTTGGACCATGCTGACCATTTTGTTTGTATTGCCTGGTATGCACTGAAGCCAAACCAGCACCTGCTGTACAGAACTTCATCAAAGCACTTATGTATTCTTTTCCAAAAGGATCATTGGGTCTTTTCAAATACTATTCTCTCAACAAGAAAAATGGAAAGACTGCAAAAGACTGTAGTACTGGAGACAATATGAAGTCACCACTACAGCTTACTGAAAATGATTTTTGAGGAAATATTAGGTTATTGAGGAAAAAGTGCTGGTTGTCATCCTATGAAAAATTATCAAACAAAACAAAACAAAAGGCTAATTTTTCTTGGATCTTTGTACCCAAGGGGAAGTATACTGAGTTAGACTCTGACCCTTGCTATGAACTCCTCAGTTGTTTGTTTGTTTTCAGTGATTCTATGATACAAAATGCATAAGTAAATTCCTCAATTGGGACCAGAAATCCTTAAAATGGAGTCTGTATTGATAGCTAGTCTACAAAGTCAGTCTGTGCCTTACTTAGCCTTGGTCTCTCACTTCCCCATTAAGATGAAGCTTCAATGAGAAATGGAAACAGTCTGATCTTAGCTCAGCCTTGTCTGCCTCTTGGGATGTGGGAGAAATGACATTGTTTCCTCAGGCTAAGGGGAGCCTCAAAACAGTTTCCAGATCTCTGCATGAATGCTGTACTTATGAAATTATTTCACAAAGGTGGAGAGCAGAAGTATATTCATCATGATGGGCAGTAGGATTGAAAAGTCCTAGTGAATTAATGAGAAATCCAAATGCATCAAGACATCCTGGGCTTTGAAGTGGCATTTGTGAGTCTCTGCTCAGCTGCTGAAGGAGCTCTGTGGTCAAAGCAGAGAAATCAATTGCTTTTAGATATTGCCAAGGCTGAGGAGATGTCTGAGAGCACCTACTCAAAATTTCTCTCCAAGGATAAGGCTCCTAGTTCTTTTCTTCATGTCAAATTCAGGAGAAAAGTCAAACTCAAAATTTTTATTTTATTTATTTTTTCTTATATTCTGTCCTCCAGAAAGAATCGTTCCTAATTCATAACACCTAAAAAATAATGTAAGGTTTTTTTAAGTTTGTTTGTTTTTGGTTTTGTTTTTTTTATCCAGTAACTTGAGGAAAATAAAGACACCTAAATGTGGCCTGCAGGTATATTGGAGATATTCCCAAGGTTCATCATGTCCAAGAATACAGTAAATTGCCAGCACAGAATACCTTAAGTGAAATTGTCACTCTGTTTTTCATCATTTTATAATGGCTGACAGGACTGCTGTTGCACCAAACCCTTCAAATTTTTCTTTGCAGCCCCTGAAGGTCTCTTCAGTGTAGACATTGCAGCAGGTAACCCCATGGTATCATCCTCAGGAGGGCACAGCCCTGATGTGCACTGGGATACCTTGCTATCTGACTGGCTTAGGAAGCCTTTGCCCAGGATATGAGATGTTGTTTTGTCTGTGAGACATGATGCTCCTCCTAGAAGCAAGTGCCTACAGCCAAGAATCTTGTCTTCTCAGCAGCCAGGCAGGAGAGGTGGAAAGCATGACATTGGCAGGACAACCTGATCGCATGATCTCTCTAAAGCTCACAGGTCCAGCAAACTGAAAAGAAGGCACTGGGCTGTTAAACAGACACCAGGGTGGGTATTCAACTTCATGATCAGTGATTGCTGTGTAGGTACACACCTGGTGTAACTGTATAAGTCCTGACCGCCACCCCCAGATCCAAGCCTCCTCCTAGCCACTGGTTTGGTCCAGTGGGCAGATCGCTGGCCTAGGACCCATGAGGTGTGGGCAGATCTTGACTGTGCTGTGGCATTCAGAACCTTGAAGCAGGAGACTGGGCTGCTTTGTGGAGCTATTTCCCCTCCTAGTTGCCTTGGTCGGTTTGGACTGCAGTCTCTTTCAGTGACATCCACCCAACATGGGTGAGGCCAGCCTTGGCCATTGACACTGAATATTAGTGTAAAAGAAAATGTTGAAAATGACCATAATTTTATATATGACCAACAAACCTTGATAAATAGGCCTTATGAAAATAGATATGTTTAACAGGTTGCTGCAGATTTTTTTTAAAAGAGTCAGTATATTTCATTATTTCATGTGAAATAGGGACAAATTGTTTAATGTGTTTTTTTTTGTTTTGTTTTGTTTTTTTGTTTTTTTTTTTTTTAATCCACAGTTTAAATGGAGGTTTCAGAAAAATGAAAGAGACACCTTTAAATGAGTGCTAGCCATTTTCTAGAGATCTCTGGATATGTCTGCTTTGGAAAATAGTAATAATTATTTTTCTATGATTTCTTTCTCAAGTGGTTTTGTTATTTAAACAGATGCTTTCATTTGTAGAATGGAAACCTTTTTTATTTTCAATAAAATGCCAGGCTTTAGCGAAGGGAAAATGCAAATCTAAAATCACTCATCTTCTCTTTCTTGCAGACACAAAAAGCTCTTGTTCCTAAACAGAAATTATGTGCGGGAGAAAAAAATCCCAACCCCATGACTTGAAAGAAAATGTAGCAATACTTATCAAGCTCTCTCTCTCTTTCCTCTAGTATTTAGAAGGCTCAATTATATTTTCTTGTTGGCATTACAGTTCTTAATTATGCAGTTGTCTGTTTATTTTGAATAACTGAAAGACTGTGCCAGAAAAAGGAGCAGAGAAGGGGAACAGAGAGAAGGAGAGAGAAGGAAAAGATAGAATCTCATTACCTTTTGCAAACTGCTAATCATTGTAAATGGCCACAGAGGCCAGAGGAGATTGCAGAAAATTACTATCAAGCATGAAGGAATAAAAATACCCTAGACTATATTTCAAAATAAATAAATAAATAAATAGAATCTTCTTGCTACTAAAGCAACTAGACTGGAAACAGTAATGGAAATGAAGCACAGTAAGGGGTCCTGGCAAGTTCCGTAAACAAATAAATAAATAAATAAATTGAGGTAGGAAATAGAGAAAGAAATAGATTTTATCATTTTGTGCTGAATATATTGGCAGAACCCATCTCTATATCAGAGTGCTCTTAATCTTTTATTAGCAGACCTCTGTGAAGCCTTGTTTTTACCTGTCTTTAATGTCACCTTCCCGTGTCTTTGCCACCTTCTTTTGCTGGCTGTGAGCTGAAGGGGGAAGAGCAGCTCTGCTGTCCAAACAAGACAGTGGTGGGTGTCTCTGCTGAGTCAAAAGGGTGGAAGGCACACACACAGCTTTCTTGGAGAGGGCCATAGCGATTTCCAACTCTGGTTTTAACCTCTGCCTCAAACTACTAGCCTACAGCCATGCTCTCGAGGATGGATCGATGTCAGGGATAACAAAAGAGGCTTCGGCAGATGCAGATAGAAAGCTCCAGGCACTGGAACTAATATCAAGGTATCAGCCTTTGCAGGCCCTGCTTCATGAATTCTTTACAGTGCTGGCTCTGGTGGTCCCCAAGCTTCTTAGGGTTTTATTGCTTATTTGGAAACCCAAGCTAAAACAGTGAAGCTACCAGATGAATTCTGTGCTAAATATTAGCACTGTAGCTAAGGAAGCCTTCCATCTCAGAAATTACATCTATCTTAAAGAAGTCTTTGGATGGGAATATTGCTCCCAGAGTTCAAAAGAGACCTGCTGAATCAGAAGACTGTAATTTAACATCTTGTATTTCATAAGGAAAAAAAAAAAAAAAATCTCTGCAAAGCAAAAGAAAAATGAACTTCATTTTGCTAAAGAACGATTTAGAAAAAGAGGGTCAGATTGCTGAAAAAAAATGTGTCCTGTAGTTGGGAATTCTTTGCCTGGCTGTGTTTTTGTCTTTTTATATTTACAGTTAGTATGTTCAGTAATTTCTTTTGTTTGGATTCTGTTTTTGAAAAGGCTAAACTGATATAAAATCATGCAAACAATTCTTGATGTCCTTAAATACACAGAATAAATATTTATATTAAAAAATCTGAAAATATACATTAACATTTTAGGTTAATATTCAGCTAAGTTTCCAAATGGAGTTCCTACAGTTTCACATCCAAACTCTTGTATGTACAGATTTTTTGTATGCATACAAAAACTAGAAATATCCAGGCACTTGGGTGCAATGGCAGGAGATTTTTTTTTTTCTTTTTTTTTTTTTTCTCTCTCTTTTTTTTTTTTTCCTTTTTCTTTTTCTCTTTTTTCTTTTTTCTCTTCTTTTTATTTTTTCTTTTTTTCTCTTTTCTCTTTTCTCTTTTCTTTTTTCTTATTTTTCTTTTATGTTCAGAATTTATTTGATCAGTTTTATTTTTTAAGAAGAAATTTCTTTAGTCAAAACCAGTGTTACCTGTTTTGACACAAAGTTTCATACAAATTAACATCTAACATGGACTCAGCTTACTTAAGGCATCAGTGGCTTACACAAGAATTTTTGCTCAGACTCTCTTTAGTGTCTGTACTAGCCTCATGATGGTGTCAAACCATGTAGATTCTGGATAATTCTCTGTCCTAAATCATGGATGTGCAAAACATGATGTAAAAAATCCAAGTTTCTTTATTTGCTTCCTCCTTCCATCCTGGAAGCACCCTTAATACTGCAGCCTCTCATGGTGGCTGGGTCTGGTGTAAGGAGCCTGGGATAGATGTGTGAATGCTACCTTGTGGGTAGATGTGATAATCCTCTAGGCTGTCCTTCTGAATTTCTTTTCCCTATATTCTGTGCAGTGCTGAGCACTTCCCACTGGTGTTGGTGTCACACTGAATCTAGCCATGTTCAGCTGCTCATCACAATGAAGCTTCTTCAGTGAGAAAATAAAAAAAGGATGCTTACTGATGACACATATAAGGCTCGTGCTTTCCATGGCAAGCTAAAGTTAAGTAAACGCACCTGACACATGTATTTTATGTTATTATTTTATGCAATACAATCTTCTGACTTATGTTTTAACAGCTACATGTACCTGGAAGCCGGACCTATTTCCAACACCAACATCAGGATCTTGACCAATTTTCCTGTGAGAACCAAATTCTCTTGTGAGGCCATTGAGGCCAGTGAGAAATGCATTGTGTGAACAATTTATTCTGTACCAGCTGGTTTAGCATAATGCTAGTTATAATTTTGATGGGTCTTGGGAAAGGGGTGAAGAGATTTACATGAAAAACTTAATAATAAAGAGTAAGGGAAGTAAAAACAATAAATTTGTTCTAATTTTCAAGTTTCTGCTTATGGGAAAAATGCATATAGTGTAGAGAGACGGACATGTGGACATGTGAGTTTGTGTTACTTTTTATATTGGAGGCCAGTGGTTCACTCGTTAGTCTTTCAGGAGATAGATGATACATGCTTATAATGGGAAGAAATTGAAAGTGAGAGGTTTCTGGGGAAAACCTTGTTTATCAAGCTAGGTTCTGCACTCTCCTTTGGGAACCGTTGGATCTGCACTGCACTGGATCTGTGGGACTTGGGGTAAGTGCTTCCGTATACATTGATTTAATGAAAACCAAAAGAGATTCAGTCCTCAAGTGATGGTCAGCTTTAGGTCAAGTTTAACAAATGCCAGATCTGACAGTTTCCTTTGGCTGATTTGGCTTTTTCTTAACCCAAATCTACTGGTTGTTTTGCTTAACAGAACATCAGAAAGCTCCTTGGACCCAGGTCAATAGCATACTTAAATGACTCTGTAGTGCATTTTCTAACCTGCATATCTTATATTTCCTTTTGCTTTTACTTTCTCATCCTGTTATCCCTATTACATTCTGTGGTTCATTTCAGAAATGTGTCTGAAATGGAGTACAATTTACCAGTCCCCAAAAGAGTAAGGAAATGGAAAAAGTGTTACCCCACTGCAATTTTCTAGTTGTTCAACACCAATTGCAGTTCTGTGGTCTGACATCCTCTTTCCTGTGAAAAATAGGGGAAAAGAAAAAAAATAGAGCATTTGTAGGTGTCACCAAGCCATCACAAAGGTACAATCTGCTGCTTCTTCTGACTCCTGCAATCTCTCCCTCCCTCCCTCCTTCCCTCCTTCCCTCCCTCCCTCCCTCCCTTCCTTCCTTCCTTCCTTCCTTCCTTCCTTCCTTCCTTCCTTCCTTCCTTCCTTCCTTCCTTCCTTCCTTCCTTCCTTCCTTCCTTCCTTCCTTCCTTTTTTTTTTTTTATTTTTATTATTATTTATTCTCTTTGCAGCTGGCTGAACAGCTGTTAGTTTCTTGTTTTTTGTTGGTACAGATTCACTTTTACATCTTGAAATGCCTCCTGCTTCTCTTCTCATGTACCCTGTACACAGGTTGTTACATGCTAAGCGCAGCTCACCTACCAATGTAACATGGCAAAAGTCAGTAAATAGATCTAAGCAAAATACCCTGCTCTTCTTACTAGGAGAATATCAAGTAACTACAGCCCCACTGCCAATGATGAGCAGGTTGTTTTCCAGTGTGTTGGAGTTTCCTTAAAGCAGTGCTGTGACTTTGTTTTGGAGAGGTAAGACCCATGCCCTATGCAGTTGACCATCTCAGAGTCACCACACATATTTAAATAGTGATATATTAAGCTGCAGATGATAACATGAGCACTGAGTAGTTCAAATTTAGTTTTTATTTTAATCATCACACAGCTCATTACAGATCACCCTGGATACAACTGATGTTTTCCATGAACTAGTCATTTAACAGTAATCTTTCTTTATTTTACATATCTCAAGTTTCAAGATATTTTTCTAAAAATCTGTTTCCCAAGAGAAGTCCTGCTGAAGAGATGTGCAGCCTTGCCAAAGATCTGCTTTATGTAAATCTCAAACTAACAAATCATCCTCAATATTTCAGATCTGATACCTACTTACCTTAAATATATATATATTTATATATATATATATAAAGTTGGTGTTCAGGAAGTTTACATTCTGACATGGTGCAGAGTACTACAATGTAGTGTGACTTTCCCTTAACCCTTCCAAAACGTCACTATTTTCCTTCCAGACTGGAAGCTTTCCACCAGTAGTAGTAATGTGGGCTGAGTATGTTTGTGTTAGACCATTCAAGAGTAGAATAGAAATATTATGATAGCAGAAACAGAGTGGTGTGTTCCTTGGCACAGATACCCAGAGATATATTTAAAGAGCTTAGGCTCAGATGCTTATTCTATATTTTGGGAGACTGTGCCCACAACGTGTATATAGGGGTGACCTGTCACAGTGCTGTCGGGTTGCTTGCAGTGGTATCACTAGATAAAAGTGTGATACAAGATACAGTGAGGCTTGGTTGTGCTAAGCCAGTGAAGCACTGAGCTTTGCACACAATGAAGTTACTGTACTGATGGCTTATGACATCTCTTTCACACAGGAATTTATAACTGAACTCGCATTACCAGCTGGAAAACTAAGTCTTTTTCATTATATTTCTCTCCAAGAGGGTCCCCTGCATGAACCCTAGTCCGAGCCTTATGCCTTCCTTGTTATTTCCCCCTTTAATTTCTTACCCTGCCACACTTATAGACAGTGCTGTTCTTGACAAGACAGAGTAAATTTGGCTCTCTGCATCGTGAAGGTCAGTTCATTTGGTTGTCTGGAGAAACTGAGCAATCCCCAAGCTCTCTGGCACATAGAGAAAAGGAAACCATGGTCAGCAATCGAACCCTTTTCTGCCAAATTGCAGTTCAGATCAGCACCGTTAGTTTGCCAGGAGGTTCAGACATGCCTTGCTGGGAAAAGAAAAGGCAAAATATGAACTTGTTCAATTTCCAAAACTATTTGAGAACCCATTGAATAAACTGTAAGAACTCCAGTAAATCCGAATTGCTGTTTCATCTAATTATCCTGATAAACAATGGAGAATGCAAAGTCCAATGGCAACAAAAGATATGGATGTATCCCAGAAAGATGAAGTGAAACATGGATAAAAGAATGTAGTCATTAAACAATATAACATTACGCTACTATATTTAGATTTTTTTTTTTTTTCCAGCAGCTAGCCAGAGACAAAATGTGTTCTTGATAGACCAAATCCAAGGCTTAAAAATGAGATGGACTTTACAGAAAAGGTTTTGTTCAAGTGAGATTAGGAAGGTTAGATGTTGTAGTCGTTGTTTTTTTCTCCCTAATGGTGTTTTAGGTAACTAGACTACTCGTTGGAAAACAGCATATGAACATAGCTGAACTGGTGATTAGAGAGTTCACATACTTCAGTCAAACTCTACTGAACCTTCATCCTGACAGCTTCGCTAGAGAAATGAACTACTGGCACTTCTATAAAAGATAAACCCATTTTCTTTCTGAGTGTTGGTATTACAGAATCACACAGAATCACAGAATTTCTAGGTTGGAAGAGACGTCAAGATCATTGAGTCCAACCTCTGACCTAACGCTAACAGTCCCCACTAAACCATATCCCTAAGCTCTACATATTATCTGTTAATATTCTGCTCCATATTAAAAACAAATATACATCAGCCCAGATTCCAGTAGCGCCATCTTTCTAAGAGTGTTTCTTCCATGCAAAGTATTTTTAAACACTGATTTTAAGTCAGTCTTGAGATTTTGTGGTGTGTCAAGGTGACTTTTAAGATTATGTGTTGGTTTCTCAGGGAGGTGCATAATGCCCAGTGGTGTTATACTAATGGTTTGTAAAGTATGTGTTGTATGAAGAGGTATTGTACATATATAGCCCCAAGTGTGATGTGTGCTTCAGTATGATGTGACTCAGAAAGATGGAGCATTACAGACTTTCTTCCCCCACTTTGGTCTTCTTCCCCTGTTTCCTTTATGCCTCTTTTGTACTATAGGACCTTATTCCTATTCCCTTTCACTCAGCTTCACTAGCCTGGTAATCAGCCAGAGAATATCAGAGGCAATCTAAATCAAGAAGGCCAGATTGGAAATGTAGAGTAAAACCAGTCTGGGACCAAAACAGAGGGTAGAGGGCAAAAGAAACCCAGCTCTTCTGAGCTTGATTTAAAACACAGATTGGAAGCTTCTGTCCTTTTGCACCTAAGTGATAAGACAAAATCTTCCTCAGGGAAATTAAATTATAATACCAGGATTTTGTTTTTGTAATCTGTAATATGTCTTCCTGTTATGTTAAAACAGAACGATTACTGCTCCTTTATGAAATTCAGACTTAGAATCCCAGGCATGTTTATGGCCCAAATGAAGTAGGTTGTTATGTAATGCCATTTTATACTGTAAGTATAGTAGAAAAAAATATGATACAAGACACTGATACTATCTCCATCAGCATAGTAGACGTGTCAGTGAGCAATGATGTTCTGAAATAAGGGTGAGTATTCTTCTTTGGAAACACAGTGCAGCAGCAAGGTCTGTACTGAAAAGTGAATAGTGCATCAAAGACATGGATCAGTCTCACAATAAAAGTTGTGCTCATATAACTTTGTGTGAGATGAGTGACTCAATCTTGTTGGATTTTCTATTTTTCATTTGAAACTTTTCCTTTTTGTACTCAGGAAATCCCAGGGGGTGTTCAGGAATACAAGTGCACAATATACCATTGAAACACAGTGTATGAAATGTTCGTTTATAATTTCTGCCTATAATCTGGCATGATAAAAAGAAATCACATTTATGTGTGACAATCTTGTCTTGATCCATCTTTTACCAGACAATTACATCTGAGAGAACCAAAATTTGCAAAGTACCCTTCAGTACCCCTAAAGGAGAGTTACAGAGCTGGCAAAACATGTAAGGGAAGTCACTGATATTATTTTAGAAAAATATAATTTTAGCTACCATGTCACAGTTCTCAATGGCTACAACTGACCCTCTACATGAGGTATAGCAGGATAAACAGACATTTATCTGTTAGTTACACCTCATTTATAGATTCAAACAGGTTCCAAATTAGCTATAAGCTAAATAAGTGCTTGCCTTTCCTGTTTGTGAGACACACTACACATTTAAATAAACATGTGACCTACAGTTTTACAATGATAGAAATTTTACCATAAATGGATAGTTAGATAAATTAATTGATTTAGAAACAATTATGGAATAGATCTGGATTTAGTAAACAAATATGTTGAAGACAGATAATGTCCCATGTTCATTAAAACAAAGACAATTTAAATTATTTTGAACATTAGAAGCAAGCCAAGTGTTCAGACAGTACCCATGAAAAGCCAAGTCAGACAATAATTCAGTAGGGTATGTCTTAAACCCAGATATGATAGATGTACTGTGGGGACAAAGAGACAACTTCCAGCCCTTATAAAATGTTAAACATCAGTAAGATTAGCAAAATTAGGCAAACAATAATAACATGAGCCATTTCTTTTCCTTCCATTTGATAAAAAAGCAATAAGAACCTAGGAAACCAACCTCAGTTTCATAGCTACTAATAAACTGTTGGTTTTTTATTAAATGTTCTTCTATCTAATTTCTTTCTATTTAGTTAATCATTTAAACTAGATACAGCTGGTAATAGTAGCCAGTTCATGAAAAGATAATCTGATAATCTACACATCACCATGTCAGTTTTGCTCAAATATGTGTCTACCCAACATGATGGTGACCTTCCATGCTGTGTATCTGCCTAGGTATAATTTAGAACTAGAATAGTATCATAGACTCATCTCTGAGCATATCCAAAGACTTATTTCTCTGAATTCATCCAGTACAATCCCTTTTGACAATCTACAAGTTTATCAGTAGAGTTACACATCGGTGAGATTTACCCATATCAGATTTTTTTTCTTTTTCCCATGCATGCCAAAAGAAATACACTTACCTTTCTGAAGCATCATTTTCATAGATAAGGTTAATACTAATTTAATTTCCTTTAACAGTAATCTAGATTAAAAGTCTTCAAATAAAAAAAGAATCAAAGAGGCTTGTTATGAAATCCAGTCACATTCCTGCTGATTCAGTTGTACAGCTTTATGAAATGATGGGTAGTTAGCAATACTGCTTTGGTTTTGTCCATACTGTTAGTCTGGGGAGAAAGTCACTTTCCTTAACTCGGCTGAATTATTGGAGCAACCAGCAAAAGTTTGAACTACAATACCTACTGTCCACAATCACTTGGTCAGGAAGGAATGTACATATCTGGATATATCTATGCAGATGTAGCTGGATATCTATATAACTATAGATATATATATAGCTATAGAGATATACCTGTAAATATCTATATCAGTCTAAGTATCTCTCTCTATATAGATATGGATATCCAGTTCTCTCTATATTCCCCCACCAGGCTAGATATCCAGATATATGTTTATATCTGTATCAGTACCTAGACTGATGTTAATATCTAGGCTATCCAACTATATGTAGATATCTTTATCTATCTATCTATCTATCTATCTATCTATCTATCTACCTATCTATCAATTTATAGACAGGTATTAGATATCTATATAAATCTAGATAGCTATCTGTCTAGGTCAAGATCTAGATATTTGGATTTCTGCATCTGTATCTAAATTTTGTCTTTCTAGATATATATACAACTACTCATACATCTCACTCCAACTGTCTGTCTTTCAGAAAGTGGTACCTCCCTCCATCATGGAGGAGTGAGTGGTGTCAGGAAACTCCTTAGGTACTGATGATCTGTAGAAGTGTGGCAGGAAATGGATTTCTTTGGTTCTCTCTGAATCTGGATTTAGAGCCATGGCTTTGTTCACTGGACCAGGAGAAGGATCAGGATCTCCAACAACTTCACTTAGAAAAGAAAACAATTCATGATGTTAAAAGGCTTAAACTTACTGCTTTCTGATCCCTTGCTTGTCATCAGTTACTGTGATGCCTTTCAATAAGGAAGGTAAGTCAGGTGAAAGTCAGATCCCTTTCCTAGGAAATCCAGTTCCCATGAAACAAGAGTCCCCAGTGGTGATATAACCAGTGTGCTGTGGGGCTTCCAGTGAATGTGATATGGGCTAACCAAGAAGTCAATCAACTTTAGATAGCAAACAAGCTAAGTGGAAACAATTATCTTGAAGCAGTGTTTTAAGTGTAGTGGGTTTCATGAAAGGGGTGCAAATCTGAAGGTAAAAGTGAAGATCAGGAGTCCATACTCTCATTCAGATCTTATCTGAGCCTCTGACTGAGCACCTTTCATTGCAGTTTCTATTCCTCTCTCTCTTTCCCTCTCAGAAACTTATCCCAGTAATTAGCACGAAGCCTATGGGACTGCAGACACGATTTTTTGGATTCTGAATAACAGCTGATAACTGTAATGTGCCAATCTAATAACAATGTAAGATCTACTTCAGGGATTTCTAAATAGCATCTCAGGACTGTGCAGCATCAGGTTATTAAGCCTGAACAAAACAAACAAACAAACAAACACACCAAAAACAAAAACAAAACAAACAAACAAACAAAACACAATTTATTGAGCCAGACTATAGGAAGTAGATATTTTTCCATTCTTCATGCATGCACGTAGCACCATCATCCACACTAACTGGAGTTGTGCATGTAGATATGACTTCAGAAGTGACTGCTTGCTGTATGGCTCTGTTAAGTTATTTATAATGCTGGAAAATGGAAATCCTTGCAACTTTCACTGACAGGCTATAGTTTTCACTCTCCTTAAACTAAATGCCTCAAAGCAGTGAATTATTTATTTAGTATGGATTTGTCAAAGAAATGGTGGGCTTCAGAATGTTGAAGGGACAGAGTTGCCTTGTAGAAACAGAATAATGTTTAAAGAATTATTGGTGCAAAACAACCCTAAAGCATATCTAGCCTAATATACACATCTGGCTTAGCAAATGTACGCACAGATACAATTATAATTAGTTCTGCACATTTTCCAGATATACGCTCTCTCCTCCCTCCCTTCTCTAATTTGCTTGAGTGGCGTCTTCTCCGTGTTGAAAAATACCCAATCAATGTAAACTTAAGTCTGGCTTTCTAGCTGAAACCCTCAGGCCTCAGATAGCTACTTCCATGTCTCTCCTGAATACAGTTTCATCTTGTCATTACAGAACTGCAGTGCTTCTCTCTTACTGTTCTTGTCCTCCAGTGTTGTGAAGAACAATGGTAAAAATGCCAGATGCTTCTGATGGGAATGCAAACAGTCCTTTAAGCCTGCTCTCTTCCAAGTTTTAATGGCTCCAACCCATAAATAACATGTATAAAATAGATACTATTTTTTCTTGAAAGTTGCTCCACTGCAAGACATATCTGTCAGGCCGCAACTAGGGCAGGCTGTCACGAAGAGCCGCATACAAAGTAATACATTTAGAAAGCCTATAAGACAGAGAGCCCAGTCCCTCAGCCACAGGAAGCAATCCTGCACTTACCCTCCAAGAAAAAAACACAACTTTATTATCTCATTCTGTGTGTGTGCTGAAGTAATAGTATTTTAGATCCCCTGCTCACTGCCTTCCCCTGAAAAATGATGTTACTCAATAGAGCTGATAAAGAGAGAAAACAATACAATGATTTATTTTATTTTTATAATATTTTGTTTTGTTGTTGTTGTTGTTTTTTGTCACTGAGCATTTGAAGTAGGCTCCTTCTGAACCCCAGCTGGCTGCTCTGTGTTCACATTCCTCTCCCACAATCTGAGTGACTTGGCTTCTCTTTCCAGTCCTTACCTTTTGAATTTATTAGGTCTGCTTTCTTTGAAAATCACTGTGGTTTGGTGTTGCTGAGCCACCAAAAATAGCATTGCCTGACTGGATGACCTTCACTGGAGCTCACTGGCTGGTTACCAAGATAGAGCCTATTACCTTCCATGACTTGCATTGTGTGGGAAGTCAGAAACACTTTAAATTTTGAACTAGTCATAATGATGACTCAATTATTACTGCTTGGAGCAAAAAGTCAGTTTTGCAAGGCCATTCCTAAGGAGAAAAATTAAATTGTTTATTCTGTGAGTGCATTTGCATCCATTCCATATTCAACTCAACTAAACATTTATTTTCATAGGTATATTATCAGATGACTGTTATTTTGAGTTCCCCTTTTGTCCAACAAAATGTGGATTTCATAAAGAGACTGAAGAATAAACATTTTGAGATAAGTATCGTTTGGATATTTTTGAGTCAAAATGAGCAAAAACCATTGAAAGCATTTCATGGGGCCCAGCTGTATCTTCTAATTGTTCACATGAAAGATTGTATATGTGGGAGTTTTATGTTAAGAGTATTTACAGCATTAAATGACATTTAATATATTAAGTAACTGTATGTGATCCATGAAGTATTACTTAAAATATTCATATCTCTTTGGTAACCTCTTTTGTTGGTCAGTGCAAAATAGTTTTCAATGAACTAATATTTTCCTCAAGAATTTATCTAGCATTCTGCAGACATGGTACGTGACCTTTGTTAGTAAAAGAAGATACACATACTTGTAAAGCAAAAGCTGGGCAATCTGAGAAATGGGGAGTAAGAAAGTCTCCATTTCAGCCAAAGTAAGTGTTGTGGTTTAACCCAGCAGTCAGCTAGGCACCACACAGCTGTTCGCTCACATCCCCTCAATGGGATGTGGGAGAACGCCAAAAAAAGGTAAAAAAGACAGTACTTTCAAGTTAAGATAACAACAGTTTAATAACAAAGGAAAAAATAAAACTAAAAGCAAGGAAAATAATAAAAAAATATTATGCACAATGCAATTGCTCACCATCAGCCAACCTATGCCCAGTCAGTCCCTGAGCAATGACAACCTTCTAAGCCAGCTCCCCCAGCTTTGATTGCTGAGCATGACATATGGTAGGGAATATCCCTTTGGTCAGTTTGGGCAAGTGTCCCCTCCCATCTTCTTGTGCACCCCCAGCCTCCTCGTTGGCAGGGCAGCATGAAAAGCTGGAAAGTCCTTGGCTCTGTGTAAGTACTGCTCTGCAACAACTAAAACATCAGTGTGCTGTCACTATTATTTTCATCCTAAATCCAAAACACAGCACTATAGCAGCTGCTATGAAGAAAATTAACTCCATCCCAGCCAAAACCAGGACAGTTTTCATTCACAATTCTATACCATGTATGTCATATTCAGGTCCTATTCTTTCCAATACATCCTGTTTAATCACCACCACCCTTCCTGTCCTTTGATACATACGCACAGCTATAATTACCTTCCCTCTAAAATGTCCACTGAGTTCCTTTAGTCCATGATTTCAGGCTCCATCTATCATAATGGTTCTTCAGGACAGGAACAATTGTGGGTGGTGTTGGAAAATTGTATACTAAAGCCAGCTTCGGTTCCACCATCATTGCACTCGCCTGGGTCCTTACAAGATTAATTCTTCATTAGTCTGTGCGACTCTTAATGTAATACCATTGACATGATGTCTAACAGCCATAGCAGTGATGGCATACAGCATCATATAACAATTGACATCATGCAATTCAAATCTTGGGCTGTTCTCACTCAAAATGAAATCCCCTTGAAGTACACCTCAAAATTCCTCATCCTTCTATGTTACCCACCAAGTACACACAGGTCATTGAGCAAAAGGAATCCCATGGATAGGTTTGCCTTTTCCTGAAGCAGGAATAACCCCCTACCGTCTTTCTCAGACAGTTTTTCACATGCACTACAGGGACTTTATCTTCTTCTACAATACAAAAGGGTTTTGACTGGGCAGGACCAGCTCGATTAGCAGATCCTCTAGTGTTAACTAACCAAGAGGATTTTACTAGATTTCTGCTCAGTGCTTGAATGTATCAGCTTTCTGTGTACTTTTTTTAACAGTCTATTGTATCATATGTTTTTTCCAGATGCTGCTGCATGATAGGGGATGATTTTTCCACCCAAAATCAGGATGGTAAGCAGGGCAGTACAATCCTCTGACACTAACTGGAAATGAGCTCTATCCATTTGTTTAATGAAGCCTCAAGAAAAAGAAGAAGAAGAAGAAGAAGAAGAAGAAGAAGAAGAAGAAGAAGAAGAAGAAGAAGAAGAAGAAGAAGAAGAAGAAGAAGAAGAAGAAGGAGGAGGAGGAGGAGGAGGAGGAGGAGGAGGAGAAGAAAAAGAAAAGGAAAAGGAAAAGGAAAAGATTAAATGCAACTAATTAATTTTAAAACCCTGTAATTAAAAGTATGATGACAGAGATCTAATTTGGGAGGGCAGTAATCAATACATAAGAAGACCAACTAAAGTGCAGTCAAAGATAGGATCAAAAACTACTGCAGATATGAAAACTCCTGGGGTTATCTCCAACAGAGTTTGGATAATGCTTTGTGGTACTGAAATTAGTGATGCTGTTTTGTTTGTCTGTGACTTAGAAAAGATTAGTGTGTTGTTATCAACAAATTAGGCTTTCAATAATAAATTAGGCTTTGGAATAATTAATTTCATGTTTGACCATCATGTTCTTTCCCTTTGGGACAGAGTAAGAAGAGGGCAAAAAACATTCTGTAGTAGGCATGGGCTACTGAAAAATTACCCTGGAAGATATCCTTCTCCAACAAAATTTACACATTTAAAGCTGAATATATATGATGGATTGAGGTTAAGTGAATGTGGTATAAATATTTATATTACACATTCATATTATACATTTTTTTATATAGTACACAGGCAAAATGTTCTGATAGTTTTTTGTTTGTTTGTTTGTTTTTGTTGTTGTTGTTGATATAAGGTACCATGACAGACCTAAAAAGTACATTTTTTTCTAGCTTAAATATTATGTGTCAGTCAAATGCAAACAATGCATGCTGCAATTTTTGTAGTTTACATGGAGGGCTTATTTTAGGGTTGATATGAAACTATACCAAGAGAAGGTAGAAAATCTTTTAATTCTGAGCTGAATATTCTACTTGAGTAAAGATTACTTATAGCCACTCTCAACAGAGCTTCATTTTTAAAGTCTGGAGCTCTACGGCTAAATTATATCCCCAGGTTATTTTAAGTATCACCAGTTAAATTAATAAACTATTGATGACCATGATTTTGGGCCTGAAGATACGGTGGAGAAACTTTGGCAAAGAGAGAAGTAGATTGCTCGTGAATGGTGAAATTCATCATAATGTCACCGAATACCTGGAGACTGGAGTTCAAGCTTATTTATTACAGCATTGTTTTTTATTTATTTATTTTATTTTATATATTTTTATTTTATTTTTACTGGACACTGATAGGGCTTAGGCTAAAGTAGTCTCATTATACTCTCCAGTCAAACAATGGGAGTGACTACTTCATGAGCACTTATTTTAATAGGTTTTGTACTGCTGCTAAGGTAACACATGGTTTGTTATTTTTTTAGGCTGTCAGCTCTGTTGGTGTATACCTCACAGCATCCAGAGCTGTGAGCCTACAGCAGAAGCCACACTAGAGAGATGTCCTGAGAATTTCAGCAGTGGGAATAGTCTGTCAGCTTATAGGATAATATAAACTGAATCACAATTAGAGAGCCCTAGTCTTGAGGCTGATGGTGAGCTGCACTTAGAAATGCTAGATTTAAAAAAAAATAAAATAAAATAAAATAAATAATGAAGATTTAATTAATTAATTAATTAATTTATTTATTTATTTATTTTCCAGCAGGAAAATAACAAAAAGTCACAAAATTGGAAACAAATAAAAGAGAGGGGCAAAACTACAGAGACATGTAACTTCTTTCCAGTCAGCTAAACTAGGTAATCTAGTAGTACATGTCAAAGATGGGGGAAAGAGATCCATCCTTCAGGCTAAGAGTCAAGGTGTAACCTCTTAGATCCCCCCTTCTCTATCCTTGTTCAGGTCATCAGCTCTAGAGCTGATGTGAGCAAAGAGGTCAATAAGATTGGCTGATGTCAATGGACCAGAATATGAGCTGAGGAGCCAACTCATAATGCCTCCAATACCCCAACCACAGCAGAAAATTGGATGAAAAGATGTAATCCCTTGAACTGTTTCTGCTTTATGTATTACTGCTTGCTGGCCTACACTTCATGGCATGAACTCTCTACCCCTTGCTGCTTGCAAGGCTGTGAGCTTATTAGTAGGGCTGCCACCAGGAGCTGATGCTGAGCCTGGAGGATGCATCCAGTGTGAGAGGCTGAAGTCTATGCACTAGTGCAATGGGGGAGTATGCAATACAAGGCTGGCCTAGAGGAGTGCTCAGGACAGGACCACATACTTGCTCCTTTGATTCCCACACCACATCAAAAATACTGTCTTTTGTATAGATTTTGGCTGAGCTGCTGCCCCCATACTTTTCCCTTTCTTTTCTGTCATGATTTACATGGAGGTTAATACACACCTGTATGCTACCATCCCTCTAGTGCAAGAGGAGGAGGTTACAAAATAGCCAAAGTGACTGAGAATGCCTCTCACTCTGGCTTTACTCCTGCTCGTTTATAGGGGTAGGTCTCCTCAGCATCTCTCTGGCTCCAGCCTAAGTCTTGACCTTGGGTCAAGGGGAGGTTTGTCGCTGGGCACACAGGGGCAGGGAGCAGGCAGCTGGGCAGGCAGGCAACTACCAGGAATGGGATGCCAGTGAGTGAGTGGGATGTGACTTCAACTCTCCCATAGTAACAGAGCATGGTGGGAGTCAGCAGATGTAGGTATTCACATACAGGCTGATTTTTCCTTGGAAGCAGTGAATTAGTATGGAGTAAGAGTGATTTTTGACTTATGAACTAAACTAAGAAATTTGAAAAATGTCAGAGGAGGAACAGGAATGGAAGATATATTTCCATATTTCCATGACTGTTTCCTGAGAAAATTAAGGGAATAAATCCCCAAGAGAACCATAGATTCTGATTCCTCATACCTGAAAATAAACATTTTATTTTTATTTTTATTTTTATTTTTATTTTTATTTTTAGTTTTATTTTTATTTTTGTTTTTGTTTTTGTTTTTGTTTTTGTTTTTGTTTTTGTTTTATTTTTTATTTTTTATTTTTTAATTCAGAGCCATGGAAGTTAATGAGAGCTAAGCAGGAAAGAGATGTGTCTCCTCTGCACCTCTGTGTGTGACTCCAGAGGGCAGCCCCAGCTGATGACAGGTGATCCATTTGCTTTTGCACCACAAAGCCTACTCAGCATCAAGCAGGAGCAAAACTCTTCTGTGTGACTTTGTGATATTGTCATCACACAGAGCTCCTTCCTATTAGAGCCTGCAATTACTGTTTTTCTTTCTGATTAAAGTATGCTCTTGGGAATACAGACTATTTGTGCTGTGTTCTTAATAACCTTTCTACTGCATTTGGGGGTGGGGATGAAATGTCAAGACTGATAAATACAGTGAAGTTAAACCCCAAAAGACAGACTGGGATACTGCATCATTACTTTCACCAGCTAGGGTAGAGAGGCCAAGTTGTTAGAGTATTGATTCACATAACTTCACTATAACCTATGTAAACGTGTGCATGAATGTTTGTCCAATTTTAGATCTATTTCCTTGGAATTTTAGAATATCCCATTTATTTTACCTTACTCAGGTGCATTTGTAAAAGCTCAAAACTATAAGGGTTTTTTCTTAATGCTTAGATTTGTTCCTAGTGCCGAGTTCCTAGTGAAAGTATATATATATATATATATATATATTTTTTTTTAGCAGTTAATGATTTTTTTACAGCACTTTGATTTTGAAATGAACCTGGAGGGTAGATTACTTCTAATAACAGAGGAGTATTTTATTAAAGTAATATAATTTAGTATTTTTACTGCTTTTCTGTGTGAAAAATTATAAAGATAAAAAATATGGAAGACAGAAAAATTGGCAAAGGAAAGACAGAAAAAAGGTGAAGGAAAAGCAATGAAGTTGGAAAGTTGTATTATGGATGCAATAGAAAAAAAAAAAGTCTACCTCTTATGAATGTATAGGGGGATGTACAAGACTACATTAGGTGAGAATTGTGATTGGATTGATGAGTTCATATTATGTTGCTAATTCTATTTTTAATGCAAAACTATAATACTCCTGAGGTTTATTTTGTTTTTGTTTTCTTTGTGTAGCAATGAAATTAAGTAGGTGTGATTATTTATTGGAGCTGACCTCCCTTTGTCTTATCCATTCAGAATTTTAAAGTCACTTTCAACGTGAGCCACAGTGTCAGGAAATTTGTAGGGTTTATCATCTCCCTGATATGGATAAAAAGCTGAGAACAAGATTTATGGAGATTAAACACCATTATTTAATGCAACAGTCTGGTTCAAAAGTCTTCAGGAAAAACTACTAACTGGTAAGCTGGATCACTATAGTATACTCTATAAGAAAAGAGTAAAATCATTGAAAACACTGTCTTTCAGGAAAGTGCATTGCTTTTTCAAAGGGACATTCTGGCTCAGTAACCTGCTAAAGCTCTTGGAGGGTGTCAGTTAACATGTCAACAAGCACATGGATAAAGTGGGGTGAAATTTGGGAATATAATTTGAAGCTTCCAAAAGCTGTTGGTATATTTGGAACAACCAGAGATTATTACAGAAACTAAGTTGCCATGACTTTGGAGGAGAAGGTCATTAGCAAAGTGAAAACTGATAAAAGGACAGAAAGCAAACAAGTCTTAAAGGTGATTGTTCTGGATGGAGATGAGCCAGCAGTTTGTCCCACTGGGATCAGTGCTAATTATTATTATTATTATTATTATTATTTGTTACTTTTATTCAGCATCTTCATTGATAATATGGTGGTGGGAGTGTGCAGTGGATCTTCAGGCTAACACTAAGGCTGGCGCTAAGCTTTCTGACAGTTAAATATCTTGCTAATGGCAAGGAACTTCAGAAGGATCTCATGAAACTAAGTGCGTGGGTAAAAAAGGGGCAAAGCAATACCAATGCAGATAAACATGAAAGAATACATTTGGGAACAAAATTGTTTAAACACACCTACAACATGATGCTAGATGTAGAACTGGTAGTTAGAGATTAGAAAAGAGTTTTCATTTGTCATTGACTATGAAATCCTCAGCTTGGCTTGCTGCTGCAGCCAAACAAACAACAACAACAAACTGTTGGGCACTGTTGAAAGAATTATGTAAAAGCTCAGTGGGCACACATCTTAAATGCAGTGTTTAGAGATCTTCACATCTCAAGAACAAGTGGAACCGGAGTGAAGGAAGGGAATGGAATGTTCAAGGGGATGGATCAGCTATTTTACCGTGAGACACTAAAAAGTCTGGAACTGTTCAGCTTTGGGACTAATCCATCTGAATGAAAAAACTGTGTTAAGGCAGATGTATTCAAAGCCTGTGAAACTGTAAATGTCAGTGGATAAGGCAAATAGAGAACCACTATTTGCCACACTCCACAGCAATAGGACTTGAGAACAGCTGAAGCTAGGAGTTTGGTTTAAAACAGATGAAAGAAAAGGGTATCCTTACACAGAGGGTTGTAAACTTCTATCACCTGTTACCACTTGAAGTTGTGGAGGCAGACAGTATAACCAGGTTCAGGAATGATTTAGAGAAATTAGTGTCCAGCAGATCTATACAAACATCCTAAGTGGAGTAGTCATGAATGGGTCCTGGAGCAGCCTTAAAAAAAAAACTTTCCAGATGCTTAGGGAGTGTGACAAGAACAGACCACAGAAAGTGGCCAGGATCACAAGTTTTTCCTAATTGCACTGTCCTTTTGACACTGTTAGATGTCATTAGCTTTACTCAGCAGGGAATTTGTATGTACTTAGAAAAAGAATTAACAAGACACAGTTATGATGCAGAGAAGTTTCATTTTTACCCTGCTCTTCTTCTGGACAAATGATACACATTTTTAATGTCGAGACTGGCAATGATTTTAGAAAAATTAACTTCATAATGTTTTCCTTTCTCTAGAAATAATACTTCCATGTTCTCTCTATCAGCAAAACTCTTCCCAGATGTTCTTGTGAGATTTATGCTATCCTAAACCACATAAAATTATATTTGGAAAAGTAAGACTCTTTTGGTTTTGAATGCAATCCAAAATCAGAACCTGAGGAGATTCAAAGCTTGAACTTTTCCTTCAACCTCGCATTTTAGGGATAAGTGGTGTTCAGATTTAAGGTTATGATTCAAACTAGTTTCTACCAAACTGCTTCCAATCATTCCTAAAACTGTATTGCACATAGTTAAACGCACACACAGAAAAGCCCTCATTTGAAACAGAATTTACTCTTTTTACTTTTTTTTTTTTTAATTATTATTATTATTTTATTAGAAGAAAGAGAAGCAATATGCAATGAAATAGACTGATGACATAGCAACCACAACATCACCTAAGGTTTATAACACTATCCCAGCATTTCAGAGGTTTTCTCTTGCTCCTGTTCATGCTTGCAGCAAAACTCCCAAGAACAGAACGGGGTCTTGAATTTTTGGTAAAGTTGAGGCAATGGGAAAACAGATGTGAAGAAGGATACTGAAGTGACATTTGTTCAGAAGTTCGTCACAGGGCATGGGAAAAGCACAAACATTCATTTAGAAATGTAGGAAATGGGAATAGAAAGGTTGGCATGAGAGCATTACTAGGTCCTAAAAGATGAATTTAAGGAGAGGATAAGTTGTGGAGGACTTTGGAAGTGAAAGAAAGGGTGCCATAGGGAGAAGAAAGCTGCTGGAAGATGAAGAGAGGTGTTAAAACCAACAAGCTAGGAGAAAGGGCTACAGTTTCAACATGATGAATAGGAATTTGTGCTCATTAAGAATGGCTCTAAGATCTTTTAAGCTCAAAGTATTAACAACATGCATCAAGGCAGAGCCTTAACACAAGGATCAAATGAAAGATGTCCTACAGAAAATCAAGAATTCAGGATTCAACAGCAGGACAATAGTAATGATTTCTGTAGTGATCAAGGAAGGTGGTATAAAGAAGGCTGAAGGGGAAATCAGGAGGTCTTTTGCATTATTGCTGAATCTGAACTGATGTTGTATATCCACAAGGAAATACCAAGACCAATTGAGACTTAGCCTAGCAGATTTCAGTTATTTCCTGTTTAACTATCTCTTTGTATTTGCCAAACTAAGTTATGCTAATTTAATGTTGTAGACAATGTTTTGTATAGCTTCTTAAATCCCCATCTTCCTATCTCACTTTCAACTCTTAGCTGAGGTACTCTTCACAGTCCTGGCTCTTCAGAGGGTTCTCAAAGCCTTCACACCTGAAGGTGTTGAAGGTGCAACTCAGAAAAGTAGGTGTTAATAATTTACAGACAATTTTTAAAGTACAACAGAGTTTCTTAATAACACAAGTGTTTAATGTACACTGAAAATATTGTAAACTGAAACACTGTAAATTGTATTTTGAACACCCTTAATAAGTTTTAAACAAAACTTATTAGGGTTTCCATTTGTGTTCTTCATACAATCTCCCCAACTCTGTTGCTGTTATACATCTGAACATAAGGTTTTGAACACATTTTATTGCATACACAAAGGCGATCCCTTCTCATCCTATTCCCAAGACTGTTCTTAAAATTTTTAACATGCCCACAATATGTGTGTGCAAATGTCATCTATACTCAGAGTTTAGGAAGACTGTCCCCATCGCAGCATTTTCTGTCTTCTTTTTGGCTTTCAGAAGCCTGTCAGAAACTCTCCCTGAAGGTCCTGTTTAAATTGAAACTGATAAAGGTCTGAGACTTGGCCCTGCCAGTAGACATATCTTTTGGTTCTTCATCAGTCAGGCTCAGGGCTGTTCTTAACTTTCATATTTATAAAAAATTTCTCAGACAGCAACTGCGAATGACCCATCAGATGGCTTTCCCACAATGGAAAGTTTTTCAAAGCTTCGGAAACAGCTTCAGAAACAGTTACCAAACAGCTGAGCATATTTAGTAAGTGCCATATCCTATGTCTACACATTTCTGTGTAATCTGTCTGAATTGCTCTATCCCACAATCTTCAAATGTTTGTAGACAAAACTAGATTCCATGTACTCTTCTCTGGCCTGTTCTTTTTTTTTTTTTTTTTTTTTTTTTTCCTGAACCAGAATGAGCAAATACTACAATACGGGATATGTGACTTTTCCTCCAACTTGTAAGATATCCACATTTGCCCTTCTCTCAGGCAGATGCATGCCCACCACTCTTCCTACACCACATGAGTGTTTATGGAACTGAAGAATCATTTAGTAAAGAAGGTAAAAAAAAATCTCCTTTTCCTTCACAGGTGGAATGTATCTTTCCTTGAATAAGAAATAATCTGTCTGTTCATGTTCTCCAGAGTTTTTGGTCTCTCAATTTAGATAATAAAACTTAGACTGTCTCAGTGTGTTAAAAAAATACAAGGTTGCATTACACCACTGATTTTTTTGGTGTTGTCATCTTATATGACCCAGGACATCTTATATGACTGTCATCTTATATGGTCCAGAATGTATCACAGAATTTCTAGGTTGGAAGAGACCTCAAGATCATCGAGTCCAACCTCTGACCTAACGCTAACAGTCCCCACTAAACCATATCCCTAAGCTCTACATCTAAATGTCTTTTGAAGACTTCCAGGGATGGTGACTCCACCACTTCCCTGGGAAGCCTGTTCCAATGCCTAACAACCCTTTCAGTAAAGAAGTTCTTCCTAACATCTAACCTAAAACTCCCCTGGCGCAACTTAAGCCCATTTCCCCTCGTCCTGTCACCAGGCACGTGGGAGAACAGACCAACCCCCACCTCGCTACAGCCTCCCTTGAGGTACCTATAGAGAGCGATAAGGTCGCCCCTGAGCCTCCTTTTCTCCAGGCTGAACATTCGCAACTCCCTCAGCTGCTCCTCGTAGGACTTGTTCTCCAGACCCCTCACCAGCTTCGTCGCCCTTCTCTGCACCCACTCAAACACCCCAATGTCCTTCTTGTAGCGAGGGGACCAAAACTGAACACAGTACTTGAGGTGTGGCCTCACCAGAGCTGAGTACAGGGGGACGATCACCTCCCTAGCCCTGCTGGTCACACTGTTCCTGATACAAGCCAGGATGCCATTGGCCTTCTTGGCCACCTGAGCACACTGCTGGCTCATATTCAGCCGACTATCAACCATCACTCCCAGGTCCTTCTCTGCCTGGCAGCTCTCCAACCATTCCTCTCCCAGCCTGTAGCTCTGCTTGGGGTTATTGCACCCCAGGTGCAGGACCCGGCACTTGGCCTTGTTGAACTTCATGCAGTTGACCTCAGCCCATCGGTGCAGCCTATGCAGATCCTCCTGCAGAGCCTTCCTACCCTCAAGCAGACCGACACACACACCTAACTTGGTGTCATCTGCGAACTTACTGAGGGTGCACTCGATGCCCTCGTCCAGATCAACGATGAAGATATTAAAGAGGACCGGCCCCAGCACCGAGCCCTGGGGGACGCCACTAGTGACTGGCCTCCAACTGGACTTGACTCCATTCACCACGACTTTTTGGGCCCGGCTATCCAGCCAGTTTCTAACCCAACAAAGCGTGCGCCAGTCCAAGCCAAGAGCAGCCAGTTTCTTGAGGAAAATGCTGTGGGAGACGGTGTCAAAAGCCTTGCTGAAGTCAAGGTAGACCACATCCACAGCCTTTCCCTCGTCCACCCAGCGAGTCACTTTGTCATAGAAGGAGATCAGGTTCGTCAAGCAGGATCTGCCTTTCATAAACCCATGCTGACTGGGCCTGATCGCCTGCTTGCCCTGCAAGTGCTGCGTGATGACTCTCAGGTGGATCTACTCCATGAGCTTCCCTGGTACTGAGGTCAAACTGACAGGCCTGTAGTTTCTCGGGTCTGCCCTCTGGCACTTCTTGTAGATGGGCGTCACATTTGCTAGCCGCCAGTCAACTGGGACCTCCCCCGATAGCCAGGACTGCTGATAAATGATGGACAGTGGCTTGGCCAGCTCCTCCACCAGTTCTCTCAGTACCCTCGGGTGTATCCTTCTGGCCCCATCGACTTGTGCACATCCAAGTGCCGTAGCAGGTCACCAACCAGTTCTTCATGGATAGTGAGGGCCACATCCTGCTCCCCATCCCCTTCCACCAGCTCAGGGTACTGGGTATCCAGAGAACAACCGGTATAACCGCTAAAGACTGAGGCAAAGAAGGCATTGAGCACCTCCGCCTTTTCCTCATCTCTTGTAACTAAGTTTCCCCCCGCATCCAGTAAAGGATGGAGATTCTCCTTAGTCCTCCTTTTTGTGTTGATGTATTTATAGAAACGTTTTTTGTTATCTTTAATGGCAGTAGCCAGATTGAGCTCCAGATGAGGTTTGGCCTTCCTAATTTTGTCCCTGCACAGCCTCGCTACATCCTTAAAGTCCTCCCTAGTGGCCTGCCCACTTTTCCAAAGCTTATAAACCCTCTTTTTTCTCCTAAGATCAAGCCACAATTCTCTGTTGAGCCAGGCTGGTCTTCTTCCCCGCCAGCTTGTCTTTGGGCACATGGGGACAGACCGTTCCTGCGCCATTAAGATTTCCCTCTTGAAGAGCGCCCAGCCTTCCTGGGCCCCTCTGCCCTTCAGAACCGCCTCCCAAGGGACTCCACCAACTAGTGTCCTGAGCAGCTCAAAGTCAGCCCTCCGAAAGTCCAATACAGCAGTTTTACTGGTCCTCTTCCTGGCCTCACCAAGAATAGTGAACTCCACCATTGCGTGGCCACTCTGCCCAAGACAGCTCCTGACAATCACATCCTCCACCAGTCCTTCTCTGTTTGTGAAGAGAAGGTCTAGGGGGGCACCACCCCTGGTAGGTTCACTAACCAGCTGCATCAGGAAGCTATCTTCCACGCTCTCCAGAAACCTCCTAGACTGCTTTCTCTGGGCTGTGTTGTGCTTCCAGGATATGTCAGGGAAGTTGAAGTCCCCCATGAGTACAAGAGCTGAAGATTTTGCAACTTCTGTCAGCTGCCTGTAGAATTCCTCATCCGTCTCCTCCTCCTGGTTCGGCGGTCTATAGCAGACCCCGACCAGGACACTAGCCTTGTTGTCCCTGCTGATCCTAACCCAAAGGGACTCAACCCTTTATGATTTATGTATGAATGTTTAGTGTTCCATCCTTTCTTATCCAGTATAGAGCATAGTGAAAGAAGGTGTATAAAAACATCTTTCTTTTGATTTGTAATCATACCTTGCCATTGGACTAACCCTGCAGATATAATATCTTGGAAGCATACTCATAGTCTGAAATTTGTTCAGATTTGAGAGAGGCAGTTCTTGCACCTATAAAATCAGAACATTCAGCAAATGTGTCATTTTGCAGATTTGACCCTGGTCTCTTAAGCCCAATTACATTTTCAGGAGTAATTTTTTTCTCATCATTTTTTTTTTTTTTTCTCATACCTTCTAATAAACAACCCAAGCCAAGCACTCAGTTCAGATATGTGAGTTTAAATTTTTGCAAAACCTGAATTTGCTTATTAAACTAAAACAAAGAATTGAGTTTAAAGGGAATCTCCACATATGAACAACCTAGAAAAACACATTTAAACTCATTAAAACCATTGTCTCAACAGGGACTGTTGCAGATAAATATTTTTTCACACAGGGATGGGGGATGCTGAAAAAGGCAAATGTATTCAAGAATACATCTTCTTCATGGGCAACTATGTTAGTGCACAATTATAACCCCTTTATCATTATGTGCAGACAGTGTATAGATAGCAGTCAGATAAATGGGGGTAGAATAGGTAGAACTTGGCTTAGAATATTTTAAAATATCATGATAAAATATAAACAAATAAAAGTGTCTCTATTCTTCAGATCTTGAATGTGGCCAGCAGGGCTAGGGAAGCGATTATCCCCCTGTACTCGGCTCTGGTGAGGCCACACCTCAAGTACTGTGTTCAGTTTTGGGCCCCTCACTACAAGAAGGACATTGGGGTGCTTGAGTGGGTGCAGAGAAGGGCGACGAAGCTGGTGAGGGGTCTGGAGAACAAGTCTTACAAGGAGCGGCTGAGGGAGTTGCGAATGTTCAGCCTGGAGAAAAGGAGGCTCAGGGGCGAGCTTATCGCTCTCTATAAGTACATTAAAAGAGGCTGTAGTGAGGTGGTGGTTGGTCTATTCTCCCATATGCCTGATGACAGGACAAGGGGGAATGGGCTAAAGTTGTGCCAGGGGAGGTTTAGGTTAGATGTTAGGAAGAACTTCTTTATGGAAAGTGTTAGGCATTGGAATAGGCTACCCAAGGAAGTGGTGGAGTCACTATCCCTGGAGGTCTTTAAAAGATGTTTAGACGTAGAGCTTAGTGATATGGTTTAGTGGAGGACTTGTTAGTGTTAGGTCAGAATTTGGACTAGATGACCTTGGAGGTCTCCCAACCTAGATGATTCTGTGATTCTGATTAACAATTCACTGTAGTTCTGCTTCCCTCAGACCCTTGTTGATTTGGGGGTTGAAAAGAAAAAGAGTCCTCTTGCGAATATGGTTCTAAGAGCACATAACCTTAAAGTGACAGGATGAAGTTGTCCTTTCCCCAACTTTCCCTGAGATTCTGCAACAAGGATGGATAGTGCAAGATGTGTAACAGCAGGAGGCAGTGGATCACAGGGTGTGATGAGGTTTCCTTTGCTCTTCATCTACCTGTTTTATCCCATTCCTCCCTTCGCTTCCCCAAAGCAGTCAACACTCGAACTGGCAATCAACACTCAGGTAATGATCAGTAATGAGAAACTCTCAGATTAAGTTTTGTGTCCTCTAGTGAAGCCTGCAGTGATGGCTCAGGAAGACTTTGACTTTTCTATTAAAGCTCCCTCAATACTCTAGTTTATTTCTTTGCCTCCCATCATTGATGGCTGCTGTTAATCATTTGTTTAGGTCTTTCATCCATTCTGCCAAAGAGTCACACCACTGCATCCACTTAAATTAGCGGTTGTCAGACAACTGAAGTTTGCTTGTTTAAGTGATAAAGAATCCTGTCCCATATTGTTCCCCCTTCTTCCCTACCCTTCCGTCCCCTGTTTTTGGAAATTGGGGTGAGATGGAGAATTTATAGATCTATGGCTGATGAACAGTTAGTTTGAATAAATGCTCAGGATGAAGCATCCAAAGACATAGAGGCTGTGCAAGATCTTGGACAGCTATTTGGAAAATATCAGTTAGCATTGCCAGGAAGGAAATTGAGGCACAAGCCTTGTGGCAGCCTGATACCAAATGGCTGTCTGAACCTTAGGCTTGTCACAATAAGTGTTTACAAATTTTGACATAATAACAGAAGCTAGGGACATTTTTTTTTTTTTTTCCAGCAGTCTTGCCTAATAGTGTGTCAGAGCTTAAAGGCTACAGAAGGCTGTGAGCCCACAAAACCTTGAAACAGAATAATCTGAGATTTTGTTGAATGATCTGAGCACTTGGACATAAGTACTTTTTCAGCTAAAAGGACAAGCAACTGTTCATATGAAGCTGCACTCACCCAAACAGCTATCTTCTTATTTAACTGCTCAGAGATACAGTCTGCTTGGGTCTCTATAAACTGGACAGATATACAAGTCTGTTAGACAAATCTGCCTTGACTCTTTGGCCTGAAGATTGTCAGCAATGTATCATAAGCACACACTGTAAGGTTAGCATAGACTGTATATGAGTACCACATTCAACATCAAGAAATTGGCAGCAGAAAAATGTTCCCAGGTCTAGAAATGTTAAAAGCAAAGTGGTGTCCCCAATATCAGTGATGTCCCCAATATCCTGTGCTTTACAGTATCAGATTTCTGCATTTTTCTCAAGAGCTTGGGGTTTTATGCAATCTAAGTGGGAGGTGGTTTTGAAAGTTCAGAACACTTTGCCCCCCTATTTAACTTTCATGCTTTGCATGACAAACCCTCTCTCTCCTGCACTATGAATAAGCATGTTCTGTGTGTGCACAAAGCACGTGTTAATAGAGCTTGTCAAGAATGGACTGAAGTCCATTCCAATGGGCTGGAAATTAATGCTCCAGAAAGTCAAGAGGTCCACAGATACTTTGCATTTTCACTGCTTAGCCCTGCTGTGCCAGTCTCTGCACTGACCATCTGTAGGGTGGAATTTACACTTGCATTGTAAGAGCTCACACACACACAACACCCTGTTTCAAAGACTTAAGTTGAATACATGTGGCACGTAGGCATACCAGTGAGTCTGTGAGCTGTGAATCCAGAGCCAATATGGCAGTTTTGGTCTTGACAGCTACCACAGACACTGCATGGCTTGGTTTCCTTCTTCAGCGTTTTAAAAGGATGAAATTTGGAAGTGCACTGGGAGAGAGCCTGGTGCTTTTTACTTTATGAGATAAGGGAGTGCTGCCATTGGAAACATCATACATATTGGTGGACTTTTGAGAAGAACTTTAATAAGCCTCTAATAACTATCATCCTCTTCTGTTAAGGGTGAATTGGGTAAGATTAGCTGTGGGGACTAAAAAGGAAAAGTATATACTTCTTATTGCCTGTCCTGACCAAGAATGGCAGCTCTAGTTAGTTATACAAAACTCTGTGTGACATTAAGCAAGGTTGAAATTGATCGGAAGAAAAATTATTTGCACCTCCTTGACTGTAGGCCCAATGATGCATTTAATGTTGGATTTGAAAATGCTACCAGTCCTTGGGCTTCTGGACTGAGACATCTGTATCTTTTCTACGGTCTGATAAAGAATCTGTCTGCTGAGTTGGGACATCTGTACACAGCAGAAGAAAGGTATGTGATGCAGTTATTTTCCTATGTGGAAAAAATAACTTTGTTTGTTTGTTTGTTTTGTATAATACTAAAATGGCATGTGATATTTGCTGTTCTTTAGAATAAGACTGCTATACCTGAAAATCAAAACATTACAACATATTTTATCAACTTGCCTATATTCTGAATCTATGAAATTTTATTTTCTCTTGTTCTTATTCAATTTATGATTTATTTTTCTCCCTGTATAAATCAGTTTCTATTCTGTGGATTCATGGCAGGTATTCCATCTTGTTTTTCAATATGCTATGTCTAGAACAAATATCTAGTCAGTCATGGGCATATAAAATATTAATCATACATGTTTGAAGGTATGTTGCTATAGCAATTCCTTTAGTGCAAGGAAAAAACAGAATATAGCAGGCCAGGGATATGAGAACAGTAGGAATTACAAAGCTATAATAGCACTATTAACACATTACTGCATCATAATGATATTATTTCCTAACTGTTCTAGTCCCAAGCTGGCTAATTTTCAAGATAGAATTCTTCAGCAGGGATTTCATAAATGACTCCAACATAAAAGACAACTGCAATATGAAGAAGACATTAAGTAATCTGACAAAAATGTTTTTAAAAAGAGGAAGTAAACAAACATATAAAATATTTTCTGTTCACAATTTACCATATCCCTTCTCTTCCCCGTTCCAGTGCGAACAACCCCAAAGGACCAAACATGACAGGACTGACATGAAGAAAATAGAAAGATGCTGCTTAAAAGAAATGTTGTGAATTCAGCATGTAAAGATACAGAGCAGGAAAGCAGGGACAGCCAGAAGGAGAAATGTATGGCAATAAAATTTCATCTAACTGGAATCTAATCTAACTGGAAAATTTTAAAACCAAACCAGAAAAGGCATTGTCTCAGAGAAGACTGTAGCTATCTGGAGGAGAAAGGAGGCCATAAATTAGAGTGCAGTTTGTGGATGAAGAAAGAACGCCATGGCAAACTAATTGATCATGAATATGAACTGAAGCATAGTGTGAATGAGGAGTTGGTAGGATGTGCATTTAGCTGGCATTCAGGCTGCTAACCATCTGGGTGTACTAGTACTCCCTTCACTGAAGGGAGGTGGGGCAATGTCAAGCAATCCCACATTTAACATTTAACTCTTTGTTTGATCCTTTATTAACGTCAATGTTTACACAGTGTTGTAAAGCATCCTGAGTTGCCTGCAACTGATTTCCCTATGCTATGCTCCCTTTTCTAAAGTCCTAAAGCATAACTGTCTTAATATCACTGTTTTTTTGACACATTCTTTAAAGAAAAGAAAGCATGAATCCCATAAACAAATCAAAAATGCAGTAGGCCTTTGGATTTGTTGTGGTGATTTAATGTCTGAATGAACAAGAAAAAAACATTTATTTCTAAATTGATGAGATCAAACAGTAAAGATTAGATGGAGCTAACACATCCTTTCTCTTTAATTAAAGACAAACATGAGCCTTCAAGAAAAAGAAGCAGCAGTTCAAATACATATTAATTTTAGTAATAAGCAGCCCATACAGAGATGGATCATTTTCTTGCTATTTTGTTGTAGTGCATAGTGACAGTAAAAGTAAGAAAACCAAAACAGGATAATTTTTACTTCTTAAAGAAAAATAAATCAAAAAGAGATCATATTTTTTGAAGATGTTTTACAAGGTGAATAAAATTTTCAAAGGAGGGGGGAAGGAAACAGATTTTTTTAAAAAATAAGAGTTTTAAAGGACATTTCCTATTTCAGTCTCCTTGGGAAATGTGTGAATAGAAGCTAAACACACTGCTTAATTTAAACTGTGATGGAAAGATGTAAATTGGGAAAATATAAATACCTAGAGTTTTAGAAATGAACAGTCGCACTTCACCACCGTAACCATCTGGTAAGCTGCAACTTTCAGCATCTAGATTTCACATTCTATTTACCTAACAGCCAAAAGCTAAATACTTGAAAAGTTCATTAGAGCTATCAGCAGCATCTAATATTTGAATAGCACAAGATTAAGCTGAACTCCAGACTGAAACTTTGTGTCACTCTATAGTGCCAAACTCATGGCAAAAAACTGTGATACCACTAATGTATGTCATTTCTGTAAAGGGAATCCTCTCAGCATCCAGAAAGTATCAGTTATAAGCTATGTAAACACCAAGCATAATTGCTAATAAAATGGTTGATATTAAAAATTGGAATTTTGCAAGCAGTCCTGCCTTGGTGAAATGTCTGTGATCAGGGTCTGCAACATTCAGGAAGAGAGTGTGCACAACATATGTGTGTTCACAAAAGAACGATTTGGGTAGTTGCATTATGGGTCTCATTACTGCTGCATATATATGTATATATGAATACAGAGTAGTGTCTATGAGCACCACCTACACGTATAAATATACATAGTCATTAGATGCGAAATGGGCTTTTCTAATGGTATTTTCCTAGCTACTTTATCCAAAACTTTTGAAAATATTAATGTTTTCCAAATTTTAAAATAGTAGGTTCTAGGATTATTTTTTTATGGAAAGCAGAACCTGTACAAGAAGCTATTCCTTCTAGGCAATTACCCTTCTCTTTCAAAGTCAGTCCCAAATGTCTTGAGAATGTATCTTTTCCATTTTTATTAGAGGTCCATTTCCATTCATCAGGAAACTGATTTTCACTGATCTCATGCATTCTCCTTTACATCAGGTTTCTACCACTGTCTGTAATCATTTCAAAGTAATATATAGACACAAAGAGAACACCCTCAAAATGCAAAACACTGAGGAAGGTGTCTAGCCAAACCTGCATGCTGTTGCTCTACTGGATTTGTATTTTCCCATTGAGCTATATTGGATCCTTATAGAACAGCTATCTATTTACATTAACCTGTTAAAATCTCCACTCTGTAGGAACCCTCTGGAATTAACTGAATTACTATGACAGAAAAATCTGGTCCCATTGGAAGCTATGGGAATTTTGCCACTGGCTTCACTAAAGCCAGGATTTTTCACCTCATATATTTGTTCAAGCTAGAACTGAGCCCCCCATATACCGACCTGCTCCTGCCCCTCTGCCACCTGTTCTTGCTCAGAAGCGTTCCTGCAGTGTAACATGGAGCGGATTCTGTTTACTTACTTCTATTCCTAGCTTGTCTGAGTGTGCTAAGTGATAGATGTGCCAGCCTGCCTCATCACAAATGGCCTTTTAATGAACTAGTCAAGGATTTAAATTATCCAAGAACCTGGGAAAAGCATTGTAAATTTAAGACCCTTTTAGGCAATTAAAACCTGACATGTTGCTGTTGAAAACAGGCCAGGGAAAAAGTGATTCTACCTCTTGAGAATCCCCACTTACAGGGAGAGATAATGGCATTTCAGGCACTCCAGGTACTGCAGCCTTCAGAGAGTGCTTGGATGTCAGCTTTGTGAATTGATTCTGGCTGTGTAGCGGTTCAAGTTAATCCTCCAGGCATAGGGGAATGTTTGGTCACTGAACAAACTGGATTTCTGTATCTTGGGACAGTGCCATTTCAAAATGTTGGGGAGGAGAGGAACAAAAAGGAAGAAGACTTCTATGTCTGAACAGGTTTGGTTCAGTACAGTAAATAGTTTTATTTCTGCTTTTTTTTTTATCATTTTTTTCAAAGATGTAATTAGATTTGCTTCTATTTTAAGCAAGCCAAATTGAATAGCTTAAAATTAAATATATGGAGTGTTTGCAAGCTAGCAAGTAATCTGCCATTCAGAATTTCCTAAGTACCATATTAATAATGTACTTTAAAAAAAAAAGTATTTGCTGACCTGCTGTTCTCTGCAGCAATGGAAGACTTCCAACAGCCTTTCTGTGTACTTTTGTGGTGCTGAGAGTCATTGAAAAATTAAATATGTCAATGAAACATTAAATAACTGCATACATCTTATTCAAAAACTACTTGTAAGGTCCTGAAAAAATACCTTTGCAAGAATTCCCTGCTAGTTAGAAAATGTCTTTTTAGAGTAAACAGCTAACAAAAGATATATCTTTCACAAGCTCAACTTGCTTCTACTCTCCAGACAAGCACATGGCTGTAGCTACTGTGCAAGCTGGAAACACAGAGCTAGTAATACTGATGCAGGGCTCATGTTGGATGTCCATCATCCACTGCATGCAGCCACCTGCATGTGACATGTTCTTGGTTCAGGACTGTCATGAGCAGTATTGTTTTGTATGAGCTCTTGTGCAGACCAAGGTAAGGCAGTCTTATCGTGGTTACAGTCTCTGCATCAATACAACGGAGATTATAACTCAGTATGTCTTTTGGTTGACCCTTTTCTGTCTGTTACTAAAGTTCTCAGTTTTTATAAGCCCGAAAAAGGCATATGCTGGGAGAATCCTCTCCTTTATTGAGTTGTTTGCTTTGGACATGATCTGGCAACAAAGGTTGAACTGGCTGGACAGCAAAAACTTCCAGGCAGTTCAGGAGTGAAGTGCTGGAGATGACCACACAGGTTCTTGGAACAGATGATGAGAGGAGCTGCAAAATGCTGGCACTGACTATGTGAGTGCTCACAAGGCTATTTTGTGAAAGCTCACAAGGGCAAGTTCAGAAGGGGATTCTGTTTTTCATCAGACCAGCTGCTGGTGAGTCCGAGACCTTGCAATCTATTTGCCTTATCACTTACAACTAAACTTACATGTGTACTTACAACTGGTGGAAAAACATAAAGCACTGTGTCTTAACCAGTGCAGCAGCCTTGAGGGAGGGAGAGTTGCTCTGCTTTGGAGTGATCTGGAGGAACAACACCCAGCTGTCTGGTGTCATGAGCCTCCTGAAGTCCTACTATCTTCCTTCACAGCCACCATCTAACACTGCACGGCGAAGCAGGTTTTTCTTGCTTTTGTATAACTGCAGTATTTTTATTTTTATTTTTATTTTTATTTTTATTTTTATTTTTATTTTATTTTATTTTATTTTTTGAGATAAATTCAGTATTCAGAGAGAAATGGACACCACTGAAAAGAGAATTCTTCACATCAATATTTTTTCACACAAGTGCTGCTATTTGTAGCACATTCACAGACAGAGATATGATAGTGGAAGAAGCAAGAGGCATAAAGTTAGCATGTGAAATGGTTCAAATGAAGGCTGGGGAGAGATGTTGACACCGGAGGAAGCCTGAAGCTGGGGGTTTGATGTGAGTCACAGCAACTATTCAGATGGGGAATTGTCTCCAGGTGATTAGAAAAATACTTGTTTTTAACTGACTCTGTCTCTCTCTCTCTCTGTCTCTCTCGCACTGTGTTAAATTCATTTTTACGCAGCAATCAATTCTCATGCATGATAGTACTTTTGTATACTAAACGACCTTTGAGACTCGAAATGAGCAGTCTCACATGAAATAATGAAAAAGGTTTAAATCATTAGGTAGTCTTGATGTTTTCTTTCGTTTGGGTCAAAAGTGTAAACTTACCTCACTGTTTCTGAAGCTTTTCTTAAAGAAAATTACAATCTTAAAAAAGGAATTCTTAAAAGCACTTTACATGCTATCTCTGAGCCTCGAGCTTTGAGAAATGCCAATATCACGGAAACAGTAAACAGAGAGATGTGAAGGCCTATTGATATACAGCTTGATATTGATTTCTGCACTACGTAATTTTATTTAATAATTTTTCTATTAAACTTTCCATTATTTTCTGTAGTAAGGAATATATTTAATATTCCTTCCATGCACTGAAGTACTATAAATCTAGAAAATGTAATTGTGTATTACACCCAGGTGTTATGTCATTTTTGCCATGGGAACAGAAATGGAGGATGGGAAACTGGTCCAATTAGCTGCATATTGCCTTTACATATTTTCACCCAGGCCACAAAAGCACACTGCTGGCCTCCAGTGCAACTTTGACTAAAGGCCCCTATTCCCACAAGCCATATGTCCACTTTTTAAGCTTATATATACTTGTGGCCCTATATTTTGGCATTTATAAATGTGAAGGATATTTCTAATTTCTTCCAGACTGTGTTTCATTCCAGATCTGAAAGTCCACATCCTAGCAGTTTGAATGCTAAATAATTAAAATATAGTAATGGATTTAAAATAGGAATACTGAATTCCATTTTTAACTATGATATCAGAAATAAACTGGCTCCTATAGGAAAATTCCTCAGAGTGTCTGTTTCCATTACCATTTTTATTCCCATGTAATGTTTCTAGGCAAGGTTCACTTGAGACCCACTTATTCCAAATAGCAATGATAAGGTTTTATGAATCTGAAAGCTAGTCAGTCTGAACTGAGTTAAATTTGCAGTGATGCCAGCACTCCGTCTCTGAATGTTAGCTCATGGGGAACAATGAATTTATCTCATTGCACTTCAAAATTAAATAATTAAAAACAATCCTTCCCTTCTCCCTCTCCCTCCCCCCTTTTGCCCCCCCACCTCCCTCCCTCTATTTCTTTACGGTTAATAATTATAATAACATACTCAGATGCAGGCAGTGTTATTATCTGATAATGCCTGAAATTTGAAATGGGCCTATTAGCCACCCGAGGCGAAACATAATTGCCCAGTTTCTGTGCACTATCAGATGGCAGATGATGTTGCTGAATGTTATTACTTAAGTATTTCAATTTTTCATATGGTAGAGAAATTAAATTTCAACTATATACTGCAGAAAAACATTCTGGATTGAAAGGTGCTACTATCTGTGAAAGGCTGCAATGCTGGAACTGTTGCCCCCATAGCCTTTGGTGGAATTGGTGCTTTGACAGTAAAACTAAAGTTAAAGGGTATTGTTGCTGAGAACTTTAACATGTGGTATACATTTTAGTATGCATTTGCACTTCCAAATAGAAGTTACCACATGTCAGGTTTTCCAAGTATGTGAGTTCTGAAACCATTTAATTGCTGGACTATTTATTTATTGCAATACAGTAGTTACACACCTCTAGCATTAGTCACTGTGAGTGAAATCCCTTGTGAACTGGTGGAAGCCAATGACAAAAGTCCCATTGTTTTTGCTGGAACAAGGACTCTACTGTGTCTGTGCTCCAAAATATACACAGACTCTCACAAGAGGAAGAAAGGATTTACTTCTTTTCACCCATTGCTACTGATAAAAAAAAAAATAAATACATATGTTGACTCATAACTAAATCCTTAGATTGTAAACATCAGCCACATGACCTTCAGACAGGAGAAGGCATAGCTGTTGTGTACTAAAGGGTGTCTGGGTGCTTGATTTTAGTAACTGGGAATAATTTTTTTTTTTTCAGCTTTTTTGGCTTCTTCAGTAAAAAAATAAAAAAATCTATGTTGCCTGTCTTATTCATGCTGCGTTTCAAAATCCCAAATTAGATTCTCAGATACTTTGAATTATTTATTTATTGTTTGTTTGTTTGTTTATTTCTCTGAACAAGTTTGAATGGATTTGCTTTAATAATCTGGAGACCTCAGAAGAAGGAGAACCATCTTGTGGCCGCTAGCAGGGGGGTGCTGTGGGGCCATGGGAATAAAAAAATAGCAAGACTGATTTTGTTATTAAGGTCTGATGGTGTGACAGAATGACAGAGCTAACTTTTTAAGCATGTTTTAACTAAAATTATGGCTTTTAACTAAAATTATGGTCAATTTGTCCATATAAAGCTTCCATATTCTATGATTCCCTCTGTAACATCCCAGTTACACAGCACTCATTTACAGGTGAAGGGTGTTGACTGAGGTTTAATCTCCTGCAAAATTAACTATGCCAGTTTGTTCCCCTGGGCTCTTGAAACTCTGTGTGTGGCTCTCAGTTCTCCATGAGCTCATTTACCTAACTTCAGGTCCTCTGCCTTTCTCTTTCCTTGAAAGAAAACAAAACAAAACAAAACAAACAAACAAACAAAAAAGCTTTTTGAATTGATTTCACTTGGAGAGACTCATATTATAAATGCTTCATTTTCACATTAAAATGCTAAATGTTATTTGAGAAAAAAACTTTATTTAAAAAAATAAAATATAGAATCATAGAATCATAGAATATCCTGAGTTGGAAGGGACCCTCAAGGATCATCAAGTCCAACTCTTGACACCGCACAGGTCTACCCAAAAGTTCAGACCATGTGACTAAGTGCACAGTCCAATCTCTTCTTAAATTCAGACAGGCTCGGTGCAGTGACCACTTCCCTGGGGAGCCTGTTCCAGTGTGCAACCACCCTCTCTGTGAAGAACCCCCTCCTGGTGTCAAGCCTAAATTTCCCCTGCCTCAGCTTAACCCCGTTCCCACGGGTCCTGTCACTGGTGTTAATGGAGAAAAGGTCTCATGCCTCTCGACAGCCCCTTACGAGGAAGTTGTAGACTGTGATGAGGTCTCCCCTCAGCCTCCTCTTCTCCAGGCTGAACAGGCCCAGTGACCTCAGCCGTTCTTCGTACGTCTTCCCCTCCAGGCCTTTCACCATCTTCGTAGCCCTCCTCTGGATACTTTCCAACAGTTTCATGTCCTTTTTATACTGTGGTGCCCAGAACTGCACACAGTACTCGAGGTGAGGCCGCACCAGCGCAGAGTAGAGCGGGACAATCACCTCCCTTGACCTACTAGCGATGCCGTGCTTGATGCACCCCAGGACACGGTTGGCCCTCCTGGCTGCCAGGGCACACTGCTGGCTCATATTCAACTTGCTGTCTACCACGACCCCCAGATCCCTCTCTTCTAGGCTGCTCTCCAGCGTCTCATCGCCCAGTCTGTACGTGCAGCCAGGGTTTCCCCGTCCCAGGTGCAGGACCCGGCACTTGCTCTTATTGAACTTCATGCGGTTGGTGATCGCCCAGCTCTCCAACCTATCCAGATCCCTCTGCAAGGCCTTTACACCCTCATTCGAGTCCACAACTCCTCCAAGTTTGGTGTCATCAGCAAACTTGCTCAAAATACCTTCTATTCCTACATCCAGATCGTTTATAAAAATATTGAAAAGTACCGGCCCTAAAATGGAGCCTTGAGGGACCCCACTGGTGACCGCCTGCCAGCCTGACACAGCCCCATTTACCATAACCCTTTGGGCCCTGCCCGTTAGCCAATTGCTCACCCATCGTATGATGTTTTCATTTAGCTGTATGGTGGACATTTTGTCCAGTAGGATCCTATGGGAAACCGTGTCAAAAGCCTTGCTGAAGTCCAAAAAAATCACATCAGCTGGTTTCCCTTGGTCCACCATACGGGTGATCTTATCATAAAAGGAAATCAGGTTAGTTAGGCAGGACCTACCCTTCACAAACCCATGCTGGCTGGGACCAATGACTGCTTTGTCCCCCAGGTGCGCCTCAATAAGCTCGAGAACCATCTTCTCCATGATTTTACCAGGCACTGACGTGAGACTGACAGGCCTGTAATTGCTAGGGTCTTCTTTCTGACCCTTCTTGAAAATCGGCACAACATTTGCCAGCTTCCAGTCTACCGGGACCTCTCCAAATTCCCAGGATCGTTGAAAAATAATTGAGAGAGGTTCCGCGATGATGTCCGCCAGCTCTTTCAGCACCCGGGGATGAATCCCATCCGGACCCATGGACTTGTAGGGATCCAGGTGGAGTAGCAAATCCCGCACACGTTCAGGGTCGGCTGGGAGTTTGTCATCCCCACCGTCCCGGTCCTCCAGCTCAGGGCACCCTGGGTCCCGAAGCCCATCATCGGCATTGAAGACAGAGGCAAAGAAGGCGTTAAGCGTCTCTGCTTTGCCTATGTCATTGTCTGTGAGGAGACCTTCTCTATCAAGGAGCGGCCCTATGTATTCTTTAGTTCTCCTTTTTCCACTCACATATCTAAAAAAACCCTTTTTATTTTCTCTCACAGACACAGCCAGCTTCAACTCTAGCTGTGCTTTGGCCACTCGAACTTTCTCCCTACAAACACGAACAGCATCCCTGTATTCTTTCCATGACACCTGGCCCTCCTTCCAGTAGCGAAACACTCTCTGTTTCTGCCTAATCTCCATTAGAATGTTCCTGGTCAGCCACACTGGCCTCCTGCCCCGCCTGCCTGACTTGCGATATTTAGGAATTGCCTGATCTTGTGCTTCTAGGAGGCATCGCTTAAAGAATGACCAGCACTGGTGGACATCGAGGCCTTCAAGAGCAGTTTCCCAGGGGACCTTGCTGACTAGTTCCCTGAGCAGCCTGAAGTCCGCTTTCCCCATATCTAGGGATGAGGTTTTGGTGGCACTTTTCCTTCTGTCACCGTAAATTTTGAACTCAACCACTTCATGGTCGCTATGACCAAGGCGGCCACCAATCACCACATCTCCCACCAGACCCTCTCTGTTTTCTAGCAACAGGTCTAGGAGAGCTCCTTTCCTAGTTGGCTCCATTAGCACCTGCACCAAGAAGTTATCATCTAGGTGCTTCATGAACCTCCTGGACTTGCTCGTGTCAGCCGTGTGGCACTCCCAGTTAATGTCCGGCAAGTTGAAGTCCCCCATAAGGACAAGGGGAGTTAATCTCGAGGCCTCTCTTAGTTCTTAGTTCTTAGTTCTTATAAATATAAATATAAATATAAATATAAATTTATATTTATAAATATAAATTCAATTTCTTCCCCATTTCCTAGTTTCTTTGGTGATCTGTTTTTATCCAGACAGGTTCATACTCTTACTTATGAGTCCAGGAATCAAGGGTTTGAGTAAGCCAGTGATCTTCAGCACCAGTTAGGAAAGAAAGCCCTATGCTGACATAAAATTGTGTCAGGTGTACTCACAGAGCTGCAGGGCTTAGCAAGTGTAGCTGTATTTCAAGAGAGCTCAGTGAGAGCTAGGTATCCTCTAGGCTTCTCTAGGCTTTGTAAGTGCCACTGGCAGTGGCAATGATATTGATTGCAAAGAACTTAGCAAAGTACTGACGATGGTCAAAGATAACTTTGAAATGAAGAAGAACATACTGCGACTGCTTTTTTTTTTTTTTGTTATTTGTTATTTTATTTTATTTTATTTTATTTTAGGAAAAAACAGGTAGTGAAATGATGAAGTGATGATTAGGACCTCCTGAGAACAGAAATTCAAAAGCAGCCTGTGGAACAATAGGTCTGAATTGCAGAGTGTGGAGAACCAGCTCCCTGCACTATTTCTGTGGTATTGTCTGATGTACAGGGCCCTTGATTCATACAGAACAGCAAAGGAGGGAAGCAGCAGATGGTGACATTGCTGGTTCAACAAGCTAAAAGGTATTCCTCTTGCTGGTGGAATGTGTGTACTTATGAACATAAGATTGTGACTTAAATACCTTTTGCTAATGATTTCTCAAGTAGTATCATTCAGCTGCAGGAATATGAGGTATTTGCTTTCTAACACAGGGAGAAAATGATGGTACTGCATAACTGCATGAAGAAATTATACTCAGAAATTCATTTAAAATAGAATAAACTTGCATTTGGGAGGATGGATATATGACGTGAAGGACAGAACCCCACTGTATTTTGTTGCTTTTTAGTGGGTTTTTAGTTGAGTTAAAATCCATTTGAATTAGGACAAGAGGAATTCTGAATCTGAAACAATTTTCCAGGTTTAGAGAAATGTAATGTCTCTAGCAGGTCATAAGTATTTACATTCCTTTCCTTCTTCTTTGTGATTTTTCTTTTCATATTTAGGAGGAGTTTTAATATCTTGAACAGCTAATATAAAGTCTTGATGCTTTTTGTCCATACAGACACCCTGTACACTAAGAGAATAACTCCATCTCCATTCAATTTACATTTAATTTAATGTAAACATAAAGAAGTCAACCCCAAATACAGGATACACAGGGGAGAAGCAGATTTATTTGCCCTTCAGCTCTCTGGGAATCTGCATAATGCCAGGAAAAATCCATCTGAGACCCTAATTCTTCTTTCAGGGCATCAATAGAAATAAAAAGAACTTCACTAGAAAGCAATTCTTTCAGCAACTGCAGGCAGAGGTACAGCCTGGATACTGGGTATGACAGGGCTGCAAAACCCACACATCCTGCTAGCCTCTTCCTGCTGGACCTTGCTGCAAGTCTATGCAAAACTGAGGAGACTGGTACTTCTGAGAGTTGGGTTCACCTCATCTCAAGAAGAGAGTTTTAAAAATGGATGAGTGGACCAACTTACAAGTTGTGAACAGATAAACAGTTTGTAACTAAAATTCCTTTTTAATATTCATCTTCACTTGTTTGGGAGAGGGGTTTAACAAGATTACTCAACAATTCTGTTGGAACACAGCATAATCAACTGTGCTTTGGCAAAGTTGTTGCCAAGCTACTCAGAAGCCCTTCACAACACATCAAGCTCCCAGAATGGTGTAGCTTGCTGTTGGCAAGGCTGTTTGATAGTCCACAGAATTTGGTGCCAGAACTGGAAAACAACAAAATAAACTGTAAGCTATAAAGCAAAAGAAAAAAAAAAAAAAAAAAAAAAAAAAAGAAAAATTATGCTGTTTGTAATTGAGTCAGCTTGTTGAGGGACATAAAAATCTAATAAATTGCTTTTGCATAACAATCAGTTGTCACATTGGGCTCTAATTGAGCAGCCAGATGGAGCCTTGTAGTTGTAGACGGTAGTAGTAGTATTCCTGGGACACACAAAGCCACATGAGGCAATGAACATTAGGATCATCTTTCTATTAAGATGTAAGGAGAGCTCCACTTAACAGGCAAAAACAGATTTCCCAAACCAAACATATTCAACTCAATGTGCTTATCTTCTATACATGGCAGATAGAAACCTTTCTTTTAATGGATACTTTCTGGGCTTATAGGTATTAACTCTGAAGCTGGTGCATAAGTGGTTTCCAAAAGCCCAGATGATATGCAGGGTCTACAGAAACTTAATTTCCTTTTTAATATTTTTGCAAGTGCTCCATAAGCATGGCACTTCTAAAAAGACACTGACGAGATGCTTTTCATAAACACTTTGTTCCTTAACATTTATAAAGTTTCTTGGGAAAATTGAAATCCATTTCTTGAGTGATTCTTTTTTCCCCTCCATCTGGATACTTTGGTTTATTTGGCTGTGGGCTTTTTATTAACAGCAGTAATATGTAATAATAAGAAACTGAGAGTATTTAACAACTTATCCCTAAAGGTAAAGGCTGCCCAGGGAAGTGGTGGAGTCACCATCCCTGGAAGTCTTCAAAAGACGTTTAGATGTAGAGCTTAGGGATATGGTTTAGTGGAGGGCTGTTAGCGTTAGGTTGGAGGTTGGACTCGATGACCTTGAGGTCTCTTCCAACCTAGGAAATTCTGTGATTCTGTGATTCTGTGATTCTGTAATGTAGCTTTGGGTAGAGTACCGGGCACAAAGTATTACTGTAATTTTAACCCAAATAGGCAAATTCCATTTTGTGCCTACAAAGTTTGGCAGCATTCTATCATAGAGACAACTGAATCAAATATAGTCAAGATATAGTCAATAACACTGACCAACCCAAACTCTGTGGCCCATATATAAACTGTATCTCTTTTCCTGTCTGTGCTCTGTAGGATCTTCTTGGTCCAAAAAGTTCATTGCCTTTGGAAAGTGAATAGAACCCCAACAGAGCCATACCAATGCCTATTTTAGGGCCAGTTTTCCTGAGTGTTTTCACAAATGACTTAGGTGCAGGACTCTAAGGTATAGTAAGCAAATTTGCAGACAATACAAAATTAGAAGGAGCTGTTGACTCTCAAGAGTAGAAAGGTCTTGCAGAGAGGCTTTGACAAATCTGACAGCTGTGCAATCATCAACAATTTAAAACTCAACAAGAATAAGTGCCAGATTCTGCACCTGGGATGGAGAAACCCTGGATATACTTATAGCCTGGGGGATGAGAGGCTGGAGAGCAGCCTCATGGAAAGGGATCTGGGGGTTCTGGTTGAAGGCCAGATGAAGTCAATAGTGTGCTCTGGCAGCCAGGAGTATCCTGGGGTTTATTATGCACAATGTCACTAGTGGGTGAAGGAAGGGATTGCCCTTCTTTATTCTGTGCTGGGGTGGCCTCACCTTGAGTACTGCATACAATTTTAGGTACCACAATATAAAAGACATAAAACTATTAGAGTATCCAAAGAAGGGCTAAAAAGATGATGAAGTATGTAGAGGGGAAGACTTATCTAGATTTCAAAAGTCTAGAGGAGCAGCGGAGGTCCCTTGGTTTGTTCAGCCCAGAGAAGAGCAAGCTGAGGGGAAGCCTCATGGCAGCCTGCAGATCCCTCACAAGTGGGAACACAGGGGCAGGTGCTGATCTCTTCTTCTCTGGCGACCTAAGAGAGAGGAATGAATCTGCATTGGGGTTCAGGCTGGACATCAGGAAAAAGTTCTCTACTGAGAAGGTGGTCAGGCACTGGAACAGGCTGCACAGGGCAGTGGTCACAGCAATGAGCTTTCCAGAGTTCAAGAAGCATTTGGACAATACTCTCAGAAAAGTGATTTGACTTTTGGGTAGTCCTGTGTAGAGCCAGGATTTGGACTTAATGATCCTTCCAACTCAGGATATGTTGATTCTATTTTTATTTAAATATGTGCTTGTTGTCAGGTGGGTAAGTAAGAAACATTTTTGACTCAGGGATTTGAGTGAGAAATTGAACTTGGTGATTCTGTGCCTAGCTTTTAATAAGAATTAAAGTAATGATAACCACTTCTCTAAGATTTGATAACTCTCTCTTCATTGGAGGAAAACTGCTAAGAATAACTTAACTATGCTGTACTGTGTGATTTTAACACAACACATGTTAGGACATGGTGTTCAGTTGTGACTTTGAAGTGACTGTGGAAATTGTACATCTGCCATGGGCAGCCACCCTTCCATTGCAGCCCTGGTCAGTGGTGCTATGTGTTGAGCCTGCCATGTCCATCTCTCATAGATAGACATCAACCTCTGCTTCATTTCAGTGAATTCTTTGGCTGCAGGAAGATCTTGTCTTCATTGTCAACATTTTTTTTGCAGTCTCCATCTCTGGTAGTCTTTGAATGGCATTTCTTGCTGCTTTTCTCTTACCTTCAAAGTTTGCTCTCATTTCTTCTCCCTTTTGCCTTTTTCTATTCTAACTCCTAGTATAATGGTTGGGCAGACTACTTATTAACAGCTTTCATATTCTTTCCCATCCTCCTACTTCTGGTAGCTGAAAATCTCAGTGACAAACTTGCTCATTTCAGACTGTGCTTGAAAGGATACACTCTGAAGAATACATAACAGCTAGTAAGCATGAGTTTCTTTCCTTGAAGTAAGACAATATTTGACAATTAAAGACCGAGCTGAAGTTCTTGTAAAAAAATGTTTCTTATCAGAAGCCACCTTCATTTCTCTTGGAAATTTCTCTACTTATCCTTTCAGTGTAATTTAAACAGTTATAGTTTGTCTAATCTGTTTTAGACACTAAGGCTTCCTAATATGACAATGATAAAAAGGATTAATTGGAATTGTTTTCTATTTTATATACATTATTATACTGAAGTAACATATATATTAATAGTTTGTAATAATTCTAATATAATGTTAAATTAAAACAATGATAATAGAAAGTAATGCCTAGTACATTTGTAATTAATAGCCTGTCTGAAAATGGATTCATTGTCAAAGAGATGGAACCTAACTTTTATCTAGTAACTTCTTAATGATTGAGTTAAACTGAATGAGTCTGCTTTGTTCCTGTGAAAATCTGTCAAAAAAAAATTCTTTTTTTTGACCATATCACAATCTTGTATATACCTGCAAGAAGACTGTCCCCCTTTCAGGTATTCTTTCCCTGTATACATTTCTGAAATATTTGAAAAAGTCTCTTTTCCTCTACTGTGAATAATCATATGTTGTCACTAGTGCCAGAAGCATTCCAATTATTTGTCATTTGCTCTTTTTTTCTCCTGACCACCACTTTCCAAATGTGAGAATCTAGAATTTGGACAAAGAGCATGCAGAGATTATAACAGACAAAAAAAAAAAAAAACCCCACACACAAACAAACAAACAAAAAAGCTTTCTTTCAGAGTTGTGCTGAATCTTTTAACTAATACCATAATTTTTCAAATATTTACTTTCTCCTTCCGAACTGAGACAGCCCTTCAAAGTAAAAATACTGGTCCATTGCTATTATGTTGTCATGTTAAAAAATAAATATATTTAATTTTAACAACTACTTGGATTTTCCCCTTGCAATTATAGTTTTGTTACGGCTTTTAATCTCACCTTTTACTGTGCTTTTTATTGTTGAGATTATAAATCTGAGATTTTTACATTTCAGATGATGATGTGTAAGCCTTTCACAATGATCTGTATCAGAAACGTAGAATGCTACAGAAAAACATTTAAACTTGAAAATTCAGGGAAGCAATCTGTATATGAAACTTGATGAGATTTATCATTAGTGTCTCCAGCCACCACCCAGGCATACACTGAGCTCAGAGTTTGCCTCATGTTTGTGACCCACTCCTGGAAGTGTGTTTGTTTTCTTGCTGAGACAGCGGGCAAAGGCAGTGATGAGTGATCCTTTTGCAATAGATTGAGATGCCTTGGTCGCAACTGTCACTGGAGGTGGCAAGTTCCCAAGTGTTGTCTTCCTCTTACATGTAGAAGTTGCTCTGAGGTCAGCACTTTGGTGTCTGTATATGAGTACACACTAATGGGAACACCTGCTAATATGTTGTCTTGCATTGACTATATCCAACTGAGACTGTTAAACTGGGATTGTATCTTTTATATCCTACACATACCAGCTTAAAATGTTAGACCACAAGTAACTACTCTACTGCTATGCATAAAGTCTTCCTAAAGTGAAGCCCCTGTCTAACGTCCCCCTACCATGGGATGCTGCAGAGATATCTGGAAGTACTTCCCTGGCTCCTGCTGGCCATATAAGCAGACAGGGTCTGCTCTTGGGGCAGTCCCTTTATCATACCTTCAGAGCCTTCTGCAAGATAAGTAGCAACTGGTCCTAACAAAATTTCTTTTTGGAGGAGTCTGAAGTCATGTGTCAGGAGTATGTGCTTGTTCCATACTTCCATGTGTCAAAACACAATTTCAGCTTTGGAGAATCAGGATTCACTAATCATTCATTTTAAATAGGTATACACATAACATGTATGTTTATGAGTCATAAGACTTGTTCTGGCATCTTGCAAACAGAATTTTTTTCAAATATGCAAACTTTTGTTTATGGTTCTGGGGTTATTTAAAAATTTTAGTTATAAATATTTATATTTATATTTATAACATTTATGTCACATCAGTTAAAACCACACACACACACACACACACAACCACTCAAAAGTGCCTCAGTTTTTGTTGCTACCTTCAATTACAGAAAATAATAATAATAAACATTGTTAATGTGTCCCAAACCTTAGAACCTAACCAGCCTATCTCAGCCTTGCAGTAACCTATGGTAATCTCTCCTCTCCATACTCACTACTGGCAGATGGAAAAAACATGGAAAAATAGCAGTGAAAAAAGCTCCTCAGGCAATGGTGAACGATACATCCATATGACTGTCTTGAGACAGAATTTTTTCCATTGATATGTTTTTTTCCCAAGGAAATACACAATTTTGTAAAAAAAAATAAATATATAATAAAAAAAAATTTCTAATGGCAAATTTTTATTTTGCACTTCCTCATTTCCTGGCTGGCAGTCAAGAAGAGCAGAAATGAAATTCTGCCTTTGAACTAGAGAAGAAAGCTGTATATGTGGCCACCCAGCTGTTGATTTGTATCTGCCAGATTTAATACATTTTGCTACTCAGTAGTGGAAGTGGCAAACCTGAAACATCAAAATAATATACATGTCCAGATTACACTGTAGATTTCTTGCCAGAAACCTCATAACAATCTCCCCAATCCATTCCATCCATTCTATGTTCCTGTCACTGAAGACCACAAACTGCATCTTAACCACCCATCTCACCAATATCTGAAAATGGAAATTGTATGTGCCTGTGTGTGGCCTTTCCCATCTTCATCATTTTCCGCATCCACAGAGCTGCTTTTTTTATTATTTTTTTTTCCATTACGTTATCATTTAAAAAAAAAAAATGCTGCTATAAAATGTAGATTTAAATTAAAAGAAAAAAGATTGGCAGTTTTATTGTTTGAAGAATTTCTTCAGGGCATGGATTTACCTGAAATTCTCCTCCTGAGTATTTTCTAGAAACCCATTTTGTAGGAAAAAAAAGAAAAAACAAAACAAAACAAAACAAAACACCATTGATCTTTTGATGTGTACTGCTCAATGCTTTTTTTTTTCTGGTTTTTTTTTTTTTTTTTTTTTTTTTCCTCTTTAAGTGCTGTCTTTTACTCAGTCTAGAGTCTAGGTTTTAGGATCTAGAGGTATTTCATGAGCTGAAATAAAGCATTCACATCCAAATCACTTCTGTTGTAACATCATCTAAAAATTTCTTTATCAGTCATGTAACTTTTCCAGTTCTTTTTAATTTTCTCACCTAAATGATATGTATTGGAAGAAATACAGATGCCTGTCAGAAAATAAATAAATAACAAAAAAGAAAAACAATAGTTACAGGTGAGTGAGTATTCCCAGTTTATTCCTCATGTAAAATTAATGTAGTGAAACATATACATACATACAAAGCAGTAAAAATTTAAAAAAAAAAAATAAAAAAGAAGTTGTGATTCAAATTCTATTGTCAGTCAAGTTGTTGTATACCAAGAGTAGTTCTACAGATTGCTGCAAAGCGGCATTATTACTTTTGATTTATTGCAATATAATTAAGAAAACGTATATCATCAGTTCTAATGGAAGCTACAATCAGAAAAGTTAAACTGGAGAAATATGGCTTAAAGTAGTTTTTAACTGAATGAATTGTAATATAATTTGGTATTAATAGGAGAAGAGATTTATTGCTAGTATACTTTCATTGTTACCTAACTTAGTATTCTATATACCAAGATATCATTTTGGAGCTGGCTGGAGCTGGCTCTGGTCTGACATGGGGCTGCTGCTGGGCTCTGCTCACAGAGGCCATCCCTGGAGCACCCCTGCTACCAAACCCTCAACAGGTTCTGCACCTGGGATGAGCAATGACAGATGCAAATATGGATTGGTATATAAGTGGCTGGAGAGCAGCTCAGCAGAAAGGGATATGGGGGAGCTGGTTAACAACAGACTTGAGATGACCAGCAATGTGTCCTGGAAGCCAAGAGGGTAAACCATATTTTGGGGTGCATTAAGCACAGCATAGCCAGATAATCAAAAGAAGTGGTTCTCCATCTTTATTTTATTTATTTTAGCATTGGTGTGGCCTCACCTTGAATATCGTGTACATTTCTGGACTACACAAAACAAAAAGGAATATAAGGTCTTGAAAGCATCCAGAGGACAGCAACAAAGCTGGTAAAAGATTTTGAAAGCATATCCTACGAGGAGAAGCTAAGGACACTTGGGTTGTCTGGTCTGGAAAAAAGAGGACAGCAAGAGGTGGCCTCACTGCTTCATGCACCTTCCTGAGGAGGGGAAATGGAGAAGGAGGTGCTGGGCTCCTCTCCCTGTTAACCAGTAACAAAACACACAGGAACAACACAACGTTGCACCAGTAGAGGTTTAGGTGGGACATTAGGAAAATATTGTTTACTGTGTTAGCTAGCGGTTAACTAACTGTTGGTTAGCCCTGAAGTTGTCAGGCAGTTGGACTCAATGATCTTTGAAAATCCCTTCAAACTGAATTGTTCTAAATAGATTTATTGATGTGCTTTTCTTTTGTGAATTATGATTCCTTATGCCTGAATCATCACTGTGTGCTATGTTCCAAGTCACACTTTCAAAATCACCAAATCACAAAATCATCTGGGTTGGAAGAGAACTCAAAGATCACCTAGTCCAACCTATGACCTAACACTAAAAAGTCCTCCACTAAACCATATCCCTAAGCTCTACATCTAAACGTCTTTTAAAGACCTCCAGGGATGGTGACTTAACCACTTCCCTGGGCAGCCCATTCCAAAACCTAACATCCCTTTCTGTAAAGAAGTTTTTCCTAATATCCAGCCTAAACCTCCCCTGAACATATCCCTTATTTTGCTAACAAACTTACAGAGTATTACTGCAGACTTGCTAGACTCATAGAATTAAACATCTTTTTGTCTTTCATTCCTCATTACCTGTTTGAGTCAGTCAGGCCTTATTCTGAATTATTTCAAACGCACTCTCATACTTGATGAATAATTATTAAAAGCTCTGGCCTACAACAGACAACTTTAGATGGCAGTATAAGCATGGCTTGCTGTGAGATTTTTGGGGTAGTCCCTAGATCTGCACTGTTGCTGATTCTTGCTAAGTGTGAAATGGCTGCCTGCACTTCAGTCTTAGAAACCAAATTAAATGTCACTGGCCACTTACTCAAGCACCATGCATCTGCTACAAAATCTAGTGATAAACTCACCAGAAAAGGCTATACTTCCGTATTCAATTTATTTTCTTATGAGGAATAGGGAATAAATGTCAAATTCACAGAGAGAGACTGCTGTTTCCCTATAGAAATAATTAGATAGACCTTTCTTGACTTCTGGACTACAGAGTAAAATGCTTCTTCTATGTAACAGTGCCCTTTGTGCTGTTTTCAAGAGTCAGTGACTGATGTCTCCTCTTGCTAAGGCACACTTCCCTCTGTGATTAAATATTTATCACAGTGAGAGGCCTGCAGAAGGACTAAGTGCCTCCAATTAACTGTAGTGGAGGTTCATAAGGGACTACAGGACACATATAAATATTTTAAAAGATCAGGTCAGAGCAATGTCCATACCATGCCATTTCCCTGTAGATCAGGGTGCACTGTTTGTTGGTAAGCAGGTGCATGTCTCCTTACCAAAAATTCCACTTTATTTGCTGTGCCTTAGTTATAAATCAGGTGGTAAATTATCACATTAATCATGCATATGAAGAGCTCTGCTTTGCCTGGTGATTATGAAGGGCAAGCAAAACAAAATTAAAAGTGCTGCAATCTGTTTTGTTTGTTCTGGTATTGTTATTTTTTTCCAGAGTTCACACACAGGATGGAAATTTCATATTTAATTTTCTGGACAAAGAGGTGTCTAAATTTATGAGGATCTTAGCCATATGGGAGCCCCCGTGACTTCTTTTATCAAGAAACAAAAGACAGGATGTCTTGCCTTAGGTCTGCTACCAAGAACAAAGGTACCAAGGTAGGTAGAGTGGAGCCAGTAATATTCTCCTGAGCTGACTGCTGATCTAGGGCATGAGATGATGCTTTGGGAAGGTTGGTATTATAGAAATGATTGGTCATTGACTGGGCTTTGGAGCTCAAGGTCACTCATAGTTTTCTCACTTCTCCAGTGTGAAGAACATCTTTAGTTAGGGATCTAAATCCCACAACTGTGGAAATCTTCTGGTCTGTCAGTGCCCTGGGGAGAGTATCTGCAGACTCCAGGCCTTGCACTTGTTTTTGGTAGTAGACTGAGCTGTGAAGAAAAGAAGCACTGACTCTTGCAATGCACTTGGAGAAACAGAAATAATTTGTTTTATACTGAAATGTGGTGATGTAAACAAATACTGTTGTGAAGGTGATCAGGGAACTAGACTTCCTGAGACCCCATGTGTGTAAAGGAGGAGGGAGTCTACTGCTGTGGGCTTTCAAGAGAGTGGGGAGTGCAGCCCATGCCTGTCAGGTCAAGAAAGTGTTGTTTGTGCTTGTGGGACCTTTCTTCATGAACTTGCTTTGCAGTTAGGTGCTGAAAGATGTTTTAGTGTTGTTTATTTCTGGTGGGCAACAACCTCACTCACCCATTTCATTTTTTTTTTTTTTTTTCCCTGAAAAAGTGGTGGGACATCTTTTTTTTTTTTTTTTTCAGGCTAAATGCAGAGGAATTTAAGGGACTGTGAATGCTCTGAAGCTTAATGAAAAGTTTGGACTTCACTGTTTGGATAGTAAGAAGAGGTCACTACCATTTCTTATGTTTAGCATAGAGAGGACAACTTTAAGGGTGGGTTTTCCTGAAGCAGAGGAGGTAGCCTAGCACAGGAGCTTTTGCAGAGCAGCCTTTGCAAACTGTCCTCCTCAGGACAGATTTTGTTTGTTTGTTTGTTTGTTTGTTTTAGTTGGAAAGGTGTATTAAGGAAAACTTTTTTTTTTCTTTTTTTTTTTTTTTTTTCTGGAAATAATGTTGATAGAAAATTTTCCAAATAAACTTAGACAAGAAAAAGAAAGAGAGAGAGGAACAGGAATAAAGAAAGAAGAGGGAAATAGTGTCAGAGAGCCTGGATTTAAGGGTTAGGGTAAGACAGTTTGGTTATGGAAACGAAGCAGAATGTGATTTTAAGGGTCATTGTGTTCCTTGGAAAATGTAATGTATCTGTAGGAGGGAAGTTTCTCCTGTCAACATACCCTGCTTTCAGCCATGATTGAATCCTACCTGTCTCATGTGCTACAAATACCTTCCTTAAATAAATTAGAAAGGAGAAGGAGCTGCAAAGCAACAAATTATATCCTTCAAAAATTCAGAAGAATTAACATAATAATTAGTCTTAGAAAAGATAGTGCAAAAACTTTTACAGCTATGATTTTACAGAGAAGAATGAAAGGAAATGCTTGTTCTAGCTGATGAAACTCAGAAGATACAGAAGCCAAATCCTTTAGCAAATTAGATATGTTGCCAGAAATATGCAGAATTTCCTTAGGTCTTACCTGGATCTTTTCATCTGGAGATGTCAAAGAATTTTATGAAGTTTGAAGAACCGCTTTCATGTTGACATCTGGGACACTGCTTCTTAAAATTACTTTCTAGAAATATTTTGGCACACAACATCACACAAGTTAGATCTTGTAAAACTAGAGGTTGTTTAAATTAGAGAAATAATAACATTCACCATAAATAACAATAGTCTGAAAAGTGGAACTGTATATGACCATAACTATTCACAAGCTTAGGATAAATTCCGAAAATTCTTTTCTCACAAAACCTTTGTGAGCTTATAATGATACTCTGGGGAAAATATTAGCTGAGCAAACAGGTGCAGAAAATATCAGTTATTGCATCGAACGGTTTGAAAATTTGAAACAAGTTCAGAGGATGAAAATCTACTTCCAAATGAAAAGGGATACAAGTGAAATGGCCGCATGGCTCAAGTGAGGATAAAGGCAAAGCAGAGTGTTAACAGAATATTTAATCCCCAAAACTTCAAACCCAAGTACCTAATGCAAACAACTCAGAATGGAATAGGTACATATAACATGGCATATGGTACCGTGAGAATCTTGTCCATGTACAGTATGCTTAAGCTGTGGTTTTTGTTTTTTTCCTGATTCATGAAAATAATTTAAGAACTGTTCACATCTTTCATGTTAGATAAAAGGATGTGTAACTACACATCTGCCTGCATTAATTGTTGCATAAAGTGTGACGTAGTCAAAGAAATTATGCATACAAAGTGAAGAAATAATAAACTTTGCATTTAATATTTATCTGTCAGAGTTTTGAATGTGTTTCAAAGTAACCGTAGAGCATGTCATCCAACAGAGAAGTCTAGGACAAGCACAGTGACTGTGCTGTGGAATGACAGTTATAGTAGGGTTCAACTTGTAACAACATTAAGAATCAATTATTTATTTATTTATTTATTTTATTTTTTCCCCCACTTGAATCACAGATTCTTAGGCTGAAAGGCTAAGAGGAGGTACTCTGAGTAATCTACCCTGACCCACTATCAGGTTTAGGACAACTCTTGGTATTTTATTTGGACATGACAGAAGCATGAGGGGCTGTACTGAATTTAGACTGAGTTCTGTAAAAAACAATGAGAGATGTAATATTACAAAAAGAAAATAACAGCATTACACTTCTTACTTTTATATTCTTAATGTTAGAAAGGTATGTTTTCAATGACTGTGGAGAGAAAGGGAGGAGAAAAAAAAAAGTAAAAGAAGGTTCTCATTTAATTCTGCAGTGCTCTACAAACTAGCAAGACTGTGGTGCGCAAATGAATAATAGTACTACTATGAATAATAGTACAACTGTGCTTCATTGTATATGAAAGACAACCAAAAGAAGTTAAGTAGTTCCCTAAGCAAGAGATCCAAGAAAACCAAAGAGGTATGTGTCAAAAACATATTTTCTGAACTTGCATTGGTTAGAATTTCACAAATTCAGAGTGAACTAATATTGTGAAAAAGTTGCCTTGGTCAAGTGGAATAATTAAATGGAAACATTTCTAAAAAGAATAAAATACATGTTAAAGGATATGACAGTCCTACAGAAAATAAGCAGCTGGTAGTAGAATGAAGTGTGAGCAGCTACTCTGAGGAAAAAATAAATTAAATGCAATCCTTTAGTTTGGTTTCAGTAAAGAGATCAACCTCAGTGTCTGGGTTGAACTTATGGTCATTTTGTTCTGTAATCAAGAAGTGCTAAATCACCCAAGAACATGAACCCTGTTCTTATAATAACACTAAAAGAAGGAAACTTCTAATGTTTTTTGTTTGTTTGTTTGTTTGTTTGTTTTTGTTTTTGTTTGAACTTATTTGTTTTGCTATAAAAGACACAGTTTTCATAAAATGGAAATTTTCCCTAGTCATATGAGAAGATGGCACAATTTTTTTTCTCTAGATTAAATTTGGGGGGTGTCCTAGAAGCCAGATGGGCACAGGCTATAGTTATACCTATTGTTGGGATGAGAGCTCAACTTCTGAGGAGAGTGAGGACCTGGAGACAAAGACTGGAGTTCCTTGAGTTTTGCAGCACTGATGGAGAACACAGATCTGTGATGAACATACACCCATCATTTCCAAAAGTTCTTATGCTGTTAAGTGAAATGGGAAAAGTCTGAAAATGTCAAAATATTGTGACTCTGTTGGCAATGTCAACCTAAATTTTGACATTTCTGAGGCATTTCTATGAAACTGAAGCCTTCATGAATCATTTGGGATGAAAACTAATTTTTGTCATCTTTATTCGGTAATCAGTTTAGACATTGAATTGGTTTTAATGACTTACATAACATCCTATGAGATATTTGTTATTTATCACTTGTATCTTGAGCATGGTAAAATGGATAAATTTCTCTAATCTTAGCTTGACCTACTATGATCTTGTCTAAGACAAGTTCCAATTGCTTTCTTTGCTCCAGGTAGGCATATTAAACCTTGCTTAAAGGAGCTGTGAAGCACCATTGTGTATTAATATAAGTTTTTAATTATTATTATTATTTTTTCTATAGTGGACTTTGATTTATACAACATTAGAAGAAGCACAGTATACAGCAGTGATTAGGATCCTCGAGCTCTCAGTTAACAGGTTGTTGTCCTAGATGATAATCTGCTGTGTGGAATGGGATCTTCTTCCAGTTTCCAAAAGTGTGATGATTTACTTTTTGTACAGAAGCATGCCATTGACTTACCAGTAATTGCTTGTGTTGTGAGATCCTCTAGTAAGAATACAAACAGGTCTGTGTCTGCTTTAACTCCTGTTAAGGCAGGTGCATTTAGGTACTTATTTGGAGCCTGATAAAAAAAAAAAAAAAAAAAAAAAAAAAAAAAAAGAAAAGAAAAGGAGTTTCTCTTTATTGTTGGTTTCAGTCCCTACCCTAAAGTCATTATTTTCCTTACAGACAGACTAGTCCTGCTTTCAGAACAGGGGAGGAAACATGAAATGATATGATTTTGATTAGAATGCTCCTACCTATCAGGCTTTGCTCTTTTCATTACTAGCATTAAAATCTCAGGGCAGAGCACATTTTGAAACATTTTCTTTATTAAGCAGAATACATCTCCTTAGACACCTGGCTAGCAATTTCTATGAGGTAGTGTATTCCCAGGTGCAGTTAGGCCAACAGCATCCTGGCTCGTATAAGAAGCAGTGTGGCCAGCAGGTCTTGGGAAGTTATTGTCCCCGTGTACTTGGCTCTGGTGAGGCCACACCTCGAGTACTGTGTTCAGTTTTGGGCCCCTCACTACAAGAAGGACATTGGGGTGCTCGAGCGAGTCCAGAGAAGGGTAATGAAGCTGGTGAGGGGTCTGGAGAACAAGTCTTACAAGGAGCGGCTGAGGGAGTTGCGATTGTTCAGCCTGGAGAAAAGGAGGCTCAGGGGCGAGCTTATCGCTCTCTATAAGTACATTAAAAGAGGCTGTAGTGAGGTGGTGGTTGGTCTATTCTCCCATATGCCTGATGACAGGACAAGGGGGAATGGGCTAAAGTTGTGCCAGGGGAGGTTTAAGTTGGATACTAAGAAGAACTTCTTTACCAAGAGGGTTGTTAGGCATTGGAACAAGCTGCCCAAGGAAGTGGTGGAGTCACCATCCCTGGAGGTCTTTAAAAGATGTTTAGATGTACAGCTTAGTGATATGGTTTAGTGGAGGACTTGTTGGTGTTAGGTCAGATGTTGGACTCGATGATCTTGAGGTCTCTTCCAACCTAGACAATTCTGTGACTCTGTGATTCTTTAGTATATATAACAGCATTTAGAGGCAGTCTTTCTGAGAAATCCATGTCAAATTTTAAAGTCATCTGATATTGAAGAGTTGGTATGTAAAGTCAGTAAACTCTGGAAAGTTAATCAGGGGGTCTTGCTATGAATAATGGCGAGCCTCAACATGATCAATAGCTATGTTTGGGAAAAATAAAAAATAAAAAGACCACACAGCTGATGTTAAAATAAGCACTTTTAATTTCATTGTGTCCATTGCATTTTAAGCCACAATGCACACTTATTAACAGATTGGATCTTAAATTTCATGCTGCATGTAGAAGTAACAGCTGATCTTCAGAGTGGATCTCAGAAAATGAATATGGAATAGGAACATTATTCAAAGGGCTTAGAAGTTTCATCTCTTTTTTCTCCTGTAGTGGTAGAATATAGATTGTTCTCTATCTTCCCATCGGTGTTATAAACAAAGCATTCAGATACTCTGCTCTGACCTTCTAAGGAAAATTAAAGGTTCAGCAGAAAATCCACACCTGTTTTCAGTAGGCCAGTCTGGATCTTGCTTCCACTATGAAAATCAGAAACAAGTGTTTGAAACTATTCTAATGTGGTTCAAGTGTAAAAGAAAAGCATAAAATAAGAATTAGAGCTAGAGGAAGACTTTGATAAATGTTTCTGTCTATGTAGAATGGTTTTTGTTTTTGTTTTTGTGTGTGTGTGTTTTTTGTTGTTGTTGTTTGTTTGTTTTTTACATTTTAACCTTCTCTTGAAATGAACATATAAACTTTAATGAGAAAAACTATGTTATGGCAGAAGGAAAAGGAAAATAGATCTTGGGAGAAAAATGCAAAAACCTTTTGAGCCTACTGCAGCATGGGAAAAAAAATGAAAGTCTCTTGCAGAATGGCTCTAAGGTGGGGATGAGCTATGGCCTTATCAGCAAGACTATGCCCAAAGTGATGACTAGGAATGCAGTGAGCTGTGTAGGATTTATTTATTTTTATGTATGTATGTATGTATGTATGTATGTATTTATTTATTTATTTATTTATTTATTCTTTATAGGATAGGTACTAATGGTAGAAGTCCCAAAGACATGGGATACCTTACCAAAGTCAGGCTAATTTGCAAAGATCAATGGTCTGACAGCACTCATCTATCATCTTGAACACGTGTGCATAGTAATCAATGGTCATCCATCTCTTTCCTGTAGATCGATTAATCTTTTAAATGCTGTAGGCCCACTACCCTAGTAAAGTACTTTTCATAATATCTGCACAAGCAATTTTTTTTTATGTATATATATAAAAGATAAAATGATCTAAAATGTATATGATGTGTTTCTCTGAAACCTAAACTGCTTGAGGTGTGAAGCCAGCTGACAGTAATTTTCTCCTCACATTTAGAGGCTAGTATGTTTTAAAAATTTTTACCTGCGGTGGTTTTAAATTTGGTTAAACAGCAAAATTTTAGAACTGGGGTTTTGGTTCATGAAGCTGAAAAACTTAATGTTGTTGGATGGCATAAAGAAACAACATTGTCAGACTGACAGAGATTGGTGCAGTATGGAACTCACAGATCTATATTTTACTAGGGAAGAAACATTATGTGCAATCTGGATCTGAAATAAGAAAGAGAGATATGTTTTTATGTGCACCTCTGAACATTTAACTTGACAATAAAAATGCCCATCCTCCTGGTTATGTTGCATTTCCATCTTGATCAGATGGACCTAATCAATTATCTCTCAAGAAAGACCTTCAGCTAGGTGGAATAAATGGCCACCTGACACTTTATAAACTATCTCTATGGGAAAAGAATAAGAATTGTCCTTGGAATATCCCCCAGTGTGCAATCTGCTTAGAGAAAAGCAATATCTTGCTGATAACACAACCTATGCATCTTTAATTAAAAAGGCTTTTCATCAGGAAAAAAAAAGTAAAAATATTTAGACAAATTTTCTTACATAAGGCAAAAAAATACCACTTTAGTCTATTTGTCTTATGCATTACATAAGAAATGCACCAAAAGCTGTGTTATCAGCAGGAACTTCTAAAATTGGCTCACTAATTAACTCTCACTAATAATAGTCTCATTTTGATTATTTTCTCTTTGACACACCTTGATCCATTCCAGTGCAGCAGATTTTTATGAGAAAAACATATTCTTCCTGAAATCCAGTTTCATACATACTTACTGTAGAGTGAGTGAAGATGGATGGAGTAAGATATGCTATGGGCATAACAGAAGAGTTGAAGTCATATGACTAAGTGGTTTACATGTGTCTAGTATTACAGTAATATATTACCAAAGTATTATATATTCATTTTGTTAAAAATATTTCTTCAAGAGGAAAATAAAGGCACTTTAGTGAAGGCAGAAGTTATGTTACAAAATGATATAGCTGACTGGAAGCAAATATCCGTATTGAAAATATGTGGACAGATATTTCTTGTAGAATATTCTTTTCGGAGGATTTTTTACTGATGAAGAAGGAAGCACTGGCTCTTTCTTGAATGTATACTGCCATTTCTTTAGTACTGAAACACAGTTGTGTCCTGGAGTGATTAGTATGGTTGCAAAATGTAGACAATTTACTGATGGTCTTCATCTAACAAATTAAAATCAAATCACTTTCCTGAACTAAACTCCTCACATAACTGAGGAGTAAGTTAATGCATAACACACAGAAAAATAAAATAAAATAAATCTATCTCCACTGCCAAAACTGGTATCTTGCTTAGAATCTAACAAGAAGACTGGCAAAACAAAGAACCCAAATGTTTCAAGGCTTGGTTCTGTTCCATAATAATTTTCACAGAAGACAAATGTCACTATAAAACTGCCATTCAAGTTAAGTGGAGTTTGCATTTCATTTTGACTCTGAGGTGTCAATGTGCTGATTAGTTTTCTGATACAGCTTGGTTGTCAACATTTAAAACATTTCTTGGAAGAAAAAAGATCATTTTGAACAGAAGGCGTTCTGTTATACCTATATTTATACATATTTCCCTGCACCCTCAAAATCCAGTTTTAAAGTGGCTTATCGGAAGAGCTGTCACCATCACCTTGGAAACTGGTCCATTGACAGCATGTATCAATCAGTCATCTCGCAACTATATAGCTGCCTTCCTTTTTTTTTTTTTTTTTTTTTTTTTTAACATTTTTGAATAGTGTCATACTTTCTTTGAAAAGGCAAAAACAAACTAAATTTGTGAGGAATATTTTGGAGGGTGGCAGCTCTCATCAAGCATAATAACTGACTGATTTTTTATTTATTTATTTTTTTATTTTCAAGTGATGTAGGTCATAACTTAAAATCAGGGTTTTTCATGGCAGGGAGAAATTCCAGTCTGTGCTCCACAGGCTGTTTGTATTTTGTATGAAACAATCTTTTATGATTAATCTATCCACCTGATATCTACTTGTCCTCAAAACGAGGCCATTTAACTGTAACCTTTCTTGCTGGATGTGGGGGTGGAGGACATTTTTTCAAGAAGAGCTCATAGCTTTAACATGCTCTTGGAGATATGTAGCTCAGAATCCCTTTAGACAGAGGAATACAGTGAATGTGGCACTTCTGCATTTCTGGAATCTGATCTATTTATGTAAAAAAGGTCAATCCCTGTCCTATGGTAGCTGTGTTTTCAAAGGGGAAAAAGCAAGCTGTTTCATTTTTGGAAGGGAAGGGCTGAAGATCTGTCTTCAGAGAGAGGAGTTTATCTGCTTTCGCACTATGTAGGGCAGGTGGAGCCTGAAAATCATGGGGTTGAAGATGTACGTGTTCACACCACTCCTGTTGCACTGGATACCTACCTCTATAATGCCCAAGGGGAGATCTCTAAGAATCTGTCTCAGCTTTACAATTTATGTTTCTGGACTTCGATCCTTCAAGCTGATCAATTCGCTGCCTGTCATTGCAGACAAAACCCTGTTTTGCAACTGGTCTTCAATCAGTCAATACTTATGAATACAAAAAGACTGATCTCAGATAGGACTTGCATGTACAGGTTAAGAGTTTTTTCTTCTGGATAAGAAAAATTAAGATATTTTCCTGCGTTAGATGGCAAGAAGAAAAATGCATAAACACACCATCCTTCTTGCTAAATTATCCATATATTTTCTATGAAAATTGTATTGAATGAAAGTGCTTACAGGTCTATCATGAGCAAAGTGCATATTTTGCGTATCTTTCAAGGGATACCATCAGCAGAATTTATTTCTGATTTTCTTATTGCTTGTTATAAGTAGCACCCAAAATGCCTTGCAGAAAGAGGATTAAAGGGAATAAATGTGTTTATGTTTTTTAATTTGCTTTCCTGGCAGAGTTTTGTGCGTAGTCAGATTCTATTTCCCTGTGAAGTCAATTATTCACTCTCTCCTTTTTTTTTTGTGCTGGTCTTTTACAAACCAGTGGGGGACAGAGAAGTATTTTAAAATGTGATTGTGAACCCAGAGAAGTTCACAGAGAAGGCAAGGGGACTCAGCAGCAAGAAAAGTGACTTCCATAGCTACTTCTAACACTTTGTTATAGAATAGGCTGGTTTTCAACTTCATGATGTCTGTGGGCAGGTCATAGCCCAAGACAGCTCTCTGTGGTGTCCCTGAAGACACTGCCTTAAATTTCCATGCAACTCCTTTAAGAGAAGGATTGTACCTATGTACAATCTTCTTCATATTTTCATGACACCAAATAGAGGTGCTATTAAGTGCTGGGTACAATCTATTTCCAGGGAATGACAGCCTCTTTTCTGTGCCATGTAATTCTAGTGACTTTCTTGACATTAGTTCAAAATTCCCCTCAATCTCCTTCAGATAATATGAGCTGCAAAGGTATCTGTGAATTAAGGCAACTTCCCCATGTTCCAGGATACAGTTCCAACAGTTTTCCTGATAAGGGTGTCATTCTCAAAGAAGTGTTTAAAACTCTTATGGATTCAACCAACTATTATTTGGGATGGCTGGACAAATGGGATCATTCAGAATTCACTTGTGGGACATTGTGCTAGGGGGTCAAGTTTTTACTCCATAGTTCAGACACTCTGTGATATGAACTTTTCTACTCAAAATCAGGAATCCCAGACCACTGACCTTGTGATTTAGTGAGAGTGCAGCCCTGAACCAGGGTCTTCCAGTTGCCTTAATTGAGGGGACAAGGAGGAATCCTCTAAGGGTTGTAGAGGGGAAGGATCTAGTCTTCTCTGGCTGGAAGAGAGAGGCAAGACCCATTTGTTCTGCTCAGAGATCCCAATAGATGGAGAAATTCACAACCAACCTCCCTTTTCTCCCTAATCTGCAGGTCCATGTCCTGCAGAGCCTCATTGGTCCATGCAGCAGAACAAGAACTTACAGATAGCAAGTTTCCTCTGTCTCCAAATCAGATAGTCCCTCTGGATACAGTACTCCTTTAAGAGTTTTACTAAATCTGCACGTGAGCTCAATCTGCCCATAGAAGAATTTCCACTTGTGCAGATGGTATCATTTGGCAGATCACTCTGATGTTGGCAGCAACGTAGGGGTCATATTTGTGCACAGATGGACTGTTCTTCATCTGTTTCTTTATTGTAGTATACCCAAATAGGTTTTCCCACAATAGTATATATTCACATTACATCTCCCTTCATTCCTTGTCAGACAACTTATTTAGTGAGAGCACCAAAAAAATTCTCCCTCTTTCTCTTTGTTCACATATGAAATCCTCTTTTATCTGTATCTTTGTTTTGGGGATACAGAGCAAGGACTAAGTAGAGATATTGAGGATATCAGTATTTCTGAATCATAAAAAAACTGGTAGCATAGAAGTTATCACTGAGATAATATTCAGAACACTTCTCTGACCCCTCTCCTGTTCAGGGGTGTTCTAATGTACAGCCTATCATAGAAAGATTATTATTTATTTTTAAAGGGAAATATTTTTTTTCAAATTGCATGTTTCTCACAGCTCTCTTACAAACCAAGAGCACTTACAAACACTATGCGAATGGACATTGGGAAGAATTGCAGAGGCTAGGGAATCAATAATTCAAAACTGGAGATTTTCGACCCAGGGCAGCTACAGTAGTAATGACCAAGAGCTGTTATTAGTTGACAGCTGCATAGAGATTTATGTTAAATGTACTCATTATTTAGTGGTAAGATATTCACATTGTTTGAAGCTTCTGTTGTCATACTCACTTGTAATCTTAGTGTGGAGGTGATGAACTGTAGAGATATCATCAGAAATTGCCCTGCCACTACTGGTTTACAACATAGCAAAACGACATTTTGGAAAACTTGAACTGCTTCTTCTATGCATTACACAAACCCTTGCTTTGTTGATAGAAAACTTTATACTTTCATGACTTACCTCATTTTTTATTTATTTATTTATTTATTTATTTTTTAAATGACAGATCTATCTTGTGATGAAACTGAGATTTTCTCATTTTTTCAAGTTGGCAGTAACTTTGTCATTTGTCCTCCTCCTTTGCTAACCTAACCAATGTGGTCCGAACTTCTCTACTCAGGTATCAGGTAATAACTATTGCATATGTAGTGCAAGTATAAATATTGCTGTATACAGCTGTGAAAGAAGTTTAAAGTATGTGTAAATGATGCCAAAACAGCTAGGGAGGTTGGAGAGTGAATTTCTTGACATTTCTCCCCCTCAAAACAGTACTTCTTGAAAGGAAGATGGTTATTTGCAATGTGAACATTACTGAAGAGGCAATTCCTTCCACAACTGTATCTAAATAAAAAACACTCCTGCCTGTTTAAAGATTTCTTTTTAACCTTTTGACTGCTTAGAGAATAAAGGATTTGAACTGGGGAACAGATGAAATATTTTTAATCAAATTAGGAAGAAAGTGTGACTGAAATTCCAGCACCAACTGTTAAGTAACTTCTTGGCTGTGCTGGGTAGGAGGGAGAGTAAAATTGCTGACTCCAGCTAAATAAAGGTTACTTGGGAAATATAAAAAAAATAATTCTGAACTTTAATTTCATATCCATCTGGTAAGTCTTTGCAATCAGTCTCTAATTATCTACTTGCTAATGCATTTCTGGTTACTCTGACACCTTACAAATTTTTCTATGCATAGATTCCCTGCCCAAGGCTATGGAAAATTATACATGCTGCTATATATGCTTGGATACAGCTGGTTTCTGTATTGGAGTGATATTTTTTTTCCATCACAGTTACTGAACGTATCTACACAAATAGCTACACTGAACTTGACTTTTTCAGTAGGAGTCCGGAGCTTAAAAAATAGTTTCAATATGAATGTTTCTAACAGAATAACAGCTACAGGGAGAAAAATATTGTGGAGAAGGGGGTACAGGATGCAATTTCATAATGTAATTCTGTAGTGTGTTATGATACGATGACGTTCTGATGGAAAGATATAGACCAAAAGATAAAGCATTTCTTGTGTTGGAGGTTTTGGCTTTTTGTACTGGGTCTAGCTGGAATGTTAACTTTCCCAGCAGCAGCCCATACAGTGCCGTACTCTGTACTTGTAGCTGGAACAGCAGTGTTATCACACCAGTGTTGTGTCTACTGCTGAGCAGCAGTGGCACAGCATTGGGCCTTTCTCTAACCCTCCTAAACCAATCAAAGGGATATTCCATACCATGTGATGTCACAGTCAGCAATAAAAGGTGGAAACAGGAAGAAGAGGGGAGGGGTGGGCTCTCGTTGAGAAGACGTCGGTCCTCCTCTCGAACACCGGCTGCGTGCGTTGAGGCCTTGCTTCAAGGACGTGGTCAATCATCGCTCATTTGTGGGAAGTAGAGAGTAATTTCTTTCCTCTGCACTTCCATATAGCTTTCATTTATTTTGTTTGTTTTCCTCCCTTTTTCCCCTTTCCCTTTTATTTCCCCTTAGTTAAATTGTCTAGTTCATGGTAGTCTTTATTTAATTATTATAATTATTTCCCTTTAATTAAATTATCCTTATCTCAACCCGTGAGTTGTTCTTTGCTTTACTTCTCCCCCTCCTCATCTAAAGGAGGGGGAGTGAGAGAGCGGTTGTGGGGTTTAGCTGCCCAGCACGGTAAAACCACCACACTTTTTTTTGAGGGCATTTTAGTCTTTTCTTGTGGAATAGGGGACAAATCTTTCCTCCTCATCTTGAAAACCATACTATAGGCTGTTTCAGTTGCTGGAAGTTTTGTCCTTTCCTAATCTCTGACTGATGCAAAGGGGCATTCATTTCAGTCAGTTTACTTGCTCTCTATAGGTTAGTGGTTGGACTTGATGATTTTGGAGGTATTTTTGAACTGAAGCGATTCTATATATATTTAGGTTTCTCCAAATTAGTCTCTAACAGATGAAATACTTTACTGAAATATTGAAAGGTTTCATCAGTTTGTGAAGCTACACAGGAGAGGAGTTCTCTAAAGACATTCACTACACAGTTGTACAAATTCAAGTCAACAAGCCAGCTGACACCAAGGCTTCTCACAATTTCCCATTACAACAATATGTTATAAAATTAGCATAATACTACTATGTATGTAGTATACTGGCATACTAAAATAATAGCATACTAATATATTCCACTGCCAATCAAAAAGTAAAAAGAACTGAAGTTATGGATATCCTTTTTTCTGAAGATAAGCAGTAACCATGCTGAAGCTGATGGATGAAGCTCATCATGGACGAGAACAAACGCAGGTTCATGATGTTCTCCATCACAAGAATGATGACAATCAGTTAAAATAAATTCTAACAAACAATTGTTTGTACATCTTGGTTTACAATGCTCAATATTGACCAAAGACTGTGAATTTTTTTATTCAACTTTGGAAAAAGGAAATTTTTATCATAATCTAATATTAACTGAAAGCATAAGCACCCTAGCCAATTGTAGAGATACAGCAGAATACAGAGGAGAACATAAATAAATGGATCAATTCCTGCACATTTATAAAGAAACACTTCATATTGTGAGAAAAGCAGAAGGACTGAGGCTATGTAAAGGCTATGTCCATATCAGATAACTGTTCTCCAGCTTTGCTATGTATCCTGATTAGAGAGATACACACCTACTTTGTATTACTTTAATGACAATGGGAATAGTTCTGTAGATATGCATATTTTATCTGGTACTCAGCCAAGGCTCTGACTTCATTTTGCCAAATCCCATAGAAAAGATATTTGGGGTAAATGAGAAAAATTAAATCAAATGGCAAGTAAAGGTAGAAGCCTGTATCAGAGGTGAAAGAAAAAGAAAGGGGGAGGGGGAGGGAGGCTTTGATGACTTGACCTCTCAAAAATATTTAAATACAACAAGATTAATGATATAAATGTGAGACTAGATTGGATAATAATGAATTGCAGACCTAATTCTAAATCTGAGGATGACAGGGGCTGCATGCAAGGAGCCTGTGGAGACATGGTAAAAAGGTTGTCTGTCTTTGAACATATGTGCCAGCCCATTGTAAAAAAGTGAGGTATCCTGAGCAATGGAAAATAAATGCTGCTGACAATCACTGTCAAGGAATCACTTTGTGCACAGGGATGTACCCAGGAATTTAGTGTTTCCCATAGAATCACCACCTGCTTTGTCCACAATTGTCAGCCTAGGCAGTGTGCTCAGGAGGCCTCAAGAACAATAATCTGTGTAGTCTAAAAACACCCTGAAAACAGCTTCACAGATGGGCATTCACGATATTAATTCAGAGAACTAGATACACCATCATAGGTGTATCTTGTCCGTCATCCAGTATCTTGTCCATACTGACACTATTGCGCTTAAGGGGAGAGGTATGGGCTCTGAAACACAATGAAAAATAAACCTCCTTCTTTACCATTGCAGTATAACAGAAAAGCCAGCCAAAGAAAGCAGAAGAGTTCTTTTTGATTGATGCAGTCTTTGTGGGAACAGGTTTCATCATAAAGGTGAAAGATATTGCATATAGCACGTGCTTTGGAGGTCCCCAAGGACTTGTGAAGCAGGCATGGGCAGGCACCTTGCTCCAGGAAACATAGAGGTGTCCGCATTCATGCAAAAGTAGTCAGCCTTGTGCTTAATTTTTGCATCTATGTGCTACTTAGCAAATGGCCCCCAAAAGAATTTCAAATGTAATACAAGCTGACTTTATACACACTAAGGTAAAGTCAAGTGAAAGTAAGTGAGAAGTAGACTGGTGCTTTTTTATGCTATGAATGTCTGAGGTTTTCTAATAAACACTCAAGACAAGAATTTTAATCAGTAGTAGATATTTGTTTCCTGAAGAAGTGAGGGAGAAGAGAAAAAAAAAATTCAAAGATGAGAGCAAGTAGCATTATAATGGTGAGATTTGTCAGAATTTCCATTATTATAGTCTATTTACAGGTTTTAAATGTTCCCTTGGGGCTGAGACTGAACATTCATGGTCATACAGGAAATGATATTTATCTTCGCTAAATTAAAACATTGGTTCAACAGCTTCTTTTTTTTTTTTTTTTTTCTTGTATTCACAAGAAAAACCTCTGGAGCACAAGAAGTTCAGATATTTTTTACTTTTTTTTTTGTTTGTTTCTTTGTTTTTCTCATCCACATTTTCTTTCTGCTTAATAAACATGGCATATACTGAATATTTCAAAGCCTTGACCTGTTACTGCCATTAGTAGTAAAGATATTGAAATGCCTTTCACCTATGAATATACCTTTTCTTTATGCTATTTGCTGTTATTCTGCTTGTCATACTGTCTAGTATTTGGTGATCACTTGATTATTTAAGGCATAGAGGACAGGGTCAGACTAAAAGTGTCAGGGAGACCCTCACAATGAATCATGTGGTTCAGAGTCCCTTTTGTTGTCCAAGCTCCAAAAAGTATAGATAGGACTGGATGCTATCTTAATCCCAGATTTAACGGTTTATGCCTAAAGGACTATAATGCATAATCAGTCCTTTGTATCACTTAGCTCAGATTACAAGATTTCATCCTGCTTAGCAAATTACTTGCAAATTTTCAACAATCTAGATATTAGTCACTTACTGCATATCTGTTGCAGGTAAGAAATCTCTTGACCTCAAGGAGTAACTATCAGAGATGTACCTGATATCTACCTCAAGGGAAAGATTCTGGCATGCAGCCTATTGCAGTGCAGGAGAGCTAATGGGTTCTGGGCTGATATACCTATTTATGGGGTAAGATAAATGACTACTAGTCATATTTGCATACCAGCCATATTTGGTTGTTGCATGCTCTGTTAGCCCTTGGATCTGTTTCTGCTAAATCTACCTTGAACCTGGTTCAGCTACCATGCCTAGAACACATTCATCATGGTCACCACTGATGGTTATCACCCAAGGAAGGTTACTGGTGAAAGGTCAGGTCAGGGGCTGCCAGAGGGAGTGTACTGCCCCACTATGCAAATAGAGAAATTATTTAGTTCACATTAGCATTTTTTTCCCTACACAACAATACATGTATCCTTAAAATTCTATGTTTTTGAAGGTAATGTAGCAATTAAAATACACTTAAAGGCTCCTTATTTGCATGCAGATTGTCAGGATGAAGGGGAATGTGAGGGTATGCAAAATAATAAGCAATTTTCAACTACATACATGTATTTGTTATTAGTATAAATGTCATCCAACATTTTTTGACTTCAGATAGCATGTTGTTCTTCTTGTGATTGGAATATAATTTCTGATTTTGATTGCTAAGGAGTAGAGAATTTTACAGTCTTAAGTATTTGTTCCCTCTAATTCCAAGTTAAGCATGAAAAAATTCATCTGTACAGGGCCAGACAAATTGTCTGTGAATAATTTTATGTTAAATAGCATTCTGGCAAAGAGTTCCTCATTTCCTGGAGTATTTTAACTGGTGTTTACTGGAGCTGATTGAATAGTGTTCATTTACTGTATTGACATACATTGCTGATACGACTGTACATATAATTCAATAAACTATCTCTGTAGCACTAGACTAGATCTAGTTCTTGTTCAGAATAACAGACCTGATGTGAATTCACTTATTGAGGAGCTGTCCGTGGTTTGACAAACACTTTTTCCTTCACTTACTCTGATCAGAATAGACATTAAGTTTTTATTCAAAACAGGTTGATATGGGATTTGTCTCTCTTTCCACCACACATTAAGGAAAAGGATCCAAAGGATCCTCTTTTTTTTTTTTTTTATTGTTCTTTAAAATCTTTTTCTGGGTAAATTCTAGAGCTTTTTTATTTGAAATAGGTACAGGAACACTAGTGCTTGATTCAACTCTTCCTCTTCATTGGAAAAAATGTCATTAGTTTCACTGAAGTTATGTCTTTTCTTACCAATTGACTGATTGGCACCTCTATTGCTTCTGGAATATCTGATCAAATTGTATAAATGCATTTTTTCTCCAAACTGTATTAAAAAAAAATAATAAAATGGTGATTTATGGTGTAACTTAAACATAGCTTGCCTGCTTTCTTAAGTAACTGCTTTCCCAATGCTCATTGTTTTGCTTACATCATTCCAGAAAAGTCTGCATATACATGTTAATAATGCTTACCCTGACCACTGTCCAAAGGGTGCAAAAACATATATTGCAGACCAAATGGATAAAGTGGCTCTGCCACTCAGCATTTCAGCAATATGCAATTTTGCACAAGAAGACAATTTCTTGAATAAGTTGTCACCAGTAACTTATTGTGGAATTGGAAGTTTGAAAACAGAAGACAGAATGTCCTGCCAGAAGCTGATAAATTAAATCATGAATCAGAGGGCCATCAGGATCCCAGACACAGCTTAACAAGGTGATGATTCAGAACAATGCATCAAGCCAATTTCAAAGGCAAAGACTATACTTAAAGCAGGAGGCTGTGACATGATACTTGCTTTACACTGATGTCATAAGGATGTGTGGATGAAATGCTACCTCACACAAATTTGTTTGAAGAGTGGTCATTTTTCACTGTACACACCAAAATGGCATTAGAACAAGAATAAGACAAATGATTGAGAGTAAAAGGGAATTTGAAGAGTCTGGGAAATTGTTTTATAATATTTTATATGTTATATTCTGCTCTCACATTTGACTATGGCTTAAGGAAGGTCTCTAAAATCCAATAAATTACAGATGTTACATATTCTGGTAGTGGATTTGAATGAGGATTTTAGAATAGGATAGGGGAGGAGAGGATAAGATAGGATAGGATGAATAGAGTAGCGTAGCATAGCGTAGCATAGCGAAGCGAAGCGTAGCATAGCGTAGAGTAGCATAGCATAGCATCGCATAACATCGCACAGCACAGCATCGCACAGCATCGCACAGCATAGAATAGAATAGAATAGAATAGAATAGAATAGAATAGAATAGAATAGAATAGAATAGAATAGTTGGAAGGAACCTTCAGAGATCAGCCATTCTGACTGCTAGGCTAAACTTCACTTCATGACTAACCAAAAGTTAAAACATATTATTGAAGAAATTGTCCAAATTTCTTCAAAATGTCCAACTCTGACAGGCATGTGACATCAAGCACCTTACTAGGAAGCCCATTCCAATGTTTGACCACCCTCATGGTAACAAATATTTCCCTATTTTCCAGTCTGAATCTCCACTGGTGCAGATTTGTGCCTTTCCTGTCATTGGTTACCAGGGAAAAGAGTCTGGAACCTTTCTCTCCATTTTCCCTCTTCAGGAAAGTGTAGAGAGTAATGAGGTTGCCTCTCAGCCTCTTTTTCTCCAGACCAGACAATTCAAATGTTCTCAGCCTCTCCTCATAGGACATGCATTCCAGACCTTTTGCTAGCCTTGTTACCCTCCTCTAGATGCTTTCAAGGACCTTAACATCCTTTTTATTTTGTAAAGCCCAGAACTGCACAAAATATTCAAGATGAGGCCACACGAAAACTAAATACAGTGGGAGAATCACCTCTTTCGACTGGTTGTTTTTTCTATGTTTAATGCATCCCAAGATATGGTTTTCTCTCTCATCTGTCAGGGCACACTGCTGGCTCATGTCAAGTCTGTTGTCAACAGGCAACCCTGGGTGCAGGTGCAGACCCCTTTCTGTTGAGCTGCACTCTAGGCATTCATCTCTCAGTCTGTACCTCTGCCCAGCATTATTCCATCCCATGTGCAGAATCTGGCATTTACCTTTGTTGAATTTCATGCCACTGATGATTGCCCAATGATCAAATGGACCTAGATCCCTCTGGAAGGCTCTTTTCCCTCCAGGTAGTCAACAGCACCTTCCAGTTTAGTGCCATGAGTCTCCCATGAGGATGAGGGCAACCAATCCCAAGATTTCCCCAATTACCTAGAGAATACCTCATCTCTGCCATTGTACTGGGTGGATGGTTGACAGTGAACACCCATGGCAACATCTGATTCACTATTCATCTCCTTAATCCAGAGAGCCCAGAGTCTCTCTTCTGCATCATCCCTAGTGGCAATAGCTGTACAGTCTAATCTCTCCCTTATGTACAGTGCTACACATCTGCTTACTGGTAATTATGCTTGAAAACTTACTAGAAACATCCCTGGTCTGAGAACCAGGGAGGCAGTAAACTCTGTGAAGAGGGTCAGATGGGAGTCTCCATTCCCTTCAGGGGGAGCAACCTATAACTAACTTGCCACTGTTTCTTCACAGCTCTGGTGTTGATGCTGCGCTTGCTACAAGACCTAGGTTGATCTGACCTTGGAGGGACAACTAGCACAAATGTCTCTGCTTCCCTCTTTTCACATCCTTTGTCTGCCACACCCAGAGCCTTTTACCTATTCAGTAATGGAAAATGAGTATCTCTTGAAGACAGTTCAAAGGTACCATCTTCCCACTGGGTCATTGTTAAGGGTTGCCTACAATATTTCTTTACGCTGCAGAGCTGTGGCTTGTCCTGCCTTCAGCAGCTCATTGATTTTTAACGTGATGTTATTTCTTCTGCTGTGGCTGTAAGTGAACAAAATTATTTATTTGTTTGTTTGTTTGTTTGTTTGTTACATTTATTGCTGTAAAAGTTTTTTACTTAGTATATGTTTACATTCACTTGAAAGTGACTGCTGGCCTACTTGTATGATCATTAAAACATCTCTCTTTCATGTGGCTTATACAAAACAACCTGGTTTAAAATTAACTGTGATTTGAGTTGTAAGCCCTTCAGGATGGTTATATCTCCGGCATACTTGCCAGTAAGGTGACTTCAGCTGGAGGTGGAGAGGATGAGGTATTCAAACTGCCAGATACAAGCATCCAATTTATACGTCTTAGTTAGGAATTTAATCATCTTTGTGCTCATGGTAGAATCACTAGTGAGTGGGAAAGGCTCCTTTAAAGGTAGTTTTGTTCCTTAAAGTTAAGAATCTGCTGAGTTAATATCTACAGGAGACTATTTTGCTGCAGTGGTTGCCTATGGAGACTAGCCAACTAACATAGGCATGGAAGGTGATTCTTGAATTCAGGAAATGTTATCCTCCCTTTGTGACAGCTGTAAAAATCTATCATTGTGCAAAGGCAAAAGGCAAGGGCCCATTAAAGCAGGTACCAGACTTTGGTAACTAAGCTATAACATCATAAATACGAAATACATGGTCTAAAGACTACTCAAGTGTTACTGGAATTTTAAATGGAAAGCCAAAGCAAAGTTAGTATAACTTCTTGTTCTTTTATAATGAAGTAGTTATAGGGACTTCACCTTGAAATTTCTGCTATTATTTCTGTTCAGCTGTAATACATACCTAAAAATTGTCACTATGGAAGAGTGAAGATATATGAAAATGAGATATTAAAGAAAGGGGAAATTTGCTTCAAAATCATGTGGTATAATCAGTGTAATGCAATAAATATTGATTTAAATTATGCCAGACCTTCAGGTTTTTGTTTCAAGTCAAAACAAATTTTTAACAAAATTGAATGAAATCATTCTGAGGAAAAGACCATACTATTATTTCATCACTCCACTATGTTGATACACCATAAAGTATTACCTGATCTTCCGTATCACTGTAACCATTCAGTTAGTATCATGATATTTTAGTAATATCTAATATTTCAAATTATTGACTATGTTAATGAAAATCAGCCCCTTTTGATTAAAAATAGTTCGTTCTAAGTCATATTATATATTTTAATGGAAATTATTTACAAAAGTAATTAATATATCTAAAAATCTTTTAGTGAGCTGTGAATGTAGATCTCTTCTCATTCCTTCAACTCTTCTCCCCTCTTAAGAATGAAACAGCGGTGTTTGCTTTGTTTTGTTTTATTTGCTTTGTTTTGTTTATTTTGTTTTGTTTTATTTTATTTTATTTTATTTATATATTTATTTTTCCACAACAGTTCCTTCTTTGTCTATTTGCATGGACACTATGCACAGACCTCTCAGCTTAGGCCCACAATATAAGGAAATGAAACAATTTAGTAGCAAACTTCCAAAGAGTCACTACGGGAATTCAAAGTGAAACTAAATGCTCCAGGAAAATCTACTTCAAAGCTCTCATTGAATTTCTCTAGGGCCAAGATTTCCACTTTTGCTTGGATATTTCCTTGGTCTGGTCAACTTTGAAAAGAAGCTGAGTTTGTAAAGCTCTTATTCTGATCATTTCTAGTAGAGGGTAATTGCTCTATTTTAAAAAGATTCATGGGTTCAGTTAATGCATGCTAAAATCTAGTGTCTTATCCAGGGGTAGCCACAAATAGTTATTCGTATGAACGCAACTTCACATTATTTGTAGGTATATCAAACCTTGTTTCATAAATGTGACTAGTCACAGTTTTTGATCTCTCTTGGAACCTGTGGAAAATTTACTGTCCACAGTATTTTTTTGTTAAGGAGTTCGGATGGTCTGGTACATGCTGTATAAACAACCATATTATTTCATTTGTTTCAAACTTGGCTCTCCCTAGCTTTGTATGAAGTCCTCTTGTTTCTATTGGAAGAGTGGATGAACAGTTAGTCCCTGTAAACACTCTGTCTGCCAGTCATGATTTCATAGATCTCTGTAAACCTAAGTTGTCTTCTGGAGTCCGAAGAGTCTTGAATTAATTATTCTTCATATAGATGCCACAAATTATTTTTGATTATATTCATGGTCCTTCTTTGAATGCTTACCAGTTCTTTTACCTCACTTTTGAGAAGAGCAGGGCAGAAAGGATCTTCTCTATTTATTCTTTATCTTAATAATACTAAATATATATATATATTACCAATGTTAAGCATTGGGCATAGGGGTGATGTTTCTGTAGAACCACCTATTATAATTCCAAAACCTCACTTCTGAGTAGTAACAATCATGCACAGCTCTTTCTCTCTCTACTGTTTTTTTTTTTCCTACCATTTTATCTCCACTTTCTGCACCTTCACAACAGATCATCATATCTACTACCCAGGAGAACTTAGTACCATCAGCTTACTACATCATGTCCTTGCTCACCCCATTTCCTTATGGGTCTCATGAGTAAAATGAACAGCACTGGTTCCTCTGGGTTCTCTGTGAAACTCAGGACTGACCTCCCACTACAATGACAAATGATGTCAGAAATTAATAGCCTCTCATTTTACATTTTTAACCACTCACTTCTTCAGGCAAGAAGCTCTTATGACATTGCTACATAAGTAAATACAGAAAGAAAGAAAGTTTGTGCATAAGGTAATCACTTCAGGAGAGCTGCAGAACATCTGTGTCCTGCTCACAGTTAACTGACAAGATAGAGGTTGCTACTCCTGAAATCATAGAAGCCCTTGTTCCAAAGGTCAATAATATCTTAATAATTGATATACTAGTTACTGTTTTTGTCAGTATGCTGAAAAATTTAAATGATAACACTCAGAATAATATATTATGTGTCTCTTGACGGTATTTAGCAATTATAATAACGCTGAGTGAAAGACGTTGGACTGAATCTTTGAGGATAAGAAATATTCATTTTTCTTCATATTTTAACAATTTACAGGTTCATAAGATCAACTTTATACCTGCTTTTGAATGCATTGTTTTTTGATGATTAAGCAGAGGAGGAATGCACACAAATAACCATCCTCCCCACCTGCTCCCCCCCACACACACACCTCCCTTAATGTAATAGTCTCCCAAATCAAGTAGTGTTGTGCATACTGTTAAGTAACTGGTATGTTAGATTACTCTTTGATTTTCTTTAGCAATGAACAACTGGGTTGTAATCATACATACACAAAGTGCATCTTCTGTATACTTGTCCCTTCCACCAAATTCAGGCAGTTTTAGCGAGAAATTGTTGGTGATGAAAACCATTTCTGTGCCAAAGAACTCAATGTTGACCCTATGAGTTTAAAGATCCTCCAGATCTTTTGATGTATTTAATAAGAAATGTATGCATGACTGAGTAACAACAACAACAAAATTACAATCAAATTCTCTCCAGCAACAACATTTGTATTTTGTGTTGTTTGTTTTGTGCTTGTTTTGCTTTTCCCATTGTGCATACACAGGCAACGGAACCTATTGAATATGTCTGCAAAACCACTAATGCTGAATATTTGAGAAAGGGGTCTTCTGTTATATATGCTAACATTCAGAATACCCTATGACCAGAATGGTGATTCTCCTGTACAGAAAAATAAAAATAAAAATAATAAACAATTGGGCAATGTCAAAGCACACATTTATACTGAAAAAAAAAAAAAAAAAAAAAAGGTGTGTTTGCAACAGCCTATCTGGGCTACCTTGTCTTCATGGTTGTTGTTGGGATTGTCTCACTCACACCTCCCTATGGAAGAGAAGGTCCCTATGGATCAGAGATACAGTTTCTTCTCCTTCCAACATCTTAATGAAAAAACACTCAGTCACTTCTGCAGATGATTCTCAGATAAACAGGCTGTCTTCAGCAATTTATAATGAAACATTTCTGGCAAAAATAGGGGTTCTATTTTAAAGATATTAACATATTTTTCCATCCTGCTGTCAGATATCAATTATTTTGAGAAAGCACTGAGGATATTCTGCAGGTATCTTAATGCAGAGGACTCATTATTTCATATGATTATATGTGTGTAGAAGCAACTCTCCCAGGGCAAGGGTATGGATCAAGTAAACTTGAAGAAGGAAATTTTATAAGCAGTAAAATCTGAAGAGATTTGAGCTGATCTTTATTGCTTTTCTGCCTGTTCCCTGCCCCCCCTCTCTCCCCCCTCCCCATTACTAATAAATTCAAGTCTCAGAAGAGGGAGTTTAAGTTTTACTACAATAAGAGCTATGTTTCTGAGTAGGTCAGAGAAGATACCTGTTTATATTATTTATTTAAAAAAAAAAAAAGCCTCAGGAGATGAATAACTCATTTGTCAGCTGATGTATGCTGTTACTGTTCCAGAAAGGAGCTATAATGTCAGCTATGAACTTGGCCCACTGACTTACAATCCCCTTACAAATGGTTCGAAAGTCTTACATGGAAAAAAAAAAAATAGCAGTCAATAGAGGAAAGAATAGTACTGGTGCATAAATAATTATTTAAGCATTTAAAAAAAAAAAAAAAAAAAAAAAGGAAGGAAATAGTTGGTAAACAAAAGTAATTTTGTACTGTTTTAAGGACAATCTCCACCATTGCCCTTTAATCCTTATGAGCTTTTTCAGAATAGGCATGTAATAGCATTGGTATAACATGCTCTGTTATGCAGGTATCTGAATGTAAGTCCTCACTTGCCAACCTGATGCTGACCATGAAACTATGGAATAGTAAAAACACAAGCCTGGCAGAAAATATTTTGGGTTTTGGCATGTGGAATTGTGTAAGTGGCCCCTGGTGTCCCATGTGAGGAAAGTTCAGCTCTTCCCAGTTGAACCAAATTAAGAGTGTAGAGAAGCAAAAATCTGGAAGCAATGAAGGAAGTGGAACCAGTAGAAGTCAGTGGGTGGTCCCGTGGAAGGCCTTAGGGAGTGCTAGAAGTGTCTTGCCTCCTGGTTGAGACTAAGGAGCAGAGCCGAGGGACTCACTGTCTGATTTTCCTGAACAAGGAAGAGAATTTGTATGAAAGAAAAGGCTGAAGGCCAGGCCTCATCTCTCTAAGTGAGATCTAGAGATCTAATGAACAAATGGAAATGTAGGCAGTTAATATGGAGTCGTGGTGGAGTGTGTGACAGGGAAAAGTTGCTACTGGTAGAAGGGGCTCTGTGTGCTCTTGCTTAACAGGCTGTGTGCTATATGGCCCTAGGTAAGAGCCCTGCAGCTGAGGGGGTGTCAGAGCATTTGAACTAGTTCCAGTATGTCCCATATTATTGCAGGGGACTAGGTTGATCCTGAGAGGTATTTTGCTTGTGGTGGTCTTTAGGCTTTTAATGTAACAATAGCTCCTGGGTGGCACATTTGTATTTTGTTGTTGTTGTTTTTGTTGTTGTTTGTTTTCTAGTTTGTTTGTATTATGTGAGGTCAGGTATGAAGTGGATGCTTTGTTGGTTTTCATGAGATAAATGTCTGTTATGTGGTTGTAAACGGTTGAGTGTCTTGACTGAGTGGTCTTTTCCAGTCGTATATCCCATCTGGGATTTGGAAGGGTTATACAAAAATTATGTATATATATGCAATATATCTTTTGTGATACTGAGAAAAAAAAAATCCCAATAAACTATTAATAGACATGGGAATCCTTGAAAAGGATAGGTAGATCTAAAAATGATACTTAGCTAGCATATGGGGAAGTTATACATGATAGTTTTACAGAATCACAGAATCACAGAATTTTCTAGGTTGGAAGAGACCTCAAGGTCATCGAGTCCAACCTCCAACCTAACGCTAACAGCCCTCCACTAAACCATATCCCTAAGCTCTACATCTAAGCGTCTTTTGAAGACTTCCAGGGATGAAACAAATGAAATGTTGCCCCTATTTTCAAAAAGGGCAAGAAGGAGGATCTGAGGAACTACAGGCCAGTCAGACTCACCCCTCCTGGGAAGGTGATGGAACAGTTAATCTTGAGAACTGTTTCAAGGAACATGAATGAGAATAAAGTTGTCAGTAGTCGTCAGTATGGGTTCACCAAGGGGAAGTCATGCCTGACCAACCTGACAAGCTTCTATGATGAAATGACCAGCCTAGTGGATGAGGGGGGAGCAATAGATATTATCTTTCTAGACTTCAGTAAGGCCTTTGACACTGCCACCCAGAAGATCCTCTTAGAGAAGTTGTTGAAGTATGGTCTGAGTGAGGAGGCTGTGCAGTAGATCAAGAGCTGGCTGAATGGCTGGGCCCAGGTGGAAGTGGTGAGTGGTACAAAGTCTAGCTGGAAGCCAGTAACAAGTGGACTATACCTGGGGTCAATACTGGGTCCAGTCTTGTTCAATGAACAACAAAATGTTCCTGAACAACCTGAATGATGGGGTAGATGCACACTCAGTAAATTCATAGATGGATGACATGAGTCTGGGGGGAATGGCTGACTCACCACAGGGCCGTGCAGCTGTCAGAAGGGACCTTGACAGGCTGGAGAGGTGGGCTGACAAAAATCTCATGAACAGTTCAACAAGAAGTGCAGAGTTGTGCACCTGTGGAGGAACAACTTAAGGCAACAGTACATGTTGGAGGCTACCCAGCTGGAAAGCAGTTCTGCAGAACAGGACCTAGGAGTCCTGGTAGACACCAAGTTGAACATGAGTCAACAATAACAGCAAGGGCAACAAAGGCTAATGACATTCTTGGCTGCATTAGGCAACGTATTACCAGCAGGTTGAGGCAGGTGATCCTTCCCCTCTACGCAGCATTAGTAAGGCTGCACCTGAAGTGCTTTGCCCTGTTCTGGAGCAAAAACTCACTGTAAAAGAGAGACATGGACATATGGCAAAGAGTCCAAAGTAGGGCCACCAAGATTATGAAGGGACTGGAGCACCTGTCCAGGAGGTGCTCCTCTAGGAGAGGCTGAGAGACTTGGAACTGTTCAGCCTAGAGAAGAAGATTCTCAGGGGTGATCTTTTCAATGTTTATAAATACCTGAAGAGAGTGTGCAATGAGGACAGAGCCATTCTCTTTTCAGTGGTTCCCAATGCCACCAATTCCAGGACAAGAGGCATAACTGGAGCATAGAAGGCTCTGTCTGAACATCAGGAAGCATGTCTTCACTGTGCCAGTTACAGCACACAGGTGCAGGTTGCCCAGAGAAGTTATGAGCTCTCCCTCCTTGGAGATCTTCAAAAGCCATCTGTACGTGGTCCTGGGCAACCTGTCTTAGCTGTCCTTGTTTGAGCATGGTGGTTGGACCAGAAGAGCTTCAATGGTCCCTTTCAGTTTTGATGATTCTGCGATTCTGCAGTTTCAGGACACTTGCCAATTTTACAGTGAAAGCAGTTCCTGTGGCTTCCATTTTGAATGATGTATATTGTCTCAGCAAGTTTTCCACTGTTGTCCTCTCATTTACCTTGTTATTTATATTTACCTAATGACAAGAGGCAAAACAAACAAACAAAAAAATGTGTCCCATATTCCTCTACTGCTAGGTACTCGATTACTTGCCCTAAACACGCACAGTGTAAACATAGATAATAATTAATATGATTTATTTTCCATCTCTATCTGCTGAATCTGAAGAACCAAGAGCAATCATCATCATAGGTAGCTGTCAGAAGCTGCCAAAAGTCTTTTATAGACTTTACTGCAAAGTGGGAATATGTATTGGCCTCAAAAGGTGAGATCAGCTCTTTTAGCTGGTGTCTACCTTCAACTGTTTAAAAGTAAATAAACCAAAAAAAAAAAAAAAAGACAAAAAACAAATACTATAAGAAATAAGTACAGGAAACGAAACTCCAAGTACGTTCTAGCTACCTAAAAGAAAATAAGTTACACAGTAAGCATGTCTGTTTTATGTTGCTAATATTTTCCCAATGACTTCTGCCCACCATGGTCCACTATTACCTGCATTTATGCTAACACATTTTCAGAGCCTGTAGATAAACCTACTGCCAGCAGTGCTCTGAAAATATCATTGGATACAGATGTGGCATCAGTTTGGAGGGTCAGGGACTAACATTGGCAAGAGAAGGACTCTGTATTGCAGGGAAGTGAAGAAGAAAAAGGTGAAAGGTCAAAATTTCCAGCAGATTTCATAATTTCTTTTGAAACCTAGCCTAATGAAATGAGGAAATTATGTTGACCTTTTGTTTGTAGCAGAGGAGAGACAGGTTGAAGGGAAAAAGATCTTATTGAACTTAGTAGAAATTCCCGGAGTACATTAGGGTGTCCTCTGGCAGAAGGAAAGAGCAATGAATGGTTTCATTTGATATTTATTGTCAAAATCCTAAGGAGGTTGAATGTAGGTAAATCCTGTCTAGTACTTGAGCACAAATTTTAGCCCTTATTCCTACCAGGCATTTAAGATGTGAATAACAGTTAGCTTATCAGTTAACAGTTAGTTCACTCACTGTCAAAGGATGGTTAGCAAGGTGTTGGTCACTCAGCAGCTTGCTGTGCAGGTTTGCCATCCTCTTCACACAACACAATACTACAAAGAAGCTCTGCAACTCTTCTATCATCAATCCGTTTTATTGTATATACTGCATCAGTGCTTGGATACTAACAGGTAGAGTTGCTGAGTTACAATAGCACTTGAGTGAGCAGCTTCAAAGGTGACAGAATGTGTTTTTGTTGGTTTTGTTTTCATTGACCTATCATCTCCTTGGACTGCTGTCTCGCAACACTACAAGCCTGAATTGTCTTGTACTTCTCAAGCATGTTAGCTGAGGATTTCAAGCTGTCCTTTACTGCAGCATTTTCTTGCTGTGGTTTTGCCTGCACTGTTTAACTATATGATTTGGAAATGCCCGCTTTTAACAGTCACAGAATGCAAATAAATAATACACATGAAAGTGTGTGTGAGTAACTGTGACAAAGTGTTTAATATTCTTCAGCCTGCTGCTGAGAGACAAACCAGTCAGAATATATCAAAACCAAATACAGCACTGGCAAGATTAAACAGCAGTGGATTTGCACATACAATAAAACTGCTACATTGAATTTAATCCATGTGTAATTGGGAATAGATAACTCTGGAATTAAATGACTGAACAGAATCTGCCTTCCAGAATGGAAGAAGGGAGGGAGGGAGGCTCTGCTGCTGAAATAAGGAGTAGTTCTGTGCTGTTTCACTGTGAGAGACATTAAAAAGGTGATCTGATGTTGATGAACTGCATGTACAGTAGATGGCTTGTCTATTCAAGAACTTCAGACATAAACTGGTTGTTTTCCTCCCTTGGCTATTGGAGGCACAGTTGCAATTGGGCTGGGTGTGAAGAAGTGTTGCTGATGTTTTCAGGCTATCGTTATCTGGCTGCAATACAGTAAAACTGAACAGTAAGGTTAAAATAGGAGCTACTTTATTCCTCTGCCCTTTTTCACTCGTCTGGTTTTTTATTTATTTATTTATTTTTCTGTTATTAAGGAAAGAAATATGAGTGATCCAAACTCCTCCCTTCCCACTTCAACATTGTAGCATCTCAGCAAGTCCCTATCTTTGTTGGCTTTAGCTCTGTTCCCTGCTAACAGCTTGGCAAAGAAATTCAATGTTTGCCTTGCTCTCGGTTTCCTTGCCAAAGGATGGGTTTGTTGGGTTTGGATTTTGCTTCCATGAAGTGCCAGAACATATAGCATTTCATGTGTTTTAAACACATGAAAATATATTTCCAACATATTTTAAGATTTTCTTCATTCCGTTGGATGCTATTTCTCTTGCATAGTTTCTCCCTCATAAGAGTATCTAATTCTCTTTTAACAATTCCTCTTTTTAGCTGCCTCTCTTCATTGCCTGTTGTTAATATCCCCATCACTGTCAGCTTTTTACTCAGTGTTTTGTCTCTTCCAAAGCTACATCTGCTGAACTTCCCGTCTCTTTCCCTGCTCTCTGACTTGTGCACTTGTCCTCTCCCTGTGTTTCTCTGTAGTCCTAAATAGCTGTTCCTCATTCTGTCTCCACGCTTTCTCTTCTGTGAAGAACCACACAGTTACCACCAGCACACAGCAGCTCAAGACAGACATTAAATGCATGTACAGCCAGTCTTTTCCACTTTTACTTAATAGACCCAGTAGGCTTGTAAGGATATTCTTAGACAGTAATGGAAAGATTTAACAAATCCTTTAATATGTTTAACTCAAATCCAGACAGCACACCCTAATTTTCAACCATTATAGAAGCTAGAGGATCAAAGGGCCAATATTTACCTCAATTAGCATGGTCCACCTTTATTTGAGAATCAGGTTCTGCCATGCTTTACATGACTCCACAGGATGTGTCTGGAGTTGGGAAGACTGCACCAACTTTCAGCAGCCAACAAAAGACACAGGAAAATTTTCAGTAATTCATTTATTGGAAGAGCAGGAGCCAGGCTTCCTTTCCATCCTCTGGCTGTAATAGGTTTGCCTAGCCTGGTGCAGGTAAGCATGCTGCCACCCTAAGTGTAGAAGTGTATGTGCACAGTGCAGGAATTCTCAGTAGCTTAATGCACTTTCCTGTGTGATGCTAATCAATATCAAAACTGACGTAAAGCCTCTAAAAACACAATTGTAGGCATTATTGAGATGACCACCCAAAACAACAATTCTGATAGTACCTAGTCAGCTGCTGCTATGTTGCGTAGGTACTCTAGACTTTATTTCAATTTGCTTTATGAAGGCTTCTCTGCCAATATCTTTGTGCGTGTCTGTCTCCCCATGTCTTGTAAGATATGTCACTGCCCATGCAGTGACAGAACCAACCTTCTTGCAAATATACTTGGGGCCACCACTTGCTTTCAAACTGTGGTCAATAGCAGTACAGACTGACCCTTGTTTTTTTCTTTAGTAGCAGAGCAGATGCGAAGATTTCAGGACAGTAATGCTCGACTGGGTGCTCTCCTGACTCCTCAAGACATTTGCCTCTCAAGCTGGACAAATTTGTTGCAGGGACCATGCCAAATAATTGAAGTTCTATTAGAAAAAAAAAATAATAAATAAAATGTTGAAAATTTAAGGCAGGGTGTTTTAAAGCTACTATACTGTCTTATGGTCAATGTATTTACTGAACTTCTGGGTATGAGAACTACCCAAATAATTTTGCAAACAGGATGTGCTTTGTAACAGTTAAAATGAACTGTAAACCAAAGTTTCTGTTTATGGCATTTTATAACTCTTGCTTTATTATTGATATTATTTCAGTTCTGTATAATTTGTACATCTTAGTTTGAGTGATGCTGGCTGTACGTTTTTGCCACAGGACTCATATGAGAAGCTTAATAAATGAATATGGGGTTTACGTGATTCAATTTGTTTCTTGCCTCAGTGTTGTTAACCTTCCCTGCTTTTCAATCTGAACTTCTTCCTCAATTTTTTTTTTAACCATTAGTATTGCATGCATCACTCACCGAGTGTCCCTGACATAGCATGACAGTAATTCAGCTGCTGGCAACTACATGGACACGGTGGGCCAAGGAAACGTTTGAGCAAAGATCACTTAAAAAAATAAAATAAATACATACAAATAAAAGATAATTGCAAATACATGAGCTCTGTAAAACAAAATGAGTCAACTTTCTGCATGAGACTGTCTCCCCCTAATGCTTGTGCCAGGTAGTGTAATAGCATGGTCTATACATTTCTCATAGTCTCCAGATTGGTGAAGTGCAATGGGGAATTATTGGTCTTGCTGTCTATGGTTTGATTTTTGCAATGACCATGATATCTGCTTATGCAGAGTGGTTCATTGCTCAACATTAAATTAATTGTTGGAATTTGTGTTCTAGGCATTGCTATTTAATTTTCCCCTTTTTCTTTGTGCTTCTCCCAAGGATGCCAAAAACAATGTTATAGCATGCTACTGTCCTAAGAGATGGGATAACTTTAATTCTTACCTATGCTCTGAACTGGGCAAAGGACAAGTTATAAACTGATGTATGCATGTAGAAGAAATTTACTTCATGGATTATTATTGTCTAGAGGTTTACAATATACAAAGGCAGAAAACTATTTTAGGAAAATAAGTGTTCTTGTGACTTCTAGTCAGTTCAATTTTGGCTTTTAGTGGATGTTTCCCACTAAATATCTGATATATCTGGTATATCTAGATGTACCGATTTGGAAAAACATGTACTTCTGGGTGGGTTTATTTTTTTTTGTTTTGTTTTGTTTGTTTTCTTTGACAGAATGCACTTCTCTAATAATATAACCTGTGAAAGGCAGGTTACCAAACTAGGTAGACTAATGGACTGATCCATCTCAATAGCTCTGATATTTGATTGCTTAGAGGGTTTTGTTTGTTTCCCTTATTGCAATTCTAGTATTGTAAACAGTATTTAGTTGTCCCTGATCAATCTTTCCTTGCCTGCCGGCATAAATTAAAATTTATAGGAAGTAAATTGTTTGCACTATTGCAAAGCTTTCTCTGCTTCCCTGGGTGAAGGATTCCCAGTGAGTCCACCCAACAGTGGAGGCAGCTGTCAAGTTCTAGGTCTAAAGCTCAATTCCCTCTCCAGCTCCTTTGTGGAACTGTCCTAAAAATAGTATTCATAGGGAAAAGAAAGTGTTGATGTGACTGTTAGAAACTCTATATAGTCATATTTATTTATTTATTTATTTATTCGGTTACTCAGTTGTTCTGATTTTTTAACTTCTTTTCCAGGAAGGGGTGAATGCACTGGCAGAGACCTATAGACCTATCCAGTGGCCTTAGAATGGGTTGAGACTTTATTAACAAAGGAGGGCTAGGAACAGTGCAAAGGTGTTTAACATGTGGTCCGTACAATTCAGGCTGGGCCAGGATGAGCTAACTTACATTTTGTTTTGTTTTGTTTTGTTTTGTTTTGCTTTAAATAATATTTAAACATCTAAAGGTGCATGTACAAACCTAATAAAGTATTTCAAGATGACAAAAACTGTTGGCCTTTACCTACATCCACTCCTCCAGTGAGGTGAACCAGTTGTTTTCTTCCTAAAATTAATTTCAGAAAATTAACTATAGCTTTCTGCAATGAAGGATCCAGTGAATCAAGGATGAGAAGCTTGTGTGTGTGTGTTGCCTCCCTCATTCCCACCCTTGCACCATTTTGAAAGGGGAGAGATCTTTTTTTTTCACTTTCTAAATTCCAAAATAGAAAATACAACAGCTTTGGTAACCACACTTCTGCAATATAATGCACTACAAGTAATAGGGCATTAAATTAATAAGACAATGTAAACCAATGCAATTTTCTGCTTCCTGTTGACGGGTGCATCGGTGTCATTGGTTTTGTCAGCTCAACTCTGCCACTGACTTGTGGGTGGAAGGTATCAAATTCATGGTGCCAAAAATATATATTTGTTTACTGTACATATGGATATGGCTTATATGATGCTTCTGCAAGTAAATGCAAGATGTACTATTAATTTTTCTTCGTAATGCGCATTCATAACTGAAGACTTTTTTAAAACACTTGTCAGTATGGTTTGGAATTATCACATAACAGTAATTACCATGGAATGTTTGGAAATGTTGAGGAAAAACCTCTTTAGCATATTCCAGACTTCATGTATGCGTACACATCTAAGATGGTGAGTTGTGTAATGCATTTTAATCATATTGTGCTGGTGTCTTTATATAATGTAAACCATTTCCACTGAAGTCTGAAATAATTCTGGCATGACCCAGAGTCAACATGATAATATATTCTTGGTATCCTTTACATACTGATAACAGTTCAGCTGCTCTAAAGGGTTTTGTCAAGTTATGTTCTTTTCCTATCGGTGTTAATATATCTGGCAATTACAGTTCAAATTGTTACTCTTAAACTAGAGCTGAATCTGGGTCAGTAAGAACTCTAAATTGAGCAATTTCACCAACTGTTGCAGAGTGCTGTAGCAAACCTTTGAACTAATCTGTGCTTCAGAGTGTTGAGAGTTGCAATTTATTAAGAGTCAGGCAGGCTGTAAGTACTTGTCTTCCTCCTGGGAAAAGATGGATGTATGTTTCGTTGATATTAATATAACTTTAAAAGCTAGAGTAGGATGATGGCAGGCTTAAAGGATTGGTTTGTCTCCTGTTTACTTACCCTTGTCTATTGAGTCGAATCCTTACCAAGATTTTTCTTGGCCTGTTTTCATGTGGTTTAGCACAAACTCAGTTTTCCTGATTTAAAGTTTTCATAATTTAAAAACAAGTAAAGCAGCAGTTCTCTGTTGGGAGAGATGTACCTCTGACTCCACTGTAAAGAAACACCAGTAGTCACATTATGTGTTCTCACACAAGTAAATCAGGTTGTTTTAGTCTTTGTTGCTAGTTTGAAAATGAGCAGTGTTTGGTTAGAGAGCCGGTGCCTGGATAAGCTCTTGCAGGAACACTCTTTTGGTTTTGACATTTCAGTTTTGGATCTATAAAAAGATGCACTTGAGTCCCAGAGGCCACTTTTCAGTTTGGAGATGTGAATTGAATAACGAGGTCTCCACAGAAGGGCAGAATGAGAGCTATGCTTTTTTATTATTATTTATTATTATTATTTCTTCTTCACATAGACAATACATATTTTGTTTGTTTGTTTTCAGAGCTTCACAGTACCAATATGCAGAATGGCTATAATGCATGCTTATCTAGTGCACACTGTCTTCTTTTAAACTTTTGTTTCATTAAATGTTGCTTGTAATCCATTTCTGTAATCGTATCTAATATCTAGCACATAAGAATGATAAATACACTTTCCTGTGGCAATCTGTGAAAGGAATTATGCTGAAGACTGGCCAACAGTGCTGCTTTATAGAAACTTTTGCTATGACAGCTACTTTCATTCAGATGAAAAGATGGGCAACTGAACGCCTTCCGGTTTCATTATCAGTGGCCTGAGAGAAAGACAAACGTTACCCGAAGATCAGCCTTGTAAGGCTGAAGGCTGTTTCTTGAGGCCCTGAATACAAACCAAGTGGAAGAAAGAATGATTTCATTATCTTTGTGTATGTGGGAGGAGAAAGGAGCAGTCAGCATGTGTGAGAGGAGCAATAACGGGAAGGTGAAGGGAGGGGAGAGAGTATGTCTCAATGCCTAATTTGCATGGCAGCAGTTACAGCAGTTTTGATCTTAGCAAGTAGTAATTGCTGCTGGCAGGTAGAAATGTAGGCAAGGGTCTGCTGAATGCTGTTGTTGAAGCTGAAGTGCAGCTGTTATCCTTGCTAATTCAAGCATCTCTGCTCAATACCCTGGACTACAATATATACGTACTTGGAAAAACAGTGAGTGCATCTAGGAAACCAAGTACAGAAATAAAACACAAACTTGCCACAAATAATACCACAACTTTTAGAAAAGCACTCAGCAAGATTTTGGGTGGGGTAGTGGCTGGAAAGATGCTTGGAAGTGGAAGCAAATGGGCTGTTTCCTGCTGTCTGCTTTCCCGTTCTGCAAGTATTCAGGGCTTTATGTTAACAGACAAGACAGCAGCAAAGGCATTCTTGATTGCACTGCTGATTTCTCCTAATAAAAGCAACCCACAGAACCCTGCAAAATTCTGGGGTCAAGGAGGGGCAAGAACAATCTGCTTCACTTGCTCACATGTGTTTTGGCACAGACATTTTGGTCAGCATTAACTTTGGTGTCAATGGTATGGGAGTTCCCATGACAAACATACTCATCTTTAACCCTGGGCAACAGGGTTAATACCAACCCTTCAGAGTTAATTAAGAGTAAATTGCATGGGCCTCAGTCCTTGCTTAACTCAGTTACATTAGATGGAAGGGCACTACAGATTAATCTGGCCTAGTGCCTCATCAAATTCATTAATTTCATTAAATGCAAAAGAACTTTAAGTGTGAGGTTCCAGCTGTGACCCTTTTGCCCTAAAGCAAGGTCTAGAAGCTCAGCCATATCATAAGGCTGTACATACCAGTATGTTGGCTGAGTTAAATCACTACCATTTCCACTCAGCGACTACAGAAACTCTTGAAAACTGCTGAACCATACCATGGTAAGGACCCAGTCCAAAGGAATCAGGACTTAAACTCCTAATGATTTCAGTGGGAATGACAAATGCTTGCTCTCCCTCTCTGAATCAGGCCCTTTACTATTCACAGAAGAGTGTATGTGCATGGGGTAATATGTCATGCAACATACTCTGCTTAACATTAATTACAGTTATGACTGAGAGGGTGCCAAAATATTTTGTCATTATTCTGTAGATTAGTGAAATTGTACTAATGAGATTTGACTCTAACATCTGCTGTAACAGTAAATTTAGAGCTAGACAAAGAATTTATATACCTTAAATTGTTCAGGACTGAAAGTGTGGATAGAGAGACCCTGTGTCAGTCTCTGTAGAGAAGTAAGTACCTGGCTGAGGATAACAGGAGAGCTTATTCAGTATGAAGATTATGAGATTTTCACATTACTTGCTTTGGTTAGTTCCACACTGGCATTACCCAACACCTACACATACCATAAAATACTCTGGTTTCTTTGACTTTCTATGTAACTGCCTTCCAAACCACAGAATCTGGGTGCGCTTTAGCTACGGTATATACTCTGTGTGAAAGCTGACTCAACTTCTGATGCAGTATACTGTACCAGGCAGCTCTCAAGTGATGCTGCTGCAATTTATCACCATAAACTGTTTCATATTGGAACAAACAATACTCATGAGGCAATCTGGATTCAAATTAATTCAAAAGCACCATAACTGAAAACTGAGCAGTCTCTTTGTGTTGTTTTTTAACAAGATTTTATGATATGACTAGACTACAAATAGCTCTATTCATGATAAACTGGCAACTTTGCAAATTGTATATGCTAAAAGCTATTTGTTGTACAAGCTGTTCTGGAGAAAAATTTGAAAAGAAATCTTCTCTGCCAGGGGGATGTGAGGCAACTATTGCCTGGCTGCTGCTGTGGGTGTCCTGTTTCAGGAGCCCCATGGCTATGGGGGTAGTGGATGAGGGAGCAGGGGGGAAACACCTGGTCTAAAAGCCTTTAATAGCTCAAAGTCAGTCCCTGAAGGGTGCTGTAGGAAAAGAGAGCTGCTCCACTTGGAGACAGTTTGCTAGTCTAGTGAGAAAATATTTAAGGCTGAAGGAAAACTAAGTAGAATGTTTTTCTTTTTTTCTTTTTTTTTTTTTTTCTTTTTTTTTTGTGATTCTGCAAAGTTGCCACAATATGCCTTCCCTTTGAAGGCGTAGCAATATCATCTTCAAAACTGCCCTAGAAAAAAATTCCACTAAGTCCATTAAGACAGCTACTATTGTCTTTTGAAGATATGCTGTGTTATCAGCATGAACTCAGAGCATGGTTATGGCTAGGTGTATTTTCTAAGGATGACTGAGCAAGTGGAAGAGATCTAATTTTTTGGTTGCTTTTGTTCACATCAGCAAATGCCTCAACAAATGTCACTCCAGTCTTCAAAAAGGACAAGAAGGAGGACCCGGGTAACTATAGACCAGTCAGCCTCACCTCCATCCCTGATAGGGTGATGGAACATCTTATCCTTGGCATTGTCGCTAGGCATATCAAGGATAAAAGGCTCATTAGGGGCAGTCAACATGGCTTCACCAAGGACAGGGAACTTCTTGAGAGAGTCCAGTGCAGTGCCACGAGGATGATTAAGGAAGTGGAGCATCTCCCTTACAAGAAAAGGCTGAAGGAGCTGGGTCTCTTTCGCTTGGAGAAGGGGAGACTGAGGGGTGACCTTATTAACGTTTATAAAAACGTAAAGGGTGAGTGTCAGGAGGATGGAGCCAGGCTCTTCGCAGTGACATCTAATGATAGGACAAAGGGGCAATGAGTGCAAGCTGGAACATAGGAGGTTCTGCTTAAATATGAGACTTTTTTTTTTTTTTTTATGGTGAGGGTGACAGAGCACTGGAACAGACTGCCCAGGGGGGTTGTGGAGTCTCGCTCTCTAGAGGCTTTCAAAACTCATCTGGACACCTCCCTGTGTGACATGGTCTAGATGTTCCTGCTCTGGCAGGGGCATTGGACTAGATGATCTTTCAATGTCCCTTCCAATCCCTAAAATTCTGTGATTCTGTGTGAAATGTAGCTGATAAATATAATTGGTGGTATGGCATGGAACAAATTGTTAATGTACCTCCCCTGTAGGCATTACTGGAATATTATTAAATCTGTATTTGGACATGCATATTTCTTGAATATTTGCATAGAGAACTCAAACACTTTATAACGTATCTGACAATGACACAAAATGTTTTCACAGCAAGAGAGGGAACCTAAATTATCTTTCAAGAATAACTTCTGTAAGACATATAAGGATGTGACCTGTAAATAAAGCTTTAGTAGTACCTACAGGATTATCCCCAGAGCCAAGGAAATTAATTATCTTTTATCTTTACTGGAAATTAGTGAATTATTTTTTTATCATTCTAATTCCTACCTCCAAGTAAAGTTATGCCTCTTACAAAACTAGTACCATTTACTCTGGGCCTTTCTTTTCAAGTTAGTTGTACTTTAATAATAATAGTAATTATAAGAACATTAGAGATTAAAAGCTTTCTTCAGAGCAGTTAGGAGCGCTTGAAAGGTGTTGAGAATTTGGATCTGAATATACAGTTATTTTTTTGTTTGAAATTTCTATTGCATATATAAGATACATCTACAAAATAACAGGATGTAAGCAAAAATCAGAAAGTAGTTGGAGTCCATCAGGGGTTAAGCACCTGAAGGTGAAGCCTCAAAGTTTCTCAGCTGCCAGAAGAATCCCTAACTACCTAAATCAGGTGGCAGTTTGTGTCAACAAAGGTTTGAGGAACATTAAATTCATCTTCTAAGTAACCTTTAAAGTTGTCTGCTCTTGATGGGCATAAACATTACTCAGGGCTGAGGCCTGCAGGAATCCACAAAATGGGCTGTTTGGTGTGAGGAGCTCAGTGTAACGGCATTTTCCATATGCTTGTTATTGCAGCTGGCTCTCAGTAAGATGCCAAGATGCTGTTGGTCTTGTTTTCAAACACTGATCTGGAGAAATTGGTATTGCTGCCCTCTCTGTCTGGTAAATCAGTGCATGTGTCCAGGATGTGGAATCTGAGGAATTGGTACTGACAGAACAGGGGTTCAAATCTGTCTTGCACAAGAAATGACATAGTTATTGGAACCAACGGTTCACTGAAATGGAGGGACTTTTTGCCCTTGCCATTATGTTCTCCTGTGCATAAAGCTTTGAGGCTTTCTGTGTTCCTACTCAGATTACTGAAAGATCCAAGGCTTAATGAACTCTTTCACTCAAAGATTGATTCCTGTAAGGAAACTAGCTTCTGGGCAAAGGAACTGAAGTGTGTGTATCTCCCTCCAAGCAAGGCAGTTGCGCTTTCTCTGGCACTGTGTCTCTCCGCACTAATGAACCTTGAACTGCTCTGTGGGGCATCTTCAGCAGCACAGAAGCCACATGTGGCTGCCAGCAGTGGGAGGTGTGGTTGCTTTCCCTTTGTGAACAGGAAATGATACCTGGGTTTTCCCCTGAAAGAGGAAAGCAATCTTACTCCACTTTGGTTTTAAGGTACACTCCATCTAAGAGAGCAGGACTCAGGCAATGGTACCCAAGTGGAAAGAGACACATTAAGGGAATCCCTGAAGAGGCAAGGTGGAGTGCAAAGGAGTTTGAGTTGTTCCTAGCAGTGTGAGGAGAGCTGAAGGTGTAGAATAACTGGCATAGCTAGTGCGCAATTGGACAGTGGGCAACTGCACAGAGCTACAGTGTCCCAAGTGGTACCTTTTCGATCTGTGTTGTAAGCAGCTGAGAGGATGTGAATGGGTGGTAACGTATCAATTTCAGAGGAACAGAAGTATGTGGGCCCTGTCCAGATATTTCGTGTTCAGCATGAAGCTTGGTTGGATGCATTTGGAAATCTCAATCTAAATTTGTACTTTCTGTATGGATTACAATAAAGAAAAAAAAGGTATTCATTAAAGACTGAAATTGAAACAACTTAGCTGGAACTGAATTCAATCCCTCAACTTATTTCATTAGTATATGTTGTGCACTTCATCTGCATACAGTATGAATGTAATTATGATATTTTTGTTAGTCTAACTCCCGAGAACAAAAAAGCGCTTAGACATTAGCTGGCTATCTTCCTGATTTTTAAAGCCAAATGTCTAATTAGAGCACTTCTGTTTCTTACATTTATTTTAAGTTCTAGAGAGTGAAAGACATGAAATCTCAGCACAGCTGTGGCTCTTCTATAAACTTCAGTTTATTAGAGCTTTTGGGTCAAACTCTCGGGTAGCTACATGGACTTATATTTTTGCTGGTATAACTTCAGATATTTATATAATTCTCTGTACATCTGTCCACATGTGTGTTCCTATATATATACCAAACCCTTAGCTGATATAAATCACTGTAGCTCTTTTGGCTTCTGTGGAGCTATACTGATTTCTTACCAGCTGGGTATCCGGTCCACAGCATCTGGTTTTCCTTTTCCCTGTCTTAATAACACTGATGAATCAGAATTCCTTAAGGAGGATAATACTAAACATAATTAGACAGGATATGCTCAAGAAGAAAATTTAATTTGAAGAGGTTTGAACAGAATTTTTATTGGCCTCAGGTGGGATGCTGGGACTTTATCTTAATGAATCCTTTCTACAGATTCATTTCAAAAACTGCATAATGCTATTATGTGATGGAGTATGCTCTAACAGTGCACTACACATATGTTTATTCATTTGGATTTTAAAGTTCTTCTACAGATTGGTATAATTATTCTGGGCTGCAAAAATGAAACATAAAGACAAGCTGAAATTTAAAAAATCTACATGCAGAAGTTTATTTAATCTTTGGCATGTATATGTGTTTAGGGAAGTCCTGTTAGTAAATCAAATATGTGACTGTGGATTGGAGCTATTCTCAGAATTGACTTGCTGGTTAAGCCATAAGCCTTTTTGTTTGTTTGTTTTTGATTGTGTCCCTCAGTTACTTACAATTAAAATACTAATATTTTATTAAAATACAGCATTTTGTACTTTAAAAATCATATTTCAGTGTTGCCTTTCTATTGTGATTCTGTAAACACAACACGTTCTGGAATTATTTAGATAAATCCCATAAGATTTTGAAAAAGTGTTCCAACTACTGAATAGCACTGGGGGTGAATATTCATCTACTCTTACTGACTTCACATCCATTTGTCTTTTATTGTCAGAAAAGCTTGCTATTGTTTATTGTTAATAATAATAGGCCACATCTAGCTGTCATTTACCACAGTGTAATTGTATTCTAATTAGGATGCAATGTTTGGGTGTCTCTTTTCACTAATGGTTACAGCAAAAATTCACTTGTGTGGTGTGAGTTCTCTGCAAAAGACATTAAGAAGAGCAAAAGGAAAGAGGTGGAGAGAGGCAAACTGATAAATGATTCAGACCTCTGTCTGGTGGACTGTTGGTGAGAAATAGGGATGGAGCATTTCTGCTCCCTGCTCTGTCCCCGATCTTGCTTGATGTGGCACAGAGGGAATTGTGCAAAGGGTTTTCAGGGGTTTGTCTTCAATGCCAACATCAAGGCAGAAAATTACTTCTGAGCACCCAGAAGGAGGAGAAGAATTACTGGTGCTGCTGGATCTGTTTCTCTTCTACTATAATTGTATTCAAAATGATGGAGCCTTAACAAGGAAGCATTGGAGCTGTCATACAGAAACGAGCCACAAGCTTCCTCTGTCCTGGCACTACAAAATGAGATTTACAAAGTGATAAAGTCATATGGGAATGTAATGTCTTCAATGACCCTGGTATTTGCTTGCTGACTAATTACTTCTAGTTTAGGGGTTGTCGTCCTTGCTCTTTATTATTATTATTATTATTATTATTATTATTATTATTGTTGTTGTTGTTGTTGTTGTTGTTGTTGTTGAATCTATGTTAACAATTCTTGAATAAAATTGCAAATCCACATTCTCTGCTTCATGTGCAGAACACATCCAATCTGGCTGATGATTGAAATCTTGACAAATCTAGCATTACAGTGAAAAATTACTTTGCATCCATTATGTATTCAGAATATGCAATCATACATCAAAATATGACAATACAAAAAATTTAATGAAGCTTGCAGAGCCCCACTGGACACTGCAAGCGAGCAAAGCACATATCTATACTGCTGCTCCTGGATTTACAGTTTGTAAAATAAATAAGAAATATGTTGTATTTGAGAAATTATTTTTAGTAGGTCTTCTGAGGAAGATTCACAAAAGGATGTGAAGTTCCAGCAGGTGATTGCTGCTAGCCCATCATCAGGCATCAAAGTTCTGACATGGGAATTAGTCACCTTTCTGCAACATGTTTTATAACAGCTTGGAACACATTTTTCCATGCATGGGGTGATGAATGAGCACATCACATACTCTGACTCTGTGTGTTCTCTTTAATATAATTACCAACTCTCTTTCTAGCTCAGGTCCAACTGCAGTACAATCTGATCATGACAATGGAAGAGGTTCTGTGCCTGTATGGATGGATCTAGTGTTATTAGACAGCAAAATAAATAAATAAATAAATAAATAAATAAATAAATCACCCAATTGCTTTGTGTTGCAAGGTAAAAATTCTAATGCTGATTTGCATCCTCTTCTAAGTGCTTTTCACCTTTGGTGATATGGAAATGTTCACATTTTAAAATGAAGGGAGGAATGACAATCTAAACTTGGTCTCCATTTGAGTGGAAAGAGTAGGAAGAGCATCGCACCTGGAATTAGTGATTAGTTCTTTCTCTCAAGGCCTTTTCCCATCATTATGAGCACTTCCTAAAGTGAGCATATGTCTGGTTTTGGTGAGGGAAAGTCAGTGCTAGCCTGAATGTCCTACTTTCCTTCTGCTTTTATTATTATTTATTATCCAGGACAGTAACGGAAGGATTTTATATTTTTTCAATTAAAATCAAAACTCTTACATGTGCTGTGGCAATAAGAGTAATCCAAACTCTTACCATTAGATAAGATACTTGCCACACACAGATGACAAAGATACTGACCCTGAAACCAGTGTCAGAGTCCTTAATATGTCAAGCAACAGAAATATCTTGTGTCTGCATTGCATCTCTTACTGAAAAGCATCTACCTAGAAGCTGGAAAGCTTTTTGTCATGGCTGCTTAAAATGCATTATTTGTATTTTCCTTTCTTTCAAATTCTTTTTTTTTGTTGTTACAGAATCACAGAATTTCTAGGTTGGAAGAGACCTCAAGATCATCGAGTCCAACATCTGACCTAACTCTAACAGTCCCCACTAAACCATATCCCTAAGCTCTACATCTAAATGTCTTTTAAAGACTTCCAGGGATGGTGACTCCACCACTTCCCTGGGCAGCCTGTTCCAATGTCTAACAACCCTTTTGGTAAAGAAGTTCTTCCTAACATCTAACCTAAAACTCCCCTGGCTCAACTTAAGCCCATTCCCCCTCATCTTGTCACCAGGCACGTGGGAGAACAGACCAACCCCCACCTCACTACAGCCTCCTTTGAGGTACCTGTAGAGAGCAATAAGGTCACCCCTGAGCCTCCTTTTCTCCAGGCTGAACAAACCCAGCTCCCTCAGCCGCTCCTCATAAGACTTGTTATCCAGACCCCTCACCAGCTTCGTTGCCCTTCTCTGGACTCGCTCGAGCACCCCAATGTCCTTCTTGTAGTGAGGGGCCCAAAACTGAACACAGTACTCGAGGTGCAGCCTCACCAGAGCTGAGTACAGGGGGACGATCACCTCCCTAGCTGGCCACACTGTTTCTTATGCAATCCAGGATGCTGTTGGCCTTCTTGGCCACCTGAGCACACTGCTGGCTCATATTCAGCCGACTATCAACCATCACTCCCAGGTCCTTCTCTGCCTGGCAGCTCTCCAACCACTCATCTCCCAGCCTGTAGCTCTGCTTGGGGTTATTGCACCCCAGGTGCAGGACCCGGCACTTGGCCTTGTTGAACTTCATGCAGTTGACCTCAGCCCATTGGTACAGCCTATCCAGATCCTCCTGCAGAGCCTTCCTACCCTCAAGCAGATCGACACACACACCTAGCTTGGTGTCATCTGCGAACTTACTGAGGGTGCACTCAGTGCCCTCGTCCAGATCATTGATGAAGATATTAAAGAGGACCGGCCCCAGCACCGAGCCCTGGGGGACGCCACTAGTGACTGGCCTCCAACTGGACTTGACAAAGCATAAAGGATTTCTCAGTATGATTCCATAGTACCGAGAACTACTAAAAACAAACAAACAACAACAAAACACTTTTCCATGCCTCTTAGAAGACACTGGTCTGGTTAGATTATTAAAACAGAAATTGCTTAAAAGAGCTTTTACTAATGTTATTTGTTGTAATTATGTCCTGAAATAGAATTCTAAATAGGACTCATGCATGTTTTGTTTTGTTTTGCTTGTTTGTGTTTTTGATTTCTTGCTTAGGAAGAACGTCATCTCTCCTAATGCTGTTATTTATAGACATCAGTATGATTTACTTGCATTGGAAAAAAAAATATATATCTAATAATATACTGTAGACTTAGTTTCATAGGAGATAACTTACTTTTTTGTTGTTTAAGTAATAGAAGACACAAAACTGCAAACAGAATAGGTGGTTATAATGACATTTTCCTTAGAAAATGGCTGTCCACAGTTGAAAAAATCATTGCAATCCACTGGTTTTGGTTAAAATTTTTATTTGTAAGGCTATATTTTTTTTAGTTTCTATATCAGAGTAACTTACTACAATAGTGTCCTGACCTTTCAGCTCAGGTGGCTAAGACTAAAAGAGATGTATTATTATCAGGCTATGTCTGTCAGACTTGAATTCTTCACAGGGAAAAGCCTTGATCACCAGGGTGACTAGCCATATCTCTGGTATATATGATAGAAATATTGAAAAACTTTGATTATACATTTAAACAGAAAAGGCGTATTTTTTATGATCAAGTTGCAGGAGGGAGACATTTTTTCTCAAAAGACAATATTTACTGGCCAATCTGAAAAATGATGAAATCAACTCAAATATAGAAGGAATGAAAGGCAGCTTTCATAAGAATAATTATTTGGAATTGATTTGTTGGGGAAGCAAACCTCCATGGTTGCAATGACTCTTTAAAAATCTTGTTTTGCATGGAATCAAGGTAAGAACATGAAGGAAATATCGCACCAGGAAACTTCTGCACTTAATTAGATGTGTTCAGTTTAAAGATGGATCCAGGTAATTCTCCTTTTCATGTGTGATTTTGCAGGGTGTATTGGGGGGCAATTGAGTTATTTCATTTATCTTCCCAAAGTTTGAATTAGCTACTACAAATTGTCAGCTACCAGCAAATGAGCAGATTGTTTAAAATGTTGTTGAGTTGTGTTCAATCCTGTTGCATCTGGTATGCAGATGGGATGCTACTTGTTCAAATACATAGAAGAAGCAATTAAGTCCCTTTTTGGAGTAAGATATCTGAAACAATAAGACACACCATCTAAAACACAAGCTCAGTTGGATGCTGAGTAACGTTGATAACAGAGTTTCATAAAAGGTTTAATGCAAACAGTTTTTTCTTGGTTTTGGAATTACCTGTGTAAGAATGCAGATGTGACTGGAAACAGATGGTGGCAGAGAGGACAGCAAAAAAAAATTTTGCTCACTGTGGAGAGAAAGTAAGAGAACATAAGCTACATTTAAAAGAATCTTGAATAACGTTTTTAAACTGATTCATGTTTCAATCAGAAAAAGGTAGAATTTGGTACATTTTCTTTACAAAAATGGGCCCTATGCCACATGATTTAAAAACACAACAACAAGAAATGCACTAAAGGATATTATACCCATCTTCTTACTTATCACCTCCAAAATCAATATGGTGTTTATAGCATTTCTCCTCTTAATAGAAGCCACCTGTAAAAGTACAAGCACTTTGTGTGAATGATCAAATAAAACATTTCTCCCTCATATTTACGTGCCATGGGAGTTGAGCACACAAGATGAAGCAAAGGTCCTGAGGGAAGGAGCTCAGAGGGAGCCTTTGCTCAGAAAAGAATAAAGATGTGACAGCAGGCTTTGCCTTCCTGCCTGGCAGAGTAGTAGACCCATGGACTGTCATTAGTGCAGAATAATTGTACCAGTGATGTCTTCTGTCTATGAAGAACTAGCCGGCACCCAAAGGTCTGATCTGTTTTTTAATTTGAAGCACCCAATCTCCTCAGACATGCAGAACATGGTATGTTTGTGTCTCCAGTAGTGATTACTTCTACACTTGCAATTAGTTTATGGTAGTTCCATGGTAGTTTTTGTTTGTTTGTTTGTTTGTTTGTTTGTTTTTAAGTTTCCTAACTGCTGCTGACTATGCTGACTACCTTTGGAAATAGGATGCTAGTCCTAGTAGAATAGACATGTGATGTCTAAAGTGCAAGAGGACATGCAATATTTTTGGAAAACAGTTGTTATTAAATGATAAAATGGTTCTCCTCAAGAATGTGTTACTGGCATACAAGATAACAAACATACTCTTGGAGTTTATGTAATGTGACTTTTTTTTTTTATTATTATTTTAAAATAACCTTTTGCATGAGGCCCAGAACTTCTTCCTCAGTAATACAGATGTAATAGTTTTCATCTTTCCTTTTCTTTCTTTTCTCTCCAGAGGCCTCAGATGCCACCACCCATTCTCACCGTTTTCTGCCAATGGAGAAACTCTTGCAAACATGACCTGCCTCCTTTTTTTTTTTCTCCTTTTTTTTTTTTTTTTTTTTCTAACATGGAAGTAAAGTAAGATTTCTCCCCAAAGGCTCCACCTGCCAGTCTTGGAACAATAGCTCCATCATAGCAAGCCTAGAAGGTTTGGTGGCTGAGACATTAATACCCATCCTCCAAATCTTGAGCACTTGACAATGTCAGTGGAACTAATTAAAGGTCAGGTAGATACAAACAGTGCACCTTGTAATAAAATATTATTATTTTATTATTCTTAGTAGTATTTTTTTTTAAGAGTGATAAACCATCTTTTTGAAGATGGCAATATTTCAGAGTTTCACAAAGTTTCTGCAAAATGTATTAAAATATTTTACACCTACAAATGTTATATACAAATGCAAAGGAATTGGAACAGCTAAATCAGCTTCAGCCTACAAATAGTTTGGGGGGGGACTTAAGACTGTGTGATGAAAGCAGAAAGTTCTCTCAGCTCTGTTTGGTTTCTTACACTGCCACAGATTTGTCCCTTATCCCAAATCATGAGATATCTTTGGACCTCAGTTTCCCATCTGTAAAATGGAATTAATATTGCTTCTTTAACAAGTAAAAAAAATACTATGAGAATAACCACAAGAATAATAACCCCATCCCACAAGAGCTATGGGCAGAAATGATAAATCTCTGGGATCCTAAAGTCTCCAGACATAAAGAAAAAAAAAAGGGGGGGGGGGGGGGAGAGGAGAGATTTATTAGATTTTTGATCTATTAATGCAGCTTCCCAGGGTATCAGTGCAAGGAGGATACATATATAGAGGGCAAAGCAAATATAAATGCAAATCATTAGAAAAAAGATACCTCAGAACTCTAGTTCTCAAACCCCAAGTCATCTAGTTTTCTGAAGCCTTATCATGTATGACAATTTGTGGTAGTGATCTTATTGCAGTTGGGATTATTAAAAGATATAACATAAAATATTAGATAAATGATAAATATTATTTATTAGACCAGACAGTATAGGTGAAAAGTCCATCAGTCGAATAGGCATATAGTATGCAGTTAAAATACATAAATCTAAATCCTTACATACACAGGTGGATAAGTAATAGTTGCAGAAAAAAAATGGTTTATATCAAACAAAAAAGGAATTTTTAAGTGGCTTTGAGTGAAATGAAAAATATAACTTTAGGTCAATTTAAATGCTTCTTGGGTTGAAACAAAATGTTTCCTTCAGGTTTTAGCAGTATTTCTTAAAATGAATTATCATTTTAAAATGAAAAATCAAGGTTTCTACAAATATGTCATGTTGTTGGCATAAAATATTTTGCTTAAAATGTCAAAGATAAATGTAACAGCTTAATAGATCTTACTTTTCTCTTTTTATCCCAGAATTGACACATTTTTAAGTAAGATTTGCTGTCTTCATCAAAACTCCATTTAACAAATTTTATATTCAACCCACCTCCTCTCAAAGCCACATTCACAGGAGAGTTGAAACTGCTTAGCACTCCAGACTGCTAAAAAACGCATTAAAAACAAACAAACAAACAAACAAACAAACAAACAAAAAAAAAAAAAAAAAAAAACCAGAGATAACTGCCATGTCTTTGGGTTTCTCTATTTGCATGTATTGAGTTTGCATCATACTTTTGTATATATGTTGGTGTACTTCTGTTATTGTTGATCTTATGTTATACTGCTAATATTTTCCTACTTTTGGAAACTGTGCTGAAAATTCCTTTAGGAAAAGTATTTATCATTAACAAACTTAATGAAGTCCATGTTTTGTTCTGATATTTTCCATCCTAAAACCTTGCTGTCATAGGTTTCAAGATGAATAAGAGGAAAAAAGACAAATGGACCAAAGGAAAAAAAAAATAAATATCATGTTCAGAGTTCAGAATCAATTCCACTGGTTAATATTCCACAGCAAAAATGAAGAGGGAATAAGCTGAAGGCAGAGGGAACCTTGAACTTCTTTAATCCAAAAGTTGATGTTTACTTGCAGAAACATTCCCTGTTTTAAATATAAACCATAACAAGATGCTATAGCAAGTACTCCCAGTGTCTCATATCTTGTGATAGATTTACTGGGGCCAGTCAAATGCAATATGCTTCTAAAGGACTCCCTTTTTTTTTTTTTTTTTTTTTTTTTTTCAGCAGCAAGTCTGAGATTTGTTTAAAATGGTACTGAAATTCAGAGAACAGAACAAACTTAGGCTTTAGAGTCAAGTATGAACTTGGTATATTGTACTTTCCATGAACCTGTACACCAACAACTGTTAAATCTTTTGTAAATACCAATAAATAAAGCCTGGGGCTATGAAGACAGACTTCACCCAGCTGCTGGGTGAAGCAGCTCTGACATGTGCTGCTTTCCAGGCTGTTTTGAGGTAAGCCATCTCCTTGGCAACGTGCTTTCACAATCTCTTCTGCTCTCTTTTTCTCACCTTGCATATAACATAGCAGCTGAGCATCACTGTCCTGTTTAACTGTGTTTTGTAGAATGCTTTAACATGCAAGTTTATGAGTAAGAAATTAAAAGAAAATTAATGCCAAATTAAAAGAAAAAAAAAAAAAACGAAGTCAATAACTGTACTCAGCTCTTAACACTTTCAATTACCCTATCAAAGGGAATGGAGGAGTATGAAATGAGTATTTCAGAGGAGCATGAGATACTCATATCAGTCACTGATTTTTGTTACTTCTAATGGTGGTTCCCTTTGCCAACACCAGTCACATTCTTATATGCCACATTCCATTGATTTGCATAACAGACCACTAAATTACTCTTGTGTGACATTCATGTCAGAGAAGCATTACCAAAAACCAGTTTGATTATACCATGCTATGACTGCTGTAGGTCTAGCTACAATAGGCCATAAATCCTTGGGATCTCTCTTTCTCTCTCTCTCAGAGTTCCAGATTCTAGAAACAGAAAAACATGTAAATGTTGTCATTTGTAGGCTGGGGAAGTTTGAGTCCCATGTAGGGATGGATTAATATTGCAAGCCTTTTTTTTTTTTTTTAAACCAGCTATACAGTGTTAAAAAAGAAAAATGGATTTAGCAGTGTCTGTAAGCTTTTATAACTTTTTTCCCCTGCAATTTATGAAAAAAAAATAAAATCTAGCAGAAATGTTTGATAAAACCACTAGCTGTGAAATAGTGTTTCAGAATACTTGTAGGGTGAGAGCTACATGGCAAGAATCCTTAACTATGGTGGGTCAGTCATACCTTATGACCTTTATGACCTGTCAGAAGAGTCTAAATCTCAGAAACAATTTAAAAGGAAAGTGTAGATGAATGACTTTGAATAACAAATAAATTATTCATAAATGGATTGTAAATAAACATACATAGGAAATGGTCTACATGATAGTTGCACTGACTGCTTTTATTCCCCTTTATTTTCGGAGGTAGACTTTCTCCCCTTTCTTTAGCTTGTGGTTTTATTTTGTATTTGTGGCTCTTACACTATAAACTATCACTTAAGTTGTGACAGACCTTAAGTAGTTTTAGAACAAAACTTCAGAATACAGAGGAAATGTAATAAAGGAGGTGCAAAATAACCTGATCTGCTGGGAATATACTGTAAGACTTTAAAATACAATTTATCTATTGTCAAAGAAAACAACAAGTAAGTTGTCTTGTCTATTCATTGCACTTAAACTATCCCTTGCTAGTAGAAGTGAGGGGCACATTCCTAGGAAACCAGTCGTGTTAGGCAGAAAAACTCAACTAGCTGTAGAGAAGGAAAAATTCCCATCCCTCTTGATTTTCTCCATCAGATAGTATGTTACAAAGTAGCTTGACTGTGTCAGCAAACTAACCATTCAACAAAATGTGTGTTGTGTTCCTTACATTAATACTTTCCATCCAGTAAATGTTTTCTTTTGTTTTAACTCTTATGGAGTCCTAAGTTGTGCTGACTTTATAATTACATGAAGAGAATTCATGAAAAAGGCAAGCCTTTATCATTGCTTTGTACTTTTTAGCTGTCATCCACTCAAAAGCATCATTTAGAACTACTAGGAAGAGGACCAGAGGTTTGGTGCTCTCAGAGGTTTAATGCCTCTCATCCAAAGCAAGATTAACTTTGCACTCTCTTTGAATGATATACACTGCTATCAAGTGGGCACACCACAGTGTTACATGAGTGCTGGCTGGATTACACTCTGGTTAAAGATAAGTTTCATTAAGAATTCTAGATCACTCTGTTTTAGTAGACTTTATTACTTATGAAAAATCCCAGTAGCCACTTACATTATCCCACTTGTTATACACAAGAGGTACCTTTTGGGTTAAATAAATAAAAACAAATTAAGAATGTGTGCAAGGAAAAAAGTAACAAACATGAAAGTAATTAAAAGAGAAAATAAGTAATTGCTCTGTAATACTGTCATAACATAATTCTAGGTTATTGGATATCTAGGTTTTCTAGTCTGAGACATGACATTTCTTCGTCTTAAACTTCTCGGTTTTGATTTCAGCACTGTTCATCTCTTACTTAAATAAAGACTGATTGTCTAAATTATATCTTATTAGAGAAAGAGGAGACATAAGTTAGAGATGTTTCTGTGGAGTGATAAGGGCCATTATGACAAAGATAATGTAGTCATCTAATAAGTGTCTCATGTCAAAATAGAGAAATAGCTCAGCTTTGGAGAACAGTTCTTGCCCACTCCCACACTCACATTCCCACACTCCCAAACTCACATTCATGCTGTGAAATGAAATGCTTGGACATACTGGTCTTAATAGAGAGAAGCAGAAAGAGGTATGATACAAAACAACAACACCCACTGAAGCAAAAAGGGAAGAGATTTGTCCCACTGTGGAAGTACAATGCAGAGGCTGGTTTTCCTCTACAATGTCTGGAAAAATGGCAGTTTCTTTCTTTCTTTCTTTCTTTCTTTCTTTCTTTCTTTCTTTCTTTCTTTCTTTCTTTCTTTCTTTCTTTCTTTCTTTCTTTCTCTCTCTCTCTCTCTCTCTCTCTCTCTCTCTCTCTCTCTCTCTCTCTCTTTCTCTCTCTCTCTTTCTCTCTTTCTCTCTTTCTCTCTTTCTCTCTCTCTTTCTCTCTTTCTTTCTCTCTTTTTCTTTTAATGTAAAACTAGTAGTATGACAAGCAGCCAACTTTTAGTCTAGTTTAGGCTTGTGTTCAGGATAGCATTTTAGTGAATGGACAATTATCAGTACATATAAAATAAGCTGCTCTTTACAGTAAGGGCAGATAAACATATTGATTGAAAAGACTCATAAGTGTATCCTTGTCTTGAACTATTTGCTTAATTCCACTGATATGACCATATACATAAGGTTTCGGTGAGATTGATCCAATTTAAGTATGCCTCACTAAGTAAGGACAGATTTTCAGGTGAGATTATCATTAATTTCCTTTTAAGGAGTGTACCCTCAAATACTGAATTACAGAAAGAATTCTGGTTGCCTGTTTTTTGAATATGGATTTTTTCCCCTCTTAGCAAAGTAGTAAAACGTTTCCCACAATCACATGTATGCTTCTTTGCACTACCTTCTAGATGACATACTTCAGAAAGCAAAGTCATCTTACAGTTCAATATTGAACAAAGTGTCTTTGTTCTGTCCAGGGATAACTCTTAACCTTGACATATATGTGCTGTGTACACTTTAATAATGGGATTGTATCTAAGAATATAAGCTTTAAAAAGGTTGTGGTTTTGTTCTTGTTGTTTTTTGTGTTTGTTTCTTTGTTGTTGTTGTTGTTGTTGTTGTTTTTCTTCTTTTTTTGTGTGTGCATGTTGCTTTTTGTTTGTTTGGTGTTTTGTTGTTGTTGTTTGCTTGTTTGTTCATTTTGTTTTCCTTTAAATTATTGATCTGAGGTCAACTTGAAATTATCAAATTACCTTATGTGAAATTTGTGGACTTGCAGATAACTACTTATTAACAAAAATTTATACCACATTTGGTTTATTTTTGTCACATTGCAATGCTCCCCCTCCTCCCCACATACACTAATTATATGACTGAAGGGATGAAGAATCATACAATCTGTAACTTCATTCTGCTAACTACAACAGCTGGAAGAGGATACTCCAATTTTTAAAAGCTCCTATAGATTTATATAGACAAGAATGGAAGAGCCATTGACTGTCAGTTCTGACAGCTGTCAAAACTTATCTAATAGCAGCAGCTTTACAGAAATCATATTTGCATCCAAAATGAAGCAAACATTTAATTTGTTTCAGTGTTTTCACCCAAAGTAAAACTCTTGATATGTAATATATCTATGTAAATGTAGAGATGTTTAAACTGCATGTAGCATAGAAGAGCTGCTTTCTTTCTCAGAAGCTCAAACCAGTTAGGAAGCATAAGAGAGGTTTGGGAAGGGTAGGATGGTTTCATGTTTCTAACAGCTTCTCTGTAAATTAAGCACCAGCTATAAGTGACACTGCTGCTCTTTCGACCTTTGCCTCAATCCAAGTGGCCAGATTTGCTAAATGTTGCTGTCTGTTTACTTTTGTCCTCCTTCTAGACAAGGCTGAGAGGTGCAGGGCTTCTGGGGAGCAGCTCCTTACTCTCCAGAATTGTTAAGATGTTGCATTGGGTCACAGCAAAGGGGTTTGAATGGAAGTACGCAGCCAATTGTTTCCAAACTCAGGGTAACTAATTCTGGTTTTATGAGTTTTCTTCCCATTCAGAAGCAAACCAAAGCATAATGATTTAACCCTCTTCTCTAAACAGTTCTTACAGTAACACAGGAAACTTCTATTGTACTAAGGATCCAGCCCCCAGACTGGCTGCACAGAGGCTTCCACTGTAAGACACCACTTCCATGAGCTCAACTCTAGGAAATTACTTGGATGTTGGACCAAAACAACATCTTGAAACATGTGTTTCAAGAGTATTGGTCAGGAGGCAAAACTGAGACCAGCATACAACCACAAGTATTTAATATCAGCTCCTAAGGCCATTATTTTGGGATCCAGTCAAAGCTGAGTAGTTGATTCAGTATAAGGAAATTCAGAGTGTGTATGCAGATGTGCATTCATGGACAGGGGACATAGTCATGTTCTCTCAGTGAACATGGCTGACGCCTTACAGGTCGGGTAATCTGATCACACTGCTTGGCAAATAGAGACCTGTCACTGACCTCTGCACTTTTTTTACCAGAAACTCTTGGGGTTTCATAGGACATCAAGAATGTAGACAAAATTCAGCACTGTGGAAAATGGATCATTATTTTTTTTAAAACTGATGCATCTGTGCACTTCATTACACTTTACACCATTATAAATAAAGACGAAATGTAACTCAAATAATAATTAGTGCATGTTAGGGCACTTTGGTTCCTCTTCTATTGGCATTTCTTTGAAATAGAGTAATCCAGATAATGTTCAATGATTGCTTTCTGTTTTTATAAAGGACTTATTCTCCCAAGCAATATCAGCAATTGGGATAGCTAGATTGCTGTCTAGAGCCTTTTCCTTCTTGAAGAGTGACTACAATTTCAAACCACTGTCAAGGCACTGTAAAGCTAGCACCCAACAGCTGACAAAAGTCTTTGAGTAACTAGATCTCAAACACAAACAAAGCAGGATGTTTTTCTTCATGGATACACCACTACTTTGACATTTTCTCCTCAGTTAAAGTGGATAAAAGTTTACATTTCAGTGATCCAAGTGAAAAATAAAAATCAGTCCAAACTAAACTGTTAGGATTAGTCTAAAGTTTAAAACCACAGCCATGCTTTCACTTCAGAAAGGACTCTGCAGATGTTCTGGTTCCTGAGTCAAGTGGCAGACCAGAAAGTTGACAATGGCTAGAGCTGCCCTGGGGACTCAGTCTGCAAGCATGTAGCAGGCCAATGCAGAGAGCAGAGGAGTGAGAAATCTCTTGCAAACCACCCCTGTCTTCTTATGTCTTCACATTCAAAATTCACCTTCAGAAAGAGATGCCATGATTTCAGGAAAATTAAGGGATTCAACACAGACAAGTGGCTCAGCAAGGTGATGATGGAACCAGATGTGATGGTGGAATCAGAAAACCTTTGTTGTTTGGGGTGTAAGCAGGAGAAGATAGTATAGCAGGGAAGCTATCTGCAGCTTCGGTGAGCAGCTTGAGATGTATATGGGGGGACGTTTTGCTCTTTAACTTAAATGGTTTTAAAAGAGGAAGAGAAACCGCAGACCAGATAACATCACGTGGAAATTTTTATTCTACTTGAATAAGGTTTTACAATATTTATTAGATGCTGGAATAAAGGGTTTTATAGGGAGATGCTGAGAAATATTATTAATGATCAGGGATCCCAGTTTGTTGTTTTGACCAAATTGGTGCCTACTCTCAGATGTTCTCAATCTATGTGTAACACAAAGGCTTTTTTTCATTTCCTGTTCTATTGTCTTCTTTGCCAGACAGCTTGATGAGAATTGCAGTTAATTCCTCCCACAGCTCACATCCTAGGAGAGCTGAGTGTATGCCAGGTGTCTTCAAACAGCAGCATGAGGGCGACACGCAGTTGGGCAACTGAAAGACACACTCAGGATCTGCAGCCCTACAGCCCCTGGGAAAACTGCTCACTGTGCTGGGCAATGGTCATGCTGTGGCCCAAATTGCTCCCAAATCACCAGTATAACCCAGCACTTGCAGCTCTGGAAGTTTTCCTCTCAACAGCATCACCCCCCTGTGCTCTGCACATTTCTAGATTCTTCAGGACATAAACTAGTGAAAAGTTCCTAGGTATACTAAGGTCCTTTTCTGAACAACACATCTGGTTGAAAACAGCTATACGAGAAGAAAAGAATTTTCTTCTTCTTCAGCAAATGAATATCAGAGTGTACTCTGTGCATATATTTATTTACACACTCTGTCTCCCACTCCCAATTTCCTCAGGCCAAGTGAGATGATGACTCAGGCTAATGAGTCAGCAGAATCTATTTGCTGTTCCTGCCTGGATTGATTTTGGCTAACCTAGCTGAATGCTTTGGATGAGTGCATGCAATTCCTACATTGCATTACACTGCCTACACTGAGAATGTCTCTGACATCGCTTTTTTCTTCTTCCCTTTCTCTCTCTCTTCTTCTTCTTGTACTTTCTCTCTCCTTCTTTCCCAAACCGGTCTTTAAAATGGGCAAAGAGCTCCCAGAGCTATTTCCCCTGGTCCTGAAGAGGGTCATGATTAAAGGTGGCCTTCCTGGACTGTGAAAAGAGAAGTAGGAAGCAGATTAAAAGGAAAGGGTGGGCTTAGTGAGTCTTCGGTGAAGGAGACAGGAAAATTCACAGTGTCTGTGGGCTGCTTTGAAAGAAAGAAAAAAAAATAATATATATATATTTTTAAAGTAGATAATTCTTTACAATGTCAATAGTTTGAGGAAAAAAATAGTTTGCTGGAGTGCCTAGAAAGGTAAAATGAATCTATCCTAAGTTTTCTTAGCTGTAAAATACAATGTTATGGGGTAATAGTACTGTAGTTATTTTATATTCTGAAGTTTCACGAGGTTTTCATCAAATAGAGTGTATACAGTTCCAGGATTTTTCTGTTTTGGTGTATGTGTGTGTACGTGTGTTCTTTTTATTAGTTTACAAGAAGAAATTGTGTGCCTGAGAAAAATTGTCCATTTTCTACACTGAAAGCAGTCTTGAGTGAGTAAAAAATCATGTTAATTACAGGAGATTTTATAAATTAGCGTGTGGTGTTTTGTTGTTGTTTGTTTGTTTTTAAGGTTGTTTTTTTCTTGTGTAGCAACTACACCTAGAAGGAATATCAATAAAACAGGAATATTGTGTAACATAGTAATACTAGCAGGAATTGTTCTGATTTATTTTCTATACACACTTCTGAAAAGTGTCTCTCTTCTCCCCATCTCTCTCTGTCTCTCTCTTTCTCTCTCCAGTCTAATTATGATCTGGATCTTGAATTATTCAATCAATGATCCAAACAACGCAACAACAACAACAACAACAGTAGTCAGTATAGCCAATATTGATACTATGTCATGTCTGGCAAAAGCCAAAAGTAAACAGCAAGTCATTTATTCCATGGTGGCATGAGAATATCAGGTTCAGATAGATTTAATTTATCAATAGGGTCGGGCTGCAATGAATATAAAATCAAATTATACTGAAACAGATGTTGAGGTCCAAGAAAAGAAGGTGTAGATTGATTGGAGAAAGGCAGACCATCAAAGGGGCCTTTGTCCGGGTTTGACTGGGTGAAGCAGCTGACAAGTGGCCATCAGATGCTGCAGCCAGGCAGCTGCATGATGGGACTTTGACAGCTGACTTCATTAGAGCCCCTAGGACATGCATGGGGATGAATTTGTCCTTTAATTGAGCTGGGTGAGGAAATGGCTCCAAGAGGACTGGAGAGAGTGAAAAGGGCTGAAATGAACACAGATGCCCCACAGGTGAATTTCACTCCTATGTTAATGTATATGTTCTATTTGTATTTATAATATGAGAGCACTTATCACCAATCTTAAAAGCTTTCAAATGTAAACAGCCTTATGCATACATACAAAATAGAGAAGTCATCAGGAACAATGCTGCCTGAGTATGGCAGAAGGTAAAAATGTGCATCAATCTGGAAGTCCCACAGCCAATGACTCTATGAATTCCCTTCCCCACCATTTTGGGAAGAAATCTTGCTTTTCTGTTTGCATCAACATAATTTCTGGTTAAGTTAACAGATAAAATACAGTCTATAACACAAATTCTGAGGTCTGTGTGCAGTTTTGCTGTTTACAGCCTCATTGATATTTTCTCTTGGTGTAGCACAGCAGAAACCTTTCTCAGAGCATTCACTATGGAATCATAGAATGGCTCAGGTTGGAAGGGACCTTAAAGATCATCTAGTTCCAACCCACCCACTAAATTAGATTGCCCAGGGCCCCATCCAACCTGGCCTTGAACACCTCCAGGGATGGGGCATCCACAGCCTCTCTGGGCAACCTGTGCCAGTGCCTCACCACCCTCTGCATGAAGAATTTCCTCCTAACCTCTAATCTGCATCTTCCCTCTTGTAGTTTAAAACCATTCCCCTTTTTTCTGTCATTATCTGTCTGAGCAAAAAGTTGCTCTCCGTCTTTTTTTATAAGCCCCCTTTAAGTACTGAAAATCTGTAATATTCTATTTTTGTAGATTATCAAGTCGAAGTATTAATACAAACCCTTAATCTCCCTCACCTGGCTTTACATCTCACATTGCCAAGAGCCTGTAAGGGGCATGGGAAAATCCTTCAGTCCATCCTCAGGCAAAATGCTGACAGAAGGCTGGGCTTCCATGGAAGGAGACAGGAGCTGGTTTGGAATACAGACTGCATATTTGAAGTGTTCATATCAAAGTAACTTTTTGCAATTCTCAAGCTAATTAATATGAAATACAAAAAGGACTCTGGTGCAAACCTGTGACTAGTTATCTGAGACTTCTAGTATCAGTGACACTTAGATATGCATATCAAATGGAGAATAGACCCCTTTATGTTCTCTCAAAGCATAAGTATGTGATCAAAGAAATAACATGCAATGACCTTAACCTCATGCTTCTCTCCACCATCACCAGTATTTCCAAAGCACTAAACAAATGTCAAATATAGTTAAAGTGGAACACATACATGCATTTCATTTGGAGACAGGGTAATTACTGGGAAAAAATACCAATTTTTAAATGTGCTTGTTCAAAAGTTATCTTGATTTACACGTATTTGAGCAATACAATAATGAGTTTTACAAATGATTAGCACTGAACAATGGTTGCCATATTTTAGGTTGTGAGACATTAGTGACCAGTTTTAGTAATACAATGCATAGAAGCATTGACTGTGAGATATCTCAGTCCAAGAAGTCTGTCTGTTGAAGTACTGTCTAAACAGCTCTTAACTTGGTTACCAACCCTACAATCTATTGCTGTTCATATAATGTATAATAATAGCAAAATGGTTCAAAACCTGCTTTAAGATCAGGTGTTGTTAAAAAGTACATATCTGCTTTGTATAACACATTTACAGTGTAAAAAATCAATTCATCCACTAATGCTTTTGAGATTGGTCTGGTCACTTCCTGGAGGTTTCTGTCTTCCAGTCAAGCAATTTACTCCTGCTGCCTGGGGTAAGTAAAATAGTTCCCAAATTCATTACCTTCCCAGCATGCTTCGGCAGTCTTTTCTGCAGGGCTCTACAAGGCTTTCATTCAAAGGAATGAGCCCCCCGAATTAGACCAAGAGATTTTCTTTCCCTTAAGACACAAAAAGGTAGGCATCCAGTGTCCATGGAAACTCTGCAGGAGCTGGATGACTCCAAAGTCTCCCTTTTTATTTTATAAGCTGCTCAAAAAGAAACTGGGGAGGGGAGGAGGAGGCATGGAGAATGCCGTAACTTTATGCTTACAGATGTTTTTCTCCCCATGGTGGGGTCTTGACTCCCAGAGAGCTGTTCATGGGTTAAGAGCCTATTTGACAGAGAAAGTGGATGTGATCCTGTATTACTTTTCTAGTGTCATTTCTAGCTTCATGCTATAAGAGAAGGCACTGAAAAATATTCTCCATGCTGAAACTCATCGTTATCTGAAGAGCTCTCCCTGGTACACTGACCATGCATTATACAAATTATTGACTAAATTTTAGCCAGAGACCAGGAGTAACCTTCAGAAACCACAGGCCAGGAAAATTTGTTTCAGTTCTTGTTTCTGTGATGATTAAGTAGAATTTCCTCCATGAGACTACTGAAGTCCAAACTTTATATAAATTGTTTCATGATCTGGTACCAGCCATGCTTCCCCATGTGAAGCATGTTTATAGCTCGAATAAAGACCTGGAGGATGAGGAATGAGGAGGGTATACCTACAATCTGTTTTGATGCCTGGAAAACAGGTATATTATGTATAAAGAAAAGTATATCTACTGAGATTTCTCCCATGTTTTTTACTTTCTTTTTCCTCTTATCTACAGACTCATTGAGTCTCAACACAGACCCATCTGAGAAAGATTTGGGGAATATGTCTTCTCTTTGGCTTCTTAAGGCAGGAGACCTCCCTGCCTTGCCTTGTGTATAAAAGAATTGTGAATAAAACTGAAAGGAAACTTCACAGGACAGCTAAAACAGACAACACCAAGGTTTGCCAAGAGTTTTTTAAGCAGGGATAAACATTTCTCCTTAACATACCCATGAGCATTTCCTTAATCTATATCATGGGGGAATTTCAATCAGCCAGTACAGCTGTGCCTTTCAGAGCTGCTGTTTTTTGGTATGTGAAGAGGGAGCCCTTGTGGCTGTGCCAACATAGTCCCTCTCTTGGTGGGGTCTACTGTTCTGCAGATACAGAACGCTTCATGCACAGCCATCTTCCTCTCACAGGAAATTTTCTGTTACAGGTTAGTGACTACCTGTTAGTGACTTGGATATAATACCAGTGGACTTGCAGAAGAGAAGTGGCAATAATCTTTCCCTCTGTTTTCCCAGAGAGAGACACATCTGGTGCAAACTATATTTGATGGATTATTCTCTCTTTAGTAATTGTTGATATTTCCTTTTTTTTTCTATTTTTTTTTTCCCATTCCTTCATGAAGTCTTTTCCTCCTAATCTGTAAATCATGTATTATTAATAATAATTATTATTATAATTTAGCAATATTTGCACTTTTGATTGCTACAGTCTTATGCATGAAACCCAGAGGCAATGAGATAAGGAACACTTTTTTGAAGAAAATAGTTTTATTATGTTTCATATTTTCACTTCTGGCAAAAAAATACAAGAACTGACATGAGGTAATGAGCAAAATCCCAGTTCCATCTCCTTTTAGCATTAATGCATTAAATTTGTAATACATTAAGAAGAAGTATTTTGCTACGATTCAGCATAGGTTCCACCAAGAAAGCAGTCAGAGCTGATGACTGCTGCAACAGGTAGAAAATTATTTGTCTTTATGGACCTACTCAATAATTACTATCAAAACCCTTTTTGTGCTCCTTTTTGTACTGTTTTGCAGGCTTTTTAATAAGATCTATAGATCTTTTATGTACAAGCAATTTAGTAAGATTTTATTATTATTATTATATTTTTTTAGATAGAAATATGATGCACCTTAAAAGAGCTTATATTTAGCTAACCTGTACCCAGGTCTGGTGTGAGTGTTGAGACTGCCAATTCATTGATTAATAGAATCACTGTTAAAACCTAATATAATAAACATTTGCTCAATTTTTTCTGATTTAATAATCCTTTGCAATGGCATACAGAAAGTCAATATTCTCTGAGAAATTACATAAATATACAACGGATTCATAATGTAGATACATGTGGTAAATTTACAGCAAAATCATTTAGTTTGTTGCATTTTGTCTGGTGGAATGTACCAAAAACTACATAAAGAAAATCAAAGATGGTAAACTAATATTACAGATCTCCTGGTCTGAGTTTACACTGCAATGCTAACAAGCAGGTGGTTGTCATTTAAACAACGCAAAACCCCTGAGCCTGAGTCTGCTCTCCCTTTGGCTGGTGTGCCAATGACAGGAAATAGTTATTTTTTTGTTAGCCCAGTATCTTTGAGAAGAAACTCAAGCTGCCTATCTCCAAAATAAAAGATTGAGGAAATTGGATTCTAATTGCATTTTGAAAGTAGATATAGGATCCAGCAAATGATATCAGTGAGGCAAATTAATTCCTAGTGTAATTACATTGACGTCAGTGGAGTTAATCCAGGGATAAATTTGGCCCAATGTCTTCAAGCATTGTTTGCACAGGAGAATTTGGAAAAAAACAACAAAGCCCCTGCACTGAATCAAAAATCACTGTGTGGTGCGCTGGAGTTCCTTCTGTTCTAATGGACAAAAATAATAGAGGGGATGGGCCAGATTATCATGATTTTTGTATTTGAGAGTGAAAGTATGGACTTAACACATTCTTTTGTTTACTGAACTGTTACATTCAAACACATTTATCTTCTTTCTTTCTTTCTTTCTTTCTTTCTTTCTTTCTTTCTTTCTTTCTTTCTTTCTTTCTTTCTTTCTTTCTTCCTTCCTTCCTTCCTTCCTTCCTTCCTTCCTTCCTTCCTTCCTTCCTTCCTTCCTTCCTTTCTTTCTTTCCCTCTTTCCCTCTTTCGCTCTTTCTTTCACTCTTTCTTTCGCTCTTTCTTTCGCTCTTTCTCTCTTTCTCTCTCTTTCTCTCTCTCTCTCTCCTTCTCTCCCTCTCTCCCTCTCTCTCTCCTTCTCTTTCTCTCTCTCCTTCTCTCCTTCTCTCCTTCTCTCTCTCCTTCTCTCTCTCTTCCTTCCTTCTTTCCTTCTTTCCTTCCTTCCTTCCTTCTTTCCTTCCTTCCTCTCATGCTCTCTTGCATGCTCTCTTGCTCTGTTGCTCTCTTTCTTTCTTGCTCTTTTCTTGCTCTTGCTCTCTCTTTCTTCTCTTTCTTTCTCTCTTTCCTTTTTTAATACATAGTTCTTAAAAGCCCGTGATAAAGGTCAATTTTGTTGTCTTGGGGGAAATCCTGTAAGTTTTACCCAATAAAACCAGTGACAGAGTTGGATGCAGAAGACAGAAATTGCCATGCCCTTAGTCCAGATTTCTACTTTCCTCTCGTGGAATAATTGATGGAGGTGACTTATTGAGACTAAAGTTATGTCCACATCTTAAGAGAAGGTTCAGCATTCGGGAAACTTCCAGGGTGAGATGTGGCAGATATAAATCTGTTCCATGATAGTCCCCTTGGCAACATAACTTGCACCCTTAGATATTGGCAACACCAGGGGAGCTTGGTGTGATGACTCTAAGAGAAATAGCATGGACGGTGGAGCAGAGTGAAGACACTGTGGTCAGGCTCTGTGCTATCTATCTCTTCAGGGATGGGGAACGTGATCGTACTATGGAACTGATAGAATACATGGCCAGCCCTGAGACAAGCTGGTAACAATATCATGTCACTCTGCTCATTATAATCTCATTATAATGCCAAAACACACCTCTGTCCCAAAGGCTACCTGCCTCCAAGGTGTGACCATGCCTTGCTGAGCATGCGCTCTGAATTTCTTTAAGCCTATACCTTTAAAGCAAAAGTGAGAAAATTTTATACCAACAATAACAAAGGAACATTTGATTAGAGTTACTCAAACTCCACCTAAAATAAGAAAATAATATAAAAATGGCTCAAGAGAGGAAGCGTGTAATGGAAGATACCACTGAGGACAAGTCAGGCTGACTTCTGGGATCAGTTGACAGGCTGAACCTCTCTTCCCCCCCATACAGACACCTACTGGATGAGATTCACACTCGGTTATACCGAGTGCTTTCCTGGGAAACCTAACATTCTCTATAGAGTTGTTTAATAAGTTAGCACATGTGTGGTTGGTTGTGTTTGTCATAATCCTGGTATTTGCACGTGCTTTGCAGACAGTGTATTTATCACCAGCAATCCAAAAGAACCAGTACTTCAGTTGCTCCAATAAACTACACCAGTCATTAATCTACTAGACTGAAGGTGTATTGTGCTATTTGTACATCCGTGATCGTGGTAATTCAATATATTGAATGTGACCAGACTTATAGTGCTGAACTGGGCAGCACTCAGAACCTAAGGCCAGATGCCTCCAGCCCCTCTGATATCTGAGGACAAACTGGAACACAAGGGAGTATAGGTCCTGCCAAACTTCTTTACCCTTTAACGTAACACTTCTCTGCATTAACTATTTGAATAATATACTGCCTAAAAAAACTAATCAGAGAGTTTCAAAAAGTGGCTGACAGGTCTCAGTGGTTACACTTTTGTTATATATCAAGCATGAGCTTGGACCATATTGAACCAATATCACCAACCACACTGATATGAAGGCAATTTTTGGAGCAAGCCAGTGGTGAAAAACTGCCCCTACCCTTCACTTTAGAGAAGTCCCAGTTACCTTCATCTGTTTGTCCAGCTGCTTCCATGTTTTCCCACTGCCTTTTCAGTAAAGCCCTGTGGCTTTTGTTGAGTGGACCGTGTGTCATGAAGGCTTTCCTTGTTCCTGTTTGCAAAGGCAGTATGAGTTTGCGAGGCCGTGCAGATATATTAGAGGCAATTTAGAAGCTCAAGAACTGTACCAAGCTTTAAACTTCTCAACCTGGCCAGTTCAGGTACACAGAGAAATGCTTTACATTTGCAAGTTTAACTTTGTCAAGACTGTGTGCTTTAGTACAGTTTACAAAGGTACTGCATATTCTAGCTGGCTCTTAGGTAGCAATTTCAGGAAAAAAAAAGAACTTCCTTGAATGGAGCAAATCTTTAGTTACTCACTACAGTTTTATTACCCATATATAATTACTGTGATAATATAAGCCTGCTGTGTAAACAGCATGCCACCTCTACGTGTAGCCAGTGATTTATATGTCTCATCATCCACTGAAGATAAAGCAGGGAATAGTTCAGCCAAAAAGATAGCCAGCTGACCTATTAGCTAGTAAAACACATCTTTTCTTTGGTTGATGTGCTGTTTGGCTCAAAAAGAAGAATAGATATACTGATAAAAAAGTCTATCACATAAATTTCTTCAAGTTGCTATAAGTGAATGCAATGCCAGAGCTGGCAATTCCCAAATTAAATTCACCTTTCAATGATAGAGTCAGTAGATTAGTGACTAGACTTTCAACTTCTGAATTCTAAATTAAGCAATTGTAGTCATACAAAAAGAGGTTTGGAAGGCTTGTTTTTCACTTGATAATTTATCCTTGTGAAGTATAAGGAGTTTCTTTTTTTTTTTTTCTTTTTTTTCTTTTTTTTTTTTTCCATTGAGGTATGTGTCCTAATGTGCTAAACATTTATTAGGGAGTAGAATTTTTATATCAAATTTGGAAGGCAGATGGTTAAAGTAAGCCTTGCAGGCTTTCCATGCTAATATATCAACAATGGGATCTTTATGTTTTGCCTGTTAAAAATTTCTTAAAAGTTTTCTTCAGCAAACTGCAGCACCTGCAGTAACCAGAGGCAGCTCTCTTGCTCACTTTCCTCATCTATAGCCAAGGTTCTTAAGGTGCTGAATGCCCTGTTTCCATCACCTTCACTTGGTTTCTAGGTTCTCTGCTCTCAAATAAATTAATAGGTGTTTGTCAGGCACACTGACATAACAGAATATATGTCCTGTGTGTAAAATCAGGATAATGAAAACAAGTGTGTGCTTTAGACTTACTGAAATATAAATGTCAGCTGAGCTTTGGAGGGCAAAGGGCTTTTTGGTGCCGAACTCTTTTTGAGATACAGTGTGTTGCAATCTCTCAATAGGTTTATAATTTATAAACCAATTTTATCATATATGGGAAGAATATATTACTATGTAATAAACTCACAGGCATAGGACAATGTAAGCAGGTAAAATGTTGTGCATAGATCACAGACTGAGCATGTTAACACATAGTTAACAGTCACCCATGTCTATTTAACTTGAATGGCAAAATGATGCAAGTGAGGCAGTAAAGCATGGAGTATCCATATAAGTACAGAGTCACAGGGACTGCCTCTTTTAGCTGACTCCTGCTTGAGTACATGAAAAGCAATTAGCTTGTTAAGATGCTGCTGCTACTGCTACCATAGAACACACAAAACATTTCCATTCGCGTAAACTTGCTAATCAGCTTTTTGTTATGGGAAAGGAAGGGAAGGGAAGGGAAGGGAAGGGAAGGGAAGGGAAGGGAGGGGAAGGGAAGGGAAGGGAAGGGAAGGGAAGGGAAGGGAAGGGAAGGGAAGGGAAGGGAAGGGAAGGGAAGGGAAGGGAAGGGGAGGGGAGGGGAGGGGAGGGGAGGGGAGGGGAGGGGAGGGGAGGGGAGGGGAGGGGAGGGGAGGGGAGGGAAGGGAAGGGAAGGGAAGGGAAGGGAAGGGAAGGGAAGGGAAGGGAAGGGAAGGGAAGGGAAGGGAAGGGAAGGGAAGGGAAGGGAAGGGAAGGGAAGGGAAGGGAAGGGAAGGGAAGGGAAGGGAAGGGAAGGGAAGGGAAGGGAAGGGAAGGGAAGGGAAGGGAAGGGAAGGGAAGGGAAGGGAAGGGAAGGGAAGGGAAGGGAAGGGAAGGGAAGGGAAGGGAAGGGAAGGGAAAAAGGCAGCTAAGTCTTGCCATAGGTATCTACAGGGGAGGGGAGGTCTCAGTAAAAGACTCATCAGTTTCAGCTTCGTTCGGTAGACATCTGTGCAGCAGAGGACCTCGTGATGATCCTGGCAGCAGCTCTTTTCATTTGGGTTTGTCTTTTTATGATGAATGTTTTTTATACTGAGATCCTGTACCAGCCTGTCTCAGCACTTTCTGAGCCAGAGCTTTTTCTTTTTGTAAGCTCAAGAAGCTCAAGTGTTTTTGTTTGTTTGTTTGTTTGTTTGTTTGTTTTGTTTTGTTTTGTTTTTGTTTTTGGTTGGTTGGTTGGTTGGTTTTTTACAGGCCACTGGGTCTGACTGGAGCTGTACTCAGAATTACAGAAACCAGCAACCACCTGTCACCAGGACATTGTGTATGGAAGGAGGGGAGGGAGGGTTGGCTGAGGGATTGGAGCATGGGGAGATGGAGGGAGCCAGCTGATTTTAGGGGGATTTCTGAGAAGCGGGACTCTTGTCTTATCTATTTGTAATCATGGAAAATGATTACAAATGTGGTTGGAAGCTTTGGAGCGATAGGGAGAAAGGAAATAGAGAAACTGGAAAGGATAGAATTAGGAAAGAGGGATCCTTTATTTGCATAAATATCTGAAAATACATCTTTTCAGATTTCTTTACCACTGAATGGAGGATTTTTTCTACATGTGATCCTCTTTTAGCTCAGACAGAATCTACGTGCAATAGAGTGTTTCTTGTATTAGTATAATTTGGCAACAAATGAAGAACTGTCTCTTCTCATTCAGTCAAGACTGTATTGCCTACTCTAGTACTAAGATGAGTATTAGGGAAAATATATATATCTATCATGTAGCCACATATATCTCCTTATTCAGTCACATCAATTGCACTTTGGGCTTTATGGTGATACAGATTCAGATGTCTCCTCATACAGAGGACTTAAGGTTACTTTCTGACTTGTGGCAGCCCCTCCGTTCTCACTTTGTTCCCTCAGACAGTATTTACAATGGCAGCTCAGTCTATCTGAAATACTACTTTGAATGGTGCAAGCTATCTTAACAAACCAGAGCTTACCAAAAATTTCAAAACATTTCTGTGGAGACTAACTGTTTCCCAGTTATTGATGCCCCATCCCTGTGAGTGTTTAAGGCCAGGCTGGATGGGGCTTTGAGCAACCCGGTCTAGTGGTAGGTGTCCTTGCCCATGGCAGGGGGTTTGGAGCTAGATCATCTTTAAAGTCCTTTTCAACCCAAGCCATTCTATGATTCCATGAAATGTATTTCTTCTGAGGAAAAAAAATAAAAATGTATCAAGGATAAAAATTGTATCATCTCCAAGGTCTTATTGGGTAGAATAATGTTCTTTCTATAAAGTAAAAAGAGGGCAAATTGCCCTCTCGAGAAGATGATTGTTTCTTTCAGGTGTGCTGGGTTCTCTAAAAATGAGATCAAGATAGGTGTTTGACTTGATTATTGAAGTTAAGGTGAATCCCAACCCCAAACCACTGTTTTTGCCCCAGTGATATTAAAAGAAAGGTGTGTCAGAATATTGGACTGACATTTACTGTGTAATATCATTTAACCTTATCCTCTGTATCATGTAAAACTTGATGTACTTTTCACACAGTGCTATAATGCTGAGGCTTTCTCAGAAGTTATTTCAAAGGGGCCACTGCCAGACTCAGTGAGTAGAGCAGAAGGTAGGAGGCTTAGCCAGAGCAACTCCGTTACTTGCCAAAGGTATGTGTTCTAACAGTTGTCATCTTGGTCTCACTCCTGATAAATTTAGTGAGAAAGCTGAGACTTTTTGACCTTAAAATGGAGGCATTAGCAAGAATATAAAATGTAATGTGATTAATTTGCTTCTCTGAAACTCAATAATCGTGGAAGGGATAAAAATGAAAGGGTATTCTCTGCTTAGCAAAAAGTTCTCTTGCTCTCTGGGTTGTCCTCCTTCAGCTTTCTTTGTTTCAGTCTCCATCTCAATACAAGACCTTAAGAGTGTGAGACAATATGTTACAGAAATGAATTCAGACTATGAAGTATGAGTGTGGTGGAGAGTGCTCCTAAATCAAGATAGTAACAAATCTTTCAGCTACTTACAAGGATACAGACTGATACTAATGAAGAATTGGGCTAGTCCACACTTATTTCTTGTGAAAACATGTATGGTATATATAATTAGTGTACACCCTTATTACTCTTTCATGAAAATATAAAAAGTTTAATCCATTTTTAATATAGAGGGTTACACGTGTCTTCACTGGTGACTTTCAGATACAAATGACTAGTTCTTTCTTTCACCAATGAGATGCAACTGCTGTAGTTATTTTAAGGCTGAAATATTATTTTAGTTTTTCTTCTAGCTGTATCTCCAGTAACAATATGCTCTGGTCTTGCCAGTGACCTGTCTCTGCTTTTAAATTACAGTTTTTAATTTACTACAGGTGTAACTGTGCCATAAACTATAGATACATACATGTGCTACCCAGTTCTGTTGAACTACATTTTTCTGATGGTTTTGGAAACTTGCTTGCCTGACAACCCAGGAGAGATCAGGAATTTAGTTTATTCCCTGCAGAAACAAGAAGTTAATTTTGCAAGATGTAACATAACAAAAGGAGTACATTATTAACATTTAGGGAAAATGAACACACCACTTAAAGCTTACTTAATTTAGAACAACTTTGTTTTTGAGAGGTGATCTTCCCCATACCCCCAGTCTTTTTCCAATGGATTCTTAATGCCAGTGAAAGGCATTAATATGGGCTGTACTAGGCTACACGCTTACTATTGGTTACCTTTGGTTTCCATTAAAATACAGGGGAAGCATTATTCAAGGTGCAAGAAAGAATTTTACTAAATTAATCTGAAATGCCCCACCGATTTTACTTAATCATGGAAGTGTATCTTCCTGGGCATTAAATTCTTAACAGATAATGAAATCCTTCAAATTATCCCTAAAACAAGGAGGTGTTCACTTACTCAGAAATCTTAGTCACTCGTGAGTTAGAACAAGGGGAAAGGGGAGATGTAAATAGCTGATACTGGAAGCTCCTATTCATTGCTGGCATGTGGCAGTGACTAACTTATAGAGACACTGGAGGAAAGAGACTTCACCCTTCTTAAGATATTCTTTAAAGTATTTGTTTCTGTTTAAAAACCAACTGGAATGATTGGAATACCTAAAGTTCCATAAATAAATTCACTGAATGATAGCAATTTCATTTGGATTATTTGCTGGTAATTACTTTTTAAAATTGTCCTCAAACTGTATGAAGAAGTGATATGACAGTCATATCAGGAGGTAAAAATTACCTCCTGAATGACCTTGATAGTATGAAGGTTTCAAACTATATTTTGAGGCTCTACTCACTTCTCAGATATTCTGAAAAATCTTTTTCATGTTCCCCCTTCCTCTTTATACATGTGTTACACCTGCCCATTTTTCAAGAATAGCTAAAAATTATTTCAGCATCTTAGGGAAATATAAAATACTTGAGGTGAAGAGTAACTATTAAAATTTAAGAAGATTATCTTCCTGCCATTAAAGATCTATCTAGGGTAACCTATCAAATGAAGATCTTTGAACCTCTCTGAGATTCTCTTGGTCATTCTTCACTGTTAAGACTGTTAGCGTGATGTAACTTTGTGAGATATGCCTCCTCTCTGACATACTGTTAGGTTCCTATGTGCCATGGTTTCCTTAAAGGGCAGTATTCCAATTTTTAATTTTTTTGACTTTTTCCCTGCAGTAGGAGAAGGTTTGGATAGTCCTTCAAAGACAGGTTGAAAAGTAGAATACAATCAGAAGACCATAGAGATGTGTCAAAAGACCATAAAGCACATGTGAACCAGGCTTCGTGCCACTGCATTTTTGGTACATAGAGTAACTGTTCTATGGGTAGTCTGGCTCAGGGGAATTTATGAGCAGGGCACGGTATTTTAGCTGCACGCTATTGCAGGACTCTTCTTGCAGCAGCATTTGTTTGCCTGTTTCTACTTCTGTGAACAGTAACCAAGTGCACAATGCATGTGCATAACATAAAACATGGTGTGGGAAACTGTGCTCTCATTTTATTTTATTTTATTTTATTTTATTTTATTTTATTTTATTTTATTTTATTTTATTTTATTTTATTATTTTATTTTATTTTATTTTATTTTATTATTTTATTTTATTTTATTTTATTATTTTATTTTATTATTTTATTTTTTATTTTTTCTCTATTGATTTGGTAAATGTATGCCTAGAGAATTCTTCTGTAGCTGAAGACATGGTTCTAGTCAAGTCAATGCAGGCTTTGAAGTAGCTGAGGTTATGGACTGTAGAAATAGAGGTCTTGGCTGACATACTGAATTGTCAACATTTCTTCAAAGCTGTTCCCATTTCACGCATGAAGACTTTGCATCCTTAGAGCTCTTGTAAAGTAATGTTTATGGACACATAGTTAAATGCATAATCAAATGGAAAGAATTATTCTCACTGCTTCTTTCTGCTTCCTATTCCCATCAACTTAGATTCATCTCCCTCCCACTTTCACCCTCCCTGGGGAAGCAAGCTGTAAGGTGGCTGTGCAATGTTCTCTGCATTTCAGCTGCAGCAGCACAGCGTGCTGGTTAGCCCTCAGGCAACTGAGGTTACTTGCTCCTGGCCCCCTGGCAGCTCCAGACCTTGTTGTCCACCCAGCTAGGCATTTACTGATCTTCTGCAGCGCCACATTGGTCCTGCTCCTGTGGCACATGCGGAGACTCCTTCATGCTCTTGTTTCATCTTCTGCTGTTGAGTGTAAATTCTACCCGGGGGGAGGTGGGGAGGGCATTATCCAAGAATTCATAACAAAAACACAAGGGAAAAAAAAGAGTCTCCACTGAAGTTAATAGTCAGCAGGGTCCAAATTACCTCTTATTAGCATCTATTTTACAAAAGAGGCAGGGTGTAATTTCATGATAGATTCAGATTTGGAGGGGGACTATAATCAGCCTCCTGAAGAGCTCCGCCTGAAGTACAGGGCTTCTTATTTCTTTTCCAAATTGCACCGCTCTCCCCCCTCCCCTCTCCCTCCGCCCCTCTCAGCCTCTTTCTTGATCTCTCTGAATAATGCAATCGCTTTGAAAGGCCCAGACAGGCCTGCAGATTAGGGAGCCTGTTTGTGGTGCGGGGGGCCAGCTGAATAGGCACAGGAGGCCCGCTCCCCAGGAGAACAAGGCTCCGGGAACTAGGCCAACTGTGAAGAGCATGTGCTGGGAGGGACTGAATAGGCGAGCAGCCGGCCAGCCCATATGTCAGGCTGTGCCACAAAGACTCCTCTGCACATCTACCATGACAAACAGGATTACTGAAGACAATTAATCTGGCACGCTTTATCAAAATCAAGCACTGACCCCCAACCTTTCCCCCCAGCGTGCAGCAGATGCCACGCTCCAATTCAATGGAGCTCAAGTGTTCCCTTTTTCACTGCTGAAAGGCATCCAAAGCCTGAATAAGGCCCAGCGTGGACTAATTGCAAACACTGTCTGATGGTGACAGTCCTAATCAAATGAGATGAGCTCACCTTTTCTGTAACTTCTAATAGGAAGGCTGGCAGCAGCCCACTGTCAGCTGCTTGAAAGAAAGAGGAGCGCGTGGGTTTGGGTGGCCACCACCCCTCGCTCCCCCTGCCCGATGGATGAAGGAAGGGTCAGCCACACGCAGACATAACTGGAGTCTCTGGGGGATGGAGGAGGGACAGCATCTGTGTATAGCTGAGCTTGCAGCCCCCTCTATGAAGGTGCAGGTTGCTGCTTGGCAGCTGCAAAAGAGGCGACGAAAGCTGAGTGCTGACGCTTGTTGCCATGCTGGGGAGCCACGCTGAATAAATACCTGGGGCTGAGTCCCCAGCTGATGTCTGTGGAGGTGCAAGCACCCCCTTGGTATCTGACCCAGCCTATGGGAAGGGCCTGTCAGCTCTGCAGCGAAGGTCAGAAACTTAAACTCATTATGATCAGTCATTTCTTCTTGTCTCCCTCCTGCTTGCTTGATTTTCTTTACATTTCAACATGTAGGAATTTCAAAAAACCTACCCAGTTGACATTGATAGAAAATGAAAAGTACAGTTCAATAAGAGATTGAGGGAAAGCAGGGGAAAGCTAACAGTATTTTATCTTATTGCTTTTGTATTTACCTTGCTGCTGTTCAAACAAGTACTCAGGTAC